>NC_041730.1:42669689-43269689 GCF_004115215.2 Ornithorhynchus anatinus | reverse complement strand
CAAGCAAGGAGAATCTTAGACCACC
This sequence comes from Ornithorhynchus anatinus, assembly GCF_004115215.2. NCBI lineage: Eukaryota > Metazoa > Chordata > Mammalia > Monotremata > Ornithorhynchidae > Ornithorhynchus > Ornithorhynchus anatinus. The sequence continues at coordinate 43,269,664 of NC_041730.1, read as the reverse complement.
AATCCCGGCCACGTCCAGTAAGGGGTAGGGAGATGTATGCAGCACCCCTTTCCCTACCCTGTCCCAGGTACCCTGTGAATGCCCTTTACTAGGGCCAACAGGGTGGAGGGCCCGGGTGCCAACCTTTCCTCATGTGGGACAGGGACTGTGTCTGATCTGATTATCTTATTATGAGAAGCAGTGTGGTCTATGAGAAGCAGTGTGGTCTGGTGAAAAGAACATAGGCTTGGAGTCAGAGGATCTGGGTTCTAGTTCTGGCTGTATTGCACACCTGCTGTGTGAGCTTGGGCAAGTCACTTAACTTCTCTGTGCCTCAATTCCCTCATCTGCAAAATGGGGGTTCAATACCTGTTCTCCTGCCTCCTTAGACTGTGAGCCCCATGTATAGTGCTTGTTCTATAGTTACCACATTATTATTATTGTTGTTACTTTTATCTTGCCCCTATCCTAGTGCTTAGCACAGTGCTTGGCACACTGTGAAGGTTTAATAAATCCCTTTATTTTGTAGCAGTATTATTTTCATTTTGAGTGTGGGATGATATGGAAATAAGGCTTCATAATCAGGGAAAGGAGGTTGGGGCTTGAGAACGGCAAGCAGGCTTGGGAGAGCCGACAGGCTAGAAAGACACAGTTTGGTCTCTTTTCAGCCCTGCTCAAAAACGATTCATCATTCACAGTCTTGCTCAGAATCTTTCCGGACCTGTTAGAGACCTGGAGTTAGTGAACCTGGAGTCCAAACAGCTATAGGTGTGGATCAGACAATCACTCAATTGATCATACGTTTTGAGCACCTATGGGCTGAAGACACAGTACCAAGTGGTTGGGAAGTGTAATAGAGTTTGAGAACATGACCTCTGCTACCAAGGAATATACAATCTTGAGGGAGGCAGACGCTAAAATAAATTGCAGATGGAAGGAAGTGATAGAGAATAAAGATTTGAAGTTCAGTGTTATAGGGTCATGTGACTGCAAATGCTTAGGAGCTGGAGAAATGCTGAAGTGGCAGGTGGGGAGATACAGGGTGGGGAGGTGAAAAGTTAATCAGGGAAAGGCTTCTGGAGGAAATGTGACTCTAGTAGGACTTTGAAAAGAGGGAGAGCAATGGGTCTGCCTGATGTGAAATGGGAGGAAGTTCCAAGCAGGAGGTGGGATATGAGGAAGAGGTCTGTGGTGGGAGAGAGTGAGTAAGTTGACTAGAAAAATGAAGCGTACATGCTGGGGTGTAGTGGGAGAAGAGAGAAAAGTAAGTAGGGAGAAAGCTAAGTCCCTTAAAGACAATGACCAGGAGCAAAGATGGTAATCAGATGACTTCAATTACACCAATAAAGTAGTTAGGTCATGAGGGGTTAGGGATGGAAGCAGTGGGAGGGCTGGGAGCTTCAGGAGGGAGTTTGGAAAGTTTTGGAAACTACCCACAAGTATCTAGGGGAGATGATGGATATTAAAATTAATTATGGATAGGTAAGTAAGTGCTGAAGGGCTGATGGTGGAGTGATCAAAGGTCAATCCAAGTGCCAGGGCAATGCAGAGAGAGCGTGCAGGGGAAATGAGGGCTTAGTTGGGGAAGGCCTCTTTGAAGAGATGTGATTTTTAAAAGGCTTTGAAGTGATTCTTAGTGATGTACTCAGTCTCACCATCAGCAGGGGCTTCATGAAAAGTAAGGATAACTTTATTACTGCTTACTCATTTACATAGTCTATTCATTTATACATTTTTCATGCCCTTACTATTACCAGTTATAGCTATATTTTCTCCTTGATCCCACTGTAGGCATGTGATGAGTTACCATCTCCCTTGGGAGAATGTAAATGCTTTGAGGGCAGAGATTGTGTTTTTTACTTATATTGTGCTTCCTCAATGCCTAATATAGTGTTCTGTATACAGAAGATACTCCTGAAATGCTATTTAATCATAGGTGCCTCACTGATTTGTCCATAGCCATGGTTCTCTGACAATATAGAAGCCAGAAAGGGAGTTACAAGTCATTCTCTTTTTTCATTGCCATGAAATATCTTCAATTTTGGGAGAAAAATTTTATGACCTGCCAGCTCTTGTTTCATACCTTTCTGCAATAAGTTAGAGTGGCTTAGTGGAAAGAACATGGCCCTGGGTTCTAATCTGAGATCTGCCACTCTCCTACGGCATGGCCTTGGGCAAGTCACTGAACTTCTCTGTGCCTCAGTTTCCTCATCTGTATAGTGGAACTGAAATTCCTCTTCTCCCTACCCTCTAGACTTGGAATTCCATGTGGGATAAGGATTCTGTCCGACCTTATTATCTTGTTTCTACCTCCGTACTTACTACATTTTCTTTCTTTGTTTTTTGTGAGTCATTTAAATGCTTAGCATATAGTAAGTACTTTACATATACCACAAACCCAAAAGAAAATACGTGGCATTTACTGAAGGGTGGACTGGAATGGGCAACCTATAGACAGGGAAGAAAAAAAAATTCAAAATTTCTGGCTTCAGAATTGTTGGAATCTATGAGGATCAGTGTAGGGGTGGAGAAGGAGAGAAGGAATAATAATAATAATAATGTTGGTATTTGTTAAGCGCTTACTATGTGCAGAGCACTGTTCTAAGCACTGGGGCAGATATAGGGTAAGCAGGTTGTCCCATGTGAGGCTCACAGTCTTCATCCCCATTTTACAGATGAGGTAACTGAGGCACAGAGAAGTTTAGTGACTTGCCCACAGTCACACAGCTGACAAGTGGTAGAGCCGGAATTCGAACCCATGACCTCTGACTCCCAAGCCTGGGCTCTTTCCATGGAAGGTGAGAACAGTTTCAAAATCAGCAGTTACATGGCCTAGTGGAAAGAGCATGGGCATGGTAGTCAGAGGACCTGGGTTCTAATCCCTGCTGTACCAACTGGTTGCTGTACAACCTTGGACAAATCACTTAACTTCTCTATAACTCAGTTTCTTCAACTGTAAAATAGAAATTCAATACCTGCTCTCTCTCCTACTAGATTACTAAACTATGAGCCCCATGTGGCAGAGAGACTTTGTCCAACCTGATTAATTTGTATCTACCCCAGACCTTAGTAAAGTGTTTGACATATGGAAAGCATTTAACATGTATAATGATAATAATAATAAATCACTTAGAAAATTGGAGGTGTGTAGGCAGGGAATGTACCTACCAACTTTGTTGCATTGTATTCTCTCAAGCACTTAGTACAGTGCTCTGCACATAGTAAGCACTAAATAAATACCACTGATGATGATAAAATGTGGCCGAGGAGCCATAGATGACTGTAACTAAAAATTGCAGTGGGTGGGAAAAGTTGACGATGAGGATTCCAAAGGAAAGAAAAGGAGAAGAAAAAATAGTAAAGTTGTTCTGTATTTGTAAGATAATGCAGGTTCACTGTTGGCAATATCATCTTTGAACCTCATGACAACTCTACTACATTTTCAAGACTGAGAGCCTTAGAAGTAGCATTAAAGTGATGGCTGCTAATAAGCTTCTCCAAGCAACAATTTCTTCTACTCTAGAGCCTGAAGTCAAATGGCAAACGAAATCAATTTCCAGATGAAGGGAATGAAAATAATCAAGAAGGGTCAAACAATGTGCTTTAAAAACCGACATTCCTAACACCGTCTCAGATAGTAGGGTTTAGTATTCAGGAAAAAGACAAACCAATCTGTTAGTCAGCAGAACAGATCTGAAAACCCAAACTAAAATTGCTTTGATGAGTAAACAAGCTGAGAAAGAGGACAGAACCCAGGAAGGATTCATATTTCAGCTGCTGTTTGAGTAGATGGGTTTATAGTTCAAGATTCCCTTCTCATTTCTGTGGTTCCAGTTCAGGCTCCTTCTGCACCAAGAGCTCTCAATTGCTGGGTCAGGGGAACAGGTCACATATCTTCCAATTTAAATGTCCTCTTTCAGCTATGACCATGTCTGAAAATGTCCTCTCTTAGGCAAACTCATTTCCTATGTCCCCCCCTTCGTGTCTCCCGTGCCTAATTTGATTTGTGACCCCAAAATGTAGGTTTTCTTTAGCTTCTTTTCCCAGGCAAAGGAAAGACAAAAGTGAGAACTGCATCTGAGTACAGACTTTCAGCCACCTACTCATGTGAGGCAGATGGAAGAGTGAGTCGGGTTTCTAGATTCGAGGAATGCAGAACAATTTCTAGCTCTAATTCAAACTACAATATGCGCTGAGGTCTAGTTTTCCAGAGCACTGTGTGAGTTGCTAGGAGAATATGCAACAACAGTGAAAAGTTCCACCCCTGCCTTTGAGGAGGCAAAAGGGCGCAAATGGCAGGTGTAATAGGTAAAATGGAGCATAAATTTGGATGATAAAAACCAAGTTCAGCATATCAATAAATAAAGGAAGAAACAGATGTAAACTTATGAGTGCTTAAGGTGGCTGAGAAAAGGATGTGATGGTGAAAGTGGGGAATCAGTTGGGCGATGCCTCTTGGAAGAGGAGGCTTTTTAGGTAGACTGAAAGTGAGAGAATGTGGTTTAAACAGATTCCAGGCAGGTCAGCGGGGAGTCTTTTTCCAGAATACACTGTCGTCTGGTTCCTATGCTCGCTAATAAATTTACTTCAGTCTCAGGTCAGCCCCGAGAATGCTCTGGGCATCCCCTCCTCTCCTCCCTCACTACCCCTAGTAGCTCAGCTTCACAACCTTCTGAATGTGGGGAAGCTGTGATCTCTTGGACTATACACTGGAAACTGAGGCCACACTGGAGCAGGGCCTGGAAGTGGCAGTCTTTCTGGACCAGGGTCTGGAAGTCAAGATCTCTTCAAATCAGAGTCTAAAGGCTGAGGTCACTCAGGACCAGGATCTGGAAACTGAGGTGACTCCAAACCAAGAACAGGAAACAGTGGTCATTTTGGACCAGGGAATGGGAACTGATATCCTTGATGTCCCAGTACTTCACCACCTCTACCATCCATTCCTCAGCTGGCCACAGCCCTGCCCTCCTTTCCCGCCATCACCTTAAATCTCTCATCCCCAGCAGCACACCCCCTCGTCTCCAACCCATCCAATCCATTTCCTCACCTTGCATCATCCCTTCTCCTTCCCTTTCTCTCCTTCTCCCTACCTCCCCTCTGCTCTTCAGTCCCTCTAAATGTGACTTCTGGAACTCCCATTCCATTTTAGGCAATCACCTCCACCTTTTCCTGACTCGGTCCTGCTTCTGCTTGCTGTCGCCAATGTCTGGCCTCACATATTAATAATAATAATCTTGGTATTTGTTAAGCGCTTACTATGTGCAGAGCACTGTTCTAAGCGCTGGGATAGATAAAGGGTAATCAGGTTGTCCCACGTGAGGCTCAGAGTTAATCCCCATTTTACAGATGAGGTAATTGAGGCACAGAGAAGTTAAGTGACTTGCCCACAGTCACATAGCTGACAAGTGGCAGAGCTGGAATTCAAACTCATGACCTCTGACTCCCAAGCCCGTGCTCTTTCCACTAAGCCACACTGCTTCTCTGCCACTCAATCCCTTTTTCTCCTACTCCTTCCGACTCACAGGGAAAGAGGGAGGGGTTGGCTGGCTCTTGCCTGGAACTCTCTCCCCTTTCACATTAATCAGCTTACAACTCTCCCCATTTTCAAAGTCCTTGAAAATTCACATCTCCTCCAGGAGGCCTTTCCTGTTTGAGCTTTCATTTCTCCCACCTTATACCCCCCTCCCAATGGCCATTTCAGCATTCTCTTTATTCACTCCTCTCTTAGCCCTACAGCACTTTAAGTATACAACGGTATGCTCGTTGTGGGCAGGGCATGTGTCTACCAACTCTGTTACGTTTGTTGTATTATATGCACCCAAGCATGCCTTGGCAGAAGAGTTTGCATACACTAATGAGGCTTAGAGCTATGCCACTGAGAAATACTCATTCATCAGAGTTACCCAAAATGGGAAGGTCTAAACTGAAGTGTCAGACAAAGTTGATTCATCTGTGCTAGGCAGCAGGAGCATGGGAAAGAATTAAAGGTGGGTGAACAAAATGTTGAACAATGATAGTAGCCGATATTTTAGTTTTTACTGCACAGAAGGAGGCAATGGTGAGCCACTTTGTATTTTTTACCTAGAAAACTCTTTGGAAAAAGAACCATAAAGTCGTTATGAATGGGAAACAATTCGATGGTATCAAAGAAGAGAAAAAGCTCTTAGTAGAGTGCTCTGCACACAGTAAGCACTCAATAAATATGACTGATTGATTGATTTCACAGCAACAAAGCATTTATATATTCACACCCCACCATGGTAGTTCTGTGTATATCTTTTTATTCTATTGTAAAATGGGGATTAAGAGTGTGATTGAGGCAACCTGTTAACCTTGTATCTATCCCAGTGCTTAGAACAGTGCTTGACACATAGTAAACACTTAACAAATACCACCATTATTCTTATTATTATTGTTTCTTGCTTTCTGTAATCTACCATCTTCCTCTCTAAGACTGTAAACTCTTTGAGGGCTGAGATCATGTGAGATCATTCTATTTTACTCTCCCATGTGCTTAATAAGTACTTCTCTATCAATAGGCTCTCAATGAATGCTATTGACTGATTGATTGATTGTTATCGATCTGAGGAATAGCCCCACTAACTGGAGCTGTGCCATGTTATATCATGTGACTTTGTACAACAGCACATCCGGTGAGAGTACACCGGGATTTGTAATTATACAATGATGAAAAGAGACAGAAAGAGCCCAAAATATCATTTCATTGGAAATGGCACTTTAAACTTCCCTTGCACTGAAGAGAGGTTCTGTAATGGGTCTCCAAAATCTCTGGGTGAACATCTTAAATAATAACCTGTCAGGGAGATCCTTATCAGTCATTTTCTGAAAACCCAGATAACATGTCATAGGCACTGTAATTATCCACTTTATAACTTTTCAGCTCATTAAAGAGGTCAGTTAGTCATTACTGCCTGTTGTAAACCCAAGCAGGCAGTCTCCCTACTTATGGGAGCTGTGAAGATAACCAAATAGGTCCTTTCTGATCATGGACCTGTTTTCTATGTTCTGGAATGAATCTAAACAACAATGTCATTCAATCTGGGAAATCAAGTGAAAAAATCCTTACATTTCCTTTGTCTATGTTCCTTAACCCTCACTTCTCCTTCTGGTGAGGTCCTTTTCTCTGGGTCAAGAGCCTAGAAGGGGCAGTTTTCTACCCTACTTCACCCTGGGGCAGATGAGATGGTGAATATTCTTAAAGCAAGGGACCACTGCCTCCCTCATTGCAGAGGTGCCTCTGCAGAAATAAGGGATCACCTTGGGAAGCAGCATGGCTTAGTGGATAAAGTGTGGGTGTGGGTGTCAGAAGGACCTGAGTTCTAATCTGAGCTCTGCCACTCTCTCTGTTGTGTGTGGCCTTGGGCAAGTCACTTAACTTCTCTTTGTCCCAGTTACCTCATCTGTAAAATGGGGATTAAGAGTGGGAGCCCCATGTGGGACAAGGACTGTGTCCAACCTGGTTATCTACTCCAGAGCTAAGAACAGTGCCTGGCACATAGTAAGCTCTTAACAAGTACCACAGTTATTATTAGTATTATTAATCTTTGTCTGTGAAGGGACCAACCTGGAGGAAAGATCAGTTCTTTGGGGTAGTGCTACGCTTAGACTCATTTGACTCTTCCTGGTAGTTCCGGAGTCTAAAACTTAAAAAGGATGTGGAGAGGATACTTGGAGGGTGATAGGGGACAGCATCACACCTTGTACTTATCCTTCATCATGGCCTACGTACTCTGTACTCATTCATTCATTCAATCAATCATATTTATTAAGCACTTACTGTGTGTAGAGCACTGTGCTAAGCAAAGTACTGGCCCAGTCTATCACACCCTTTCAGGCTTCCAACCTTCCTTCCCTTGGACAACCAGTCAATTGATGGCATTTCCGGAGTGCTTACTCAATCCCGGGCACTATATTAAGAGTGCAATACAATAGAGTAGGTAGTCACACTCCCTGTCTTCAAGGAGCTTACAGGCTAGCAAGGGGAGACAGACATTATGAATATGTGCATAAATGTAGTGGGGCTGAGAGTGGGATGAATATCACCTGCTTAAAGGGAACAGCTCCAAGTGCATAAGAGAAAGGAGAGTTTAGTAGGGGAAAGCCTCTTGGAGGAGATGTGATTCTTTAATAAGGCTTGAAGGTGGGGAGAGTGATGGTCTGTCCGATATGAAAGGGGTGGGAGTCCCAGTCCAGAGACAGGGCAAGGGGTCATCGGTGAAATAGATGAGACTGAGGTACAGTGAGTAAGTTGGCGTTAGAGGAGCTAAGCGTTTGGACTTGGTTGTAGCAGGAAATGAGTAAGGTGAGTTAGGATGGGAGAACTGACTAAATCTTGTAAAGCCGATGGTAAGGATACTCAAGTCGAGGCTTGCGCAACTAAACAAACATATACGAAAATTCTGAGGATAGTTTTAGATAAGTACCTTAGTGCTAGAGATGGCTCTATACAATTTAAGATGTTGGGGATTAATCAGGGAAGACTTGTTGGAAGAGGTAGGATTATAGGAGGGTGTAAATGTGGGGAGAGCTGTAGGATGTTGAATTTGGGGAAGGAGGGAGTTCCAAGCCAGGAGAATCACATGAGCGAGGGGACAGAGGTGGGTGAGTTGAGGGCCAGTACATGTAGAAAGTAGGTTTGGGAGGAGTGAAGAGAGCAAGCTGGGAGTAGTAATAATAATAATTATGGTATTTGTTAAGCACTTACTATGTGCCAAGCACTGTTTTAAGCGCTGGGGTAGATACAAGCCACATGGGGCTCACAGTCTAAAATCTCCATTTTACAGATGAAGTAACTGAAGCACAGAGAAGTGAAGTGACTTACCTAAAGTCACACAGCTGACAAGTGGCAGAGCCAGGACTAGAACCCATGTCCTCTGACTCCCAAGCCTGAGCTCTTTCCACCAAGCCATGCTGAAGAAAACAGTGATTGATTGATTGATTGATTGCATAGGATGGGATGAGTTGTTGGAGAACCTTGGAGCAGACTGTAAAGAGTTTTTGTTTGGGAAGCAGCTTAGCCTAGAGGAATGAGCATGGGCTTGGGGACATTGTGCTCCCCTGCTCGGCCCTAGGGACATTATGTCCCCTGGGGACATTGTGTCCCCCTGCTCGGGCCCGGGGACATTGTGCTCCCCAACCGCCTTTCCCCCACTCCGCCTGAAGCGGCCATTTTGGGAAGCCCTCACTCCCTCTTCCCCCTTGAGGTGATTCATCTCCCCTGCCCCCGCCCTGGGCGACGATGTCCTTGTTCTCACCGTGTTACCTTACCTTAGCCGCCGCTTACGCCCTCAACCCCCGCCCCCGGACAACCTCAGGGCCCCCGCCGCCGCCTCAGAGACATTTGGTCATGAGCTTCGGGACTCTCTCAGCCGCTAGCCGCTTGACTTTGAGTCTGATCGGGTCGGGTCTTTTTGACCCCCGACCCTGGTCATCGCCTGCTTATTAACACTATTGTATTATATCATACTGTACCATGTTGCTATATTACCGATTTCGCTTGTTATTGTTTATTGTCGTCAGTGCTGCCACCCACCTCTCTGGCCTCACCAGCCGCCTGACTTTAAGTTTGATCAGGTGGGTCTTACTCTCCCCTTACTCTCCCCCCACTAAACCCCCTCCTCACCCCCTCCCCCCTTCTCTCTTCCCCACCCACGCCACATCCCAGTCCTCCTGTCCCACCGCTACCCCTCATCCCCCTCTCCCCGTCCAGGGCCCCGCCACCTCCTTCCCATCCAAACCCTCCCCTCCCCCCGCTCTCTCCCCCCGCACCTTGCACTCACATCTACTTTCAAGTGTGGCCTCTGGAACCCCCATTGCATTACAGGTAAACTACCTTTCGTCCATGACCTTTTCCTTTCCCGCTCTCTCCTCCTCCTCGCCCTTTCAGAAACGTGGCTCACTCCCGAAGACACGGTCTCCGCCGCTGCTCTCTCCAGCGGAGGCCTCTCCTTCTCCCACTCCCCCAGACTCACCGGTAAGGGAGGAGGCGTCGGCTTCCTCCTCTCACCCTGTTGCCGCTTCCGCACTATCCTTCCTCCCCCCTCCCTCTCCTTCCCCTCCTTCGAAGCCCATATCATTCGCCTCTACCACCCTCTCCAGATACTTGTCGCTGTCATCTACCGCCCTCCTGGTCCCACCTCTGACTTCTTCAACCACCTAGACCCCTTTCTCTCCTTCCTTCTCTCCTTCTCTCTGCCCACTCTGATCCTTGGAGACTTCAACATCCATATGGATGTACCCGGCGACTCCTCTGCCGCCCGCCTACTATCCCTCCTCGACTCTGCCGACCTCCTGCTCCACTGTACTGCGCTCACTCACCGACTCAGTCACACCCTCGATCTCGTCATCTCCTACCGCTGCACTATCTCCTCCCTCACCAACTCTGAAATCCCTCTCTGTGACCATAACCTTCTCACCTGCCTCATCTCTCACACCCCCTCCCCCTGCAAATCTTTGCTACTGCCCCACAGAGACCTCTGCTCTCTTGATCCCATCCGTCTTTCCAAAAGGATCTCTCCTCACCTTGCCACCCTGTCCTCACTTCCCACTCTCGATGATCAGGTCTCCGCTCTCAACTCCACCCCCTCTAATAATAATAATAATAATAATAATGTTGGTATTTGTTAAGCGCTTACTATGTGCAGAGCACTGTTCTAAGCGCTGGGGTAGACACAGGGGAATCAGGTTGTCCCACGTGGGGCTCACAGTCTTAATCCCCATTTTACAGATGAGGGAACTGAGGCCCAGAGAAGTTAAGTGACTTGCCTACAGTCACACAGCCGACAAGTGGCAGAGCTGGGATTCGAACTCATGAGCCCTGACTCCAAAGCCCATGCTCTTTCCACTGAGCCACGCTGCTTCTACTCTACTCATCTCGACTCTCTCGCCCCCCTTTCCCTCCGCCGCTCTCGCTCCACTAACCCACAGCCCTGGATCACCTCCTCTGTCCGCCTCCTACGCTCCTATGCTTGAGCTGCTGAGCGCTGCTGGCGAAAGTCCAAGCACCAAGCCGACCTCACACACTTCAAATTTATCCTTTCCTGCCTTAACTCTGCCCTCTCCTCCGCCAGGCAAAACTTCTTCTCCTCCCTCATCGATACCCATGCCCGTCACCCCCGCCGATTGTTCCGGACCTTTAACTCTCTCCTTAAGCCCCCTCTTCCTCCCCCTCCTCCATCTCTCACCCCCAATGATCTGGCCACCTATTTCATCACAAAAATCAACACAATCAGGTCTGAGCTCCCCGAAGTCACCCCTCCCCCTCTCCCCTCCCCCCACCAACCCTCTCCCCTACTTTTCCATCCTTCCCTCCAGTATCCTCAGAGGAGATCTCCTCCCTCCTCGCAAGTGCCACCCCCTCCACCTGCGCCTCGGACCCCATTCCCGCTCACCTTTTAAAAAACATCGCCCCTGCCCTCCTCCCTTCCTTAACTTCTATTTTTAACCACTCAATCTCCAATGGCTCCTTCCCCTCTGCCTTCAAACATGCCCACGTCTCCCGCATCCTAAAAAAACCCTCTCTTGACCCCACTTCCCCTTCCAGTTATCGTCCTATCTCCCTACTACCCTTCCTTTCCAAAATCCTAGAACGAGTCGTCTACAATCGCTGCTTAGAATTCCTTAACTCCCATTCTCTCCTGGACCCCCTCCAATCTGGCTTCCGTCCCCTCCACTCTACCATGATTGCTCTCTCTAAGGTCACCCATGACCTCTTTCTTGCCAAATCCAATGGCTCCTACTCCATTCTAATCCTCCTTGACCTCTCTGCTGCCTTTGACACTGTCGACCATCCCCTCCTCCTCCACACCTTATCTCACCTTGGCTTCACGGACTCCGTCCTCTCCTGGTTCTCCTCTTATCTCTCTGGCCGGTCATTCTCAGTCTTCTTCCTGGGCGCCTCCTCCCCCTCCCATCCTTTAACTGTTGGAGTTCCTCAAGGGTCAATTCTTGGCCCTCTTCTGTTCTCCATTTACACTCACTCCCTCGGTGAACTCATTCGCTCTCATGGCTTTGGCTACCATCTCTACGCAGATGACACGCAGATCTACATCTCCGCCCCTGTCCTCTCCCCCTCCCTTCAGGCTCGCATCTCCTCCTGCCTCCAGGATGTCTCCACCTGGATGTCGGCCCACCTCCTAAAACTCAACATGAGCAAGACTGAGCTCCTCATCTTCCCTCCCAAGCCCGGTCCTCTCCCAGACTTCCCTGTCACCGTGGATGGCACGACTATCCTTCCCGTCTCTCAGGCCCGCAATCTCGGTGTCATCCTTGACTCGTCTCTCTCGTTCACCCCACACATCCTATCCATTACCGAGACCTGCCGGTTTCACCTTTACAATATCGCCAAGATCCGCCCTTTCCTCTCCACCCAAATGGCTACCTTACTGCTACGGGCTCTTGTTATATCCCAGCTAGACTACTGTGTCAGCCTTCTCTCTGACCTCCCTTCCTCCTCTCTCGCCCCGCTCCAGTCTATTCTTCACTCTGCTGCCCAGCTCATCTTCCTGCAGAAACGCTCTGGGCATGTCACTCCCCTTCTTAAACAACTCCAGTGGTTGCCTATCAACCTCTGCTCCGAACAAAAACCCCCACTCTAGGCTTCAAGGCTCTACATCACCTTGCCCCTTCCTACCTCTCCTCCCTTCTCTCTTTCTACCGCCCATCCCGCACGCTCCGCTCCTCGCTCAGTGGAAAGAGCATGGGCTTTGGAGTCAGGGCTCATGAGTTCGAATCCCAGCTCTGCAACTTGTCGGCTGTGTGACTGTGGGCAAGTCACTTAACTTCTCTGTGCCTCAGTTCCCTCATCTGTAAAATGGGGATCAAGACTGTGAGCCCCACGTGGGACAACCTGATTCCCCTATGTCTACCCCAGCGCTTAGAACAGTGCTCGGCACATAGTAAGCGCTTAACAAATACCAACATTATTATTATTATTATTACCTCCTCACCGTTCCTCGGTCTCGCCTATCCCGCCGTCGACCACTGGGCCACGTCCTCCCGTGGTCCTGGAATGCCCTCCCTCCTCACCTCCGCCAAACTAATTCTCTTCACCTCTTCAAAACCCTACTTAAAACTCACCTCCTCCAAGAGGCCTTCCCAGACTGAGCTCCCCTTCTCCCTCTACTCCCTCTACCGCCCCCCTTCACCTCTCCACAGCTTAACCCTCTTTTCCCCCCATTTCCCTCTGCTCCTCCCCCTCTCCCTTCCCATCCCCTCAGCACTGTACTTGTCTGCTTAACTGTATATATTTTCATTACCCTATTTATTTTGTTAATGAAATGTACATCGCCTTGATTCCATTTAGTTGCCATTGTTTTTACGAGATGTTCTTCCCTTTGACTCTATTTATTGCCATTGTTCTTGTCTGTCTGCCTCCCCCGATTAGACTGTAAGCCCATCAAACGGCAGGGACTGTCTCTATCTGTTGCTGACTTGTTCATTCCAAGCGCTTAGTACAGTGCTCTGCCCATAGTAAGTGCTCAATAAATACTATTGAATGAATGAATGAATGGGCTTGGGAGTCAGAGGACTGTGTTCTAATTCCGGCTCTGTTACTTGTCTGTTTTGTGACTTGGACAAGCCCTTAACTTCTCTATACCTCAGTTCTTCATCTGTACAATGGGGATTCATTACTTGTGTTTCTTTGTACTTAGACTATGAGCCTCATCAGGGACTGTGTCTGACGGGATTACCTGGTGAGTTATCTTGTACCTATTTCCAATGCTTAATACATTTTTTGGAACATGGTGTGCACATAAGTACAATAATAATAGTAATTATTATTATTATTATAGATGAGGAAGGACACAGGAACCCAGTGGAGGGTTTGGAGGAGTGTGTGCTGAGCAAGATTTCAGGAAGGTGAGATGCACAGTGGTGAAGAGTATAGATTGGTGGGGTAGAGGCTGGAGGCAGAGAGAGAGCAGCAAGGAGGCTGATATAATAGTCCAGCCATGATTTGACCAGAGCTTGTATCAAGGTGGTAGATGTTTGGGTGGAAAGGAAGCGGTGGATCCAGGGAGTGTTGTGTAGAAAGAATGTTCACTCCTTGATGGCAGGGAATACATCTTTTAGGACTACATCTTTTACTTCCATGATAGGTTCCCTAAAAGCCTAATTCAGTGCCTTTCACCCAGTAGGTGCTAATTAGTAATGTGAGTGGTGATAATGATGGTTAAGAGGGACATATTGCTGCCACATGGGGCAGAACATTGCTATAATTAGCACTAAAGGTAAGGGGGTTGTATGATTGGACCATCCCAATATGTAAGTGCCTATGCACTGCCTGAGGGTATCAGTGGTTCTCATCTCCATTGGACAGGACAAGAGCCAATGAGTTTAAATGGCAGCAGGAGGGGTTCAGCTGAGGTCTATTTTTTTTTACTGGAAGTACATTTTAAGTTCTGGTAGGGACCACCTCCTTCTCTAGAGGGCTTTAACAAAGAGTAAGGTAAGACTCAGTGAAGGGTTGAAGGGAGAGAATCTGGCCAAGTAACATATATCTAATTCTATAAGGCAGTCAAGCATTTTAAGATAGAGGTTTCTGGTAGGAGGGACTTTATACCATAGGTCCCCTGTGAATTTGTAATTCATGGTCTGAGTTTACTTTGATATCTCTTCCCTCAAATAGAGCTGGACTGCTTTATTCATTAGGCAAACCTACCAAGACTAATTTGGCCTCCATCCTTCCTTCTTCCTCACACCATTTTTATCTCTAGCTTTGGTACCCAGTTATATCCCCTTCATAAAATGACTTGCTTCATGTAGGTGGGAAGAATCCTTTTGAGGATATTTATCCTTGTCTTTTATGCTGTTTTAGAATTTTATGATTTCATTGCTCTCTATGTGTGTGTCTCTCTTTGGTATTCCCTTTCCCCATTTTATATTCTTAGATAGTAAGCCCCTTTATCCCCTCTCAGGGTTGCACCTGGAGAGTTTCCAGAACTCCACCAGTCAGGGTTAGAGGAGGGAGAGTCAAGCACAGGAATATCTATTCCATTCCTAGCTTGGGCAGTGGCTAGCAAGTGGAAGGCAATCTGCTACAAGTCAAAACTCCCCTGTGCTGGCCAGTAGTACCAAGGGAGAGAGTCGAGGGCAGAGACTCAAGTTTACTCTGCGGAAGAAGGCAATAGTAAATCCCTTCTGTATTTTTACTAAGAAAACTCTCTGGGTAAACTACCAGAATGATTGCAGATGGAGGTGTGGCATTCTAGGAGAGATGTGTCCATGGCGTTGCTATTGGTTGGAGATGATTAGACAACATAAGACAAGATAAGCCCCTTTATGGTGAGGAACCATGTCTAATTCTCTGTGTTTTCTTTCCTAGTACTTAGTACTGTGCTCTGCACTTAGTAAACAATAAATACACTTACTCTTGCTTTTACTTTTTCTAGAGGTCAGCCTTTCTCCTTCTGAAGTGGGCACCAGAAACTCCAAAGACAATATTTTCCATATCTGTATGATGTCCATGTTTAGAGTCTCAGTGATACTAGCAAAGTGGTTCTTCATCCTACAGCCAGATCATTTTAGTTTGGAGGATTGAGTGAGAAGGATCTTTGGATCCAAGGTAACAGTCTTCCAGGTGCTTAGTACAGTATTTTGCACACAGTAAGTACTCAAATACCACTGTTTGAATGCTTCTGGACAACAACTCTGTTTCTTAGTCACTGTATTCTTATTCCCTGGTTGCTAAATTAGAAATCTTTTATCTTTCAACAGATTTCTCTTCCAGTCTTGGTTTTGGTCCAGTGATTAGAAAGCTGCTCTGGGAAAGAAGAGATTTGGGTCCTAGATATGATTCTGCTTGGAGCTGGCAAATGGGGGTTAAGACTGAATATGCATTTTGCCTGTCTACTTGCTGGTTGCAGTGGGTATCTTAGTGGGAACATGATGAGCAGGGACAAGAGAGGGTGAGTGGGGTCGTGCAAGCCACTAACATTATAATCGCCTACTCTGTTCAGGCTCCAGGTCCTGGAGTCTCAGGACAGAGACTTCTCTATCATCCTTAATGGGAAACTTCATCATCGCTATTTATCATCACCACCACCATGACAACACATACAAACCCGCTCCAAAGACTCCAGCTAAGGAGTGTCTTCTTGGCAGTATTTTAAAAAAATGATAGGGAAATAAGTAATAAAGACACAAATTCCCTCTGTAAAAACTAAATCACCTCGAGGCCTGTTTGGTATCTTGTCTGTTTTCCCTTTTTCTCTCTCATTATTTGATTCAATTCTCCTGTCTGCACATCTTGATCAATATTTCACCTGCACTTTTACAGCCCCCATGGCCTTGCTTCCCATTACACCTCTCGAGAACATAAGCTTTAAATGACAACTGAGTTCATTTTCCTCAATTCCTTGCCAATTTAGCTCATCCCAAACCCCAGACTGTGGTCCTGGCAGTTATTACTTCGGATTTATTAGTTTTGATCTCTTGGTTAATTTCACATGTAATCATAGAGCTAGTCACACCTAGTGGCTATATTAATTTGGGTATATTTGCACTTTCTTACCTATTAATTACAACCTCATCTGAAGACTGCTTGAGTCTCACCTACCATCAGGAAGCAATGCATGTATATCAGTGAACAGATTGGAGCACAACATAGAGAATTCAGTTTAGTAAAATCACCATAAATCCTTATCCCCTGGGAAAACGGGTTCATCTGTCAAGAAAAATAGCAATAAGAGGGCCTTGGTCAGACCCATATAGTTAAACTGACTGAGGGGCTACTCTAGACCAGATTCTGCAATTGGAACGGTCAGTTGTAATTGATCTCACCTTTGGGTGAAGTCAAGTGGCCGGATGGTATGGTGAGATGGTGAGTTCCATCAGTGGCAGTTTGCTTTTGGGGCCATAAATTTTGCTTCAGAGAACCTCTTTAGGTGAAGACCTGACCAATACCAAACTCACTCTTAATTCCATCTTGGGTGGATGTATAGAGCTCCCTTCACTTTTTCAAAAATGAGGTAAAGGGAACATTATTCCTGATGCTGGAATATAAAACAGAAAATCATAGTCTTTTCTATTTGGGTCCCATGTCAGGGTAATTATGCACCACCGTTGCTATTTGGATTGTAATTTGCTTGACTCTCTGATTCTGCCTTGGTAGTCTAGTCAGGGCTTCACAGCTAGAAGATCATCAATCCTACTTTGTTAGCTCTAAAAAACTAGTTTCCCTTTGTCCTGCTTCAGTTTTGAACACAGTGTGCAATCCTACTGACAGATGGGAGGATCGATCCATTTGCCCAGCTCCAAACCTGTTGCCCCAAATTTTCCCCTAGCACAGTCCTGAGGCCTTTTCCAGCTCATCCTTGGCTTTAACCACAGACCCCATATCCCTACCACTCCTAGAAGATAGCTGCATATAGACCTTGACCTTAGGTCTCACTGTTTTCCCTTTTGCCCTGGAGCCTTCCTTTTCGATTTCCCCATCTTCAGGGGAAAAACAACCTATGTTGCAGTTCCTGGAGTCCAGCTGCTTCCATGATTACCCCTGAGCAGGAGCCAAGGAAACTCCAAATAGTCTTGGGCTGGGGATACCTGAGGCTGTCACCAGGTCCTGCTCTGAGCAGAGGCTTAGAGCCCACTCTGTGAGCCATGGGCAAGGGCAGGAAAGTCAGGCCAAAATGCCTTCCCACCATTCAGGACTGAGAGCTAGGTATTCTCATCATTTAGCACGTTAACTTCCAGTTTATAGAACTTGACTGGATAGCTATGGACAGCATTCACAAATTTGGAATGACTCTGTGTCATCCTGAAAGTCTCAGACCCAGGTTATGTTATTCATGTTATGCAATTTATTTAACATAAATAATAGTGAACGTGTGGGATTTTTTTGTGGAAGCCAGCAGAACTAAACCTATTTCTAGGAGTACATTTGACTGCTCCTCTTTCTCCAGAATTACTTTTCCCTCCCAAATCCTACAGAGTTGCTGCTTCTGAGCTGCTGGACTTAATGGCAGGAGCTGAGGCATGGGGAAGGTGGGTGCTTAAACTAAAATTTCTGGACATAAACCATCCAGTCCTATATCAGGACCAGATAGGGAAAAAATTAGCTGAACCTTAAGACTGTTCTGTATAAAATTGCAATAGTGGCTACCCTAGTGTGACTTTAGTTTATTATTGATTAGACTATATTATTCCCTCTGGATTGTATAACGGGAACATGTCCGTTATATTGCACTCTTCCAAGTGTTTAGTGTAGAGTTCTGCACAAAGTGCTTAAGAAACTTTGAAAAGTGCCTTCAACAAGGTTTTGAAGGTGGGAAGAGTAGTTATCTGTCATATGAAGAGGGTAGGCATTCCTGGATTGTCAGAGAGATAGATGAGATCGAGGTACTATGAAAAGGTTAGCATTAGAGCAATGAAGTGTGCAGGTTGGGTTGTAGTAGGAGAATAGTGAGGAGAGGAAGGAAGAGGCAAGGTGATTGAGTGCTTTAAAGCCAATGGAAAGGAGTTTCCGTTTGATGTGGAGGTGGATGGGTAACCACTGTAGGCTCTTGAGGAGTGGGGAAACATGGCCTGAAAGTTTTTGTAGAAAATTATTCCAGGTTGCAGAATGAAGTAATCAGTGTGTTACAGGATAAGTACTTGAATTAATGTGGTAGCAGTTTGGATGAAGAAGAAAGGGTGGATTTTAGCAATGTTGTGTAGACCAAATGGATGGGATTTGTTGAGGGACCGAACATGTGGGTTGAAGGAGAGGAGTTAAGGGATAATGCTAAGTTTATGGCCTTGTGAGACAGGAAGGATGGTGGTGCTATCTACAGTGATGGGAAAGTCAGGGGAGAGACAGGATTTTGGTGTGAAGATAAGGAGTTCTGGCACAGGGAAGACAAGTTTCCTGATCTACAGAGAGTAGAATCAACCAACAATTATTTATTTATCAATCATATGTATAAATAATATAAAGTAATCGTGTATAAACCTATCTGTCATTTTCTGCTTCACATTCATCAATCAACATTATATTGAGCATCTAGTAGGCCAATTGAGAGCTTACTATGTGCAGAACACTAAGCACTTGGGAAAATACAATATAACAGAGTTGGTAGACACATTCCCTGACCACAAGGACCTGATTAACTCTTACTTACCCCAGAACTTGGAAAAGTGCTTGGCACATAGTAAGAGTTTAACAAATATCACTACTATTATTATTATCATATGAAGTTAGTTTTGAATGGCACTCCTTTGCTCAATCTGGGAAAATTTCTTAGAGGAGGAAGTAATCTTTTTTTTCAGCCAGGAAGAGGAGCAGGAACAGCATATTCATAAGCACGCAGATTGTGTAGAATCAATTTACTATGGAATTCCATATCACGGGAAAATGTTTTAAGACAATCAGATCTCTCCCTCCTACTAATCTACTCTCTTCACCCCAGCTTACATTCTTCATTCTTCTCAGTATAGCATACTCACTAAGCCAATTTCTCATCTCTCCCACCATTGACCTATTGCACATGCCTTTTTCCCTTCCTGGTTAACCCTGTCGTTTCATAATCTCAGGCTACAGTTCTTCAGCTCTTCAAAGCTCTTCTTAAATCACATCTCCTCTCAAATCTCCTCAGTTTATAACCCAACTGCCACTTTGGCTCTTCTTCACCATCTAACCATTGGAGTACTCACAACCACTCAAGGACATATATGCATATCTTCCTAATTGAAGATTTACTCACATGCATACTTCATTTTCCTTCTTCCTCCTGTACCTGTCTCCTCTGATAAATTGTAGGCTTGAGAGCAGGGATCATATCTATTCACATTATTGTACTTTCCCAAGAATTTAATACAGTGGTCTGCACACAGTAGGAAGCAGTATGGCATATTGGATAGAGCATGGATCTGGAAATCAGAAGGTTATGGGTTCTAATCCTGACTCCACCACTTGTCTGCTGTGTGACATTAGGCAAGTCACTTCACTTCTCTGTGCCTGTTACCTTATCTGTAAAATGGGGATAGAGACTGTGAGTCCCACGAGTGACAGGGACTGTGTCTGACCTGATTTGCTTGTATCCACTCCAGTGCTTAGTACAGTGCCTGGCACATAGTAAGCCCTTAAATATCACAATTATTTTTATTGGCTCAGTGGAAAGAGCCCGGCCTTGGGAGTCAGAGGTCATGAGTTCGAATCCTGGATCTGCCACTTGTCAGCTGTGTGACTTTGGGCAAGTCACTTAACTTCTCTGTGCCTCAGTTACCTCATCTGTAAAATGGGGATTAACTCTGAGCCTCACGTGGGACAACCCGATTACCCTGTATCTACCCCAGTGCTTAGAACAGTGCTCTGCACATAGTAAGAGCTCAACAAATACCAACATTATTATAACAATTATGGTATTTGTTAAGCCCTTACTATGTGCTAAGCCACTATTTTAAGTGCTGGGTTAGATACAAGATAATTGTGTTGGACATAGTTGCTATCCCATATAAGGCTCACAGTCTTAATCCCCATTTTACGGATGCAGGAACTGAAGCATAGAGAACTTAAGTGACTTGCCCAAGGTCACACAAAAGATAAGTTGGGGAGCTGGAATTAGATTGCATGACCTTCTGACTCCCAGGCCCAAAATCTATCCACTAGACCAAGCTGCTTGCTTGACTGATTGGAATGATTCCCAGAAATAGACTATCACAAGCAGAAATCTTATGTTTAAGTTTAAGAAGTAACCACTGGTACTCTGCTTACATCTAATTTTCAGAGAAAAAAATTATTCATTTTTTTCTGTCAAGCAGCCCTCTAATTTCTTGTTGGCCTCATTTTTGACCTTTTCTAAGTCAGAAATGCCCACTCACCTATTTAATGTTTCTAATTTTTCACTAACTGGGTTTTGATGGCTTTTGGAGTTGGAAAATCATTTCTGTGTTACCAACATTCCATGTTATTGTTTTGTTCCCCTTTCAACCTTATTGTTTTAATTTTTCAGAGTAAGGAATCACTCAGTAATCTCTAGTAGAGAAAACATGAGAAGAATGGAATCCTAAAGCTGGACCAGGGAAAGGAGAACAAGTGTCAAGAAAATATTACTTAGGAGAAAAAGAAAATAAATGAAATATGTCTTAAAGATGAAACTGAAAAAATGGGTGAAGCTTTCCACATTATTCTTGGGACAAGAACTGCCTCTTAATAATAATAATTATAATTATGGCATTTGTTAAGCATTTACTATGTGTCAGGCACTGTACTAAGCACTGAGGTGGATACAAGTAAATTGGGATGACAAAATGTGGTGCTCCCAGTCTCAATCTCCATTTTACAGATGAGTTAACTGAGGCACAGAGAAGTGAAATGGCTTACCCCAGGTCACACAGCAGACAAATGGAGGAGCTGGGATTAGAACCCATGGCCATCTGACCTCCATGCCCATGCTCTATCCACTATGCCATGCCATCTTCCAAACTGAGTGATCTGAAAAGAGTAATCGCATCATAATTTTGAATGTCGCTTGTGGAAATTGCCTTAAAATGTGGAATCCATATTTTTCATAAAATAATAATAAAATTTTCACATTTAAAATAGAGACTTCTTTCCAGGGAGTGGTGTTAATCTCTCTCATGAGGGTCTAGAAAAAGAAAATCTGTGGGATTAAACATTTATGTATGTATCTATTTATTTATTTATTTATTCATTTATTTATTTAATTTTTATATTCATATTATTTTTTCTTCTGCTCCCTCTGATGTCTAAAATATGTGCCTGCCTGTCTCTCTCTTTAGATTGCAAGCAGTTCAAAAGCAAGGAATGTGTTATATATTCTTATTGTAATAGTAATAATGATAATGATGGTATTTAAGTGCTTAGTATGTACCAGGCACTGTACTAAGCTCTGGGGTGGATATGAGCAAATCAAGTTGGACAAAGTCCCCATCCCCCATAGGGTTCACAGTCTCAATCCCCATTTTACAGGTGAAGTAACAAGCACAGAGAAGTGAACTGACTTGCCCAAGGTCACACAGCAAACACGTGAGGGAGCCAGGATTAGTACCTATGATCTCCTGACTCCCAGGCTTGTGCTCTATCCACTGTGCCATTCTGCTTCTCTATTCTCACACACTTCGTACAGTGCTTTGCACATAGTAAATGCTGGATAAAATTGCTGTCTGTTTGAATGGATTAGCCTAGTGAATAGATTGCAGGCCTGGGAGTCAGAAGGACCTGGGTCTTAATCACAGCTCTGCCATTTGTCTGCTGTGTGACTTTGGGCAAGTCACTTAACTTCTCTGTCCCTTACTTCCCTCATTTGTCAAATGGGGATTGAAACGGTAAGTCTCCTGTGGGACATGTGGACTGTGTTCAAGCTGACCAAGCTTGTATCTACCCCAGTGCTTAGAACAGCACTTGACACATAGTAAGCCCTTAACAAATACCTTCATTATTATTGTTAAGAATTGTGCACCAAAAAGAAAATTATCATACAACTTTCCCATTTGTGCAACCCAAACCAGGAAAAAGTACTGGTACTAGAAGCTAGAATCTTGATGTTCAATCGCCTAGTACTGGGAAATCAAAAAAGCAGGCCTACTCGGGGCTATTTTACTTTTCCTCTGTCTCCTCCTCTAAATGATGATAATAACTGTGGTATTTGTGAAACACTTACTATGTGCCTCGCATTGTTCTAAGTTCTGGGACAGATATAAGGTAATCAGGTTGCAAACAGTCCCACAGTCTTAATCCCCACTTTAAAGATGAGGTACCTGAGGCATAGTGAAGTTAAACAACTTGCCCAGGGTCACATAGCAGACATCTGGTGGAGCTGGGATTAGAACCCAGTTTCCCTGACTCCCAGGCCCGTACTCTACGAGGCCACGCTACTTCCCATTTACCAGTGAGCTGTCTCAGATTGCCATTTGGAGAACACTGAACCTTAGATTTGCTCAAGGCAAGAAATAAAATTCGGCCTGATTCACTAGGGCCATCCTGCTTGGCAGCCCATGCCAGGACCATATGCATTCAAAGAAAGTGCTATGTAGATCCAACGCAGGCTCACCTGCTGGGCACCATATGCTTTGCTTCTCTCCCACTCAAGGGCTTTGTGCAGAATTGAGACAGATGCTTATCTAACCTTCTGCGCCATTGGAAGAGATCTTGTCTCACAACCCTTAGTTCAAAAATCATTTTTATCGTTGGAGAGAAACTTTGGTCCAAGAAGGCCTGGGCCATTCAATCCGGTTCCTTTTAAATTCCCCCTTTCTCGGGAGTTGAAAACCCAAACCATCTCCAGCTTTCTAAGTGCGCTATCAGGGCATTCTTTCAAGCTTTTGTTGGGACCATGAGCCCCTGTGGGTTGCTTGCAGAGGCTCTAATTTGTAAGAACAGAATTTCCAATCCAGCTAGATAGCTCCCACTGAACAGTTTGATGGTGCAAATCCTTCCATTTTGTCATGCTTTCACTATGCGTGAGAGCCATTAGTATATTTACTTCTTTCCAAGCAATATGGCTTAGTGGATACAGGCCTAGGACTCAGAAGGACCTTGTTTCTAATCCCAGCTCCACCACGTCTGCTATGTGACCTTGGACAAGTCACTTCCCTTCTCTGGGCCTCAGTTACCTCATCTGTAGAAATGGGGATTCAGAGTGTGAGCTCCAGGGTGGGACAGGGACTGTGTCCAACCTGATTGACTTGTATCTACTCTAGTGCTTAGAACAGTGATTCACATATAGAAAGCACCTATCAAGTACCATAATAACTTTTTCGATTTAATATTTTCCAGCAGTGCAAGCACCATTTTATAGGTGTCCCTCAGTTCAGTGTCTCATAGGATTTGTGACAGTTCTCAGCTGGCCAGCTTTGCTTATAAGAATTGGGTGCCCGATCCCAAAAGTGACTAGAGATATACCAGGATCTCTATTTCATTTCCTGAGGCTCCCATAACTCCTAGAGGCTGCTGGGCTTCTGTTAGGAGTCACAAAGATGAAGGAGCAGTAAAGAAGGCATTTCAGGAGGGCCCTCAGAAGCATCTCTGGACTGTAAGCTCTGTTGTACTCTCCCCAGTGCTTAGTACAGTGCTCTGCGCAAAGTAAGCACACAATAAATACCATTGATCTGTGAGAGTGGTTGCATTTTGTGGACCTGTTCTCAGAAAGAGCAGAATTCCCCTACCCTTCCACCCTATCAAAATCATACATGACTCCTGAGACCAAGATCCGAGAATTCTTTTCCTCTGCAAATTAGAATCTGACTGCCTCCATTGCAGTCATCTGGAATTCCCCAACCCTTCTAATCAATCAATCAATAAAATGTATTTATTGGATGTTTACTGTGAGCCCTGTACTAGGTGCTTGAGAGAGTATAATGCAATTGAGGTGGTAGGTGCAATTCCTGCCCACAAGGAGCTTACAATCCATGGCGGACATAGAAATTCAAATGAAATGCAGATAGGAGAAATAGGAGAGTATAAGAATAAGAATACTGTTCAGCTGGAGGCGGGGTAGGTATCAAAGTGCTTGAAAGGTTCACATCCAAGTGCATAGGCAGTGGCAGAGGGGAAGGCAAATAGACTGGGAAATGAAAAGTTAGGGAAGGCCTCTTGGAGGAGTTGTGATTTTAGTAGGACTAGAAATGTGGGGAGGGTGGGGTCTGACAGATATGAAAGAGGAGAGAGTCCCAGGCCAGAGGGAGAACGTGGGGGAGGGGTCGGCATTGAGATAGATGTGACTGAGGTACAGTTAGTAGGTTAGTGTTATATTTCCATTACCCTATTTATTTTGTTAATGAAATGTACATCACCTTGATTCTATTTAGTTGCCATTGTTTTTACGAGATGTTCTTCCCCTTGACTCTATTTATTGCCATTGTTCTTGTCTGTCCGTCTCCCCCGATTAGACTGTAAGCCCGTCAAACGGCAGGGACTGTCTCTATCTGTTGCCGACTTGTTCATTCCAAGCGCTTAGTACAGTGCTCTGCACATAGTAAATGCTCAATAAATACTATTGAATGAATGAATGAGAGCAAAGTGAGCCAGCAGGGTTGTTGTAGGAGATCAGCTAGGTATGTATGGTAAGAGGGGGTAAATCAGTGTTGGCATTACCGTGGCTTCATCTCCCACTGGACTAATACAGTAGGATCAATCCAAAAGTCATGTAAAGCTGTGCTCTCCAGAAGCTTACAATCTACAATTATGCCTTCCAAACACTCCCCTGAAACTAGCTAAAACCATTCAAGACTCTCTGCCTTCCTATATTAGACAGCCGGGCAGACGTAGCCTCTGCCTTCTACCACTCCAAGTCTCATTTTCAAGTTACATTCCCCATGAATGTAACTAAGGAGATGGAAGCAGAAAGTGCCCAGATCGGATCTGGCATCTTCACAGTAGGATTCATTTCCTCTGAAGAGAAGTTCTGGAGCAAGAATTTTAACCAGTCAGACAACATGGACAATAGATATCAATGCTTACTGTATCAGTTCTGACAATGACCAGATCCTACTGCCATAAGGGGGAATATTAAGAGAATATTATGAGGAACGGCGCCAATTTGTGGTCTTCATGGAGTTGGAGTACTGTAGAACAACGGGAAAGTGTGCAACTTGAAATGTGCATCATTTAACCACATGAAATTGTGGTTTTTGTTAAAGCACTTATAATGTTCCAGGCACTTTACTAAGCACTGGGATGGACACAAGTAAATTAGGTTGAACACAGTCCCTGTCCCACATTAGGCTCACAGTCTTAATCTCCATTTTACAAATGAGGTAACTGAGGTGCACAGAGAAATGAAGTGAAGTGATGAGCCCAAGGCCACAAAGCAGCCAAATGGCAGAGCTGGAATTATGACTCATGACCTTCTGACTCGTAGGCCCGTGCTCTATTCACTATGCCATGCTGCTTCAACACCCTTAGCCTTTCTAGTAGATCACTCCATGCACCGCCTAGTTGCTCAAATCCTTTCTGATGTTCTGGAGTATAATATGTTATGTCCAAAGTTTTTGTGGGTTAGAAAAGGTTTGGCCTT
The DNA here is from genome assembly GCF_004115215.2 of Ornithorhynchus anatinus. Classification (NCBI taxonomy): domain Eukaryota; kingdom Metazoa; phylum Chordata; class Mammalia; order Monotremata; family Ornithorhynchidae; genus Ornithorhynchus; species Ornithorhynchus anatinus. Next base: position 43,243,709 of record NC_041730.1, on the reverse strand, counting down.
GGATGTGATCCTACATTCAACCAGCCACTGAGTGGAGTAGCATAAGATCTTGAAGCCTTCCCTGACTAAGCCCTCATTTTCCTTTTCTCTCACTGCCTTCTGCAACTCCCTGACTTTCTCCCTTTATTCCCTTTGCCTCCCCTCCCCCAGCCCCACGGCACTTATGTCCATAACTGTAATTTTTTTTTGTATTAATGTCTGTCTCCCCCCTAGAATGTAAGTTCATTCTGGGCAGGGAATGTGTCTGTTATATTTAAGGGCTTAGTACAGTTCTCTGCACATAAGTGCTCAATAAATGCAATCTGACTGAGATTTACAGTAGGCCAGCCAGAATTGTGAATTGTCAAAAATAGAACATCTAAATTTCTATCACTGACAGTACCAAATATTGGAGCTCATTTGTAAATGCACTCAATAGAAAGTGATCATGACTCCTTTATCAAAAATCACTAGCATAGTTACAACTAGCCACCTCTTGCCTGACACACTATCTGATCCAGCACCCTACATTGAAATGGAGCTGTGATAAAGCTAATCAGAGATGGTCCGGACTTGGAGGAAAATTCAATCCATCAACCAATTGATCAATAATATTTATTGAGCACTTTCTGTGTGCGGAGGACTGTACTAATTGCTTGGGAGAGTACAATATAATAGAGTTTTTAGATGAGTTCCATGCACACAGCGAGCTTACAGTCCAGAGCCAACTTCTGATTGGATGGAGCTCCTCTCTCTTGGATTGGAAAAACACTCTTTAGGAGGTTCAGTAGGCTTATCTCTCTTACACACTGATTTATCCAGGAAAGAGAGGAGGATAGTGGAAGGAGGTGATGATATTCCAGGGTCCTGTGCAGAGCAGGGACTTAGCCTTTCCACCTTCAGGGCTGGCCCAGCTGCCAGTTGTTCTATTGTGCTGTCCCTGGCCCAAGCTTCCTAGCTCTCATTCTGACCCTATGGGACCTGCAGCCCTGTGATATATGAGGGACAGAAACGGCATAGGATTGGAAACCTACCTATCTATTCAGGGCCCAACTCTGACCTCCATGGCTGATGGTCGCCCTTTCTTTTGACGGACCTAACCTCTTCTCGATTTTCTATAAAACACTAAGGATTGCAAAACTCCTTTTGTCTTCTTCTACCCACCCACTGTTGGTAAGGGGGAAAGCAGGGTCAATAACTGGGCTTTCTCTGGGCTGGTGTCTGATTTATGGCCAATAATTGGTTTGGTGATAGTTGAACGGCTTAGCATTAGTTGATTAGATGTAATGAAGCAGCATGACCTAGTGGATAAAGCATGGCCTTGGAAGCCAGTTAACCTAGGTTCTAGTCCTGGGCAAGTAACTTAACCTCTCTGTGTTCCTCAACTCAAAAATGGAGATTCAATACCTTTTCTAATGATCTCATATCTACCCAAGTGCTTAATAGAGTGCTTGGAACATAGTAAGTACTTAACAAATACCACAATTATTTATATTTTTTTATGATATTTGCTAAGCTTTTACTGTGTGCCAGGACCTGTACTAAGCACTGGGGTAGTTACAAGCGAATCAGGTTATTACTTGAAGCAACATGACGTAGTGGATAGACCACAGGCCTGGGAAGTCAGAAGGACATGGGTTTTAATCTTGGCTCTGCCACCTGTCGTGTGATCTTGGGCAAGTCACTTCACTGCTCTGTATTCCAATGCTTAGAACAGTGCCTGGCACATAAGTGCTTAATAAATGCCACAATCATTATTATGATCATTACTGTTTTATGATTTAGACTCTGAGCCCCATGCAGGACAGGGACTGTATCTGTATCTTCCCCAGAGCTTAGAACAGTGTTTGACATATAATAAATGCTTAACAAATACCACTGAAAAAAGATCATTAACCATAATTTAATTATTGATTGTTTATTATAGTAGTGAAAAAGTTAATCAAGTAAGCACAGATTTTAGTTGAATATGTTCTTCTGAAAGTTTTCATACGTCATCTCACTGTTTCTTTATAACAGTCTGAAGGCCTGCCTATGGAATCACTCAGAGCCTGGACAATTCACTTTTTTATGGCATTTATTAAGCACTTATGTGCCAGGCACTGTAGTAAGCACTGGGGTAGATACAAGCTAATCATATTGGACTACATAGGGCTCATATTCTTAATCTCCATTTTACAGATGAGATAAGTGAAGCACAGAGAAGTGTAGTGACTTTCCCAAGGTCACACAGCAGACAAGCGGCAGTGCCACAGTTAGAACCTAGGTTCTTCTGACTCCCAGTCCAATGTTCTGTGCCCTGGGTTATGCTACTTCTCCACCTGTGGAAGTCTTACATCTTCCCCAGAAATTTAAGAAGAAAAATGCTCAGTGATTAATTCCAAGAAAATTTGAAACATTGTATTACAAAAGTGTCTTGGGGTCTGGGAGTCAGAAAGAAATGGGTGCTAATCTCAGCTCTGCCACTTACCTGCTGTGTGACCATGGGCAAGTCACTGAACTTCTCTGACTCAGTTACCTCATCTGTAAAATGGGGATTGAGACTGTGAGCCCCATATGGGTTGTGGACTGTGTCCAACCCGATTAGCTTGTATCTACCCCAGAGCTTAGACCTGTGCTTGACACAGAGTAAGTTCTTAACACTTACTATCATCATCACCCTTCAGCTCCATGACCCCAGCAAAAGCTCCTGTCAAATGCCTGCCACTTGTTCATTAGCTCTTTCAGGTCTTCATAATCATACACAACTGAGATCCCCCAAGCAAAACGTCATTTTAGGAGGGAACTGCAGGTTGATCTCTGTGGGGAAATCTTTTTGTCAAGCTGGATACCTCCAGCTCCCACAGCTCCCACTGCTCATGATTCAAAAGAGTTTCCCTGCCACTTTTCTGTCCACTCTCCCCAAATGAGCAGTATGGCAGCTCATGATCTACTTCCCATGATAGCAGATTCCCAGGCTCAAGTCTACTAACTAGCCCAAAACTGACTCAGTTTCCTTAGAGATATCTTGATCAAAGATGACCGTGACCAATCACCTCTCACAGACCATAGGTAAAGAGCCATTTCTTGGAACGGAAACTTCCAAGTCCTTACATAAGTTCATGGCATGTCATGAAGAAGGGACAGATTCTCCCAAGTGCTCTGCCACCTCTTCTAAATTAGAACTTGTAATCTCCAAGATCCTCAGCTGCTAGAGGAAAGGGAATAGCCTGTTCTGAGGTCATCCAGCTTGCTGCTCTCCCACACATCTCAATTTGATTATGTGTTTTTTCCAGCTAGCCAATTTCATCTAAAGAGATCCGAGCTACGTTTCCATATCAAGTATCAGTTTTTGATCCAGTGTCCAAATGCAGATCTTGGCAGAGGATGGGGGAAACGACTTTTCAAATTGAATTCTTGAATGACTTTCTACAACCCATTCACATCCATAAATGCCAAACATAGACTTGAAAAGCTTCCTAAACCCTGTCCTCAAGACTGCTCCTTTTCACTCCCTCTACCCTCCCGAGAAACATCTCTGTCTCAGACACACTGTGGGGAAATCATGTTAACCATTGGATGGCTAGATTGACATGGGGAGTCTCAGTTTCCCAAATGGATTTAGCAGGCAGGCTTTGCTTCTTGTTAGAATCATGTATCCCATTACTCAGTTAGCTTCATTACATCTTTAATTATGACCTTTTACTCTGAGTGAAAAAGAAGTATAATTTTACTTTAAGAGATATGCCAGGACTGTGCTACCAACATTTCTAGGTTTCATTGAAATTGCAGGGATCATAGAAATTTAACCTGATAATTACTTCAATATTTCAAGGCACACATTTTCACTATACTAGAATAATTATGGGTTGTTGTTTTTCCAAATTCTTTTTTTTTTTTTGCTTGGTTATTGCAGGTTATGCTAGATTTTGTTGTGGATGGTATGAGACATGGAAGAATACAGTTCACTTCAATGTGGTGGGGTCTGATGCCAGTGAACTTTGAAAAACCCCAATTGTTTTTTCCTTCAACAATAGAAGCAAAAATACCAGTTTCCCAGAGGGACGAATAACCCACCTTGTCTCCTGCCCTAAATTCTTATCCTACCCTTCCAGCCAACCAACCAGTTTGGTCACGTTTTAGGGTCCAAGACCCCTGTTTAGTTATTTCTTGAGGTTTTCTCTGTCTACAGAGATTTCCACGAAAGCCCCTGGGAAACTCAAAGGACCCAGGGAATGTGGGGATGTGAATTTTCCCAATTTGCCATTTAATTTTTTTTTTTTTTGCTATTGGAAAGCAAGAAGAGAACTAACTTGGCATCATTTTCATCATGTTGATTCTTCTGGGTTTCTCAAATGTTGTGATCCAGGACTAGGCTGGATTCATGCTTACCTCTACTCTTCATTAAGGCAGTTGTAATGGAATTGCTAGTAAGGCAGGCTGCTGATGCAGTAGGTGGGCATGCTGAATAAAATACATAGCACAGCTGTACCTGCACTTGTCAGAGTGCCAGCCTGCCTTACACCAGTCTGTTCTTCACTGCTTCCTGGCCATAACCCATCTGTTTCTGAATTCATAAAATGCTGAAGAACACAAACATCTGAAACTATTATAGGTAACATACTTCAATTAAATTCTGATTGTGGAGTGGTGACTAACAGAGTAGCATTAATTCTGCAGGTAAATCAAATTAATGAAATGATCATTGATCTATAGGTGTTCCTTGAGTTAAGTATTAAAGGACTTTCCATCACTCTGGTTTAATCCTTAAAGTGTGCCTTTCCAGGATATGTCCAAGTTGCAAAAGGGAAAATCAGTTTCCGTTACTACAACAGAGAACCAAAAAACCCCCCAAAAAACAGTCAATTCAGGAGGCGAGTTAAAGGTAAAGAAAAGTTGACATTGCAATATTGATCTGAGCTCTACTGGTATTTATAAGTGGTTATTTGGAGTATAGATTTAAGATTAACCTGTTTAAATGCAATTTGAAGCAAAGAGCTTCCTCCAAACCCAAATAAATCATCACCAAAAATGCTTTGCTGTTGGAGGTAAAATGCTCAGGTTTGCAAGGTTGGTTCCATAAGATTTAGAATTAAAGGAACTCAGCAGGCTGTCAGAAGCTGATATAATAGGAACTGACTTGAAATAAGGAAAATAGGAGGGCTGTGTCCTCAGGATATTGCTTGAGAATACTTACCTGCCACTAAACTCAGTGTCCTCTGGTTCTCCCCATTACGTTGTGTAAACCATGCTGGTTGAGAGGACATTTGGGAAGAAGTACCATTATTTGAATCTTAAAGTCACTTGTCACAGTGCTCAAGTTTCCGGAGCCCTGCGTATCGCTAATTAGAATTTAATGCCCAGCAGCCGGGCCCAGGCCATTACTATTTTTGGATCCAGGTTGAACTATCAGTGACACTGTCACACGGACAGGCAATCAGAGCATTTCATTGGCCAAAAGTCACCAGTTCCCACCTGTCACTGCCTCAGGTTTGATCCCAAACAAGAGTGACTTCTGACAGCAGAAAATGTAGCCATCAGCCACCACAACTTGGTTGATTCATTTTTATCCTAATAGGAGGCTGATTGGGTTTCTGTTTCGGGCTTCTGAATGGTTGGAGGTAGCTCCCAAGTGCACGAGAAATGTCTTGTCTCGCCTGTACTGGGTTTATATAAATGCTCCTTCAAGCTGCCAACCCCTCAAATCACAGTCTGGGATATGGGGTGGAAGCAGTTCCTAATGTTAAAGGTTTCCAGATGGGGGGAAGCTGGTATGTTTTCACTGGTAAACCACAGTGGAGCAGACTGGGTAGTGGCCTTGAGACCTTGTTTTCAGACCCTAAAGTTGACTGTGGCAGCCACAGTGGGAAAGCAACAAAAACCACATGGAGAAATCATTCGCTCCCAAGGCTTCACCTACCGTCTCTGTGCAGATGATATTCATTCATTTATTCATTCAATCATATTTACTGTGTGCAAAGCACTCTACTAAGCACTTGGAAAGTACAGTTCAGAAATGGAGACAATCCCTGCCCACACCGGGCTTACCGTCTATCTCCATCTTCAGCCCTGATCTTTCTCCCTCTCTCCAGTTTCACATCTCCACCTGCCTTCGAGACATCTCTACTTGGATGTCCTCCTGTCACCTCAAACTTAACATGTCTAAAAGAGCACTCCTTATCTTCCCGCACAAACGCTGTCCTCCACAAACCCATAACCTTGGCATTATCCTTGACTCCTCTCTCTCATTCAATTCACATAGTCAATCCATCGCTAAATTCTGTCAGTCCACCTTCACAACATAGCCAATATCCACCCTTTCCTTTCCATCCAAACTGCTATCACATTAAGCAATCATTCATCCTGTCCCCCTGGATTACTGCAACAGCCTCCGTGCTGACCTCCCAGCTTCCTGTCTCTCTCCACTCCAGTCCATACTTCACTCTGCTGCCTAGATCATTTTTCTACGATAATGTTCAAGATATGTCACCCCACTCCTCAAAAAACTCCAGTGGTTGCCCATCCAGTTCCACATCAAACAAAAACTCCTCACTGTTGGCTTTAAAGTACTCCACTTCTTTGCCCTCTCCTACCTCACCTCACTTCTCTCCTATAACCCAGCCCACACACTTTGCTCCTCTAGTGCTAACTTTCTCATTATAATAATGTTGGTATTTGTTAAGCACTTACTAAGCACTGTTCTAAGCACTGCGGTACCCATGACCTCCTTCTTGCCAAATCCAATGGCTCCTACTCCATTCTGATCCTCCTTGACCTCTCTGCTGCCTTTGACACTGTCGACCATCCCCTCCTCCTCCATACCTTATCTCACCTTGGCTTCACGGACTCCGTCCTCTCCTGGTTCTCCTCTTACCTCTCTGGCTGGTCATTCTCGGTCTCCTTCGCTGGCGCCTCTTCCCCCTCCCATCCTTTAACTGTTGGAGTTCCTCAAGGGTCAGTTCTTGGCTCTCTTCTGTTCTCCATTTACACTCACTCCCTCGGTGAACTCATTCTCTCTCACGGCTTTGGCTACCATCTCTACGCAGATGACACGCAGATCTACATCTCCGCCCCTGTCCTCTCCCCCTCCCTTCAGGCTCGCATCTCCTCCCGCCTCCGGGACGTCTCCACCTGGATGTCGGCCCGCCTCCTAAAACTCAACATGAGCAAGACTGAGCTCCTCATCTTCCCTCCCAAACCCGGTCCTCTCCCAGACTTCTCTATCACCGTGGATGGCACGACCATCCTTCCCGTCTCTCGGGCCCGCAATCTCGGTGTCATCCTTGACTCGTCTCTCTCGTTCACCCCACACATCCTATCCATTACCGAGACCTGCCGGTTTCACCTTTACAATATCGCCAAGATCCGCCCTTTCCTCTCCACCCAAATGGCTACCTTACTGCTACGGGCTCTCGTTATATCCCGTATAGACTACTGTGTCAGCCTTCTCTCTGACCTCCCTTCCTCCTCTCTCGCCCCGCTCCGGTCTATTCTTCACTCCGCTGCCCGGCTCATCTTCCTGCAGAAACGATCTGGGCATGTCACTCCCCTTCTTAAACAACTCCAGTGGTTGCCTATCGACCTCCGCTCCAAACAAAAACTCCTCACTCTAGGCTTCAAGGCTCTACATCACCTTGCCCCTTCCTACCTTTCCTCCCTTCTCTCTTTCTACCGCCCACCCCGCAAGCTCCACTCCTCTGCCGCCCACCTCCTCACCATCCCTCGGTCTCGCCTATCCCGCCGTCGACCGCTGGGCCACGTCCTCCCGCGGTCCTGGAACGTCCTCCCTCCTCACCTCCGCCAAACTGATTCTCTTCCCCTCTTCAAAACCCTACTTAAAACTCACCTCCTCCAAGAGGCCTTCCCAGACTGAGCTTCTCTTCTCCCTCTACTCCCTCTACCACCCCCCCTTCACCTCTCCACAGCTTAACCCTCTTTTCCCCCCATTTCCCTCTGCTCCTCCCTCTCTCCCTTCCCATCCCCTCAGCACTGTACTCGTCCGCTCAACTGTATATATTTCCATTACCCTATTTATTTTGTTAATGAAATGTACATCGCCTTGATTCTACTTAGTTGCCATTGTTTTTACAAGATGTTCTTCCCCTTGACTCTATTTATTGCCATTGTTCTTGTCTGTCCGTCTCCCCCGATTAGACTGTAAGCCCGTCAAACGGCAGAGACTGTCTCTATCTGTTGCCGACTTGGTCATTCCAAACGCTTGGTACAGTGCTCTGCACATAGTAAGCGCTCAATAAATACTATTGAATGAATGAATGAATACAGGGTAATCAGGTTGTCCCACATGGGGCTCACAGTCTTCATCCCCATTTTACAGATGAGGTAACTGAAGCACAGAGAAGTTAAGTGACTTTGCCCACAGTCACACAACTGACAAGTGGCAGAGCTGGGATTTGAATCCATGACCTCTAACTTCCAAGCCCGGACTCTTTCCACTGAGCCACACTGCTTCTTAATCTCGCCTCAATCTCGCCTGTCTCACCGCCGACCCACATACTTCCTCTGGACTGGAATGCCCTTACTCCTCAAACACGGACAGACAATTACTCTCCCCCACTTCAAAGCCTTATTTGAAGGCACATCAAATTCAAGAGGTCTTCCCAGACTAATCCTCATCTCCCGCTTCCTTCTGCATCACCCTGACTTGCTCTCCTTGCTTTTCCTCCCACGCAGCCCCAAAACACTTATGTACATATCTGTGATTTATATATTTGTATTGATGTCTGTTTCCCCTTTGTATTGATGTCTGTCTCCCCCACTCTAGGCTGTAAGCTCATTGTGGGAAGGGAATGTGTCTGTTTATTGTTGTACTCTACCCTCCCAAGCACTTAGTACAGTGCTTTGCACACAGTAAGCGCTCAATAAATGCGACTGAATGAATGAATAATTGAATGAAAGAGACCAAAGTCTCTAGCCCTGATTTTTCACCTAGTCCACAATTGCTCATCCCTTTTTGCCCCTAGAACTTTTCCACTTGGATATCCCTCTGGCACCTCAGGCTTAAGATGTGTTAAACTGAACTTCCCACCACCTCCTTATAGATTTACTCCTCCTAACTTTCCCATCCCTGTCGAACTGCCCACCATCCTCCTTGTCCCTGAAACCCACAATTTTGATGCCATCCTCAACCCCTCATTGTCTTTCAGCTTTTACAATCAATCAATCAACTGCTACATTATGCTAGTTCTTTCTCCACAGCATTTCCCAGATTCACCTCTTCCTCTCCACCAAAATAGCTACCTCACTGGTCCAAAAACCTTCCTCATCCCTACTGCATTAGACTCCTCCCCCCCCCCCATTTGATCTCCCTGTTTCAAACCTCTAGCCCCTTGAATCTAAACTAAACACTACTATTCGTATCGTATTCTTGAAACTTTGCTTGGCACACATCTTTCTACTCCTCAACCTTTCTCTGTGCATCAAGAAAAAGTACCTCACAATTGACTTCATGATTCTCCACTAGCTCTTCTATCTTACATATCTGCTTACCTCACTTGCTACTTTCAGTTCACTCTCTTCACTCCTTCTGACTGTTCCTTGCTAAATCTCACCCATCTGACACCTCAATCAATCAATCAGTTGTATTTATTGAGTGTTTCCTGTGTGTAGAACCACTGCTTGGGAGAGAATAATGATAACAGAGTTGGTAGAGAAGCAGCGCGGCTCAGTGGAAAGAGCACGGGCTTTGGAGTCAGAGGTCATGGGTTCAAATCCCGGCTCAGCCGTTTGTCAGCTGTGTGGCTTTGGGCAAGTCACTTAACTTCTCGGTGCCTCAGTTACCTCATCTGTAAAATGTGGATTAAGACTGTGAGCCCCACGTGGGACAACCTGATTCCCCTGTGTCTACCCCAGCGCTTAGAACAGTGCTCAGCACATAGTAAGCGCTTAACAAATACCAACATTATACATGTTTCCTGTCCACAGGAAGCTTACTGTCTAATTTATTGCATGCATACCTTGTGCGGAGCACTGTTCTAAGAGCTCAGAAGAGTAGAATATTACAGATTTGATAGACATATTTCCTGCCCACAAGGACCTTACAGACTAAAGGAAAAGACAGATATTAAAATAAGTTATGGGGCTGAGAATGGGGTGAATAAAATTTACAAATCCAAGTGCAAGGGTGATGCAGAAGGAGGGAGCAGAGGGAATAATGGTTTAGTCTGGGGAGGCCTCCTGGAGGAGATGTGATTTTAATAAGGCTTTGAGGAGAGTGATGATCTGTTAGATATGAAGAGGGCAGGGAGTTTAGGCCAGAAGCAGGGCTTGGGAGAGGGGTTAGTGGTGAGCAAGATGATACTGAGGAAGGGGTGAATAGGATGGTCTTAGAGGAGCAAAGTGAGCATGCTGGATTGTAGTAGAAAATCAGAGAGGTAAGGAAGGAGGGGGGCAAGGTGATTGAGTGTTTTAAAACCAGTGTTATAGAGTGTCTGATGCAGAGGTAGATGGGCTACCGCTGGAGCTTTTTATTAATAGGGAAGCATAGACTGAAGAGTTTTTTTAGGAAAACAATCTGGGCAGCAGATTGACATATGGACTGGAATTGGGAGAGACAGGAGACAGGGAGGTCAGCCAGTAGGCTGATGCAGTAGTAAAGGCAAGGCTACCTGTTTCACTCACTGCCCCTCATTCTCCCTTTTTCTCAGACTGGAATTCCCTTTGTCCCCAGTCCACTTGACCCCGGTTCTTCCCATCTCCATAATCCTCCTTCCTTCCACCTCTTTCAAGAAGCCTTCCTTAATTAATTCATAATACCTTAGTCAGGTCAAATATCCCTAACATTTTTGTATTTTATTCCTATCCTCAGGATTTATGTAAATATTTTTATTTTATGTTTTTACTTGTGAACTTATGTATATTTTGTATTTTTATTTGTATAGTCAATTATTCAGCTATTGCATTCTGATGTAGCTCCATCTCTTTCTGTTCTATACCTCTTCACTCTCTCACTCCAGCAATATTTTAAATTAATTTTTGTCTGTCTGTCCCTCCCGTTGGAGTGCAAACTCCTTGAACTTGTGTCCTGTTTCTCTTGTGCTCTCCCAAGTGCTTAGTACACCTCTTTCCACTGAGTCGATGCTCATAAATACTATTGATTGATCAATAGTATGGGGGGCTGGTACTTCAACCCTAGGCAAAGCAGAGCCTCCTGTTGCTGTGGGTGTCCCTGGTACACTGTCCACTTTCTAAGCGGAATTTTCAATCAACCAATCAGTGGCACTTATTGAGTGCTTACTGTGTGCAATCAATTTAACTATCTCATCACCGACCTCTTTCCCATGTCCTGCCTCAGGTCTGGAACTCCTGTCTGCTCCATATGAGACCGACCACCACTCTCTACACCTTCAAAGCCTTATTAACATCACATCTCCTCCGAAAGGCCTTCCCCTATGATTCCCTCTTTTCCCTGGCTCCTTCTACCTTCTGCATCATTTATTCATTTGGATCTGTGACTTATGGCTTTTGGTATTGGCCCTATTCTCAGTCCCACAGCATTTAATATAAATATCGATAAATAATATATTAAAAATTATATATATGTTTGTATTCCCCTCCCCTACTCTCAGGATGCCACCTGGAGAGTTTCCAGCACTCTTCCAGTCTCGGCTATGGGAGGGAGAGACAAGCAGAGGCATACTCATTCTATTCCTAGCTTGGGCAGTGGCTAGCCAGCGGAAGGCAATCTACTACAAGTCAAAACTCACCTGTGCTGGACAGCAGTAGCATGAAAGAGAGTCAAGGGCAGAGACTCAAGTTTGCTGGGTAGGAGGAGGCAGTAGTAAAGCACTACCATATTTTTACTACGAAAACTCTATGGATACAATGCAGAACAATTGCAGATGGAGGTGGGACATTTTGGAAGAGATGTGTCTGTGGAGTCATTACAGGTCAGAGACAACTCGACAGTATAAGACAAGACAAGCCTTCCCCTCTAAACTGTGTGTTGTGGGCAGGGAACATGACTGTTAAATGTGTTGTATTATACTCTCTCAGGTGCTTAGTACAGTGCCCTGCACACAGTATGCCCTCAATAAATACAACTGATCGATTACTGGGTTCAGAGAATTTGCTAAACTCCTGGAAGAGTGTAATACTACAAAGTCGGTAGACAAAACCCCTGCCCTCAAGGAGCTTACAGTCAAGTCAGGGAAACACAAGACCCCTCTTGATCTGGATCTCCTCCTCCCTTCTTGAGAGCAGGGGCCCCTGATTGAAGTTTTGTCTGAAGAGTGAGAAGAGCCCTGACTACAGGATTCCAAGTCTGAGCTTCTAGAAGCTATAAACATAGCCTTCTAGGAGGAAACTGTTGTCTCTCTAAGGGTCAGAGAAGAAAAAGGCAAAGGAGCAAACTGACAGAGCGTTGAGTGAGAGCAAGAGACAAGGCCTTTGCAGACAGAGAGAGAGATAGAGAGAGAGGGAGGGAGAGAGAGAGGGAGGGAGAGAGAGGGAGATTAGTTTCACACTGTCCCTAGACTTAGTGACATAGAGAGTTGATAATATTTCCTGCACAGTATCAGAGGGGCTGGGACCCAGGATCAAACTATATATTTACAGAAATTCCCCTGGGTGCCCATGGGTGAATCAGGGAATAGAGTGAGAGACCTGATGTGCTAACTCTTTCCTTTTAAAGATGAACTACCTTGTATTAATCACTTCAGCTGCCAAGAACTAGTAGCTGGCTACTGTGTATTAGCTGCACATTCTCAGTAGCCTTTTCCAAAGACAACCCAGTTGTGAGAGGGCAAATTGTGTTCTTTAAGTGAGGGAGGCATTTTGATTATACCCAAGGGCAATGCCCTTCTGCCAGTTGGCTAACATTTCCCAGACTGAATTTCCCCAAGCTGTTAACAACTTCAGATCCCTAGGGCATCTCTGCGATCTTCTCTGGAAATGAGAGCTTCAGTAAAGTCCTTGTGGGCATACTCTGCAGAGGGTTTGGTCTGTTTTGAGAAAACCATTTCCTAGCTCACCAAAGGGTTTTGGGTGGTCACTTTCATAAATTAAAAGTTTCCATCAAACCACAAAGCTTAAAACTGAAAAAAAGAATGGAACATTTGGGCAGTTTAAAAATAAGATATTGTATTCTTTAATACCAAACTTTGCTCAGAGAGACACAGGAGAGGTCTCACCTAGACTGGGGAACTTCCCTGTGGTACATTGAGACAAATGAGTGTTACCAATGGTGGAAATAATTCAGCAGAGGCCAATGATTGCCAGATGTTTGGGGTAGCAGGTTGTTTTCATTAGCAGAAGCAATGTGGCTTTGTGGATAGAGCAGGGGCCTGTGAGTCAGAAGGACCTGGGTTCTAATCCCAACTCCTGCCATGTACTTGCTGTGGGACCTTGAGCAAGTCACTTAACTTCTCTGGACCTCAGTTACCTCATCTGTAAAATGAGGATTAAGACCGTGAGCCCTGTGTGGGACAGGAATTCTTTCCAACCCAATTAATTTGTATCTACCCTAGTGCTTAGGACAGGGCTTGGCAAGTATTATAATTATTACTAGCCGGCCCTACCTCCAGAGTCACCCACCCACCTCCCTTTGTCCCTAGGGAGTTCTGGGAAGGCAGTGATGGGGCCCAAAATCTTTCTGGAACCTGGAAATGAATGAAGACTGAAGTTGGCCAGCATGGGTTTCACCAACTTTATCTTCCTGCTTATTCTTATCCACGGTGCTTAGGCATATTAGCGTGGCTCACTGGAAAGAGCACGGGCTTTGGAGTCAGAGGTCATGGGTTCGAACCCCGGCTCTACCACTTGTAAACTGTGTGACTTTGGGCAAGTCACTTAACTTCTCGGTGCCTCAGTTCCCTCATCTGTAAAATGAGGATTAAGACTGTGAGCCCCACGTGGGACAACCTGATTCCCCTGTGTCTACCCCAGCGCTTAGAACAGTGCTCGGCACATAGTAAGCGCTTAACAAATACCAACATTATTATTATTATTATTATTCACTTTGACTGCTGTTTGTGAATAGTTTATGTCTCACTCTCCCTATTAGAGTTTAGGCTCCTTGTGGCCATGTGTCAACTGTTTGCTCTGTAATAATAATGATGGTATTTGTTAAGTGCTTACTATGTGCCAAGCACTGTTCTATTCCCAAGCACTTAATATAGTGCTTTCCACCAGTGATTCCTCAATAAAGCCTACTACTATTATAATATTGCTATCACCACCTGGGCTACTTCTTCAAAAAAAGATATAATAATAATGAAGATATTTGTTAAATGCTTACTATGTGTCAAACACTGTTGTAAATGCTGGGATAGATACAAGCTAATCAGGTTGGAGAAAGTCCCTGTCCCATATGGGGCTCAGACAGAGTCTTAATCCCTGTTTTACAGATGAGGAAACTGAGGCCCAGTGAATTTGCCCAAGGTGACACAGCTGACTAGGAATGGAGCCAGAATTAGAACCCAGGTCCTTCTGACTCCCAGCCCCATACTCTATCCACTAGGCCATCAATCCCTTGCCCCAGACTCAAGTTTTTTCCTTCCAAATGATCTATGACACAAATCATTTTGTAGCCTGAAATTCTCTTGCAGATTTCTATTGAAAGGAGCTGGTGGACTTAACACCTTCTGGCTGTCTTAGCTTTTCTTTTTTATGATATTTGTTAAGTGAATACTATGTTCCAGACACTGAATTAAGTGCTGGGATAAATATGAGCTAATCAGGTTGGTCACAGTCCTTGTCCTGCATAGGGCTCGTAATATCAATCCTCATTTTACAGATGAGGTAACTGAGGCAAAGAGAAGTGAAGTGACTTGCCCATGGTCACACAGCAGGTGAGGGAGTTGGGATTAGAACCCAAGTCCTTCTGACTCCCAAGTCCGTGATCTATCCACTAGGTCATGCTGCTGTTTTCTGCCCTTCTTGCTAATGTGTGTATGTTCATGCCTCAGCTACACTAAGTGGAGTATTTTTCTGTTTATGTTTATTTTGGAAGCAGAATGTGTTTACAATTTCAGTTAAAAAGTGTCAATGATCAGTTCACAGAATGCTAATGTGGATTCAAATTACTTTCACATGAATCAAGACACATTAAAAAAAGACTATTTGATCATAAACCACTTGAAACTTGTGGCAAAGGATTGCAGTTCCTTTGAATGTTTTTTTTTTTTTTAAAGACCTGCAGTTTACGTAACATCCCGAGGATGGTGGTGGGGAGGCCTTTGGGGGTGTGGGGTCCATTCGCTCAAGAGGGCGGGAGGCAACTGGGATGGATGATTCCTGGTGGATCGCAATACAGGGCTTGCTATTAATATCCGGATTGCCTGCACCACAGCACCTGAGCACTCTACATTCCCTAGGACACACAATTAAAACGGCCCCATCATCCATGTAACATGCGCAACTCCCCTGGCTGTAACGTGTCACTGCAATACTGCCCATTCACCAGGGGCCCCTCACCATCGCGTAGGAGAGTTAAACAAAGCTTCAGGTAGTAGCTCCTAGGAGCAAATATGTTTATCTTCCCTTTTCCACTCCCCCCCTCCCTTCCTAGCACCTGACCACTCTTCTCCCTCCCGGCTTCCTTCCTGCCACTCATTCTCCCCCAGCGGAGGGACCAGTTGCCACTATCCTATGTGACAAATCAAATTCTACATGAGAAGAAGCAGCATGACCTAGTGGATAGAGCACAGGCCTGGGAATCAGAAGGATCTGGGTTCTATTTCTGGCTCTTCCACTTATCTGCTGTGTGATCTTGGGCGAGTCTTTCACTTCTCTGTGCCTCATTCATTCATTTAATCATATTTATTGAGCACTTACTGTGTGCAGAACACCGTACTAAGTGTTTGGAAAGTATAGTTCAGCAATAAAGAGAGACAATCCCTGTCCTCACTGGGCTTCATCTGTCAAATGGGGATTAAGACGGTGAGTCCCAAGTGGGACAGGGACTGAGTCCAACCTGATTACGTTACATCTACCCCACCACTTAGAGCAACAACTGGCATGTAGTAAGCACTTAACAAATTCCATAAAAATAAACAAGGATGGCAGTGAGGTCACAAACTCTGTCACTGACAGACTGGGGCTGACTTTGAGGCTTCACCTGTCCCAAAGCTACATTCATCTTCTACACCCAACACTACCATATCCACTCTAGTGAAGGGGAGTATTGCTGTGGAAAACAAAAAACAATGATATTTCAAGCAAAAAATGGCTTCGTTCCTGTTATAGGTAAGGGAGAAGGTGAGCTTAGTACCTGTCCAGTTGTTGGAAAAAGATAGATTCTAGTCCAGTGCCTTATCCATTGTCACAGCAGAAGCAGAGAACTGATCACCTCATTCACTCCAGGCTGGTACTGCCAGGGGAGGAGGAAAAAGAGAAGGGCAGAGTCTTTCCAGGTCATTGGAACCCAGGAATAGATCAGAAAATGTCATAGTGGGAAACTTGGTGTCAAGAGAGGAATGAGGTTGCAGGTAACATAAAGGCAAAGGACATAGAAATTCAGTAGTTTGGGGGAAGGATTTGAGATGGGAGTAAAAGGAGAAATGAGAGGGGAAATGAGAAGAAAATGAGAAGAGAGGAAAAGGGGAAGAATGGATGAAGAAGTGGAGAAGGTAGAAGAGGAGGGTGATGAGTAAAAAGCCAAACAGCAGTAACGGTAATAGAATTTAAGTGTTTACTCTGTGCTGAACACTGGACTAAGTACTGAGAAAGAGTATGCAGCTGGGAATTAGACTGGAGACTATGCTCTACGCTCGTGGGCAGGGAATGTCTACCAACTCTGTTGTATTGTACTCTCCCAAGTAATTAGCACAATATTCTGCACATAATAAGTGCTCAAAATACCACTGATGATGATGATGATGATAATGATGAATTAGACAATCAACAGAAAGACAAGGAAGAAGAGAAGGAAGAAAAAATTTGCTTGGAAATTTAGCCCTGGGAAAGCAGCATCTCAGTTGCTAGGATTGGAACATCAACTTCTCAGTGATCTGAATGGACTGCCCATTTTGTGAAAGATCAGCAGTAGATTTCTAACCATTTCCTGAGTAACCAAATCCAGAGCTGGGATTTCATGGCACTCACTGTTCACATCAATCCTCTAGACTGTAAACTTGTTGTGAGCAGAGAATGTGCCTATTAACTCTGTTACTTTATACTCTCCCAGGTGCTTAGTTCAGTGCTCGGCACACAGAAAGTGCTCAAAAAATATGATTGATAGATTGAGTTCACCTACACTTCACAGGCTGGGGTCCACCTTCTTCTAGTAGCCTGGCTCTCTTATACAGAAGATAATCCACTTTTTTTTTGTTTTTTCTTAAGCATTATTTTATGTTTTCCACTCCATTGCTTTCCTCCATTAGTGCTGGTAATTGAGAGTCGGCTGCAGAAGGTAATTGAATCATGTGGAGCCTCAGAACCACGGCTGGCCTCTCAGTGGCAGAATCTTTGACCTTGTCTTCATCCCGATGTAGAACTTGGAAACTCAATGAAAAAAAAAATCTTGCTTCAAGATGGGGGTTTCCTAAGAAAGAGTTAAATCCACTCTAGGCTGGTCCCAATTGACAAGTTGGCTCAAGAAGGTGGCAATCAGGGTATTCAGCACATTATTATCTTTAAGAGGGTGGGTGATTGACAACACTTGAATTCAAGTAGGTTTCCTTTTGTGTTGTAAAGCCGTGGTACACAAGAGGACAATCTACTTGCTCAACCCTCAGAACCACGTGGCTAAAGCCAGCCCAGGGGAAAACAAAGGAGATGATGTCACCAAGGTTTGGGGGCTCTGTGGGCACAGGCTGATTGGGAGGAAAACTAGTTTATTCTCTGAGAGAGTTAGTTTCAGAGTCTGAAAAGACCTACTAGGCTGTTTGCTTGTTGACAGCCAGCTCCGCCTCTCAGGACTCTTTTCTGAGAGAAGGGTCACACCTGGCAAGTGAGAAAGACGATTTACTAGCCTTGTGAGTGGGGTTCCCCATTTCTTTTTTTCCATGGAGAGAGCTATTCTCAAATTTATAGCTTTTATGACATCAAGAAGGGGTGGTCTTCTCTGAGGATATTCCAACTCGTGCTACTCAGGAAAATAGACTTTATTGCCCAGATCCTTGTGCACAGCTGACACTGTTTCAGAGATTTGGCCATCGAACACCTTGCCGAAAGAGGAATCTGTCTCCCTTATAGCTATAACTGGAGGGTCTTGATAGATGGGGTAGTACAGGCTGCATTTATCGTGCCGTATAAATAATAAATACTAATAACTCACTCCAGCCCTCTTGGTCTCTCCATCCATTTACACCCTGCCACTGGACCTTTCACCCCTCGTTGGTTTTATTGCTGGCCCCCGGGGCACTGTAAGAAATCATGGTTGCATTATAAACGGAGACATCATTTTTTTACGGAAGTTATTCCGATCCACACACACAGACACACAAACCAGTGCTAATCTCTGGGTGTCAGATGCTTGCCAGATGGGAAGGCAGGCACAAAATAAATCTGCTGAATGGCCTCAGTAAAATGAAGACTAGGAAGGTAGTGCTTACTGCAGTGCTTTGCACACAGTAAATAATAAATATGAATGAATGAATGAATGAAGGTAATCCGCTTGCGAGGAAGTGTTCTCTGCTGTTTTCTCCATAAATATAGAGTGGGATCCACACACACATGGCCTTCTGGAAGTGTATTTTCTGCGCTAAAATGAACACCTCCCTAGGAAATCATTATAGGTAAGACCTACTACATGCAAAAACACCTCACCCTATTTCTTTTGGGGCAATTTTGTTTAATAATTTTTTGAATGAACCTGAAACATGGTGCAGAGCATTTAAAGTCATAAGGAAGTGGTAATGGGGTCAAGCGCCGTTGACTAGGAGAATAGTGAAATGTAAAAAGTGACTCCTCAGCATTCTGCAGTGTCATGGCCCAATTTAAATAACACGTTCATTATTCAGAATCCCATAACTCTCAACATGTTGGGATGGAAAAACGGTTTATAGTGGCTCCTCCAGGAAACAGCGCTCTTGTTTAATCTTAGACCTCCCTCCAACGGCCTATGCTTCAGGGCTCCCAGAACTCTGGGGTTGACTATAAAAATGGGTGTGGGGGGCTCCCCGTGTTCGGAAACACACACACACACACTCATCTTGTGGCCAAGGTCATCTCCTTTATATAGATGAGCAGCAGCAGCTCTGACCAAAGCTTCGGCATCTGGGTAACATGGATGAGTTCCAAGATTATCATCAGCTACATAGACGAAAGATGCGAAGACTTGAATTTTTGCTTCATCTGCTGAATCAGAGGCTGGTCTATCAAGTCAGTCAGGTAGTCGTATTTCTTGCATGCTTACTGTGTGTTGAACTCTGTATTAAGTGCTTGGGAGAGTACAGTACAACAAAAACCAGACACATTCCCTGCCCACAAGGAGCTTATAGTCTAGAGGATCATAGGTCCAGGCAGGGATGAAAGTAAGTCTGAGCCTCCTGGAATGGAGCACCAAAAAAGTGCTAAGTGCAGGAGCAGCCATTCTATTATGAATTATTCTGAAGTTGATGCCTTCTAATTATTTGGAAATCAATCAATGGAATTTTCATTTTATCATTAAATTATATTTATTGAGCACTTACTGTGTGCAAAGCACTATACTAAGTGCTCGGGAGTGTACAAAATAACGATAAACAGATACATTCCCTGTCCAAAATGATCTTACTGTCTATTGAGAGCTTACTGGGGGCATAGCCCTGTCCTGAGGGCATGGGAGAGTACAATGTAACAGAGTTGGCTGCTCTTCACTTGTGCAGATGCATGTACCAAGCAACGCACCATACCCTGACGTTGATCCCACCCCATCCGAGGCCCTGACATGCAGTCTAGGCCACAGAGTGTTGGGCAACCAGACGACCACCAATAGCACCCTTTCTGCTCCTGGTGCTAGCCAGTGTGGCTCTGTATGGGACATGGGGGCTGCTCTAGGGTGAGGGTGGGGAGGGAGGACTGGTCCATTCTCCTGCTATTCCAGCTCTTCCTGTGTGACACAGCTGGTGTCCAGGTCCTGGGATATGTGGGGGGGGGGCCCCTCCACTCACCTGGTTCCAGTCCCAGTTACTTGTCAGCTGTGTGACTGTGGGCAAGTCACTTAACTTCTCTGTGCCTCAGTTCCCTCATCTGTAAAATGGGGATTAAGACTGTGAGCCCCACGTGGGACAACCTGATTCCCCTGTGTCTACCCCAGTGCTTAGAACAGTGCTCTGCACATAGTAAGCGCTTAACAAATACCAATATTATTATTCTGGTAAGAGGCGATTTCTACTTTCATCCTCATTATTATTATTATTATATAATATTAATGATTATGGTATTTATTAAACACTTATGTGCCAGGCACTGTACTAAGCACGGGGGTGGATACAAGGTAATTGGATTGGTCGTAGTCTCTGTCCCACATAGGACTCCCACTCTTAATCCCCACTTTTCAGATGAGGTAACTGAGGCTCAGAGAAGTGAAGCAACTCTCCCACAGCCACACAGCAGACACGTGGCAGAGCCGGGATTAGAATCTAGGTCCTTCTGATTCCCAGGCCCATGCTCTCTCCACTAAGCCAAGCTGCAACAACATCTTAACCACAAAATGGATTTCAGTCTCTGTACTTTTTTCATAGTGCTAAGTTGTGTTCTGCACACAGTTGACATTTAACAAAGTTTACTACTATTACTCTTAAGGGTTTCTTCTTCTGCTGCTGAGGTCCAGCGCTTAGAACTGTGCTCGGCACATAGTAAGCGCTTAACAAATAGCAACATTATTATTACCTTAGAAGGGGTCCCAGGTTTGATGACCATGGATTGCACATCAAGAAACCACGTGGCTTAGTCTTTGGAGTCAGGGCTCATGAGTTCGAATCCCAGCTCTGCCACTTGTCGGCTGTGTGACTGTGGGCAAGTCACTTAACTTCTCTGTGCCTCAGTTCCCTCATCTGTAAAATGGGGATTAAGACTGTAAGCCCCACGTGGGACAACCTGATTCCCCTATGTCTACCCCAGCGCTTAGAACAGTGCTCGGCACATAGTAAGCGCTTAACAAATACCAACATTATTATTATTATTAGATAGAGAATGGGTCTAAGAGCCAGAAAGACATGGGTTCTAATCCTGGCTCCACCACAGGTTTGTTGTGTGATCTTGGGCAAGTCACTTCACTTCTCTGGGCCTCAGTTCCCTCAACTGGAAAATGGGGATTAAAATTATGAGCTCCATGTGGGACAGGACTGTGTCCAACCTGCTTAACATGTATCTGCCCCAGTGCTTAGAACATGGTATGGCATATAGTAAGTGCTTAATGAATACCATAATTATTAAACCAGATACCTCTTTGCTGACCAGGCAATGACAGATGAATGCTACATTACACGTTATGTAAATTAAGTAGTGTAATGTAATGACATCATAAGGATGCACAGAAAAATCCTTTATGGAAAACTGCAGAACCTAGAGTGCATAAGAGAAGCAGCGTGGCTCAGTGGAAAGATTCCGGGCTTTGAAGTCAGAGGTCATGGGTTCTAATTCCGGCTCTGCCACTTGTCGGCTGGGTTATCTTGGGCAAGTCACTTACTTCTCTGGGGCTCGGTTACCCCATTTGTAAAATGGGGATGAAGACTGTGAGCCCCACGTGGGACAACCTGATCACCTTGCATTCCCCCCAGTGCTTAGAACAGTGTATTGCATATAGTAAGCCTTAACAAATGCCATTATTATTACTGGGGGAGATTGCAAACCTCTTTTCCCTTCCTCTTGCTCCAGAACCACTGCAGGTTCCTGGAAACACAGTCATGACTTCCAAGTTGTGGAGCATAGTGCCAAAGTTGAGACAGAGGGATGCTGGGCTTTTAAAATAAAAATACTGGACTTGAAGGGAATCCAGTGGCAAACAGTACTGAGTAAAGGGCAGACTTGTACTGGTCCAGTATAGAACAAGGCAAATTGCCTCTCTGGATGCTTTGCTTCTCATTGGAACTTGAAGGGGCCAGGTTCCCAATCAATCAATCAATCATATTTATTGAGTGCTTATATGGGCAAAGCGCTGTACTAAGCCCTTGGGAGAGTACAATGTAGCAGCAATTGTTAAAGGGAATATCTGTGATTCATGTTATGTGCCAAGGGAAGGAAATATGACAAAGGGAGGTTTCACAACAATACCTTACAACCTAGCAAATACTTCACCACGAAACTAAGTGGCCTTGTGTTTCCGGGCTAACCTCTTACCTTGAGTTGGTTGTAAGGAGGTTATAGCCAGGAATTTCTCTCCATCTACAGATTTGAAATGTGGAAGAACTGGTTATTCAGTGTTAGCGACAGCACCAATTCAGCTTTTGGGTTTTAAGTGAATGTTTTGAGGTTGCCAGGTCCCCCAATCTGCAATATTTTCAGGAAGATGAAGGGTTATATTTGGGATCTGGAGTGAGTTGTGACCTGTATATTCTCTCTGTTTTCCCTACAGCGTGGCTGAACTCTAGATTCCTCTTCACATGGCCAGTTTCAGTCTTGAGCCAAAATAGACTGTTCTCTGGCCTTTCTGTGAGGTGAGGACAGGTGGTTTATATTCCCAATAGTACTTGTTAAGCATTAACTATGTGCTAAGCACTGTCCAATCAGGTTGGACATAGTCCCCGTCCCACAGTGGGCTCATAGTCTAGGTAAGAGGGAATATTTTGGGTCCCTGGTTTTTGCTCCACTTTCCTCCTTATTCTGAAAGCAGTGACCCTCAGCCTCTCTTCTCATTAGCATTGTAAATAAGAGAGATTGGCTTGCATATGAAATGATATTGATTATTTAGAGCTCTCTGGCCTCTTCCTATGATGCAGACACAGATTCCCTGCTCAAGCTCTGCTGAATTAGTGTGCGGACGCTGACAGGTCCGGCCTCAGTTCCCAGGGAATCCATTGCTGGCCCCCTCGGCTGAGGATAGGAGGCCACATCAAGTGACCTACCAAATAAAGCTGGAAGTAGTGTGGCTTAGTGAATAGAGCATGGGCCCGAAAGTCAGAAGGACCTGGGTTCTAATCCTGGCTCTGCCACTTGTCTGCTGTGTGACCTGGGGCATGCCACTTAGCTTCTCTGTACCTCGGTTACCTCATCTGTAAAACGGGGATAAGAGTGTGCGCTCCATGTGAGACAGGGACTGTGGCTAACTAGATTAAATTTTATCTATCCCAGCTCTTAGAACAGTGCTTAGTACATGGTAAGTGCTTAAAAAGTACCATAATTATTAACTATTATTAAAGGGTCTTACCTTTCTTGCCCAATCTGCATACCCTTTACCTGGGCTAAGGTCCTATCACGTGCCTGGACACTTAGGATGGGGATGATTACTGAAGCTAATTCCAGTCTCTCTATGACAAGAAACTTGAGAAAGATTTGGTCTGGTAAAAATCAGTTCTTACTCTCTGAACATCCTTCAGATTTTCACCTGAAGGTAGTCCTGTTGCCCTGCATGATTTTTCATGCAGCAGAGTTTGAAGGATAGAGGATGGATGCTAATATGGGATGGGAAGGCAGTGATTGGCACCAGGTCCTTCTTTTGATTATAGTAATTATAGCATTTGTTAAGCCTTTCTCAAGTGCCAAACACTGTATTAAGCACTGGGGTAAATACAAGATAGGTTGGACATGGGCCTCGTCCCTCACAGGGGTCAAAGTCTAAGTAGGACAGTTAACCCTAACCCCAATTTCTTTGTCTAAAAATCATTATGCCAAGCCACAATGTTTGGAATTGATTGTACGTCTTAGAGTTGAGGCTGGTTTCTTAAGCTTTAGGCCACTACACTATGGAAACCATCTCTTTCTCATCCTGTTCACAAACTTTGCCCTCAAACCCCTCTTTTTTTTTTTTTAAAAAAAAGGTATTTGTTAAATATTTACTATATGCCAGGCACTGTACTAAGTTGGGTCAGGTACCAGCTAATCAGGTTGGACACAGTCCATGTCTTTTACAGCTAGGATAACTCAGGCACAGAGACATGAACTGACTTGCTCAATTCTAATTCTGAGGACTCCTCAGAATTAGAACCCAGGTCCTTCTGATTCCCAGTCCCACGCTCTCTCCACTAGGTCTCACTGCTTCTTGACAACATTAGTCACTCTCTTAACTGATAATGCCAGCAGAGTCATTCGGTAGACATGAGCTATGGGGATTTAAAAAGCTGTGAAGACCCAAGCCACCTGATGTTCCTCCAGGGAGGATTTTAAATAAAGTTTACATGAAGGGAACAACAATCTTCCAGGAAAAAATCTACTCTTTAACTGTTCCTTGTTCAGCCAAACACAGGTCTGTCCTGAATCTTTGTTAATTTGAACCTACCGCTCCCTCCCCCCACCCACCCCCCCCACACACACAACTTGACTTCTGCTAGATTTTATAAAGAGAAAAATGAAGTCTTTGATTTCGAGACGTGGAGCACTGTCTACAGTGTGAGTCTAGGTTTTAGAAACTTGAGATGAACTAAGAGAGAAGTGTACTGCCATCTGTTGGAGAAATTTTGCTAGATCTGCAGCTGCTCCAGAATCGTAGGACTCTTTGAGTCCGGAGCAAAAGTTTATTCACTTCCCACTGACCTAGGACCCTCGGTCTTCTGACTCCCATGTAGGGTGTCCACTGATGGACTAAAAAAGTCCAGGCCTCCATTGGCTGACTTCTTAATGTAACTGGATGTAAGAGATGTAACACAGCGGTGTCCTAAATGATGCATGAAAAGCAGTGTTGGAAGAAAGCTGGATGTTTGGAACTCAGCTTTAGTAGAAGAAAAGGTCCCTGAATGGGCATTGTAGGGAGGTCGGGGTGGCGGAAGGGTGACACCCCCAGCCCTTGGCATCTGCTTTCTCAATGGCCACCAGCAAACAGCCACAGTCCATCTTTCCCATTTTACTCTGGGGCCCTGGAGTTTTTTTCATTGAGTGGCAGTCTACCATCCAAGGCCTCTGGAATCCTGCTCACTGGAGCACTGTGGTCATAACCACCATTATGGTCTGCTTGCTCTGGGTGAGATAGGAGCCACTGATATTCTGGCTGTAATTTATTTTGATTTTGCAACACTTATGGAAGGGTTTTTTTATAGTATTTAAGTACTTACTACTTACTTACTATGTATTTAAGTACTTACTATGTGTCTACATATTGGGGTAGATACAAGATAATTAGGTTGGATACAGTCCCTGTCCTACAGTCTAGTATGAAGGAGAAGAGGGGAACTGAGGCATAGAGAATAGACTTGCCCAAGATAACATAACAAGCATTTGGCAAAACTTGGATTAGAACTCAGGTCCTCTGACTCCCAGGCCCTCACTCTTTCCATAATGCTTCTTGCCATAATGCTTCTCTGATTCACTGGGGAAAAATGCAGAACTTATATTGTTGTTGTCCAGTGTGTTGCCAGATGGGTCTTTTCCTCCCTCCATTGCCCCAACACCACAACACTTATGTACATATCTTTGAATTTTATTATACATGACTTATTTGTTCATATTAAGGTCTGTCTACTCCTCTAATGGTAAGCCCATTATGGGCAGGGAACATGTCTGCTATTTCTGTTGCACTGTACTCTCCCAAGTGTTTAGTATACTCTCTCAAGTGCTTAATTACAGGGCTCTGCACATAGTAAGTGCTCAGTAAATACCACTGGTTTATTGATTGATTGATTGATTGCCCCAGAGCCACTGAATTCTACTCTCACATCCCTTTTAAACACAGTATTTAGCAGCAGATGATGAAGCAGAGGGAGGCCGGGCATTAAAAACAAATATCTCGGCATCTGGTGGTGTATCGGTATCAGACAGGGTGACAAACCACTGAAAACCAGACTAATGGAAAACCAGGTGAATGGCCAAACAATCAATCAATCAGTGATATTTACTGAGTGCTTGCTGTGTGCAGAGCTTAGGAAACAGCACACGGAGTGGATAGACTAAGGGCCTGGGAGTCAGGAGGTCATGAGTTCGAATTCCAACTCTGCCACTTGTCAGCTGTGTGACCTTGGGCAACGCACTTCACTTCTCTGGGCCTTGGTTCCCTCATCTGTAAAATGGGGATTGAGACTGTGAGCCCCTGTGTCCAATCTGATTATGTTATAGCTACCCCAGTGTTTAGAACAGTGCTTGGCACATAATAAGTGTTTAACAAATACCATTATTATTCTTATTATTCATAATCCCTGCCCAAGAGGATATTACAATTTAGTGGCATAGGTTTCAATCTAAGGGACACCTTATTTCCATGTCCCATTTCTGATGAGCAAAAAAGAGGTGGGAATTTTACATAAATCATAATGAAAGACAGTTGCTAGTATTCATTCATTCATTCAATAGTATTTATTGAGCGCTTACTATGTGCAGAGCACTGTACTAAGCGCTTGGGATGAACAAGTCGGCAACAGATAGAGACAGTCCCTGCCATTTGACGGGCTTACGGTCTAATCGGGGGAGACGGACAGACAAGAACAATGGCACTAAACAGCGTCGAGGGGAAGAACATCTCGTAAAAACCGATGGCAACTAAATAGAATCAAGGCGATGTACAATTCATTAACAAAATAAATAGGGTAACGAAAATATATACAGTTGAGCGGACGGGTACAGTGCTGTGGGGATGGGAAGGGAGAGGTGGAGGAGCAGAGGGAAAAGGGGAAAATGAGGCTTTAGCTGCGGAGAGGTACAGGGGGGATGGCAGAGGGAGTAGAGGGGGAAGAGGAGCTCAGTCTGGGAAGGCCTCTTGGAGGAGGTGATTTTTAAGTAAGGTTTTGAAGAGGGAAAGAGAATCAGTTTGGCGGAGGTGAGGAGGGAGGGCGTTCCAGGACCGCGGGAGGACGTGACCCAGGGGTCGACGGCGGGATAGGCGAGACCGAGGGACGGCGAGGAGGTGGGCGGCAGAGGAGCGGAGCGTGCGGGGTGGGCGGTAGAAAGAGAGAAGGGAGGAGAGGTAGGAAGGGGCAAGGTGATGGAGAGCCTTGAAGCCCAGAGTGAGGAGTTTTTGTTTGGAGCGGAGGTCGATAGGCAACCACTGGAGTTGTTTAAGAACGGGAGTGACATGCCCAGATCGTTTCTGCAGGAAGATGAGCCGGGCAGCGGAGTGAAGAATAGACCGGAGCGGGGCGAGAGAGGAGGAAGGGAGGTCAGAGAGAAGGCTGACACAGTAGTCTAGCCGGGATATAACGAGAGCCCGTAATAGTAAGGTAGCCGTTTGGGTGGAGAGGAAAGGGCGGATCTTGGCGATATTGTAAAGGTGAAACCGGCAGGTCTCGGTAACGGATAGGATGTGTGGGGTGAACGAGAGGGACGAGTCAAGGATGACACCGAGATTGCGGGCCTGCGGGACGGGAAGGATGGTCATGCCATCCACGGTGATGGAGAAGTCTGGGAGCGGACCGGGCTTGGGAGGGAAGATGAGGAGCTCAGTCTTGCTCATGTTGAGTTTTAGGTGGCGGGCCGACATCCAGGTGGAGACGTCCCGGAGGCAGGAGGAGATGCGAGCCTGAAGGGAGGGGGAGAGGACAGGGGCGGAGATGTAGATCTGCGTGTCATCTGCGTAGAGATGGTAGCCAAAGCCGTGAGAGCGGATGAGTTCACCGAGGGAGTGAGTGTAAATGGAGAACAGAAGAGGGCCAAGAACTGACCCTTGAGGAACTCCAACAGTTAAAGGATGGGAGGGGGAGGAGGCTCCAGCGTAGGAGACCGAGAATGATCGGCCAGAGAGGTAAGAGGAGAACCAGGAGAGGACAGAGTCCGTGAAGCCAAGGTGAGATAAGGTATGGAGGAGGAGGGGATGGTCGACAGTGTCAAAGGCAGCAGAGAGGTCAAGGAGGATCAGAATGGAGTAGGAGCCATTGGATTTGGCAAGAAGGAGGTCATGGGTGACCTTAGAGAGAGCAGTCTCGGTAGAGTGGAGGGGACGGAAGCCAGATTGGAGGGGGTCTAGGAGAGAATGGGAGTTAAGGAATTCTAGGCATCGATTGTAGACGACTCGTTCTAAGATTTTGGAAAGGAAGGGTAGTAGGGAGATAGGACGATAACTGGAGGGGGAAGTGGGGTCAAGAGCGGGTTTTTTTAGGATGGGGGAGACGTGGGCGTGTTTGAAGGCAGAGGGGAAGGAGCCCTTGGAGATTGAGTGGTTAAAAATAGAAGTTAAGGAAGGGAGGAGGGCAGGGGCGATGGTTTTAAGAAGGTGAGAGGGAATGGGGTCCGAGGCGCAGGTGGAGGGGGTGGCACTTGCGAGGAGGGAGGAGATCTCCTCTGAGGATACTGCAGGGAAGGATGGGAAAGTAGGGGAGGGGGTTGTTGGGGGGGAGGGGAGAGGCGGAGGGGTGACTTTGGGGAGCTCAGACCTGATCGTGTTGATTTTCGTGAGGAAATAGGTGGCCAGATCATTAGGGGTGAGAGA
The DNA here is from genome assembly GCF_004115215.2 of Ornithorhynchus anatinus. NCBI lineage: Eukaryota > Metazoa > Chordata > Mammalia > Monotremata > Ornithorhynchidae > Ornithorhynchus > Ornithorhynchus anatinus. Next base: position 43,215,367 of record NC_041730.1, on the reverse strand, counting down.
TGGGGGAGGGGGAGGAACAGGGGGCCTAAGGAGAGAGTTAAAGGTCCGGAACAATCGGCGGGGGTGACGGGCATGGGTGTCGATGAGGGAGGAGAAGAAGTTTTGCCTGGCGGAGGAGAGGGCAGAGTTAAGGCAGGAAAGGATAAATTTGAAGTGTGTGAGGTCGGCTTGGTGCTTGGACTTTCGCCAGCAGCGCTCAGCAGCTCGAGCATAGGAGCGTAGGAGGCGGACGGAGGAGGTGATCCGGGGCTGTGGGTTAGTGGCGCGAGAGCGGCGGAGGGAAAGGGGGGCGAGAGAGTCGAGATGAGTAGAGAGGGTGGAGTTGAGAGCGGAGACCTGATCGTCGAGAGTGGGAAGAGAGGACAGGGCGGCAAGGTGAGGCGAGATGCTAATGGAAAGACGGATGGGATCGAGAGAGCGGAGGTCTCTGTGGGGCAGTAGCGAAGATTTGCAGGGGGAGGGAGTGTGAGAGATGAGGCAGGTGAGAAGGTTATGGTCCGAGAGAGGGATTTCAGAGTTGGTGAGTGAGGAGATAGTGCAGCGGTAGGAGATGACAAGATCGAGGGTGTGACCGAGTCGGTGAGTGGGCGCGGTATGGTGGAGGAGGAGGTCGGCAGAGTCGAGGAGGGATAGCAGGCAGGCGGCAGAGGAGTCGTCGGGTACATCCGTATGGATGTTGAAGTCTCCAAGGATCAGAGTGGGCAGAGAGAAGGAGAGAAGGAAGGTGAGAAAGGGGTCAAGGTGGTTGAAGAAGTCGGAGGTGGGACCGGGAGGGTGGTAGATGACGGCGACAAGTAACTGGAGTGGGTGGTAGAGGCGAATGATATGGGCTTCGAAGGAGGGGAAGGAGAGGGAGGGGGGAGGAGGGATAGTGCGGAAGCGGCATCGGGGCGAGAGGAGGAAGCCGACGCCTCCTCCCTTACCGGTGAGTCTGGGGGAGTGGGAGAAGGAGAGGCCTCCGCTGGAGAGAGCGCGGCGGAGACCGTGTCTTCGGGAGAGAGCCACGTTTCCGAAAGGGCGAGGAGGAGGAGAGAGCGGGAGAGGAAAAGGTCATGGATGAAAGGTAGCTTGCCTGTAACAGAGCGGGGGTTCCAGAGGCCACACTTGAAAGTAGCTGTGGGTGCAAGGGGGGGGGGGGGGGGAAGGGCGGGGGGAGGGGAGGGTTTGGATGGGAAGGAGGTGGCGGGGCCCTGGACGACGGAGAGGGGGATGAGGGGTGGCGGTGGGACAAGAGGACTGGGATGGGGCAAGGGTGGGGAAGAGAGAAGGGGGGAGGGGGTGAAGAGGGGGTTTGGTGGGGGGAAGAGTAGGGGGAGGGAGAAGAGGGGTAGCGCTGGTAAAGTGGGGTTCTAGGGCGGGAGAGAGGAGGGGGGAGGAGACAGAGGACAATCTGTCTATTTGTCTATAGTAAACAATAGAATGCTCAATTATTTTATAGAATCCTATCCATCTCATCAAAGGCATTGAACTGAAATCATTGGCTCTAAGTAGAGTATAATGATTGGGTAGGGAGATGTGGGAGAAAATATATTGGCTAATATTTTAAGTTTGTACTAAGCACTGTACTAAGCCAGAACTTAAAACAATGCCCGGTTCACAGTAAGTGCTTAACAAATGACATTTTTTTAAAAAAGGCTTGCGGACTAGGATTAGAAAGTCCTACTCTGTCAACACTTGAAAGTTTACCTGCAGTCTAAGTAGGGATACAAAATGCACATTTCCACAGCATCTGCTTTAAGCGAAAATTTTTGTCCGCACAAGTTTTAGAGGAGAGTACCAGTCAAAATGCTAAGTTTCTTTCAAGCAGGCCATCTAGGATGGGCTAAGAAGTCAGAACTGGCCACTCTTTTACCCTTGGGGAGATCTGCTTGCCTCAGCTAGAATTTGCATGTATATTGAATCAAGAGGCTTGGTCACTGCTATTTTTGCTACTCTTCCATGGCAGCACATTAAGCTTAAGTTTGAATTCACCCATTAGATAATCTACTGTTTTTATGTTTCTAAAATAATCAGCTCTTCCTGGACTCACTGTCTCTTACTAAAAATAGACACTTTGTGGGAAAGGGAGAAAGGGAAAAAAATGCCGAAGATAAAATTCCTGGGTAACAGATTTGTGGAGCAGGATAAACTGTTGGAATTATTATTTATTACAGATGAAGATCATTAAATGCTGAATTATTGACCTGCCAACAACTGCCCAGACCAACACCCAAATTTTATTCCTAACCCAACCTTAACCCTGTTCCAAACCTTCCTTTAACTCTAATTCTTTTTCTAACCCTAAACCTAGCTGAGTTTGAAGGAAGGGTGCTGGTGTGCTAGAAATGACTTGTTGATGACTGAAGTACAGTATTTGAAACAGCATTTGACAGTTCTTGTACGGCAGGCGTTTGAATTGCAAAGATAAATTTGCTTGGATATCATGAGAAATCACTAACAAGTGCCCAATATAAATAGATGGGTTGTTTTATGTAGACAAAAACTCTTGTCAGAATCCGTACTGTATTATAAATGATTCTTACAACAGTTATTGTGGTTAAATGCTTATTTCATTCCAGAATCAACATTTTCTTAAAACATATACACAATGGGCTCATCAATTGATTTCAGAGCTAAATATTAGATTAAGCAGGGGGATTTTTATAAATATTTCTGTTGTATTGAGGCCTTATTTTAAAATAGATTTGTTTTGAATGACCGAGCCAGCAAATCCCTTTATCTAGTCCTTTTGGATTTTGTACAGTGCTTCACCATGGTAGTACCACTCCACTTAGAGAAGGCATTCTGGGCTTTTTCCAGCTGAATTTTACTGCCAAACTCAAGAAAGTGATTTTTTTTAAGAATGAGGCCCCTAAACGATCGGGCTTTGAGCTCGACATCATTAGGTTGAATGTTACTGCCCAAAGTCTTTTGGTAGCTGTAGACTGCAATCTCCAATAATAATAATATAATAATAATAATATTTGTTAAAGGCTTATTATATGCCAGGCACTGTACTAAGTGCTGGGGTGGGTATAGACAAATCAAGTTGGACGTAGTCCCTGTTCCATGTGGAGCTCACAGTCTCAATCACCATTTTACAGATGAGGTAACTGAGGCCCAGAGAAGTGAAGTGACTTGTCCAAGGTCACATAGCAGACAAGTGGAGAAACTGGGATTAGAACCCTTGACCTTCTTACCCCCAGGCCCTTGCTCTATCGCCTACACCAGGCTGCTTCCTTGTGGGCAGAGATCGTGCCTACCAACTCTATAGGATTGTACTTTCCTAAGCATTTAATAAGTGTTCTGCCCCCAGTAAGAGCTCAATAAATACCATTGACTAATTGATCGAACTAATGTTTTCTACCTGGGTGAGTATGGTACTCTGCTGGGGAAGTAAAAATACTGGACATCGCCTCTCTGAGATGGTTTCCTCTCTGTTTTGCCTTAGCACTTGCAAAGAAAAACAATGCCCAACATTTTCCCAGTTATCCTTTATGCACACTGTAAGATTCTAGTTCTATTTATAGTATGTCCTCAGGGACCTCCTCCTTGCAGAGCTCCTTCCTGCTTTTTCTTCTAACAAAGCTTAGCAGCACTAAAAGATGATTCCTAATTGAAGGTTTGGCCCATGGATGACTCAACCTCGTGTGCTTGAAGAACGCATGGACCGTTTCCTCCCGGAGGCGACGTACCGCTATTCTGTTCGTCATCCCACTTAGGGAATAGTGGATTGTGTTGAATTGTTTTTTATTTAATTTGTCATTATTCTCTCTGTGTATATGTGTTTGTATGCGAGTGTGTGTATGTGTGTTCTCCTCAGCCCTTCTAAATCATGTCACCTGTGGGCTGGAGAGCATGCCCTTTCACCTATCACTTAGTAGAGTGGCCTGGGCAGTGTAACTGGCTAATAAATAGCAAAATGAACAAGTTCTCAGTGAGGCAATAAGTGATTGGCAGGGCAAGGGACTGATGCTCTTGATTTTTTTCTTTTAGGGGAAAATGTGTAGATGAGAAGCCGTGTGGCTTTGTTGAAAGAGCACCGGCTTGGGAGTCAGAGGATGTGGGTTCAAAACTTCACTTCTCTGGGCTTCAGTTACCTCATCTGTAAAATGGGGATTGAGACTGTGAGCCCCACATGGAACAGGGACTATGTCCAACTTGATTTGTCTGTACCCACCCCAGCACTTAGTACAGTGCCTGGCACATAATAAGCCCTTAATAAGCTCCGTCACTTGTCTCCTGTGTGACCTTGGGCAAGTCACTTCATTTCTCTGTGCCTCACTTACCTCATCTAGAAAATGGGGAGTAAGTCTGCGAGCCCCACTTGGGAAAACCTGATTACCTTCTATCTACACCAGTGCTTAGAACAGTGCTTGGCACATAGTAAGTGCTTAACAAATACCATTATTATTATTATTTTCACTTATGTTTCCTTCTAAATAAGACAGGTGATAGGGCTTGGAAGTGAGCTTGATGGGGCTGGGGAGGAAGAGGGGTGTAAACTCTATCCCCAGGCTTGCCCTGATCTTCAAAACTTTGGAGGAGGAGGTTGGGAATTCCTGGGACATTGACTTCCACAGGTGACCATATGCCCAAGGTTTCCCTTGCCCCTGCCTCTGACAGTGATTTGGGAATACTGACAGAGACTGCCCCAGCTGAAATCAACCTTTGCAATACTGAGGAGAAAGCAACACCATCGCTAGGTTCATGGAAACAAACCAAATAGTGTCCTTACGCGCTGGCACCTAGAGTCTCTGTCTTTGTTTTCTCCAAGGTTCTTTTCCTCCTGGGAGATGGTTCCTGCTCAACTTCACAACCATTTGTTAAGTGCTGGGATCTGAAGGGGAATGCAAAGCTCCTGTTCTCCAAGGGCTTGCCTGCCATCAATCAAGGGGAGCAATTGATTAATCAATCAGTATTATTTACTGAGCATTGTACTATGTGCTCAGGAAAATACAATACAATGGAGTTGATAGATGTGATTCCTACTCGTAGGAAGCTTACAGCCAACTAGGTACAGAAAACCGAGGAGGCCAAACAGAACGAACACAACTTCTGCCAACTCCTCTTTGGTAAGTTTTCTTTCTGCTGGGACAGGCTGTGAGAGTTGTGGGAGCATAGAGGATGAAGATGAAGGGAAGGGGCCAGAGATTGATAGTGGGAATTAAAGGTGAGCTGAGGAACGTGAAAAATGGGCAAGAAAAAGCCCAGGAGTGGTGCCCAGAAATTCTGACAGGAGGCTGGGAGAGAGGAAAACCGAAAAGCGAGTGAAACTGGAATTCCGCACTTCAGCCTTTAAGTAGCTGCTTCTTTTCCCCCTCCACCCTCACTCCCCCATCCAGTCCTCCCTCCCTTCTTCTCCTGGATATCAGGAATTTTTTAGGGTATTTGTTAACTGCTTATTTTTTGCCAGACACTGTACTAAGTACTGAGGTAGATGCAATATAATCAGATTGGACACAGTCCATGTCCCACATAATGCTTCCATTCTTAATCCCCATTTGACAAATGAGGTAACTGAGGCACAGAGAAGAGAAGTGACTTCCCCAAGGTTGCACAGCAGACAAGTGCCAGAGCAGGGATTAGAACTCAGGCCCTTCTGACTCCTGGCACATGCTCTTTCCACCAGGCTATGCTGCTACTAAGAATGATGGGAGCGTCTCTTTGACTTCTAGGGTCAAACATCAGGAGGAGCAATTTAATAATATTTGTATTTGTTAAGTGCTTACTATGTGCAGAGCACTGTTCTAAGCGCTGGGGTAGATACAGGGTCATCACAGTCTTCATCCCCATTTTACAGATGAGGTCACTGAGGCACAGAGAAGTTAAGTGACTTGCCCACAGTCACAGAGCTGACAAGTGGCAGAGCAGGGATTCGAACCCATGACCTCTGACTCCAAAGCCCGTGCTCTTTCCACTGAGCCACGCTGCTTCACTTATCTATTGATATTGGATTGATATTGATATTGGAGAAGCAGCGTGGCTCAGTGGAAAGAGCATGGGCTTGGAAGTCAGAGGTCATGGGTTCAAATCCCTGCTCTGCCACTTGTCAGCTGTGTGACTTTGGGCAAGTCACTTAACTTCTCTGTGCCTCAATTACCTCATCTGTAAAATGGGGATGAAGACTGTGAGCCTCATGCAGGACAACCTGATGACCCTGTATCTACCCCAGCGCTTAGAACAGTGCTATGCACATAGTAAGCGCTTAACAAATACCAACATCATCATCTACCTTTTTACAGTTTTGATTCCTAGATCATTTTTTCCTTCTGAGTTCTTTAGCTATTTACTTTGAGTTTGGGGCTTGGTAGTTTTGGCCACACACTTCACCCTTCTGTCTTAATCACCTCTGCAGGGTCAGAGCGTCTGTTGCTCCAGGACCAAGTGCTATCTGTGATGGGTTTATCTGAGCATGAGAGAAAACAAAAAACTAATCGTGTAGGTCAGAGCAGATTCACCTCTTTTTTGTGTGTGTGTGATATTTGTTAAGCACTTACTGTGTGTCAGGCAGTACTAAGTGCGGGGGTATGTTCAAGCTTATCAGGTTGGACACAATCCATGCCCCACATGGGGCTCGTAGTCTTAATCCTCAATTTACAGATAAGGAAAGTGAGTCACAGAGAATTTAAGTGATTTCTCTGTGGTGGATCCGGGATTAGAATACAGGTCCTCTGATTCTAGAAGAGCTCTGGCTACTAGGCTAATGATAATAATAGTAATGGCATTTGTTAAGCCTTAACTATGTGCCAAGTACTGTTCTAAGTGCTGGAGGGATACAAGGTAATCACATTGTCCCACGTGGGGCTCACAGTCTTCATCCCCACTTTACAGATTGAGGTAACCGAGGCCCAGAGAAGTGAAGTGACTTGCCCAAAGTCACACAACTGACACGAGGCGGAGCAGGGATTAGAACCCGTGACTTCTGACTCCCAAGCCCGGGGTCCTTCCACTGAGCCACGTAGGCTACACTGTATCTACCACACAAGTCCTCCAATTCAGACTGTCACGTGCTTTTTTGGTCCTGACCTTCACCTTCAAGGAAAGGTTTGTGATTCTGTGGGGCCCTCCTGATTCTTCATAGTTTGGAAGAGTAGCTGTTTCCTTTTCCATAGATCTTCACTGCATATGAACGAAATTTGTCCCTCATCTTTGCTGTTTGAGATGTTGGTAATTGGAGAGTTTGAATCCAGCAGGAGGCCTGAAAGTTACTAAAATCCTCAGAATCTTATATGCCATTCTCCTGAAATCACCTTTCTAACATTATCTTCTTTCATTAGATGGAGTTTTCACAGCTGACAATCAATACAACTCAAAGTGGGAAGAGCCATGCCCAATTCTCACTTGCAAAGCACAGCCAGCACAACTCATTTGCTCACACGTTTGGACGTGTGGTGGGTTTCCATGAAGCTATTTTATCTATTTTCTCATTTGGACCTTGGATTCAGGATTACCCATTTTTCTCTGGGTTCTCTGACATTATTTATGTCAGCACAGGATGAACTTTTCTGAGATTTTACATTTCCTGTAAGATGTTTCCCTTTTTCCCCAGGTAATGTTTAATTTTTTTAACAATATTTGCTACTACACAAACTATGAACCACCAGTGTAACTTTCAGAGAATAACTCTGTCTCTTGAGAGTCAAAAATGGTTAAAAATTTGGTTGAATACTATTTGGAACTGGAAACATTTTAAAATTAAACAGAATTTAAATGCCAGATTATTAATCAGGTCGTTACATAAGTGTCTCTGATTAACTACCATATATTTATACAACTCAGAAAATCATAATCAAAAAATCAACCGATGATATTTATTAAGTGCTTTCTGTGTGTAGAGCACTGTACTAAATGCTTGGGAGACTACGATGCAACAGAGTTGGTAGATAAATTCCCTACCTATAAGGAGTTTAAAATCTAGAGGGGAGACAGACATTAATATAACTGAATAAATTATAGATATGTGCATAAGTGCTGAGGTTGGGGTGAACATCAAGTTCTGATCAGTACTGATTGAGCACATACACTGTGCAGAACACTGTAATAAGTGCCTACTATATGCAGAGCACTGTACTGGGTGCTTGGATGTGGCCAATAGAGGTAAAAGGCAAGGTTCTTACCCGTGAGGAGTTGCTTTTAGTTGTTCTTCTTTTCTAGTGAAAAGATCATAGGTCTGGAGTCAGAGGAGCCGGGTTCTAATCCTGTTTCTGCCACTTGCTGCTGTGTATTGGGCAAGTCACAACTTTTCTGATGCTCATTTACCTCATCTATAAAATGGGGATTAAGACTGTGAGCCCACTGTGAGGTATGGATTGTGTCCAGCTCGATTATCTTGTATCTACCATAGTGCTTAGTACAGTGCCTGGCATATAGTGCAAACCACATACCTCTCTTGATGGTAGGTTAGTTGTGGGCAAGGAATGTATCAGTTTATTGTTATACTGTACTCTCCCAAGTGCTTAGAACAGTGCTTTGCTCACAGTAAGTGCTCAAAAAATATGATTGAATGAAGAGTATGCACTCAACAAATACTATCTAAAGAAAATAGACATTTTCTCCATTATTTGCAGTCCTTGCAGAGTTGGAGACAGAACAATGGACTGGTTGATCCTCAAGATGCCCATGATTATAATTATGATTGGAAACCCTTATTATTATTATCACTTTCCCCAAAGAAATAGACTCCACCTGATAACTGACCAAGGCTCTAGTTCTGGCTCCACCATGTGCCTGCAGCATGTCCTAGGCAAGTCACTTAATTTCTCTGGGGCTCAGAGTCCTCATCTTTAAACAGAGATAAAATACCTGCCCTCCCCCAATCTCTTATGTATGCCCCTATGAATGACAAGGCCTTTATCTGGTGTACCCCAGGGCTTAGCTTATAGTTTGTCACGTAGTAAGCTTTTAATCAATATCATCATTTTTAGAGTTGGGCAAATAACTCAAGGGCTGCTTTTTATCTTTTCCTAAAGTAGGGGAGGGAAAGGCTAAGGTAGAACTACTTTAACTCAATTTTCGTGACCTATAAATGGATGGCAAGAGACATTGGGTAAACTCAAAGTGGCAGGCTGTTAGGAAAGCCTCAAGGCTCAGGTATGGACAAGGTAGAGGAAGGGGAAGAAATGTTCACCCTTCCTCATCAGGAGGAATTATCCCCAGGGAACACCCACAGGGCACCCAAGGAATTTCTGTTGGCAGGAAGAAAAACTAAACACATTCCAGTAAAATTTCTCTGAAATTTTCACAATCTAAAATTGAGCCTTTGGTTCCCACTTGATCTTTTTTATTTGAAGGTGCTGTGAGACAACTAGGTAACAGTGGAACTGGCCAGGTTAAGCAGGGACATTTGCCCATTAGTGGGAGGATATATTGAACTCTGAGGCATCTGCTTAATGAGATTGAGATGCATTTAGCTGTATAAAACCAGAATGGGGCTAAAGTTAATCATTCTGTTTTCAGGGAAATCCAAGGAAGGTGAGGGAATAGAAATGGCAGCTAGGATCTAGTTGCTAGCTCAATCAAGTAATCAACTGTATTTATTGAATGCTTACTCTGTGCAAAGACTGTACTAAGTGCTTGGGAGAGTACTATATAACATAGTTGGTAGATACATTCCCTGCCTACAATGAATTCAGCTCTTTGAAGACTCCAGTAATAATAAGGATGGTTTTAAGTGCTTACTGCATGCCAAGAACCAATAATAATAATTAAAGTACTTGTTAAGTCCTTACTATGTGTCAAGCACTGTTATAAGCACTAGGGTAGATGCAAAATAATCATCTCAAACACAGTCCCTGTCCAACATGAGGCTCACTATCTAAGCAGGACAGAGTAGGATTTAATCTCCATTTTACAGATGAGGAAACTGAGGCACAGAGAAGTGTAAGGACTTGCCCAAGGTCACACAGCAGAAAAGTGGAAGAGCTGGGATTATAACCCACGTTCTCTAACTCCCAGGTCTGTGTTTTTCCTATTAGCCCACATCATTTCCCACTAGATCAACACTGCTTCCCAGTAAATAAGCATGGCTTAAACAGAATCCAAAACAAAATAATGCCCAGGTCAAGGAAAGAATAACAACAGATAAACTGAGCCTTAGAGAAAAATATTTTAAACCACTGAGGTTTAAAGTGGCTGCTGCAAGTCCCATTAGCAGAATCGGAATTAGAATCAGAATTGTCTGATTACCAGAAGCTCCAAATCACATTCTTGTTCTCTTGGCCATCCAAAGACTTTGCTTGAGCAAAGTGACTAGAAAGGGGTTTAGACATCCAAAAATCATAAGTTTGCTTAGCCTAGTTTCCTTTGTTATCCCAGATATAGCTTAAACAGGGAGAATTTCATATTACCCCATAGAATTTCTCTGGATATGGTCCCAGGGAAGCAGAGGAAGCTAAAATTGATGGATTGCTTCTTCTCCAAGTTCTCCATGAGGAAAACTCCCTGCACCCAGAAGGATGGAACTCTCCCAGAGTTGGCAGGGAAGCCAACCTCCATCCCAGAATATCCCAATAACTTCAGGGAAATTGATGTGAAACCAGCCCTCTGCACTTCATGGCTCATGTTTGTTTCCTTCTCTGCAATTCTCCTGCTAGATCTCTTCATAGAGGTTTGGAAGTGTGTGGTTTCATCTGTTAACTAACAGAGCTTAATAACAGCATCAATGGCCACCTGAACAGATGTCTTAGAATGCTGAGTTTGTGGGAGTTCTCAACACATATAGTCTCCCTGTCCACTCTCCCTCCACTCCCTGCTATCACAGCTACCATCAAGGGAAGAGGAAGGGCTCAAGCCTTGGATAAAGCTCAGTTTCCTGATTTTAAACAAAAATGATATGAATGGCCTGTTGATTGTGTATTAAAGTAGAATGAGAGGTTGGAAAGGGGTAGGACTGCCCCGGTAGAGGTCAAAAGGAAATGGGAGAGGAAGCTGTCAAGTTGGTACTCCCAGACCTTTAGCCTCGAGCTAGTGGGTGGAACTTAGTAAATAGCATAGGCATCCCTTCCCCCTCTTGTTTCTTGCCCCTACTCAGCTCTTTGCCCCTCTTCATAGGGGGCAGATATTAAAGAACAAATCTCCCTGCTTTTATGACTCTTCCCATTGACTGAGATGCATACCGAGCTCAGCTCATGATTGTTTTCTTTTTTATTAGGATTTTTCAGGCACAAATCGGTTCAGATCCTCAAAATGTAGGACTCTCCCACTGGAATTGGATTGTTTGACCATCTTAAGCTGGGAAACTGGGAGTGACAAAATGAGGGGATGTGACGGGGTGAAGGGGATGTGACAGTATCGTCAATATTACAAGTAGAGTTAGAATGGTGGGACCGGTTGGGGAAGAGGTAGAATTGGGGATGCCCGCTAGGAAGCTGGGACACAGATCCATTCTGATACTGTCATACAGCTGTCCAGAAATAGCCAAGAAACACTCCCTTAGACTAAGTAAGTTCACGGCATCAGAATCGAAGCAAGTGGTTCTGGAATTTCCAGCCAAGTGTACTAGTTTGGGTTCCAAGGGACATACTGGTCTCTTCATCCTCTGTCCCTGCCTTTGCTCTTGTGGATTGTGCTGAGTTAATAAAAATTATAATGAAATTTGTTAAGTGCTTACTATGAGTCAGGCATTGTAGGAGCAGTGTGACTCAGTGGAAAGAGCACGGGCTTGGGAGTCAGAGGTCATGGGTTCTAATCCCAGCTCCACCGCTTGTCAGCAGAATGACTTTGGGCAAGTCACTTAACTTCTCTGTGCCTCAAGTTACCTCATCTGTAACACGTGGGACAACCTGATCACCTTGTATCCCCCCAGTGCTTAGAACAGTGCTTTGCACATAGTAAGCGCTTAACAAATACCATTATCATTATTACTGTATTAAGCACTAGGGCAGATACAAGGAAATCCAGTCAGACACAGTCCCTGTCCCACATGCTTCTAAGGTGGAAGGAGAACAGGGTGCTGAATCTTCATTTGACAGATGAGGAAACTAAGGTACACAGAAGTTAAATGATATGCTTAAGGTAACACAGAAGGTGAGTGGAAGAGTCAGGACTAGAACCCAGGGCCTCTGACTTCCAGGCCCATGTTCTTTCCACTGAGCCGTGCTGCTTCCCCAAGTTAAGGAGGTGGCCAGCAACGCACAGAATGAAGCAACAGGTATGGTGGGCAAGGCACGATTCAGGCTGTTTCAATTGGGGCCCTCTTGGATTGATCAGAATCGGTAAATCAATCAATCCCATAGTGATGCCCAGACTGGCACTCTGATTTCTAAACTAGAGCTGGTGGTAATTTGTTTGCACGCTGAGCCTGCTGTCAGGTTGGTTTTGATCTCTAAGTACGTCAAAGATTGGAATCTGTCAGCCACTGACTCTCAACTATTAAATTTAAAGTGATCTGTTACTCAGTATCCTTATATTCGAAGGCACTATGTTTTTTTTTTCTAATTGAGACATTTAAAGAGCTGTTACAAGGTTTATAATGACCTTCCACTGCCATCATGTAAGTGAGCTGATAAATAATGTTTGATGGATAGGCAAGCATCCAGACACCAGGGCACCATTGAAATCATCCTGATATGCTTTGTTGCTCTCAGCAAATCTACAAATGGGGCTTCTAATGTGATCATTCATATCCCCTAAGATTGCCAAGCCAACATCTGCTTTCACCATATTGGCCTGTGAATATTTCAGATCAACAACCTAAATTCAGGTGTGTTTGTGATATTAACTCTATGCACTCTCCTAGAAATTATTGATGTTTGAAAGTAGAATGAAAAATCCACTCAGACAGACTTGCTGCAGTGACCTGAAATGGATTGTCTCTTTGTTATTTGGGATTTTTTTCCCTCTGCAGTCCACTCTGGAGACCTGTCAGCCAGACTCTCCTCCAATTCACCCATTTTACCCTCGCCAAAGGTTCTATGCAAGGAAATGACCCCATTCAAGATCTGGTGACTTGGATACATTTGAGATCTCTGGATGAATGTCCTTTTACTGTGAATTTCTCTCAAGCCAGCTCCCTTCACACCCCTCATTTCCCTATTTCTCATTATCATCAGCTTCTTCACAGAAAACCCTGCTTGAATTCCCAGTCCCGTTCAGAATGCATCCTAGGTAGAATTCAGAAACAATGCAGAGAGGCAGGAACATCCATTCTCCCAGTAACTTTCTCCTTCCCCATTCTGTCCCACCCTGTCCTGGGAGATAATTTTTCCCCTAGACATCTGAAACTTCTCTATCTGCCTGCCAGATGAGCCACGCAACACTGGAAACCTGACTCTCGATGGTAACAAGAGAGTCACAGTTTCAATAGAAGGCAATGTTTTACCTGCGGTGGCTCAGAAGCTGTGAAGATTTGAGAAAATTGGACTGAGACCAATATTGGGGATTCTGGCACCCCTTGGAAAATTGTATCATTCCATTTTCTCTCATGTTCTACCTGAGAGCAGCATGGCTCAGTGGAAAGAGCCCCGGGCTTGGGAGTCAGAGGTCAAGGGTTCAAATTCCTGCTCTCCCACTTGTCAGCTGTGTGACTGTGGACAAGTCACTTAACTTTTCTGGGCCTCAAGTTCCCTCATCTGTAAAATGGAGATTAAGACTGTGAGCCTCATGTGGGACAACCTGATTACTCTTTATCGACCTCAGGGCTTAGAACAGTGCTCTGCATCTAGTAAGCACTTAACAAATACCAACATTATTATTATTATTAGAATGTAGTTAATGATGCTTCCCCGCATTCCATAGCACTTTCCATCCCAAATAGAATCAAGTGATTGTAGACTATAAGTGCCTACAGAGTTGCTGAATAAATATTCAAAAAGGATTTCTTCCACTACCAAAAAACAATCAAAAAAAAAAAAAAGCCACAACATTTAGGGTGGGAGTGGCAGGGGAAGCTGGGTTGCTCACCAGTGGAAACACTAGGACCTTCCTCAGTGTATCTTGGCCCTGGATTAAGATGTAAATGTCCTGGAGAAGAATGTCAAGGTTTAGCTCAAACCACTTCCCCAGTCTGCCAAGCTACTCAACAGTTCTCCCCAGAGCTTATGTCGCCCCTTCCCAGGTTCCAAAGAACCTGTGATCAATCAGTCAGTCAATCAAACAGTGGTAATTATGAGCACCATATTAAGTGTTTGGGAGAATAATATAGAACAGAATTAGTTGACACGTTTGCTGCCCATAATGAGCTTACAGTCTAAAGGGGGAGACAGACATTAATACAAGTAAATATACATTATGTGTTATAATACTGTGATATTTCCTTATTTCTGAGGCAATGACTCAATCAGCCACTCTGGGATCATGAGTTGACCTGCCTCATTCCCAGAACCAGAATGCTTGACTTCTATTAGCTGAATGCCCTCTACTTGTGACATGGTGTTGGGGACTACTCAGGTCCTCTGGCCAGTTGCCTTCCTCAAGGAGCAGCATAGCCTATTGGATAGAGTACGGGCCTGGGAGTCAGAAGGATGTGGGTTCTAGTTTCAGTTCTGCCACTACTCTGTTGTGTGACCTAGGGGCAAGTGACTTCACTTCTCTTTTCTTGATTCTAGTCCGTAAAATGGGGATTATGACCCGAAACCCCACATGGAACATGGGCTGTGTAGAACCTGATTACCTTGTATCTACCCCACTGCTTACAACAGTGCCTGCCACATAGTAAGTGCTTAGCAAAAATCATTAAAAAGAAAAAAAGAAAAAGGGCTCCATTCTAAACTGAGCTTGAGCTGCCTGGCAGGGACCTGTGCCCCAAATCTCTCTCAGTCACAGGGAAGAGACTGGAAGGGAAGAAGAACAGCTGTGGCTATGTCGAGGGTTGAATCTCTGGGATCGGAGGCCCACTTTTCTGCCTCCACCCAAGCTGGGCACTTGGTGTAGCCTCTGGGGTGTCCATAACCATTCTTGTGTTCAGGGAGACACTATCTCCCTCATTTTAAAGAAGCATCTATTGTCTGCTCTTCTATTCAGGGCAGATTTGGGTTCATTCCTCTTATGCAAAGCTCACGTCCCTCAAATATACATTCTAAATATTATTTTTCTGGGCTTGAAAACTCACCATTTATCTTATCACAATCAGGGAAATATTGTGATTAGCGAGGCTTATTTTCCCCACAGAAAGGTAACTGCTAACCTCATTTATCTGAGCTGAGGCTTGGAAAAAGGAGACCAAGCTTAAAAGCAATTTCATTCTAGTTTGACCTCATATCAGTGGTGTTTCTAGCCAGACCACTTCATTTGGTATTGTGGATTATTTCCCCAAGTACAGTAATCCAAATGTCTTCAGCTGTAAAAAGGGGATTAAATACCTGTTCTCCCTCCTACTTAGAGAGCATGCCCCACGTGAGACAGGCATTGTGTCCAACCTGATTTATTTGTGTCTACCTCAGCGATTAAGAACAGTGCTTGACACATAAGTAAATGCATAACAAATGCTACTATTACTCCTCCTCCTAATAATAATAATAACACCAGTGAGTTAACATATATATGTATATGTTATACATAAATATATATGTATATATAGATATGTCATGTGCCTTGCCAGGTCTTGAGTGGAGTCTATACTGGCAAAAAAGAACTTTCTGTACAAATTCATGTATCATCTTTTACAGATTCATATATCATCCTTCATATTTACTCTCTGAAATGGCCGACTGGTGATTGACAGTCCTGACCACATTACACATAACAATAATGTTGGTATTTGTTAAGCACTTACTATGTGCAGAGCACTGTTCTAAGCGCTGGGATAGATACGGGGTAATCAGGTTGTCCCTCGTGAGGTTCATAGTCTTCATCCCCATTTGACAGATGAGGTCACTGAGGCACAGAGAAGTTAAGTGACTTGCCCACAGTCACACAGCTGCCAATATGCACCATTTCCTGTTTTGCTGGCATGTTTACT
Organism: Ornithorhynchus anatinus; assembly: GCF_004115215.2. Classification (NCBI taxonomy): domain Eukaryota; kingdom Metazoa; phylum Chordata; class Mammalia; order Monotremata; family Ornithorhynchidae; genus Ornithorhynchus; species Ornithorhynchus anatinus. Next base: position 43,199,490 of record NC_041730.1, on the reverse strand, counting down.
AATTTCAGCACCTGGTGCTATTTTCTATTTTACCTTTGCATCTTCTGACTCGCTGGTACCTCTGCTCCCAAAGAGCCAGCCCTCTCCATTGCTACCCATCAGGCTAGTGTGTCCGCATTATACCCTGATGTCTTACTTCATTGTCTAAGGTTCTGTTTCTTCATTGAAAGCAGAGAGGAGAGAGAAAATCCCCTGAGTCCGTTTCCCCATTTCTGTTTGCCCTGCAGGAGCTGTATGGCTATCCAGCGGGTTTGACTCAGCCATACTGGAGAAAGTACTGATATGCACAGTCCAAGAGGCATCTATTCTCCCTTCTGAGCGGTGGGACTTCCTGACTGCCAGCAAACTGGGGTCTTTAGCTTGGAGCAGGAGGAAATCTGAGAGTGTGGCAGTGTGCTACTGCATCTCTCTGGAAAACAGGATTTAAAAAAATGTTTTATGGTATTTGTTAAGGACTTACTATGCGCCAGGTACTGTATTTAGCAATGGGATAGGCACAAGATAATCAGGTTGGATCCATGTTTCAAATGGGGCTCACAGTCTTAATCCCTATTTTACAGATGAGGTAACTGAGGCACAGAGAAGTTAAGTGACTTGTCCAAGGTCACACAGTGGACAAGTGGTGGAACTAGGAATAGAACCTCAGTCCTTGTCACTCCCAGGCCTGTGCTCTATCCACTAGGCCGTGCTACTTCTGTTTGCTGGAAAAAGGGAGACTCCTTCTTATTACTTAGCATTAGAGCTGGCCAGCCAGCCCTGGGATTTAGGTAAATTATTGAGCTGGTAAGGTGGGTCTATTTTGGGAACAAAATTTGGGGAATGTTGGTATTGATATAGGTGAGCATGCTGTAGTTTAATTCCTGTTATAGGCACCTATATCTCCTGTTTGTCAAAATAGGCACTAGGCTTTCTAAAATCAACACGGCTTTTAGAAAAACTCATAAGGAATGGGGAAATTCCATATGTCATCTAGGTGCTTATATTGATCACAGAAACTAACCAGACAAATAGGAAAATACACTTCCTCCAGTCCCCCTCCTATTACTCGGTAGGTAAGCCGTGTATTCTGTTTAGGGAATCAGTTTTCATTACTAAATGAAAAGAAGGCAAATGATTTTAATAGTATTTGTTAAGCACTTACTATGAGATAAGCACTATACTAAGCCCTGGGGTAGACAGAAGAAAATTAGGTTGGACGCAATCCCTGTCTCTCATGGAACTCAAAATTTAATGGGAACAGAGAACAGATATTGAATCCTCATTTTACAGATGAGGAAACTGAGGCACAGCAGTCCAGTGACAGAGTCAGGATTAGAACCCAGGCCCTCTGACTCCCAGGCCTGTGTTCTTTCCACTAGACCATGCTGCTTCTCTTTGGTTATTCTTCCACTTACCTGGCTTCTTTTGGTTCTCTTCTTTCTTTGACAAATGAAAAAATGAATGTTTTGCAATTCATTAAAATCCTCATATCCTTTCTCTAAGGAAAAATGATGGACTGTCTTTTAAGGCCCGATGTGAAATTCACTTCCTGGGTTGAAACCAACAGAGAAATATTGACTTCTTGCCTCTCCAAATTACAATGCCTCCCATCAAAGAGAATTTCAGTACATTGGACAGATATGTCCCCCTCATCAAAGGCAGACGGCAGCAGGAAACACAAAGCATTCTGATCGAAGGGGGATTTTTGAACAATGAAAATAGTCAATAGTCATTGACTCAAGAATCTTCAACTCCTCCTTTTCCACCCTTCCCCCTACACCTTCCTAAATCTCTTCACCTCAGTTTTCTTGTACACAGTAACCTGTCAACTACACACTGTACCATAGAGCACTGACATGCACATAACATGCAGTGCAAGGCTTTAACTTGCTAACCCTTCACTAGAGTTTACATCATATCCCAAAGAAAATGAGTGGAAGACTGCAAGAAATCCATGTATATGTTTTCAGCCCTCCTGGGAGGATTTCCAAAAGCAGTAGGGTTGAATGGGGAGCTGGGAGAAAGCTTGATGGCAGCCTCACCTCCTTCGACATCTCTAGGAGTGGGAGAAGCTGCCGCTGGGAGAGATTGGCCTGGATTAAAGTCCTCTGGTGCTCCACACTCCAGTGCTGTTTGGTGCTTTTATATTTGTTAAGTGCTTACTATGTGTCCAACACTATTCTAAGTGCTGGGAATAAGTTAATTAGGTCAGATATAGTCCCTTTCCTACATGGGACTCACAATCTATGTAGGAGGGAGAATACGTATTTAATCCCTTTTTTACAGTTGAAGAACTGAGCCACAGAGAAGTTGGGTGATTTGTTCAAGGTCACAAAGCAAGCAATTGGCAGAGCCGGGATTAGAAAGCAGGTCTTCTAACTCCCAAGCCCGTGCTCTTTTGGCCAAACCATGCTGTTTCTACAGAGCCTTTCTGCAGATCTCCATGTTGCCTATCAATCAATTAATCAATCAATCAATCAAAGGTATTAATTAAACACTTACTGTGCAGAGCAGGCAGCTTGGGAAAGTATGATTAGAAGACACAATCCCTACCCTCAAGGAGTTTACCGTATAAAGGAGACCAATTTTAAGAAAATACAGTTAAGGGAAGCAACAAAGTATAAGGACAAGTTCTTAAGTGCTGTAGGGGTAAAGGTGGGGTGAGTATCAAAAGATACAGACCCAAGTGCATGGGTGATGCAAAAGAGAGTGCAAACAGGTTGTGAAAATGAGAGGTTAGGCAGGGAAGGCTTCTTGGAGGTGATGTGATTTTAGTAGGTCTTTGAAGATGGGGAGAGTGCTGGCCTGTCAAATAGGAAAAGGGAATGATTTCTAGGATAGAGTGAGGACATACAGAAAGTGTAAGGAGATCATCCTTAATACTTTTCAATTTTATTGATGATGTACATGTCAAGGACACTAGGAGCAAGAGATGAGGAAGACAGGGAGAAGCAATATGGTCTGGTGGAAAGTGTATGGGCTTGGGAGTCAGAGGACCTAGGTTATAATCCTAGATCCACCTCTCATCTGCTGTGTGATCTTGGGTAGTCACTTCACTTCTCTTTGCCTCAGTTACCTCACCTATAAAATTGGAATTAAAGCTGTGATCCCCATGTGGGACATGGAATGTGTCCAACCTGATTAGTTTGCATCTACCTCAGAGCTTAGTACAGTGCCTGACACATAGTAAGCACTTAACAAATACCATTTTAAAAAAAAAAGGGAAACAGGGGCTTAAACAGCTAATGTGACTGATAGACATGGGAGTTAAGATGGAAAACTGTCGATTCTGGACACAGGAGAGGGCAAAATTATACAAGATGAGGATGAATTGGAGGTGGATTAAGTTGGCCTGTTGTCTGGATTTCTGCTAGCAGCACTCTTCTATGTGAGCAGAGGAAATGTACTGCGAAGACAGTTTAAGGTTGTGTGTTGGTCATAGGAAATCAGTGGAGGGACAGAGGGGTGAGGGATTTGAGTTTACTGAAGAGAGCAGAGATGAAGTCATGGATATGTATGTCAAGATCAAGTAGACTGGTAATTAGTCTCAAACAGCTTCAGTGGCAAGATATCACCCCCCATTTATAGAAGGAGAAATTAACGATTTATCAGCGGGAAATAAATTCTAAAGAACAGCAGATTGAAAGAATGATCTTTATGCCAGGCCAGTGGGTGAAGTTTCTGAAAGTCTGGAAGTCTCTAAGGGGCAGGGAGAAGGGTGGGGTCAGAGATAGCCAGTTACTGCTGTCACTCTCCCTCTTTTCTTGTAGTAGTACTTGTACTAGTATATATTAAGCATTTATTAAGCAAGGGAGTGCAAAGCACTGTGCTAAGTGCTGGAAAAGAATACACAGGGAGAATTAGATGTGCTCCCTCTCCACCAGGAGCCTCATAACACTTTTTCCAAACAAGTGGGGTAGAGAAGAAACAAGGCAGGATGGGGGGGGTGGTGCTACCTCAGTTTAGTCTGAAAGGAAACCCAGATATAGGCCCCAGAATGGGTCACAGATTGGCCAGTAGAAAGAGCCCAGTCTGGGGAGTCAGAGGTCTTGGGTTTGAATCCCAGCTCTGCCACTTAGCTGTGTGACTATGGGCAAGTCACTTAACTTCTCTGTGCCTCAGTTGCCTCATCTGTAAAATGGAGATTAAGACTGTGAGCCTCATGTTGGACAACCTGATTACCCTGTATCTACCCAGCACTTAGAACAGTGCTCTGCACATAGTAAGCACTTAACAAATACCAACATTATTAATATTATTCTTATTATGGTATTTGTTAAGCACTTACTGTGTCAAACACCATTCTAAGCACTGGGGGAAATACAAGTTAGGAGCTCTCATGGGGCTTTCAGGCCCTAATTAGGATAAAGAGCAGGTATTTAATCCCCATTTTACAGATGAGGCACAAAGAAGTTAAGTGACTTGCCCAAGGTCATGCAGCAGACAAGTGGTGAAGTTGGAATTAGAACCCAGGTCTGAATCTCAGGCCCATGCTCTTTCCACTAAGCTACACTGCTTCAGATCTCCAGGTAACTCTTGGAATGGACTAATCACTGAGTTTCCCTTCACGTGGCCAAGTAGTGGCCAATGTGACACTGAGGCATTTCCACTCTCTGGGCCTGGAGTCACAGCTCCATAGAGTGGTCAGTCCAAGCACTTAGTACAGTGCTGTGCATGTAGTAATCACTTAATAAATACCAATGATTGTTTCACTGGTTACTCTACAGTGGCTCAGGCAGCAGGGTGGGTATATTTTGGGGGGGTTCAGATAATAATAATACAATAATTGTGGTATTTGTTAAGCACTTATTATGTACCAGGCACTAAGTGCTAAGATGAATACAAGCAAATTGGGTTGAACATAGTCCCTGTCCCACATGGGGCTCACAGTCTTAATCCCCATTTCACAGATAAATAACTGAGGCACAGAGAAGTAAAGTGACTTGCCTAAGATCACACAACAGACAAGTGGCAGAGACAGGATTAGAACTCCTGGGCCTTCTGACTCCCAGGCCTGTCCTCTATCCACTAGGCCATGCTGCTTCTCAGCTAATACACGTTCTGACTTTCCCAGCTAAGAAGACTCAGGGCAGTGGAAAGAGGAGGAGTATGATTTTAAGCAGAATAGAAAGCACCATCACCAATCCATGAATTCCATCTGGGCCATTCCATTTTAAGGGAAAGTAATGGACCATGACAGTAGAGCTTTTGGAATCTTGAGTTGGATTGCTGGAACTGGAATAATTTAACAGCCTGGATTATTGAAGTGGCCCCTGAATGTGAGCACAGTGTTATGAGTTTAAATACTCATATAAAGATATGAGTTTGCAAGTTCTTTTCTGGCCATAAGGAAACAAAGATGCAAGAATCAGGAAAGAAAAGCGCAAAAGCAGAAGCTTGGTCCCTAGTGTGTAATAGATCTCCCCAGGTGCAGGAGTCGAAAGAAAGCTTAATTAAATTTAATGGACAAATTTCTCTTGGGGGGAAGAAGCATTTTAATGTGATATTTTAGCTCGGAGGGGGGGGGGGGGAATCAGTCCTTCTTGCCTACCAGCCAGAACATGGGATTACAAAAAATTAATTGCGTTCTGATACTTAATGTCAGTGGACAATTGGAACTGGATAAGGCATTGCAGTCCCAGTCAGCCTATGGAAACCGGTCCACCCATATTTGAGATAAGTGCATGTAGCTTTTTTCTATTTTCTAAGTGTAAGAAATCTCTAAGTGGAAGAAATCAAGTGCTTAGGACAGTGCTTTGCACGCAGTGGGTGCTCAATAAATACAATTGAATTGAATGAATGAATGCCTAAGTCACAGGTTGAAAAGAGAATGTTTGATTCAGAGAATGCGTGTGCCTGAATCTCTACAGGACAATGTGTAATGGAGGCTAGGCAATTTCCAGTGAATTTTGATCCAGGTAGTCATTCCAGAACATTCAGTTTTCAAAGTGGATTTCTTTTGTCTTTTAATGATTTTTTTGCTGTCTAGACATTTATCAACCACATTTGATTTGGGCTTTGAAAAGAGAAAAGTTAATTAGAAAGTTGATAATTATCAGGGTAATTTTCTTGGACAGCCCAACCAGACACCTGAAGCCAAAAATTCACTTGAAGATCTAATTGTTCTAAACTTATTTTCTACATGGAGCAAATGAATTAGGTAGCTGTCAGCATCCCTCTTGATTTGGGGCAATATTGAGACAGTCCTTGTAGTTATGAGTTTGCATGTGAAACCAGGCCTTGATCAGGCCTTTGCCCCCAAAATCTGGTTGATCTGATCCACGTACTTAACCTCACTGAAGAACTCAAGTTGAAAAAAAATCCCCTTTTAGTGTCTGAAGAATCTCAGCTATGTCAAGACCAGGGAGACTCAACTGAAAAACATCAGATCTTATCTCCCTGCATTGGGATGAGAATGATCCTGGGATTATAGCCTCCAGACTGTAAACTCACTATGGGCAGGGAACATGTCTGCTAATCCTGTGGTACTCTCCCAAGTGCTTAATACAGTGCTCTGCACATAGTAAGCATTCGATAAATATAATTGATTGATTGCTCCAGTCTTTAAGCAGCACTGATGCCCACAAATACTTTGAGTGTGTTTTGGGCTTGTTGCAGTTAATAATAATAATGTTGGTATTTGTTAAGCGCTTACTATGTGCAGAGCACTGTTCTAAGCGCTGGGGTAGACACAGGGGAATCAGGTTGTCCCACATGGGGCTCACAGTCTTAATCCCCATTTTACAGATGAGGGAACTGAGGCACAGAGAAGTTAAGTGACTTGCCCACAGTCACACAGCTGAAGTCCTTGACAAGTCATCCATAGTATACATTTTACAAATTAATTGCACATATATAATGGGAAGAATCATGGAAAATTGGCTATCCAGTATGTTTTTTTCTCATTTTCTACCTATAAGATTCTCATCTTCCAAGGAGGATAAGTTCTCACTTGGATCTGTGACCTTTGGGCATTTGATATTCACCCCACCCTCAGCCCCACAGTACCTATGTACATATTTATACATTTTATGTTATAAATTATTTATTTGTAGTAATGTCTATCTCTACTTCAAGACTGTAAGCTTGTTGTGGGCAGGGAATGTATCTATCATCTGCACATAGTAAGCGCTCAATAAATACTATTGAATGAATGAATGAATCATCTGTGTTATATTGTACTTTCCCGAGTACTTAATACAGTGCTCTGCAAACAGTTAGGGCTCAATAAACACCACTGCTTGATTGATTTCACAGCAAGCCTATGACAGAGGGAAAAGGAAGAAGGGCAGGAGGGAGAGGCAGGGATTATTAACTCCATTTGCAGATAGGGAGACTGAGGATCAGATACCTGGACAAGGTCAAACAGTTATCACAGACCTGGAACACATCTTGAAACATCACTTGGTCTATAAGCTTCTACCATCTTTTGAAATCTGTTGAAATCAGTATTTTCCAGGCCAGTGAAGTTAAGTCAAGAATTTAGCTCTCCTGATTCACAGCTCAGTATTCTACTCCTTTCACCAGTAACACCAGAGTGGGCTTGAGTTTATTGGTCTAAATAACATTTTTTTCTCCACAATTTAATGTAAGCTGTAATTCTGGTTCTAATGTGACTTTTCCCTCATCTGTTTTGTGCTATTTTCCTGGGATAATTTTTCAATCTAGAGTCAGTTCTTTCCAGAGAAGAAAAAAATTTCATCACCCTTCCCCTTTATAATGTATTCCAACTCATCAGCAGACATATCTTTCCATAATCCAATGCCCTTCTCCCACCCATCTTAATTACATATGCTGCATCTTGATGAGAATGCCCAGGAGAACTGACAAGAGTAGTCAAGATAACTTGAAGTTAAACTTGCTTTGCCGTTAGCAAGTCCAGTGGGGAAAACCCAATGGAGCTATGGAAGCAAGAGACAGGAATTTGCACGAGGAGGCTTCGCTTAATCATGCCCCATGATGTCTAAGGCTGAAACCAAGCTACTAATCCTCGGATCTCTACTTAGTGCCTCCAATTCGAACATTGTCCACCAAGGCATCCCTTCTTTAGATAATTCCTAATTTTAGATAAATCTGCTGCCTATAGCTGTCTTTTCCCTCTTCTGAAGCATTAAACTGACCTCAGAGTTTAATATCTCACCCTTTTCACCCAGAATTACCAGCCAATTCCTGCTAGAGAGAAAGAATAAAAGCTTCCAGTTGTTTCGTATCAGTCAACATGAGTCTCCTCTAATCCATGGTAAGCTTTTTTGCTGAAAATTAAGTCAGTTATTTAATGGCATTCAAGTCATTAACCAATTCAAGAAGAATTGTTTTTTCCTCCTCCCAAACCCTTGTTACTCTCCTTAATTTCATGAGTTAAAATACATTTAAGAATTGATGATAATTCTGGATCAAAATACTTGTGTTTGATTGAAGTCAAAGTTTCCCTGATTTTCTCAAGATTTCCAAAAGCCTACAGCAGCTCAGTGACTTTCTGCCTCTGAACTTTTTGCCTAATAAGCTTCTCAATAAAGATACAGGGGCATCAAATTTCACCAAGTTAGATCATTATTACTGTGTTAGTCAGGCACCTTTGTGTCTGTCATTGTGGGTTATACCTGGATTGATGTAAGTAACCATGATTTCACTTACGAAGGCTTTCATATGCTGTTGAATTCTTAAGGCTAAACATTGTAGAGGGAAAAGATTTTTTCTAAGCTACTTGAAGAGACGCAGCATCAGTTTCTCAAGTCACACAGAGGAGAGCAAAATTTTTCTCAAAAGATAAGGTTGGGTAGGAAGAGTATTATTAGAATTACATTTGATGCTTTTTGTATGATTACAGTAGGTGCCAAAAACACCCAGTATTTTGCTAAGTACCATTAGGGAGTCTATTAGAATTCAGACTCAAGATTGGCAGACTATCCAGGGAGATTTGTGACTGGATTTTAAAGGATAAAATGGAAACCCAATTTCAGGTTTGTTTCCTTTTTCACTTTGGAACTTTTGAAACTTGGGCTATATAGGAACGTGCAGATTTCATGAGTTCAGGAAGTTAAGTGTTATAGAGGAATTAGATTGGATTAGCAGAATGCAAACATAAGGGCAGAGTTCGGAGACCTTCACTGAGGCATATGGGAGGGAAACTGTGGACACTTTAATCAAAAGCAATCCACCTGGGAGTGTTTCTCTCTCTCTCTCCCTCCCTTTTCCTCACCCTTTCTTTCTCCTTCTCTAACTCTCTCCCCAATTTTCCCTCCCCATCTCTTTCCCTTTCTTTGTATCTCTCCTTCTTTCCCTCTTCTTCTCTTTCTCTTTCTATTCCCCTCTCCCTTTCTCTTTCTCCCTTTCCCTCACTCTTTCACTCTCACTTACTCTTATTTACAGTTTCTATTTGACTCTTAATGTCTTGGGTTTTTCCTCAGTATTTTCGCTTAGTCCGTACTACTTTTTCATGCCTGGTAGGAATACCCTTTAAAAGGAAAAGTGATAGTCTTATTTAGACAATTAGTCTTGACTACACTGATAAAATTTTAAGATGGTCCGAGAAGAAAAAAAAGTTTATCCTAAATCAAATCCAAATTAAAAAGAACAAACAAGAATATAATTCACCCCATAGATTCCAATATTTTTTCAGAATATCTAACTTGTGATCTGATAAAGCCATCTTCTTCCTTCCTGGGGGCTTTTCTCAGAGTTTGAAATTGAATAATCCAATTCTGGGCATGCAGTATAATATTCTCAAATTAAACCTAGCAGCAAAGTTTGGGACTAAACATACAAAGAGACAATTGAGAAAGGCAAAAAATTCCAATTTATCATTCCCTTTGAAGTGCGTAATATAGATTCTTTGAGATGTGCATGGTTTTTATATAATGGCTCCATTCCTCAAAAGTCTATTGTTTGAAGGGTCTGATTAGCACCACGCTTAATAAATCCCATTTATGCTTGCAGTCCTATATGAAGGACACTAAGAACAAACAGCTTCATCAACTTTGACATGAGGCTGCACCTACATGTATGAGGTACAGACCCGAGGACCCCCTTGAACGGAAGTCCGACTATCAACTTTGGATGTTGAAAAATATGTTTAAGTAGAAATGGTTCTAAAATAAGAAGTTGAAAATAGGTAAAATGCCTAAGCATTCCACTAGCTTCCTTGCTGTTGCCAAGAAAATCCATACATAAACAAATCTGGTCCTTAGGCCCGCCGGCCAACATTAAGCATTCACTGCTACTTGAAATAAGACAGTTGCTGAAATTCTGCTGAAACATCTAGCCACAGGCCACAGGGGGAGGCCACAATAAGTGTTCAAAAGCATCTCACAATGTAATAATCAATGTGTAATATGAGCTGGGGGTTAGTTAAATAAAATGTGAAAGCCATATTAATGAATCCTTTTGCTGTCCAACATGACACTTCATTTTCCTTTCAAAGACTGCCTAATGCAGAGCTGGAAATAAATTATACATGAAACCTCCATCATATGTTTATAAATACACTAACATTAGCATTTTACTTCCTCATAAATCTGCACCAAACATCCAAACCCAAGATAGAAAGCCCTGTAAAACAATGATATATTCTCTGCTTGCAAGCCTGGACTAGCGCACCATCCATTTCTACCGTTGTTCTTCAAATAGAGCTTCCTGTGCTTGTGCCCCCTCATTTAAAATCCATTTTAATTTAAAGATGCTCGATACAGTCCTGGTGGTACATTTACTCATCCTGGTTATACATCATGGAGCAAGGAAAAGAAAATTGTTTAATCTAGAGATACGGTTCAATGTGGTCACCACTGAACAGTGGAGTAATTACGAGATCAGCTCTGCTAAAAATGCACTCAGGATGTTCTGTGACCTATCATCTGCTAATCTGCATAGTGAAGTATAGCTTCATAACTATAAATTGCTGACTTAATTAAAACCAGGACCTTTCTGTCATTTAATTACAGGGAGAAAGGTTATTGCTTAAATGCAATTTTCCAAATGTGATTTCTTAACAGTTATTAACTGCTTCACCATCATTTATTGTTTCAGATTTTTCAATTTGAAAATAGTCCCTGTGACAGAAGTAATGACTTCAGGCAAAACTCAATCTAGATGGAGCCGAGCGGGACCATTTGTTTCTCATAAGTGGAGCAGACGGGAAACTTGAAAATGTCACTGAGGGTTCTGTGATTGCTCTCACTTTACAGGAGTAATTAAAAGCAGGGTGGTGGTATTAAAGGTAAAGGGAACAGGCCTGTGGCAATCCATGGGTTGTTTCTTCTCCTCTTTCTCCTCTTCTTCTTACTTCCTCTTACTCCTTCTGGCTGCTATGTTTGCTTGCATTGTAAACTCTCTCTCTGTAATGCTGTTCTGAGAAGCAGGCTGGCCTAGTGGAAAGAACATAGGCCTAGAAGTCAGAGGTCCTGAGTTCAAATTCCAACTCTGACAATTACTTTGCTCTGTGACCTTGGGCAAGTGACAACTTCTCTGTGACTCAGTTTCTCCAACTGTAAAATGGGAAGTAAACTGCTTGTTTTTTCTCTTAGACTGCGAGCTCCAAATGGGACAAGGACCGTGTCCAATCTGTAAGTCCTCAACAAAAACCACAGTAATAATATCATAATAATAAGGGGTCTGGATGGACCACTATTAAGTGAGTCCAGGACACCCAGGGAATCGGATTGGGTGGCTTTAAGTTCTGAAGCATAGATAATGCAGAATTGGAAAATTATAAAATAAAAAAGGGAATGTAATTCTCTATCACTTCCACCAGTCAGCAAGCAGGCCTTTCCAGCAGTGGCCCTTCTTGACGGATACAGGTAGAAAATGGAAAAGTCCTCTGAGATGGGATCTCGCAACACACTAAGAAGTTGGTAACAAATAAAAATCATGGCAGTGTCAATAAGAGCAACTAAGTGGCATGTAAAACACTGCCTTGGGGAAATGCTCTCTTTCCCATATGAAAAAAGCCATGAATGATGATCTTTTCTTCAGAACTTTACACATTCAGGCATTGATTCCACAAAGTGAATTTGATTCAGATGGCCCATCTTGATAATTCAGGCCAAACCCCTCCTTCTTCCCCAGCCTTTCTCTCGGTCAAATGCTGTTGCCTTCAAAGAAGGGTCAAGCAAATTATCCTCAATTCTCTATTTCCCTTTGCCTGAGTAGGTATTTCCTCAGTGTCAGAGACCAAGAGTTGGAGGCGACAGCCAATCTGAGTTCTCCCTGTGGTTGTATTGAGCTCCTGGAGTGAACTGATTCATTTCCTAAAACAGATCAGTCATTTGTTGGGGATGGGGGGAGTCTCTCTTGTTTATGTTTCAGATAGATCTATGCCCTTGAGTTTCAAGTGAAGGATTTCTGAACTGGCTGTTGCCAAGTTAAAAACAGAGCAAAAACTCCCAACTGGTGGTCAGAGTGGCTGAAGAGAAGACAGGGCTGGGGAGTAGGGCAGGCATAGTGGTGGTGGTCCTGGGTAGCTGGATCACACCTCTCTGTCATCCCTCCTTCACTTCTCCCCTTCCCCTTCCTCACCTTACCCCAACCCCACCCCTCTGCTTTGGCCCCCAACCTCCACTCCAGCCTTGCACGGGAGCCATGGTTCACTCTGGCCCCCTGATCTCAATGTGCAGTGCTGAATCCCCTTGGCCTCTGCCTCCATCCATGGAACCCAGCTTCTGGGCTGGGCTGAACAGGTCAGTAGCTGTGGACTTCCACAGCTTAAATTTGGTCTCGGGGTGCAATCAGATGAACACCAGATTGAGTTCCTTGCCCTATCCATGCCTGGTTCCCAGAGCTGGGGTGGAAGTGGGTTCCAAGTTCCTATGTTTCCATGTCACCCACTGCTTATTACCCCGCCCTGCCCTCTCCCATCATGGGAGGCTTGCCTTCTTCTATCTTCTGCCTGCCTGCTCTCACCCCCCTTTCCCTTCTCCACCTGCTTCTGCCCACCCCCTAGCCCCACATCATTTACACCCCACAACCAGATAAATAAATCAAATTACTTTAAATAAAACCTTATTAAACATAAACCTGGTGGCAGAGACAATTACTTTAGGGGACAGCATGAGGGATAAAAGGGGGATAAGGATCACTGAAATAAAGATGACTGCTACAACTGCTCAATGTCGGAGGGGTGGGGGTACAGGCCTCTGAGCATGGGTGGTGGCCACCCTGATGAAGCCATCTTGAATGTCTCAAGTGATGACCACCTCGAATGTGTCAGGAGGCACACAGCTGTCCCTGCTGTGTCCTGTCCTTGAGGCAATCGGTCACCCTTTTAGCCACCTGAAGTCAGTTCCGTTGAGATGCCTAACATGGTAGAAGGATGAGGGTTTGGACCATGGCAGAAAGGGGGTGGAAACAAAGTTTGGGATTCTCACAGTAGATCAGGGAGAAATGCTGATCTGATAGGTGGTCTTGATGGGTCAGGCCCCAAACATTGGGGCAACACCACTGGTTCAAACCCGATGAACATAAGGGAGATATTGAGTGTCAGATAGGGGTGACTGGAGTAAAGATTCTAATTCACTTACGGACACTTTACCATCACCAGGATATTCAGTTGATTTTTATACACTTTTCTAGTAGCAGGAAAGTGAGGAGTTTTTTTTTCTTGTTAACATTTGCTTTTATGTGACAAAAGACTCATTTTTTGATCACAAGATCTGATTTCAATCTTTTCGCATTCAATAAATAACAGTGTTAGAGAAATCCTGTTTCAGCTCTAGACAAGTGATTTTTGACTGAAAAGGAGAGAGAAAGAGAAAAACAACTCTGTTATATTGTACTTTCCCCAGTGTTTCGTAGAGTACTTTGCACACAGTAAGTGCTCAATAAATATGATTGATTGAGACAGAGATAGAGAAAAAGAGCACTGCTTTTACATTCAAAGAAAATGCTAATGATGATGAACTTTCCTGAGGCTTTGACAAGTGTGGCCTTTCATCTGGTTTTTAGACCAGACAGTCCAGTTTTCACCTAGTCCATCCCCAGTTCATTTTCATAAGAATAATAATAATCTCTGCTTGTCCCATGATGATCTGGATAGCAGTTGTCTTTCAAAAAAGAGAGAAACACTGTAGCCTTGTGCATGAAGCATGGGTGTGGGAGTCAGAAGGACCTGGGTTCTCTCTCCAGTTTTGCTTCTTGTCTGCTGGGTGACGCTGAGCAAGTCATTTAACTTCTCTGTGACTCAGTTATCTCATCTGTAAAATGGGGATTTAATACTGTGATCCCTATATGGGACAAGGCCTGTGTCCAACCCGATTAGTTTGTATATACCCCAGTGTTTAGTGTAGTGCCTGACACCTAGTAAGTGTTAACAAATACCACACACAAAAAAAGAAAAAAAATTATGAAAGTAGCCAGGACTGTAAATATTAGCCATTCTCACAAAGTAAAAATGAACTGCTTTTTAAATTTTTTTGAATTTTTAATGCTATAATTTAATTATTGAAATGACATTGTTTGGGAGGGATGCCGGCAAAGTCATGTCCAGAATTCTTTAGTGCTGTCAGCGGTCACCCTAACTGTGACTGCAGCTGAAAAAACTGATGTGAACCCAGCTGTTTTTCCACCCTGTGCACACATAAACATCATCCCTTGTGGGACTTCTGCAATTTCTAATTTCAGTGCCCCAGTGCATCTCTGCTCTATTCATTTCAATATGAGATTAGCAAAGGTCTCAAAGAAGAACAGTTTGAGGCTTTTCACAACCATTTTCATAGACACACAGTGATGGGTAAGTGTTGCCGACATACAGTCCAATGTCTGGTTACAATCAGTGATCTACATGCTGAGTATCTTGACCCCCACACATCTAAAGATGCACCCCTAAATTAAATTCTTGGTCCGCTTTCTTAACGTGATTGTGCATTTAGCACAAGTCACTCCCAGAAGAGTATTATCCAGGTTTTAATAGCCACGAATATTCAGCAGCATCTGGAGCAAGGAATAGTGACACCAATCAGAATGTTTCCTTTCTCACTTCAACCTATTGTCAATCATTTTTCTTACAGGGTAGAACAGTCCCAGCATTTAACGCCCATTAGTTCGTTAAACTGGTTTGCTGATCCAGAGCTGGAAAACGAAATTTATGATATCTGGCAGAAATATCCAAAATGAAAATGCAGTATGAATTGGTATCAATAGTTTGTGCCATTTCTGACCACTTTCATCCAACATAAATTAGAGCTGACACTTACCACTGAGTCACCTTCTTTTTGGGTTGAAAAACCAATGAAATGCCACTTATAGAGATTGTAGCCATAAATTATTCTCTTTTGAAAGCCCTTCATCACCATCTTACATCCTACCTCTGAGGTCTAACTACATGGGAGAGAGTCCCCCCCCCCAGAATGCTCACTGGGACCCCCGCTTTAGCCCTGCAAGGATTTGAACAGTGGCAGCATGAGGCCTTTTCAACCTGTAGAATGTTAAGGTCACTTCCGAAGCCACAGCTGTGACTTCCATGTCCATTAGTCTGAGTCGTGAGGAGCCTGAAATCCTGCTTCTCCTTTTATGTTTATCGTTATCCTTGTCTTTTATAATAAAAATTATAATAACTGTGGCATTTGTTTAGTGCTTACTACTGTGCCTAGTGCGATGCTAAGTGTTGGGGTAGATACAACACAGTCAGTAGATACAATCTGATATTATCTGATTGGACACAGTCTCTGTCCCACAGAGGCCTCCCTTAAACCGGGAAGGTGAATAGATATTCAATTCTCATTATCGAATGAGGAAACTGAGGCATAGAGAAGTTAAGTTGGAGAAGCAGTGAGGCCTAGTGGATATAAAGTGGCCCTAGGAGCCAAAAGGACCTGGGTTCTAATCCCAGCTTCACCACTTCTCTGCTGTGTGACCCTGGACAAGTCACTTCACTTCTCTGTGCCTTAGTTACCTTATCTGTAAAATGGGGGGTTAAGATTTTGAACACCATGTGATACAGGGAATTTGTCCAAGCCAGTTATTTAGTATCTCCCCTGGCACTTAATACAGTGCTTGGCACATAGTAAGCACTTAACAAATACCACAATTAAGTGACTGGTCCAAGATCACAGAGCAGGCAAATGGTGGAGTTGGCACAGTGGATAGAGCACAGGCCTGGGAGTCAGAAGATCACGGTTTCTAATCCCAGCTCTGCCACTTGCCTGCTGTGGGACCTTGGGCAAGTCACTTAATTTCTCTGTGCCTCAGGTTACCTCATCTGTAAAATATGGATTGAGACTGTGAGTCCCACATGGGACAGGTACTATGTCTAACCCAATTTGCTTAAATCCACCCCACTGATTAGTACAGTGCCTGACACATAGTAAAGGCTTAACAAATACCACAATTATTATTATTATTATCATTAGAGCCCAGGTCTCCTGATTCTCAGTCCTGGGCTCTCTCCATTAGTTCACACTACATCACCACACAATTTTCTTTCATGGAAAGAAAAGTCTGTGGGTAAAAGGCAGCACATAAACCTCAACAAAGCACTTAAAGCAGCACTTTAATCCAAAACCCAGCCTTTGCGAGATTTTGTTCTTCATCTCTTTTCACTGACATTGCAATCCTAACACCTAAGTCTTGAATGGTAGCAGGTTATAGAAGTTGGAGGACTTGGCTGGTGATGGGAAGGCTGCTATTCAATGCTAAATCTGTTGTTTTCTGACTGAGTTGGACAAGGCAAAAACTTCTCAATGAGTCTTGTCCTCTGGGAAGTGGACGAGACCAAGTTTCCTCTTGTGGAGCTTTTCACTGAGGCAGTGAAGGATGAAGCAGTTAGCACATAGTAGGTACCTAATAAATGCCATTACTGTTGTTACTATTATTGCTGTTCTTCTTCTTCTTACTATTATTACTACTCCTACTCCCTTGGGGCTCTTGCTTCTACTCTTATTCTTGGACCATGAGGCCTTCTCTCTTCCATCTGAGAGGGCGGTCCATAAGGCAGGCCTACTATTCTAACCATAGGGCTCACTAGCTATCAATTAAACCCGACTGTACCTTGACTGTTCCCAGATCCCTGCTGAGTCCAGCTGCTGGGGGATGTCTCTGTGACCACTACCATTACCCCTATGACTACAACTACTATTATGATGACTATTATTACTACTACTAAATGAAGCTTTTTCTTATATTCCATCCTGCCCTTAGATTCGTCTTTGGGAGGGAAACTTGCAATCAACTCTCTCTTTCTTTAATTTCTCCCTACCCTGCCCCCCGATAATCACTCATGCACTTAGTCCCACTCCATAAATACTTAGGCTCTTACCCCACCCTTAGCCCTTGTGGAAAAAGCATGGGGTCTGCAAGTCAATGGACCTGGCTTCTATCCCGGCTTCACGATTTGCTCATTACGGGACTTTGGGAAAGTCACTTAACTTCCCCGTGTCTCATCTGTACAAGGGGGATCAATACCTGGGACAGGGACTGTGTCCGACATAGTTAACGTGTATCTACCCCAGCGTTTAGAATAGCGCTTGACACATAGTACGTGCTAACAAATGTCATAATTAGTATTATTACTGTTAGGTTTGTGTCTGCTGGATGGTTGTGGAGGTGCTTTATTCTCTTAGGGTCCTGGAAAGATGTCCCCTAAGGAAGCTACTTCCGACCAACAGAAACTCTGTTCCCCTATCAGTCTCAGAACTTTGGTTGAGCCCAGCTCAGCAGAGTGCAGTTCTATCTAGGCAGACATCTGACTCCGAACGTAATGGCCGGTAAGTAAACGGCAGCATCCTTGGGATAGAGGGTTCGTGTCAGCAAAAATTGTCCTCCCCTCCTGCTCAATCAAAAGAGGAGTGTCGTTCAAAGCAAAAGCCGGACTCTAAATTACAGGCCATTGACCTAATTAGTAATCTCTCCTAAATGGACCTGAAAACCATGCTCAGGGGTTTTTCTGATCAAGATGGAGACTAGAGGAACGGGGCCTTGGGGAGACCGATCGGAGGTGATTCTGACTGCAGAAATTTGCTTCCAGCTCTACACCATTCTTCAGCCCAACCTCAGAGATCATCTCATCTTTAGCTTTGGAGATACTGTATTCATCTCTACAGTAATAACAATGATAATAATAATTATAGTACTTGTTAAATGCTTGATATTTGCTAAACACTCTGGGGTAGATACAGGTTAATCAGGCTGAGCACTGTCCCTGTCTCACATGGAGCTCACAGTCAAAGAAGGAGGGAGAACAGGTATTGAATCTCCATTTTACAGATGAGGTAACTGAGACATCGAGAAATTGAGTGATTTTCCCAAGGTCCCACAGCAGTTGCATTACAGAACAGGGATTAGAGTCCAGGTCTTCTGATTCCCACACCTGGGCTCTTTCCACAAGGCCATGCTGCTTCTCCAATGGTGGCATTGGTGCAAAGACAGGAGCAAAACAAAAACAAGTGCTTAGTTCAGAGTTCTACAAACAGTAAGTGTTTAATAAATACCACTGATTGATTGAATACATTTGTATTTACACTGAAAACAGGGATGGTGGAGCCGGGACTGCTCTGCTCCCAGTCAGCCATCTTGTTAGTCAGTCAGTCAGTAGACCAGCCAATTGTATTTATTGAATGCTTCCTGTGGGCAGAATACTGTACTAAGCGGAGTGTATGATATAACAATAGACAGGTTCCCTGCTCACAATGAGCTTAGAGTCTAGGTAGGGGGAGACAGACATTAATATAAATAAATTTCAAATATGTGCATAGGTGCTGTGCTCTTTGTCTTGTTTTAGCAATATGTCCTCCAGGAGAGCTCTGCAAGCATGCTAAGCCCAGGGATCAGGTTGAGTCCACATGACAGCCATGATTCAGCTGAGCTCAGAAGTCCTTCACTCCCCATCCATGGCCCACCTCCTTGCCGTCGAAAGCACCGTGGTGGGTGGAAGTTGCTGTGGAGCCAAGCAATCAGGCAGTCAATCATTTGGTCAGTCATGTTTATTGAGTATTTACTGTGGGCAGAGCACTGCATTGATAGAGCACAGGCCTGGAGGTCAGAGGATCTGGGTTCTAATCCCACCTCCGCCACTTATCTGCTGTGCAACCTTGAGCAAGTCATTAAACTTCTCTGGCTCTCAGTTGCCTCATCTGTAAAAATAAGGATTAAGACATTGAGCCCCATATGGGACAGGGACTGTGTCCCATCTGATTAACATGTTTCTATCCCAGCACTTAGGACAGTGTTTGGCACATATTAAGTGTTTAACAAATGCCATAATTAATTAATCAATTACAACACAGCAATATAACAGACAAATTCCCTGCTCACTCTGAGCTTACAGTCTAGAGGGGGAGGCTGACATTAATATAAATAAATAAATTACAGATATGTACGTTCATGTTGCGGGAGTGGGAGGGGCATGACGAATAAAGGGAGCAAGTCAGAGTGATGCAGAAGGGAGTGGGAAAAGCGGAAATGAGCTTAGTCAGGAAAGGTCTCTTGGAGGAGATGTGTCTTCAATAAGGCTTTGAAAGTGAGGAGAGTAAATGTCTGTTGGATATGAAAAGGGAGGGCTCTCCAGCCCAGAGGCAGGATGTGGCGAAAGATGGCTGAGAATGAGGGACAGTGAGCAGGTTGACATTAGAGGAGTGAAGTGTGCGGGCTGGGTTTTAGTAGGAGAGTAAGGAGGTGAGGTAGGAAGGGGCAAGGTGATTGAGGGCTTGAGTGATTGAGTGGCAGCTCCTAATGGGATACCCACTGACCAAAGCACTTCCTAGAAGTGAGCCCCAGGCGACGTCTAGTTTGGCCTGGTGACTTCTCTAGCTGCTGTGACACTGGAGCAGGCTAAGAAAGGCAAGAGTGGGCGAGCTGGCTGAGCAAACGGTCAGTCTTTGGGGAACTTGCAAACATGGGAATGTTTGTCTACAAAGTTGACTTGGCTTCAAGGCACCATCTGTGAAAGGGCTGCGTCCCCTGAAAAAATTCAATCTAGACCATCTCCACCTGCAGGAAGGATGTTGCTGCTGCTACAGAAGTCAAAAGCTGGTACTCCGAAGCCACAGAATGGCTCTCCTCCCTGGACAGAGATTTGCAGGTAGCTGAGAAACAGTTATCTCTCTGGCCTTGTAACTAGGGAAATATACCTTCTGTTCTTTGGGGTTATCTGAGGAGTAGGGTGGGTGCTCAGTTATGACATAATAAGCTCTCCAGGAAATCATTGGTATTTATTGAGCATTTTCTGTGTGCAGAGCACTGTACTGTTTGTGGGAATACAACGTTCCATGCCCACAAGGAGCTTACATTCTAGAAGGGGAGAAAGACATTAATATAAATCAGTGAAATAGGGATAGGTACATAATAGCTGTAGAGCTGAGGGAGAGATGAATAAAGGCTACAAATCCAAATGCAAGGACAGTGCAGAAGAGAGACGGTGTAGAGGAAATCAGGGCATGGTTAGGGAAAGCCTCTTGCAGGAGATGTACTTTTTAAAAATAAGACTTTGAAGGTGGAGAGAGTGATCATCTGTTGGATGTGAAGGAGGGAAGTCCAGGCCCGAGGCAGGATATGTGCGTGAGAGGTTGGTGGTGATCAAGGTACAAGGTTGGGGGGTTAAAGGAGCAAAGTGAATTTGCTGAGTTGTAGTAGGAAAGCCGTAAGCTAAGATAGGAGGGGGCAAGATGTTTGAGTGCTTTAAAACCAATGGTAAGAAGTTTCTGTTTGATGGGGAGGTGGATTGGCAGCCACTGGAGCTTCTTAATTAATATTAATGGTATTTGTTAAGTGCTTACTAAGGGCACTATTCTAAGGCTGGGGTAGATGTATGGTAATCAGGTTAGACATAACCCCTGTCCCACATGGAGCTCACAGTCTTAATCCCCATTTTACAGATGTAGTAACTGAGGCACAGAGAAGTGAAATGACTCACCCAAGATCACACAGCAGATTGGTGGAGGAGGTGGGATTAGAACCCAAGTCCGTCTGACTCCCGGGCCCACGTTCTATCCACGAGGCCATGCTGCTTCCCCATGGTGCTTCTTGAGGAGTGGGGAAATATAATAATGTTGGTATTTGTTAAGCGCTTACTATGTGCCGAGCACTGTTCTAAGCGCTGGGGTAGACACAGGGGAATCAGGATGTCCCACGTGGGGCTCACAGTCTTAATCCCCATTTTACAGATGAGGTAACTGAGGCACAGAGAAGTTAAGTGACTTGCCCACGGTCACACAGCTGACAGGTGGCAGAGCTGGGATTCGAACTCATGACCTCTGCCTCCAAAGCCCATGCTCTTTCCACTGAGCCACGCTGCTTCTCTACTTGGACCGAATGGCTTTGTAGAAAAATGATTTGGTTAGCAGAGTGAAGTATGGACTGGAATGGGGAAAGTACAGGCAGCAGGAGATCAGCAAGGGGGATGATGCATTAATCAGGTAGGATAGGCAGACATAAACCAGAGCTTGTTCTTTGAGGACTCCCAGCACCATTCAGTGCCCCAGTATTCTGGGAGGGGGCTCCAGACATGGCTGGGAGGAAATCTTAGTGGGGGATTGTGGTGGCAATTCAGGATGGGACTCATCCTTTCCTTTCAGAGAGGGAAAAGGGTAGTAATGGCACAAAGCAGACATATTCAGAATGATTGGTGGGCTGGAGTGATTTCCAGAGAGGGGAGCAGCACTGTGCTGGGCCTGGTGGAGGCTCCAGCTGGTAGTGATAGAAACCAAGTCTGAGCCAGAGGTAACTGCTAAAGTGATGGGTGACAGAATTGTGACCAGAGATGACTTTCCCTTTCAGGGTCTCCATAGTCAGCTTGTCATGGACATTGACCCTCCTGTCTCTCCCTTCCCCAAACTCTGACCCAGACCTGCTCTTCTGAAACTTCCATTTTGCACTTCCAGCTATCTTTTTTTTATGGCATTTGTTAAGAGCTTACTATGAGCTAGGCACTGTTCTAAGCACTGAGGTAGACACAACGTCATCAAGTTGGGCACAGTTCGTGCCCTACAAGGAGCTCGCAGTCTTAATCCCCATTTTAGAGATGAGGTAACTGAGGCACAGAGAAGTGAGGTGACAACTAAAGTCACACAGCAGACAAGTGGCAAAGTCAGGATTAAAACCCAGGTTCTTCTGATTTCCATGCCGGTGCTCTATAGGCCAAGTGATGCAGACCCCACATCATTTCAATCAATGACCATGAAAGAACAAAGTCAACTCCTGTCACAACTCCAACTTTGTTGCTGAATTGAACATTTCAAGCTCTTAGTATAGTGCTCTGCACACAGTAAGCACTCAATAAATACAATTGAATGAATGAAATGAATGAACTCCAGTGTCGTGTCTCCCATCTCTTTAGAAGTTGCCTGTGACCCAAGCTCAGCTTCCAGCCCTAATGCACGACCACTTGAGGCTTCCAACAGTCCTAATGCAAGCAGCGGGAGAAGCAGCGTGGCTCAGTGGAAAGAGCCCTGGCTTGGGAGTCAGAGGTCATGGGTTCGAATCCCATTCGGCCCCTTGTCAGCTGTGTGACTGTGGGCAAGTCACTTCACTTCTCTGTGCCTCAGTTCCCGCATCTGTAAAATGGGGGTGAAGACTGTGAGTCTCACATGGGACAACCTCATTCCCCTGTATCTACCCCAGCTCTTAGAACAGTGCTCTGCATGTGGTAAGCGCTTAACAAATACCAACGTTATTATTATTATTATTAATGCAGTGTTAATCTCCTCTCCTGAGACCACTCTAGCCCACTAATCATTCTGGATATATCGGTTCAACCTTCATGACATTGTTAAAATCTGCCCTTTTCTCTCCATCCAAACTTCTATCAGGTTAATCCAAGCATTTATCCTATTCCACCGTGACTACCGTATCAGCCTCCTTGCTGACCTCCCTGCCTCCTGTCTCTCCCCATTCCAGTCCACATTTCATTGTGCTGCCCAGCTCATATTTCTACAAAACCATTCAGTCCATGTTTCCCCACTCCTCAAGAACCTCCAGTGGTTGCCCATCTAACTCTGCATCAAACAGAAACTCCTTACCATATATAGGCGTTAAAACACTCAATCACCTTGCCCCCTCCTACTTACCTCACTGATTTCCTACTACAACTCAGCTCACACACTTTGCTCTGCTAATGCCAACCTGCTCACTGTACCTCCATCTCATCTATTTCCTCTGACCTCTCACTCCCATTCTGCCTCTGGCCTGGGACTGTTTTCCCTCTTCCTATCCAACAGGCGATCACTCTCCCCACCTTTAAAACCTTATTAAAAGCACACCTCCTCCAAGAGGCCTTCCCTTCTGCCGCTCCCTTCTGTCTCACCCTTGCACTTGGATTTGTACCTTTCATTCACCCCTCCCTCAATCCCATAGCAGTTATGTACATATCTGTAATTTATTTCTACCAACTCTATTGTACTGTACTCTCCCAAGCATTTAGTTCTGTGCTCTGTACATGATAAGGACTCAATAATTATGATTGATTGATTAATGACCAGAGGGTAACTGATGATTCCGAAGCCCCCATCCCTTCCAGATATAGTCCCAGATAGAGACGCTCCAATTATATAAATAGTCATTCTCCTCTCAAGGCCTGCTCATGGGAAACTAAGGGAAACCAATCAGGTCAGTCTGTAAAGTATGTGGAGATTTTTCAGGCACAAGGTGTGATGTGAGTTTTATTGCTCCTCTGGAGAATAAACAATAGAAGTCAGCTCTGGCTCGCTGCTTTTGAAATGGCTACACTCTCTCTCATCTTTAAATAAAACATGTTATGGACTTAAGGTTCTTTTTCCTCTGATAACCAAACCTGCTTATTTTATTGTTCTGAAATTGTACATGGGCATGGTTCAGTAGGAGTAAAATTTTAATGCTCCTTAAACCACATGGCAGGGGTGGTTTCTTGACAAGGTTGAAATGCTTCAGCTTTTTTTCCTTTCACTTAAAGAACTAGAAATAGAAAGCAAATGCTCACACAAATTGATGCAGGTCCTCCTTCAGAGAACAGAACTATTGCTTCCCATTGTACCAAAGCCCATACCTCAACTCTTCAATCCCTTCCTGGGTCAGATCACTCCAAGAAGATCCAAGGTCAGTTTCTGGGGCCGTTTCGCCACCACCACCATCATCATCATCATCATCAGTGGTATTTACTGAGCTCTTACTATATGCACCGTACTAAGCGTTTGGAAGAGTACAATACAACAGAGTTGGCAGGCGTGTTTTCTGCTTACAGTCTAGAGAGGGAGAGATATATTTATATATGTATAAATTTATAATATATAATTTAAAGATATGTATGTAAATGCTGTGGGTGGAGGGTGGGGCAAATATCAAGTGCCCAAAGGACACAGATCCAAAGCCATAGATGACTTAAGAGGGAGATGGAACCAGGGAAAAAAAGGATTAATTGGGAAAGGCCTCTTGGAGAAGATGTGCCTTAATAATGCTTTGAAGGTGGGGAGATTGGTGGTCTGGTATATATGGAGGGGAAGAGAGTTCCAGGCTAAGGGGAGAACATGAGAAAGGAGCTGGCTGTGAAATCGATGAGATCAGGGCACAGTAAGTAAGCTGGCACTAGAGAAGTGGAGTGTGTGGGCTGAACTATAGAAGATCAGTGAGGTGAGATATGAGGGAATGATCTGATTGAATGACTTAAAGCCAGTCTTCTTGTCCAGCCTATTCCTCTCTAATTAATATATCTGGGAAGCAGTATGCTCATCCACCAAGAGTCCTGGCCATGATTTTACAGAATCCCTCCTTCCCCATTCCATAACTTCTTCTCTCTTGGCCTTTCCCCATACCTGCCTTCCCCAAAATAAATCCTTCCCTCTATCCACCCCAGGCTGTGCTTCTTTATGTGACAAAAGTCAAACTTTCAAAAGTGTTCAATCATTCACTAATTGATTCATTTGCATTTCTGACAAACTCTCCCCCCTTCAAAGCCTTATTGAAGGCACATCTCCTCCAAGAGGCCTTCCCAGATTAAGCCCCACTTATCCTCTTCTTTCACTCCCTCCTGTGTGGCCCTGACTTGTTCCCTTTATTCATCCCCTTCTGCCAGCCCCAAAGTACGTATGTACTTATCTGTAATGTATTTATTTATAGTAATGTCTATCTCCCTCTCTAGACTGTAAGCTCACTGTGGGCAGGGAATGTGTCTGTTATTGTTATACTGTACTCTCCCAAGTGCTTAATACAGTGCTTTGCACACAGTAAGCACTCAATAAATATGATTGAATGAATGAGTAAACAAAAGTCAAACTTTCAAAAGTGTTTCCATAAGTCTTAGAATACCCAATCAAATAAACCCAGGTCCACTGGCCCAAGGCCAGAAAACGATTAAGATTGAGCCTGAAAGAAATAAGGCAGTGGGCAAAATTTTTTTTTAATAAAAATTAGAAATGTGATCCATAACTATGAGATCACTTCAGGAGCACTCAAACTCACTTGATGGCTGAGTACCTGTGTTCCTGGAAAGAGAAGCCAAAGGAACCCTTCACCAATCCAGGCATTTAAAAACAATAAAGGAACTGTGAGATCTTTCAAGAATCTGAAAGGATCTGCCAGAGTCAGTTGATGGGTTGTAAAATTCTTATGAGACGTGTTATAAAAACTGTTTTAATTGGAGATACAGTTGAAAGAAATTCAAATGGAGATTTTTAAACCGTAAACTAAGAATTAAACTTAGAAACCAGAATACACCAACCTCTACTTCTCAGGCCTACTTTCCCATCAGATAAATTAGGTGATAAAGTGACTTCTTCCTATGTGGAGCCTGCTTCCGAGAGTTGGAAGAAGATACCACTTCACTGTTCCAAAGCTGGGAAAGAAGGAATAAGCAGTGTGGCCTAGGAGATATACCCAGGCCTGGAGTCAGAAGGACCTGGCTTCTAATCCCAGTTTTGCACCTTGTCTATTGTGTGACCTTGGATAAGTCACTTAACTTTTCTGTGCCTTAGTTATCTCATCTGTAAAATGGGGATTAAGACTATGAGCCCTGTATGAGACAGGGATTGGGTCCAGCCCGATTATCTTGTATCTGCCCCAGGGTTAAATACAGTGCCTGGCATATACTAAGTGCTTAACAAATAACCACAATTATTATTATTATTATTTGTTTTCCCTCACACCCATCACAGCCTCATGAGAATTTCGGGAGTTTGGTTCCACCTAGAATAGCCTGGTGCAGTTGCAAAAAGGAGTAAATCAGCCCTTTTGCTTCCTGGGAAATATAGTTTCACCTTTCCTTCTCATATGTTCTTGCCAAGTTTCACAGGACCTAAAATTGGATGTTTTGAAAGCACAAAGCTCTCACTAAAAACTGACTGTAACACAACATAGACTAGCATTATCCTTAATCTCTTAACTGGTTTTAACAAATTATCATACATTTTCAGAAAATAAAGAGCACTTTTAGCAGTTCCTTTGATTGAAAACCATTTTGTATTTGTGTCATCATAACTATTTTCTCCTGCATGACAGATTTCCCAGCACTTTTATGAAAAAAAAAAGTACTCCATCCCATCAGAACAAACACAGGAATCTCTGAACCCTTATCATTATCATCATCAATGTTATGTATTGAATGCTTACGGGGAGTGAAACACTGCACTAAACATTTGTTCTAAATACAATAGAAGCAAGACACGAGACAAAAATGTGCGTTAAGGTTAATAGACCAAAAACATATTTCTTTTTCTCTGAATTTCTGCATTTTTTTCCACCAGAAAACTGTAAACCATTCAATTACCATGGAGGATCACAGGTCTGCATTTCTACCTATTTTTGTCTGCAAGGTTTAACTCAGAGACTTCAAGTTCTACCTAGATGTCACTGCTGCCATTGTCTCTTGTTACAAACCTAATTCTATGTTCAGATAATAAAATTTCATTAGTGTCTGCACATCTTTTTCCCTACCTTTGAAGCTCTGTCGCTATCGAAACAATTAGCAGTACTTTACGTCATACTGTTTGACTGTTTGACAGCCATTGTGAGTGAGCTAAACTGTAAGAAAATTGAAATTTCTGACAATTTCCATTACATTTAAATGGCAGAGGAATCAGGGGATATTTACTTTTACAAATATTAAAGGTTATGTAAGATGTAAACTGACTTCAATTTATTAGTAGATTTCACAATGTACTAATTTAAAATGACTATCCAGGCTCATTCGAATAAATTACCAACTCATTTTCTAAAAGCAAAAGGACATTTCCTCCAGGCTGGATTTCTGACTGTTGGTGTCAGTAGAAAATGAAAACAAAAACTAATGAATATTTCAGAACAAGATTGCCGCTTCTCTTCAGCGATTAACTGAATGATGGCCTATTACTCTGGGAATCTGATTTTTAGTTACCTCGCAAAGACAAGAAAATATTCGGCTCATCATATAATGTGCTTTACAAATAGTGGCAGTAAATGTGGCAAGGTCAATTTCTGACAGAATGGTGTCTTGGAATTCGAGGGAGACATATCCTTGTTCCTGGCTTGCCGGGACAGGGAAACGATGGCTTTCTGTCTCCACTATGTGGGCATTTCACGGTATACTCCTCCCTGCCTGCTTACTTGTTCTGTGCACTCTTTACCTCGGCAGGAACATGACTGGCAGAGATGAGGGGGTGAGAGCTCGCTGTGGGCAGGAAATGTGTCTGTTTATTGTTGTACTGTACTCTCCCAAGCACTTAGTGTGGTGCTCTGCACACAGTAAGCGCTCAATAAATATGATTGAATGAATGAGACTGGCACTGTGTAAATCACGAGTGCTGTGACCGATTCTTAAGTGTAGATTCTCGAACTTTAAATTTCAGTCTTTAAATTCACTGTTTGTCTTCCACGGGAGGCTTTGGGTTTTGGCTGGGGGCAGGAATCAGATGTTGAAGGACTTATGGGATGCATTACGTTGTCTGATCCAAGTAATTCCTAACAGATCCTGAATCTTTTGTGTTACCCTAGATTCTCATCCCTGCAAGGGCTGAATTTTTATTCTCCCCCTTGGATTCCACATCTCAACTCCAATCTATCACTCCTCCCCTTTCCTCCCTTGAGCCAAGGAAGATGAAGATGATCCTCTTAGCCATTTCTGAGGATGTAGTATAGTGAGGCTAGCTGAAGGCCTTTATTTTTCAAAGTGTCTCTCTAAAGAACAAAAGTGAACCTGACCTAAATGCAGGCAGCTAAGTCCTGGCACAGGAGTGGTTATCTTCACTATTATCAGGAGCCACATGTTAGGGGAAGCAGCGTGGCTTAGTGGAAAGAGCCTGGGCTTCGGAGTCAGAGGTCATGGGTTCGACTCCTGGCTCTGCCACTTGTCAGCTGTGTGACTGTGGGCAAGTCACTTAACTTCTCTGTGCCTCAGTTACCTCATCTGTAAAATGGGGATTAACTGTGAGCCTCATGTGGGACAAGCTGATGACCCTGTATCTACCCCAGCGCTTAGAACAGTGCTTGGCACATAGTAAGTGCTTAACAAATACCAACATTATTATTATAAGATCATCTTTGGAAGTTTGGGGGGTGCAAGGCCCAACTCCCTTAGGAACCACATTTTAACTTCTGAAGAGCCATAAAGGATTCAGAAGTATCAGTTTGCACACTCTTCCCAGCACTTCTCCCCCAGATTGCTGGAAAGAGGGAAATTGCTGTGTTAGGTCATTTCCATTCAGAAATCTCCAACATGATCTGGCTACGAATCATATGAGGCAAAGAGATGGAGAAGAGAGATTCTGGAGTAAAAAGCATGCTGCCCATGCTTGATAATTCTCAACCTACTTCCCACTCGTACAGCACCCACGGCTCACAACAGACTATTTTTTTCCGGGATCCGTGGTCCCAAGAGCTGCTTCATTCAACCATTCAACTCTCATTCAACTCTCTCCAGATTAGACTGTAAACCCGTCAAGGGGCAGGGACTGTTTCTATCTGTTGCCAATTTGTACATTCCAAGCGCTTAGTACAGTGCTCTGCGCATGGTAAGCGCTCAATAAATACTAGTGAATGAATGAATGAATGAACTAACTGGGGCCCACATCTCGGCTCCTTTTTGCGTCATTCTTTTGTATCGTATATTTCACTTCTCCCCTCCACTGTAGACAGCATTGCAGAGTTGTCTTCATGTGAATTAGAGAAGCTGGAAAAATGCCAGAGAAATGTTGCAGCACTCAGTAAATGCTTGCACTAGGAAGAACTGATGTTTCAAAATAGAAACTTTATGGAACTTTGAATCCTTTTGATTAATGCAAATCTTAATGAATAATGCAAGACCTTGTAAGAAATATTAGTGCTTGATGTGACATAGTTGGAGGGGAAAAGATTACCTTGTTCTTAATGCTTTTGTTCAAAGTAGAACCGCTGTGAGAATCAGAAGGACCACTTTCAGAGGATGCTATCAAATTGTTCACTCTTGCTGAAATTTTCCTCGGGAAGTGTTGGAGCAAAATGCATGAGCACTGAAGTGTTTCCTGGCAAAGTGTTGAGTAAACAGTCTAATGAAGCATGCAAGGGCCTGTGGAAATGAATCAAACGATGGTATTTATTAAAGGCTTACTATGTGCGGAACACTGTCTGAAGAACTTGGAAAGTACAATTGAGAAGCAGCATGACAGTGGTTAGACCACGGGCCTGGGACTCAAAAGGACCTGGGTTCTAATTCCACTCTGCCACATGTCTGATGTGTGACCTTGGGCAAGTCACTTAACTTCTCTAGGCCTCAATTATCTCAACTGAAAAATGGGGATTAAGAGTGTGAGCCCCATGAGGGACAGGGACTGTGTCCCACCTGATTAACTTCTATCTACCCCAGTGCTTAGAACAGTGCTTGGCACATAATGAGCACTTAATAAGTACCATAATTATTACTATTATTATTAATAATAATAATGATTATTGTTACAATACAGTTCGTAGACACAATCCCTGCCCACAGAGAGTTTACAATCTTATGAAGCTTAACAAAAGATTTAAACCCTTCATGACCCGAAACCAAATGTATGCTGTATGGTCTTGTCTCTGCGGTTCATTGGAAAGAGCCTGGGCTTGGGAGCCAGAGGTCATGGGTTCGAATCCTGGCTCTGCCACTTGTCAGCTGTGTGACTGGGTAAGTCACTTAACTTCTCTGTGCCTCAGTTCCCTCATCTGTGAAATGAGGATGAAAACTGTGAGCCTCATGTGGAACAACCTGATCACCTTGTATCCCCCAGTGCTTAGAACAGTGCTTTGCACATAGTAAGCACTTAACAAATACCAAATTATTATTATTCTGTTAGCATGGATAGGGATTAATTGGACAACTTTATCTTTAATTCCCCGTAACACTCAGCTAGCATGAGAAGGAATCTTGCGGAGTGATTGGTAAGCGATTTTGGGGGCTCATTTGTGTGGCAGACCTAAAAAAATACAATCCCTCTTCCTCAATTGATTTACCTCACACCAGCCAGGCATTAAAACCAAAAGACTTCAGGAGAAATGAAATAATCTAAAACATTCCAGAGCCTTCCAGCATCCCTAAATCGTCCCTTCTAGTGACTCATTTAGATCACTCATCTTTGGGTTTATCTGAAATACCCTTGAATCTACTGGTACCAGCAGAGCATCCATCTTCGCTACCCTTTTAGCTTCAGTGCATCCCTTTTTAGGTCATCTTTTTTCAGAAGATTAGGGCTCTTGTTCCACAACATCCTCCCTCTCATGACAGCCCATAAAAAACAACAAACCAAATAATAAATGAGGAAGATTCACATTCCTTCCAGACTGCCCTTTTATCCATTCATGAGACGCTCTTCCCAGAATTAGCCAGCCTGTGGGTGGTGAGCCACCAGTAGCCACATCAGGCCTACCCATGTCTGAATCCAGTCAGGCTCTGACAAGATTGGACAGTCTGCTCCACTGCTGCCCCTAGCCCACAGCAAAGAGGTGATGGGGAAGGGAGTTAAGAGTACAGTTATTCTTTTTCATTTGGTTTCATGTTCAATAACACCATTCTCTCCATCTCTCAGTTCTGCAACTTCAGCACTGTGCTTGACTCTGTTCTGTCTTTCAGCCAATGACTTCAGTCAGATACCAAATCCGGTAACAGTCAATTGCCTCATCTATGTTGTTCTCTTGCTGCACAACTGTTTTTCAAGAGGGAGTCTTTTTTAATGGTATTTGTTAAGCGTAGCTCAGTGGAAAGAGCCTGGGTTTCGGAGTCAGAGGTCATGGGTTCGACTCGTGGCTCTGCCACTTGTCAGCTGTGTGACTGTGAGCAAGTCACTTCATTTCTCTGTGCCTCAGTTACTTCATCTGTAAAATGGGGATTAACTGTGAGCCTCACGTGGGACAACCTGATGACCCTGTAGCTACCCCACCGCTTAGAACAGTGCTCTGCACATAGTAAGCGCTTAACAAATACCAACATTATTATTATGTGTCAAGCACCGTTCTGAGCGCTGGAGTAGATTCAAATCAATCAGGTTGGACACAGTCTCTGTCCCACCTGGGGCTCCCAGTATAAATAGGAGGGAGAACAGGTATTGAATCCCTATTTTTACAGTTGAGGAAACTGAGGCACAGATAAGTTAAGAGACTTACCCAAAATGACACAGCAGGCAAATGTTAAAGCCAGGACTCTGACTCCCTGGCCCATGTACTCTCCCCTAGGCTATGCTACTTCTGCGCTGTGTCTTCCACCTGCCCTCTTACCATCTCTGTTCTATCCCCTCTCACACCCTAAAATTACATGTTCTTACTCTTCTTCCCTCCAACACTGATATTTTCAATCTTTTGCTCTCCAATCAGTCCTTCCTCAGTGCATTCAAGCATATTCAAGTCTCTCCCATATTAAAAAAGCCCACTCTTCATTCCATAGCTCCCTATCACCCCATCTCCCTACCATTCCTACCCCAAATCCTAGAATAGGTGATGATGAAAACTTTCATTTCCTCCAATAATAACTGTGGTATTCATCAATTACTTAGTACTGAACTAAGTACTAGAGTAGATTGAGGTTAATCAGGTGAGACACAACTTTACTTAGTACTGAACTAAGTACTAGAGTAGATTGAGGTTAATCAGGTGAGACACAACTCCTGTTGCGCGTGGGACTCGCAGTCTAAATAGAAGAGAGAAAAGGTATTGAATCACCACTTTGGGGATGAGGAATATGAGGCAAAGTGAAGTTAAGTGACTTGCCCAAAGTCACACAGCAGGTAAATGACAGAGCAGGGGTTAGAACCTGGGTCTTCTGACTACCCTTCCTGTGCTGTTTCCATTTGGCCATGGTGCTTCACAGCTGAATCCTGAAAATTTGGCATTTTTCTTGATTTCCCCCTCTTTTAACTCTCACATTCTAAAATTATCTTGGTTTTTCCTTTCTCTGACATATCCTGGATCACCTCTTCCTCCCATCCAAATAGTCACCCCACTGTTTTGGACACTCGTCATATCCAACTTCACTTCTGCATCAGTCTCCTCACTGAACTGTATTCCCCGAGGACCTCTATGTCCATGGGTCACTTTTTTCCAAAATACCATTCTGCAAAGGCCTCCCATCTCCCCAAAAAACCTCCAATAGCTGCCCATTCCTCTTTGCATCGAGGAGAAACTTCGGACAATTGATTGACTTTTAAGGCACCTCACCAACTCTCTCCCTTCTACTGTCTCTCTTTTCTCCCATTACACTCCAGTTCACACTTTCCATTCCTCCCAAATTCATATCATGCCTAGTTCCTGTCTTTCCCACCTCTGACCTCTGACTCACAGGCTTCCCCCTGCCTGGAACTCCCTCTCTGTTCAAATTCACAGACCTCAGCTCACCCATTCTTCAAAGTCCTTCTGAAACCTCACCTTCTCCAGGAAGCTTTCTCCAGTTAATTTTTTTTTTCTCCCCAGGCTAGTCTCCCTACTAGTATGCCACCACTTTTGTGCATTTCTATTTGCACACGGTACTATTTAACCATCTTTTCATCTTCTCTATATACTGTTATGCATTTGGTTCCCATATTAGATCATATGTTCCTTCTGGGCAGGAATTGTCTTTTCTACAGCTATTATACTTTCCCAAGCAGTTAGTATGGTTCTTTGTACACTGTAGGTGTAATAAATATTAGTAATTGATCAATTATGAGCACCTTAAGATAGAAGGCTGGCAATTGTCTGTGCCTGGATTATCTCTCTATTGTTTCTCTTTTCAAAGGACACCACCACATTCAAAGGAGCAGGCAGTTACCTATTTGCAGACAATGCTACAGTTAAAAATGTGTCCCCAAGCTAAGACCTTTCCATCTACAACCCTCATTTTTGCAACTGTTTTGAGGCAGTGGTGACCAAATTGGGTGTTTTAGTGTTTGACAAGAAATTATGCCCCTCATATTCATGAAAATCTTCTGGATGTTCCAAGCTATTCTAGGGAGATCCACTCTGAAAGAATAATATCCATTCTCAGTCCTTACTCACTGCCATTCAGAGTTTGAATCCAGATAGAATACCTGGTGTACTGTCCTTTTAAATCAAGTTCTTTATTTGGAAGAAAGAGAATAGGGGGAAAGAGGGAGAAGAAAATTGGAACTTTGTAAAAAATCATCAGAGTTTTGTTCTAGTCTTGCACTCTGTCATGCTAAAATGTCAGCAAAGGACTCTCACCTGTAGAACAGAGAATTTGTCTTTATAGATCTGCTTTTGGACAGGGAACTTTTCTACCATATCTGTTGTTTTTTGCTCCCCCAAGTGCTTAGTAAATTGTTCTTTACCCAATTAGTGTGCATTGATTGATTAATTGACTGATCTATGGTACACATGCAAGGTTGTGATAATAAACTACATGAATAAGAAAATATCGAGACAGCTTAAAAGCTAATCCCCAGCCATTGCCTGAGACAGTGGATGTGTCGTGGATGTGTCTCAGGGACTGCCTGCAGAATTGTCTGGACAAAGGTCTTTCTTCCCTCTTTGAAGCATTCTTGCCACCTCGCCTACTCCAGTAATGGAGCAATAACCGCAGAATAATGGGTCGTGGGAGCAGCTGATACCTAGTTTTCATCACCGGATTCCTCAGGCTAGGCCTGCTGGTCTCCTGGCTCTACTGAGACCTGACTTCTCAGAGAATTGAATAACACAAGCCAAACCTTCCTCTGTGCCTGATGGATGAAAACTCACCTACCCGAGAGATCCCCAAAGCAACATTCCTCATTTTTCTAAGATGGAATTGGGATTCGGTCCTGGATATGGATCACAGCAGTAAAATCCAGGACTAATGTACCCAGAGAGGACTTTAGAAAAGCCCAGTTTGTTTCTGGATAAAGCTTTGATGGACTCAGGAAAGTAGCCAATTAATGTGCCCAAACACAGAAGAAAGAGGAGGAGAAAGATCAAGTCTCTCCTTTTAATCCATCATTGGGACACATACCACAGCCCAAATTCCCCTTCTCTCTGGGCCAGGATGAACACATTTTTCAACTTCTTCTGGAGCTTTTCAGGGGTCTAGTGCCAAGGTGACAGTATTGGGACTCAGAGCAGCTCAGTCAGTCAGTCAATCATATTTATTGAGTGCTTACTGTGTGCAGAGCACTGCACTAAACACTTGGAAGAGTACAAAATACCATTCAGCACTTAGGATCTAATCCTGGCCCTGCGGCTTGCCTGCTGTGCTATCTTGGTCAAGTAACTTCACTTGGCTTTGCCTTAGTTTCCTGATCTGTAAAATGGGGGTGAAATATCTGTTCTCCCTCCCTCCTACATCGTGGGACAGGGACTGTATCTCACAGTACTGTACTTGGGAGAGTGCAGTACAACAAAGTTTGTAGATATGTTCCCTGTCCACATTGAACTTACAGTCTAGAGGAGGTAGATAAAATCTACAGCCCTGGGATAGATACAAATAATCAGACCAGACACAGTCCCTGTCCCTCATGGGGTTCATAGTCTAAATAGGAGGGAGAGGAAGGAAATAATCAGGTCAGACACAGTCCCTGTCCCTCATGGGGTTCATAGTCTAAATAGGAGGGAGAGCGAGGATTATAAGCAGTGTGTCTAATGGATAGAGCACGGTTCTGGAAGTGAGAAGGACCTGGGTTCTAATTCCAGCTCCACCCCTTGTCTGCTATGTGACTTTGGGTAAGTCACTTAACTCAGCTGTGCCTCAGTTTCCTCATCTGTATAATGGGGATTAGCTACCTGTTCTCCCTCCTGCTTAGACTATGAGTCCTATATGGGTCAGGGACTGTGTTTGGTATTATGGTATTGTATCCACCCCCACCCACACTTGGCAGATAGGAAGCATTTAACATATACCACACTTATTATTAATTTTTTATGTTACTTGCTAGGTGCTTACTATGTGTCAAGTACTGTTTTAAGTACTAAGGTAGATACAAGTGAATTAGGTTGGACACAGTCCCTGTCCTGGATGGGCTCACATTCTAAGTAGAAGGGAGAACAAGTATCTAATCCCCATATTACAGCTGAGGAAACAGAGGCACAGAGGAGTTGTGAATTGTCCAAGGTCCCACAGTAAGCAATTGGCAGATCCAGGATTGAACTCAGGTCCTCTGACTCCTAAGCCCATGATCTTTCCACTAGACCATTCTGCTGCTCTTATTATTATTTGACAGCCTCTTCTCTTGGAAAGGAACATCTTTCATTGTTAAAAAATGGTTCCCCGGGCATGAAATCCATTGTACCTGGGACCATTTGTGCTGCCCTGCTGGAAGGTCTCTACATTCTGGTTGGAAATTGACCTCATTCATTTATTCAGTCGTATTTATTGAGCACTCACTGTGTGCAAAGCACTGTCCTAAGCACTTGGGAGAGTACAATGTAACAGTAAACAGACACATCCCCTGCTCACTGTGAGCTTACGATCTAGAAGGAGGTCTAATCTTTGGTTTTTTATTTAGCAAATGGCTGGTGGGTCAACTTTCTTCAAGCTGGTTCCTACTCTTCTTTGAAGACAAAGTAACTTGTACTGGATTTTCATCTTAACTTCAAGGTCATGTGGGCCCCTTCAAATCACAGAGGATGTTGCAAATAGCACCCCTGTTCAGCCGCCTGCTCAGCTTCTCCGGAGCTCCGGCCTCCCTCAAACTGATGCTCTTCCTGCCCGTTTTCTCATCCCCCTAGCAGGTGATGTTACAGCAGTGGCAGCCTCTTTCACAAACTACCACCACCCCAAGGAAAAGCTTTAAAAGCTTTCCAGGAGGCTGCAAATCTTCCAAAGGTGCCCACCTCCGGGCCCACCGGGCAAGTTTAAAGACTCAAGTAGAAATAGAACAGAGTAGATCCCCAGGGCAAAGAAGGACAAGGGTTTTTGCCTAGCAGATGTCAACCCTTTTATCATCAGTGGTACTTTTTTATTAGTAGTAGTAATAATAATAATTTTAATTGTAATTATGGTATCTGTTAAGCACTTACTACATGCCAAGCACTGTTCTAAGTGCTGGATGAGATACAAGGTAATCAGGTTGTCCTATGTGGGACTATGTGGGACTCACAGTCTTAATCCTCATTTTGAAGAACAGGTAACTGAGGCACAGGGAAGTTAAGGGGCTTGCCCAAGGTTCCACAGAAGACAAATGATGGAGCAGGGATTAGAACACACGTCCTCTGACTCCCAAGCTGTGCTCTTTCCACTAAGCCACACTGCTTCTCAAATTTTTGGAGCACCACACTAAGCGTATGGGAAAGCACACTACAAAAGGGTTCGTACAACTTCCTAAAAAAAAAGCACACACACACATACTGGAACATCCTCTTGGTCGCTTTAGCTTATAAACTTTCATTTTCCTTTCTATCCCCCATTCAGTCTGTCACCAAATTCTGTCAAATCTTCCTCCACAACATTTCCAGAATACTGTCTGGATCATTTTTCTAAAACTTTGTTTTTTACACTTCTCCCCACATCCCAAAATCCTCCAATAATTTCCTATTCTTATTCATATCAAGCAGAAACTCCTGGCCATTGTTTCCAAGTCAGTCAGCTATCTCCCTTATTATCTTATTACTTATCAACACTCTTCCCCTACTACGCCTCTGCTTGCATTTTTTGTTCCTCTCATTCTAACCTACTCACCATGCCTCATTCTTGTCTCATATACTGCCAACCTATTGCTCCCTCCCTGCCTGGAGTAGGGAGAGATTGACTTAACTCTTTTTTTTTTTCGTCAGAAAAATGATCTGGGCATCAGAGTAAAGATGGGACTGTAGAGAGGAGAAGCTGAATGCAAGGAGTTCAGCAAGGAAGTTGATGCAGTAGTCAAGGTAGGATGGGATGAGTGTTGGATCACCATGGTTGTAGTTTGGATGGAGAGGAAGAGGTGGATTCTAGAGATGTTGCTAAGGTAGAACCAATCAAAATTCATGACAAATTAATTGAATGTGGGTTGAATGAAAGAGATGAGTTGAGGATATGCCAAGGTTTTTTAACGGTATTTGTTAAGAGCTTACTATGTGCCAGTTACTGTACTAAACATTGGAGTAGGTACAAGCTAATAAAATTGGACACAGTTCCATATCCCATGTAGGTTCACAGTTTTTCATCCCCATTTTGCAGATGAAGAAACTAAGGCTCAGAGATATGAAGTGTCCCGGCCAAGGTCACATAACAGATAAGTGGCAGAGCTGCATTTAGAAACCAGGTCCTCTGATTCCCAGGCACCATATTCTATCCACTGTGCCACACTAGTTCTCTAATTCATTTTTGTCACCTGCTGGATTTTTCAGAATGGTCTTCAGTACAAAATAAAGCTACTTTAGATTTAAGCTGGGCCCAACTCATTATTAGAATTCAAACCTTGGTGCTTAATTAAGGATGCATAGTAGTGCATTTTACTTCCCTGAAATTAATCATCTGCAAATGATTAAATTACTACATATAGTGTGAAACTCACAACAAAGCTATAATTTTTATATAAATTCCAGAAAGTTGCATTATTTCCTTCGGTACTGACACTGGAATAATTCCTCCACAATCACTGCTTTGTCTTCCATGAGAAAAAACCTCTCATTCTTCAAGAAAGCACCAAAGTCTGTGATAAATATTTATTATGATTAATGTTTACTGTAGCTGTTGTAGTATTGTCTGTTAATTATGGCATTAAACTGCCCCCTTCATCTTTTCTGAGGGCTGGAGGATGTTGGTTCAAATCACCCATTGGAGAAAGTATTAATTAAAATTCAGCTCCACTGCAGAAATGAATCTTTTTTGCAATGCAACTATTTAATGCATTTAATTCTAAATCTCTCCCACTTGATCACCAGCCTTTCCACCAGAAGAAATTCAGATGCCCTACTGATCCTCTTTCCTTGATAAGAGATAAGCAAATGGAATTTGTTCCCACATGAAGCTGTACAGGTCATATCAGCAGATTCAAGAGGGTTTTGAATAAATTCATGGACTAGTGATCCTTATTGGACTTCTAAAGGGAAGAATAGGGGTGTAGAGATTTGGCATTAGGATTGGTATCAAGGAGGGAAGCTATCATTCAGCTTCTCCAAAGATCCTATCCCTACCACCAAAAGAAGAGTCGAGTTGGATGAACCATTAGTTTACTCAATCACACTACCAGCAGAGGTGACGTAGGATTAAATGGACCACCGGTTTGACTCAGTAGAGGCATTGTTTATGAGCTTATGTTTTGTTTTTGCTTTAAATTCTTTATGGTATTTGTTAAGCGCTTACTGTGTGTCAAGCACGGTTCTAAGTTCTGGGGTAGATACAAGTTAATCAAGTTAGATACAGTGTCCCTGTCCCACATGGGGCTCGCAGCCTAAGTAGGAGGGAGAACAGGTAATGAATCTCCATTTTGCAGTTGAGGAAACTTAGGCACAGAGAAATTAGTGATTTGCCCAAGGTTACACAGCAGGTAAGTGGTGGAGTCGGAATTAGAATCCAGGTCCTCTGGCTCCTGGGCCCATGCTTTATCCACTAGGTCTACTTCTTTGGTTGTACACAGGCAACTACAAAGCAGTGACTTCTGGTAGACAGTCTGATGAATTTTGGGTCATTCGGCAACTAGGCTTGTGAAAGCGCAGGTCTGGGACTCAGACATGAGTTCTCTTCACGGGTCTCACACTTGCCTGCTGTGTGACCTTAGGCAAATCACTTAACTTCTCTGGGCCTCAGTTTCCCCATTTATAAAATGAGGATTCAGTACATATTCTCCTTCTCTGCTTATACTGTGAGTCCCATGTGGAACAAGAACTGTTTACAACCTGATTATTTATACCTAATCTGGCAGTTAATACATTGCTTGCCATATAGTAAGTGCTTAAAATCATTATTGTTATTTTTCTTGGTGTTGTTGCTGTTGTTATTATTATTATCATTTTCCCTGTAACTGAGAAATGGTGCCTTCAAGACTCTGGACTGTAATCATAATATGGGCAGGGAAAGTGTCTACCAACTTTGTTCTATCAGCGGGCTTAGTGAAAAGAGCACGGGTTGGGAGTCAGAGGATGTGGGTTCTAATCCTGGCTCCGACATTTGCCTGCTGTGTGACCTTGTGCAAACTACTTCACTTTTCTGTGCCTCAGTTACCTCATCTGTAAAATGGGGTTAAAACTGTGAGCCCCACATGGGACAACTTGATTTCCTTGTATCTACTCTAGTGCTTAGAAAAGTGTTTGGCACATAGCCAGCGTTTAACAAATACCATGATTATTATTATTATTATTATTATATTGTACTCTCTCAAATGCTTCGTACAGTGCTCTGCACAAAGTAAGAACTCAGTAAATACAGTTGATCGATGATTGATTGATTGAATGATTGATTCAAGGGTGGTTGAGTCAGTAAGAGTTAATACTTGCAAGCAGATCTGAGATTTGCAAATGAATATTCACTGCCTCCACTCCTCTCCTCCTCACACCTATTTTTACACCTCTTTGCCCAATTGCTCCCTATACCTACTGGATTTGGTAATGTATTCAAGGGTTTGAAATGCAAAAGTTGAAGGACAAAATAAAAAGGAAGATGATAAAATGGAAAACACTCCCAGATGATGAGCTGGTTCTGTGGACTGACTGTAGTCTGGCCTCAGTCAGTCCAATGTGGCTTCATTCAGGGGCAATGTTGGGCACCCACTGGCACACATAGGCACAACTTTTAATTTCCATTTTCAAACACACCTCAGGAAGATCAATCACCCTGGGTTTTGTGTGGTTCAACACTAAGAACGTGACAGAGAATGAATCATCAAGTCACGATTGGCCATTAGTTTTAAGAGTTTCAGAAGAGCAACATGGCATAGTAGATAGCGCACAGGCCTGGGAGACAGAAGGACATGGGTCCTAATCCAGGATCCTCCACTTATCTGCTCTGTGGCCTTGAGCAAACCTCTTCACTTCTCTGTGCCTCAGTTACCTCATCTGTAAAATGTGGTTGAAGACTGTGAGCCCTAGGTGAGACGGGTTCTGTGTTCAACCCGATTTGCTTGTATCTATCCCAGTGCTTGGTACAGTGTCTGGCACCTAGTAAGTGCTTAATAAATACCATAATTATTATTATTATGAGTGCTCCTCCCTAACCTTTGTAGCCTAGTTTGACATAGGCGATCAATCAATCAATCAATTGTATTTCTGAGCTCTTACTCTGCAATACAATTGTAAAATCAATCAGTCTAAATATAATCAATTGTATTTATTGAGCTCTTACCCTATGTAGTGTACTGTACTAAGCGCTTTGGAGAATATATTAATAGAGTTGATAGACAAATCCCTACTCCCGAGGAGCTTATAGTCTAATGGGAGAGACACTACATTTTTTAATACATAATTTCCAAGTAGGGAAGGCAACAGGTAGGGGATTATAAATGTATATATATGAGAAGCAGCATGGTCTAGTGGCAAGAGAACAGGTTTGGGAGTCAGAGGACGTAGGTTCTAATCGCAGCACCACCACTTGCCTGCTATGTGACCCTGGGTAAATCACTTAACTTCTCTATGCCTCAGTGATCTCATCTGTAAAATGGGGATTAAGACTGTGAGCCCCACGTGGGATAGGTTGATTAACTTGTATCTATCCTAGTGCTTAAAATAGTGCTTACCACATAGTAAGCACTTAACGAATTTCATTATTATTATTATTATTATGTATATAAGTGCTGTGGTGGGGATGGGGTGAGTATAAAGTCCTTAGGTGGTTCAGACTTACATGTGCAAGAGTAAAACAGAAGGGAAGGAGACTGGGGTGGGGAAATGAGAGGTTAGTCAAGGAATGCTTCCTGGAAGAAAAGATTTTAGTGCTTTGAAGATGGGGAGAATGGTGGTCTGTAAGCTAGAAAGGGAAGGGAGTTCCAGGAGGGAGGGAAGGTGAGAAAAGGGTCATGGGTGAGAAAGACATATACAATCACA
Organism: Ornithorhynchus anatinus; assembly: GCF_004115215.2. Taxonomy (NCBI): domain Eukaryota; kingdom Metazoa; phylum Chordata; class Mammalia; order Monotremata; family Ornithorhynchidae; genus Ornithorhynchus; species Ornithorhynchus anatinus. The sequence goes on along the minus strand of NC_041730.1, from coordinate 43,158,294 downwards.
GGGAGTAGGTTTTGTTGGAGAAGTGAAATATGCAGCTGGTCTGTAGAGGTAGAATGAGGTTAGTTAGGAGAGAGAGAGCTGACTGAGTGCCTTAAATAAGCTGATGAGGAGGAGTTTTTGTTTGATGTGCAGATGATGAACAGCCATAGGAGGATTTTGAGGAGGGGGAAATATTTGCAGAACTTTTTTTTCAGAAAAATGACCCGGGTAGAAGAGTGGAATGTGGAATGGAAAGGAGAGAGGCTAGAGGTAGGGAGGTAAATCCCAAATGGGTTTTAATGGTCCACTCACACACTCACACAAACACTCACCCACCCACCCCCTCACCCCCCCCCACACGCACACACACACCCCTTCTTCTCCATCATACCATCTGAGGGTGTATTTTTTACTCCATGCATCTGTATCTGGGCTTCTGCTTGGCTTCTCTCTATCCTCCCTTAGTGAATTTAGGTTCCTCTAAAAAGTATCAACTTCATACAGGCCAGGCAAGCCAGTGACCAAACTGATCTGGGTTTTGAGTGCTCCCTTCACAAGGGCTCCAAAAAAGGCAATGGAAACACCTTAACCCCCACTTAAATCGAGCACTTGTTATTTGGAGGCAGTGATGAAAATCCAGTAGCCTGTAAATACTCTAGACTGTAAGCTCGCAGTGGGCAGAGTATGTTTCTATTGTTATATTGTACTTTCCCAAGTGCTTAGCACAGTGTTCTGCATACAGTAAATGCTCAATAAATACAACTGAATGAAATACGATTGAATGAATGAATCCAGTAGCACCAAGAGACCACTTTGGTTGGCTTAGCAGATGCCTGCAGAATGCCTGATGCTCTTTTTCCCCTAAAAGCTTTTCTCTTTCTACCCTTGCTTTCTTAGTTAAATAATGATTTATGGTTGGCAGCCAAGTTCTGGGGAGCATGGAGAAGACCCATGATGCTTAATAGACTAACGGTATTTAGCACAAATAGCTTTTTCTCAGAAGGCCCTGGGATGACCGTGTACTTTATTTTACTTACAATTTCAGTCTAGAGCCAAAGAGGTGATCCCGTATTTGTGCTTTAGCATAAACTTCATGTCATATGCATACTAACACTCCTTCATGAGCCAGGAATTACCACATCTGGTTCATTGACATTTACAACTGTGCACCATTTCTGTCAGATTATCCAGTTTATCTAAATAATCTTCCATTCACTTCACAGTTCCAGAACTCACCAATCCATTTTCAATTGACGTTTCCTCCATTCCCCCTTCTGGGTAGAGATGCATGATTAATTAAAGCCTGGCAGGAGACAGCCCGAGGTCTGCATACCACTCTGTAAAGGAGACAAAATTTACAGACTTTCTCTCTCCAGTAGAGAGCCTGGAAGAACCATTCCACTTCCTCTACCGGAATGGCTGTAGATCCTAGGATTCACTGAGGCTCCAGGCTAACATATCGTCTTATTATTTTTATGGCATTTGATAAATGCTTACTATGTGTCAAGCACTCTTGTAAGCGCTGGGGTAAATACAAGTGAATCAGGCTGGATATAGTCCTTGTCCTACTTGGGTCTCTCAGTCTAAGTAGGAGGGAGAAAAGGTATTCAATCCCCATTTTGCAGTAGAGGAAACTGAAGCAGAGAGAAGTGGAGTGTCTTACTCAAGGTCTCACAGCAAGCAATTGGCAAATACAGGATTGAACACAGGTCCTCTCATTCCCAGGTCCCTGCTCTTTCCACTAGGTTACGCTGCTTCAATTGTCTTCAGAAAATATATTTTTCTGAAGAGACTGGGAAAGGGAAACTTATAATCCATCCATTTTTGAGGTCTCTTATTTGAGTGATGTCCCTGTTGCTCTCTTGAGCACTGGCTAGTTCAGCTTGTGATCTTGGACCAGAGTGTCACTGGTTACCAAAATGTCAATTAGGGAGGCCATTGAAGTTTTGTGAAGAGGGGGATAAAGGAAGCACTAAAAATTTTTGGAATCAGGAAGAGAGAAACCCTCCTCTGTTTCAAGCAGGTGGTTTGGTCCTCAGAAAGTCATAAGCTCTTCATTCAGAAGAGCAATTTCACTCTGCTCCCCATCTGTCCAAGGGAAACAAATCTCTAGGGGCAAAAATGAGGAGGTTATGCCTTCAAAACCAGAAACACAGTTGGGACACCCTGCCTCTGGTCTGCCCAGGGCAGAAGTCAACTGACCTGTGAACACAGATTACATCTCTATCCAGGTTCTTCCTCCTCTCTGACTAGAAGGGGATTGGTTACTATTCAGAATGACATGTTCTCCTCCCCAGGCAGGGTAAAGTCTGGTGCAGTGATCAAGCATCAGCCACCATGGTGGAGGGAGGCTAGGTACCAAAAGTTAAAAATAGGACCTAGAAACATGGGGCATTATTTTGAAACTGGACAGAGGACAGGTCAGCTGAAAATCAGACTCATAAAAGCCTGACCACTGGGCACTCTATTTTTCACTCAAACGTAACATATTTTAGTGCTGTTTCAGACTGGACATCATTGATTGAATCAGTAGCTTCCTGTCCCCTTTCCCCCTTTATTCTTAGATTGTGGGCCAGGGAACCAATCTAATTCTAACCTGTATATTTTTTCTGCTACTAGTGTCCCCAGGCAGTAATTGTTATTATACAATAAGTGTTTTTGACTGACTTAAAGGATGACAGGCTGCCCCAAGTATGTACAAGAGGAAGTTCTGGTTCAAGGCTTTTGTTTACTGCCTCACAGTGACCTACATGAGCCAACATCTAGTTGCTTCAGAGTGGAGGTAAACCAGGCCCCCAAAGTGTGGTGATGCGGTTCTGGATCCCACCTCTCTCCATCTCCTCACATCCATCATGCTTTTTCCTTTCCCACCCAGCAGGGAAGGTCTCCCCAGCTGCAGGACAGGAAAGGTGATCTTAGAGACATTCCCCAACCTGTCAGCCCTTCCCTCCCCAGCCATTTTATAACCCATGAAACTATCCCAATCAGCATGGTCACTAATCGCCAAATTTGGGGACAGAACAAGACACTCTTCTGATAACTGCATCTTCTGGGATTTTTTTTTAATGATGCTAAGCGCTTATTATGTGTACTAAGCACTGTACTAAGTCCTGGGGTAGATACAAGTTAATCAGGTTGGACTCAGTCACAGTCCTTTATGGGGTTCACAATCTAAGTAGGAGGGAGTGGGACATAATCCCCACTTTACAGGTGAGGAAACTGAAGCAAAGAGAAGTTAAGTGACATAGCCAAGGTCAAGCAGCAGACAATGGCAGAGTGGGATTCTTCGACCCCATCTCACTGAACTCAGAGCTGCTTGTAGGTCAGTTTAAACAATGTGGGAATTATATGCTATTGACTGATTCATATTTGGAGAAGAATATAAGGGATGGAATTTTTTAATTATTCTGGTTTGACAGCACATTCCCAGCAAGCCCAGAAAGAGCCAATGCTCCAGAGAAACCTTGCTATTTGTAACCTCTGCCCGCCATTAGGGCATCTGGGTAAGAAATAGTCAGGGACACTGGATCTCTTTGGGGTGGCCAAATAAGGACAAGGGGTATCCAGCTGCCTTGATGGTCATCCCACTGAAGAGGGATTATAGGGAGCGGATAGAGACTAAGACCTTTATGACTGACTTAAGACTGTTATGACTGTAAGCTCAGTGTGGGCAGAGCTCGTATCTACCAACTCTGTTATATTGCACTTTCCAAAGGGCTTATTACAATGCTTTGCACGTTGTAAACACACAATAAATGCCACTGATGGTGATGATGGTGAGGATTGTAGGCTTCTCCAGAGCAAGGCCCATGCTTTCGATTGCTACTGTGTGATCCTATTTGCCTAGGACTGTGCTGCGCCCAAGTTACTGGGAACTGTGGCTGAGGGATGTTAAAATAGGGCAGATAACTGAAGAAGTTAATGCTGCAGTTAAATGCTCTAGGGAGCCAGAGCTGATGCTCTTGTCCCGTGTAAGTTGAATCCCCTTTATATGGAATTTGGCTCCAAAATTTTGTATTTACTTAAGCAGTTTAAGCAACGTGCCTCAGTGGAAAGAGCATGAACCTAGAAGTCACAGGACGTGGGTTCTAATCCCGCCTCCATCACTTGACTACTGTGGGATCTTGGAAGAGTCACAACTTCTGGGCCTCAGTTTCATCATCTGTAAAATGGACTTTAAAATCTACTCTCTTCTACTTAGACTGTGAGCCCCATGTGGGACAAGGGAAAGTGTCCGACCGAGTGATCTTGCACGTACCGTAGCTCTTATTACAGTGATTGCTTTCATAAATAATAGGCTATTAACAAGGGCCATAATTATTATTATTAGTAATAGCAACCCAAGGATGCTTTCACACCAGAGCTGAAATATACTTGGAAACCAATTGATCTTCCTAAGTAAATTGTACTTCTTTTGAGGGGCAGGCCATATCTTGCACTGCTTGAATCAAATTATGAGGCCCAGAGGATATGATTTCAATAAAATGGTTTCAGTAAAATGAAGAAATCCATTATCAACTACTAATAAGCTAAGTCATTTTGCTTCCCAAATTCCACTGTGACCTCTGGTGTGTTATGCTAGATAACTCAAATTAACCCAACCACTTTTGGTCATTAACTTTTAGGCTAGATCTGCAATCCAGGCATAGAAAACATCTGTGGGGTTTTTTTGTTTTGTTTTTGTTTGGGTTGGTGTAAAGCTGTTTACGCTAGTCATAATGACTGCTGATGTTTGTCTATCAATACTGCATTTTGTTGTTGATTTTGTTTGGGTTAGTGTAAAGTTGCATACACTAGTCATAATTACTGCTATTTGTCAAAATCAATACTGCACTGGCCACCAGACTACAGTGCATTGCTGGAGAAATTCTTTGGGTCAGGTTTATAGCCAAACTGTTATTACACTGGTACAAGCAGGGTCATGGCCTGCCTTGAATACTGCACCAGCCTTCTTTCTGACCTTCCTGACTCCAGCCTCTCCCCTTTCCAATCTATACTTCACTCTGTCACCCACATCACTTGTAAAAATATTATTCTGTATTCATCATCCCACTCCTCAAAAGCTTCCAATGGTGTCCTATCCCTCTCCGCATCAAGCAGAAACTCAGACAGTCAAGGCACTCAATCAGCTCTCCTCTGCCTACCTGACTTTGCTTCTCTCCCACTATGACCTAGCCCAGGCACTTCACTCCTCTAACACACAGCTTACTTATTATGCTTCAAACTCATCTCTCTTGCTCACACCCTCCTTCCTACCTGGAACTACCTTCCCCTTCATATCTGGCAGATCACCACTCTCTCCATCTTCAACTATCTCCTCCAGAAAGCCTTCCCTGACTAACCTCTTATCTCCCCTATCTTTTTCTCCTTTCCTATTGTGTCACCTATGTAGCTTGTTCATATCCCTAAGCACTTGGATATTCACCACCCTTAACCCCGACAGCACTCTGTTGCTTCCCTTACGTATAATTTGTTTTAATGTCTGTAAGCTCATGGAGGGCAGGGAATGTGTCTACTAACTCTATTATACTGTACTCTCCCAAGCTCTTGGTACAGTGCTCTGCACACAGTTAGCGCGTTACGTGGCTCAGTGGAAAGAGCATGGGCTTTGGAGTCAGGGCTCATGAGTTCGAATCCCAGCTCTGCCACTTGTTGGCTGTGTGACTGGGGGCAAGTCACTTAACTTCTCTGTGCCTCAGTTCCCTCATCTGTAAAATGGGGATGAAGACTGTGAGCCCCACGTGGGACAACCTGATTCCCCTATGTCTACTCCAGCGCTTAGAATAGTGCTCGGCACATAGTAAGCGCTTAACAAATGCCAACATTATTATTATTATAAGCTCCTATGGATAGGAGTCATGTTTACCACTCTGTGTATTGTACTTTTGCAAGTGCTTAGTATAGCACACAGTAAAGGCTCAATGAATACCTTTGATTGACTGATGGAAGAAGACTTGTCCATAGGACTCCTAGCACCAACCAGGTTTCAGATTCCTGGGTGAGCAGAACCCACAGGCGAGCGATCAATCAATCGATCAGTCAAACAATGTTGTTTATTGAGCACTCACTGTGGGCAGAGCACTGTACTAAGCACTTGGTAGAGTTCAATATAACAGAGTTGGTAGACCTGCTCCCCTGCCCGCAATGAGCTTAGAGTCTAGAGGGCGAGACAGACATTCATGAAATAAATTATGGATAGGTACATAAGTGCTGTGGGGCTGAGGGTGGGGTGAATAAAGAATGCAAATCCAAGGGCAAGGTTGACCTAGAAGGGAGTGGGAGAAGAGGAAAAGAGGGCTGAGTTCAGTAAGCCCTCTCGTAGGAAATGTGTGATGAGCAATCCTGCTTTTTGTGGTTAGAGAGGGTTGGTGGCAGTGGCATGCCAGATAAATTACTGAAAATGGTGACTAAACCTCAATTCAGGTCTTAAACACGTTGAGGTGTAAGAGCTCTTAAATAATTTTTGCTACTGCTTCTGACAGGAAAAGGCAGTGGAAACGTATTTAAAACCTAACCCTAACCCTATCCAAGAGACTTGGGGCACCTTTGTAATGAATAAATAAAAATAAAATTCCTGCTAGCAGTTCCCTTTGTGGAGTCTCCATTACAATGACAATGACCTGGCTTTGCAGAAGATTCAGGCCCCACATGGTTAATTCAAAAGGCTGAACCCTGACCCTAGCCAGGAGCATCTCCCCACAAACTCAAGGGTGTTTATAGCCTCTCGTAAACAGCCATGGCCCCTCTCCCCTTTCAAAGTGCGGAATGGATGGCTGAATTCATTGTCCCATCCACACTGCTCTTCACCCGGCAGGGTGGGGACCCATTTTGTGGAGCTCCATATTGAATGTTTATTCAAAGTGACTCCACTCCCAAAGGACTCCCTGCCTTTGTCTCACTCTCTAGTGATTGAAGCTGATGAGAAAACTTTGGGCAATGGCATTTCCTTCCCCCACTCCCTGACCCTGCCCTCCAATGCATGTACAGAGGAAGAGAGTGAATTTCAAAGCCACATGAATTCATGAAGAGAAAAAAAGTCAGTCAAACATTGGAGTCCATATGAACACCCTCCATCCCTGGTGCTGAAGCAATTGTGTGACATTCTCCTTAAAAATCTGAGGTGTTGCTATGGTTATCACCAGCCAGATGCAATTATTGGGGCAAGTTGCACTTTGCTTGACATTCAGTCCATGTGTCTATTCAGAAAATAGAATTTTTCATGTTTGAAGACTGTAAATGTTACAACATAATGAATATATAGCAGCATGGTCTAGTGGAAAGAGCAACAGGTTGAGGGTCAGGAGACCTGGATTCTAATCTTGGATCTGTCACTTCCCTGCTGTGTGGCTTTGGGCAAGTCACTTAACTTTTCTGTTCCTTATTTTCTCTCCTCTAGACTGTGAGCTCATTGTGGGAAGGGAATTTGTCTACCAACTCTTTTGCACTGTACTCTCCCAAATGCTTAGTCCAGTGCTCTGCACGCAGTAAGCACTCAATAAATGCAATTAATTGATGGATTGGTAAAAAGGGGATAAAGTGTCTCTCCTTCCTCCCTCTTAGACGGTGAACTCCATGTGGGAAAGGGACTGTGTCTGAGCTGCATATCTTATACGTATTCCAGTACTTGGCTCAGTGTTTTAACTATAATAAGCATTTAATAAATGTCATTTTTTATTATTGTTGTCATTGTCACTACACAAACACATACTCCTCCACGCACATTCATAAGAACACCTGGTGCAGAAAACTTTTCTAAATCTTTCAGTGTGAACAAAAGCTTATCTTTAAGCTCTCTTCTACCCGGGGTTCCACTAGCGGTGGGAATCTGGAGAGTTGGGTTCTAGTCCCAGCTCTGCCTGGAGCTGGGTAACCGGTGTGAAAACAGCAATTACACACTGCCATGTGTGCACATCTCTCTGGCTACTCATATGCTTCACTCCATGGCAGAGAAGGAACATTACTGGCAGGGTTGAGAGTGCGAATCTTGCACACAAACCACTAGCACTATAACCCATTCCCTCCGGGCAGATTCTGGGTCCTGGAGTCTCAGGACCAGAGCTCATCTATGAGCCAGGTGAGGGACAGGAACTGCGTTTGGTCTGAGAATCTTGTTTCTACCTCAGTCTCAGTACAGTGCTTGCCACCTAGTAAGCACTTGGCAAATAGGATTATTATAACCATTCCTGACCGGAGAATCATTCACAGTTACTTTGAGGCTCCCAATTCCGCAATCAAACAGCGGCTGAGCTCTCAGAATAACCGATTCTAGGCTTCAAGGCAAGTGAACCAGCCTCAAACCAATCGTGATGTTGGTACAAATGGATCCTAAGAAAGCAGAGGTAAGTGCTACCTTCCTAACAGAGTGATTTGGTGAATGCCGGGAATTCCATCAACCAGAAAAGCAGTGTGGCCTAGCGGAAAGAGCATGAGCCTGGGAGTCAGAGGACCTGCTTTCAAATCCCAGCTCTGCCATTTGCCTGCCGTATGACCTGGGGCAAATCGCTTAACTTCTCTGGGCTTCAGTTACCTCATCTGTAAAATGGGGATTAAGACTGTGAGCCCTATGTGGGACAGGGATCTGTGTCCAATTTAATAATAATAATAATGTTGGTATTTGTTAAGCGCTTACTATGTGCCGAGCACTGTTCTAAGCGCTGGGGTAGACATAGGGGAATCAGGTTGTCCCACGTGGGGCTCACAATCTTAATCCCCATTTTACAGATGAGGGAACTGAGGCACAAAGAAGTTAAGTGACTTGCCCACAGTCACACAGCCGACAAGTGGCAGAGCTGGGATTCGAACTCATGAGCCCTGACTCCAAAGCCCGTGCTCTTTCCACTGAGCCACGCTCATTTGATTATCTTGCATCTACCCCAGCGCTTAGTACAGTGCCTTGGCATATAGTAAGTGCTTAACAAGTACCATAAAAAATGGCATTTACTGAGCACTTACTGTGTGCAGGACACTGCAGGAACCACTTGGGAAAGTACAGTACAACAGAGTTGGAAAATGTGATCCCTGCCCACAAAGAGAAGCAGCATGATGTAGTGGATAGAGCACCGGTGTGGGAGTCAGAAGGTCATGGGTTCTCATTCTGGCTCTGCTACATGTCTTCTGTGTGACCTTGGGCAAGTCACTTCAATTCTCTGTGCCTCTGTACCTCATCTGTAAAGTCGGGATTGAGACTGAGCCCCAAATGGGACAGGGACTGTGGCCAATCTGATTTGTTTGTATCCATCTCAGAGCTTAGTACAGTGCTTGGCACATAGTAAGTGCTTAACAAATACCACAATCATCATCTTCATCATTAAAGCCTGCAGGAAGAACTTCATGGTGGGTTTCAGTGAAAAGAACAATGGACTGGAAGTCAGGATACTCATCTTTAATCCAAGTTCTTTCAGTGGCCTGTTGTGTGATTTTAGGCAAGCCTGTTGGGGCTCAGTTTCCTCATTTGTAAAATGGAGATGATACCTATTTTTCCTACCTCTCAGTCTATGATCCTGGTAGGATAGGACCTGTCTGATTTGATTATCTTGCATTTACCTCAGTACTTAGCTCAGTGTCTGGCCCATAGTAAACAATCAATACCTTCATCCTTATTATTACAATTCATGTTGAACTACGGAACCATGGCAAATAGAGAGCAACAAATGGGAAAAGTAAGATACTGAACTCAGAATTGGGATAGTGGAGAAGTGGTTAAAACAATGAGTACAGCTCTATCTAAGTTCGGGATCGAATCACAGCACTGACAAACAGGAGTCCAACCACTACATGATGTGTGTTCATTCACCCACTGGTATTTCATACCTGGGCAGGCTACGCTGAGTTGAATTTGGACATAACACCCAATAGGAAAGTCAATATGTGAAGAGGCAAAATGAAAGCTGGAAAAAGTAGGATAAATGTTTCTAGGTTTGCGGGTTACGGAGGCGGGAGGATGTTATAAACAGATAAACAGTAAGCAAAGCTCTTTGATTTGCCCTGTTTTCCAGCCCATAAAACTCTAATATCTGCTAGCGTTTCATTAAGAGCTTCTACACTACTCAGCACGCCTTCTGTTGCTTCAATATATCGCTACAAAAATGTTATCCATGCTGAAGACCCAATAGTTTGCAATGTTTTACATCCGTGCTAAATGGACAGGAAGTCAGATTAATCATGAACAGAACACTAGTTTGGAAAAAAATGTAAACATTAGAATCAGATGAATAATAGCTATCATTTGGCAGGGCAGGTTTTTCAGTCAGTTCTAAAGAAGTTATACCGTGAAATTTTTACTAGATTGAAAAAGGCATCAAAATAGCATCAAGAAATAGTCTATGTTTTAGTGTTCTAAGGACACGTGTCTTAAATGATAACTTCAAAGGAAAAAAAAATCCAGATGTTTAAATTACTGATATCTTAGAAAAAGGCTCATTTAAGCTATGAGGAGCTGAAGTCTGATTATTAGACTTGGTTCATTCTAGCTTCAAAACCCAATTTTCCATTACTTTGGTTTTCTTGTATAGCTTCTTCCTTCTGAAGATTTTGAAGCCCTTTCACAAATTTAGCCCGTAAGGTAAAGGAATTATTGTGTCTTTCCACATGGGCATCTTGAGGCTTGAAGAGGCTACGTGACTTGAACAAGATTACCCAACAAGCCTAAAGCAGAGCCCAGTCTAGAATCCAAGTCTTCTGTCTCCCAGTTTGTTGTTCTAGCCACCGCTTTGGCTATAATAGCTGGAATCATCTGGGCTTGTGGCATATTTTTATCTGAGAAAATGCGCACTATAATCCCTCCAGGAGTGAGATCCATCACACATCTGCACTGTCAGCCTTACTAATGACCATAGTCGCTATAAAATTGTTGCTCTGAAAGTGCAGCATATTGAGTTAAAACAGGAAAACTCCCTGGAAACAGAGAAGTGACCTTCGCAGCAAAAATGAACCCAAATGCCAAGGTGAATAGAACACTTACACATTTACTTTTAAAGACAAATTTAAAGTAACATATGAGTCAGAAAACAAAGCCTTTTCAAAAGCCATTTTTAATACCCAAAGATTTTCTTCCCACAGAAACGTCAGTAGTACTGATTACTCATTAAAGGATTTCTTTGGCTCAATGATCAGCATTCATATTGAGAATCTGCAGGGCACTGGAGTTTCACAGTGGTTTTTATTTTAATTTTTTGTTTTTTGTTATTAATGAATTGTTCCACAAAATGACGGTGTAGGTGCTCTCCTCAGTTTAAAGATTAGGCAATGATCGTGAAGAGGGAGAGGGATGGCTTAGCTTAGCTCTTCAGCTCAGCATGGAAAGATGGCATCTGGCCTCCCACAATTATTGCTTCTAAATTTTCCCTGTCCACTCCATTTTAAATCTTGTTATTTCTTCTAACATAGGTCTGCTCTTTCTCTCTCTCCCTTATGGCCACAGTCTTTGTTCAGGCCCTTTCTACCTTCCAGATGGACTACTAAAATAGCTTCCATACTGATCTCCCTGCCTCCAGCCTCTATCCTCTGTTGCTCAGATCATCTTCTTAAAGTGCCAATCACAAAATGCAGCAATCCCCTCTGCAAAACCCTACCGGTGCCTACCCAATTCTTGCTATGTGTCTTCCTTGGAAGATAACACTGGAGGAGCAATACTAAAATTTGCCAAATATTGGAGAAATGCTATGAAAAATTGTTTTCACCGTGTTAGCCAGGAACCGTGTTACCAATAAAATGTATCCACCAAGCTAGGGGCAAGCTGAAAAGTAAATAACCTAATTTACTGGGGCTTTAAAAAGAAACTAATCCAAGATCACAAGTAAATTAGGGAGTTTTTTTTACTTTTTTAAATGATATCTGTTAAATGCCTACTATGTGCCAGGCATTGTACTAAGTGCTGTGCCAGATTCAAGATGAACAGGTTGGATATAGCCCGTGTCCCTTGTGGGACTCACAGTCGTAATCCCTGTTTTACAGATGAGGTATCTGAGGCCCAGAGAAGTGAAATGACTCACCCAAGCAGACAAGTGACAGAGCCGGGATTAGAACCCAGGTCTTCTGACTCCCAGGCCTGGGCTCTTTCCGCAAGTTCAGGCTGCTTCTCAACTTCTCACCTTTTACCAGTGGATGTCGATTTACATGGAACAAGATGGTCATACTCATAGGGCACAGAATTAATGGTCAGAATTAACTGTATAGGGATTGTCTCTATCTGTTGCCGAATTGTACTTTCCAAGCACTTAGTACAGTGCTCTGCACACAGAAAGCACTCAATAAATACAACTGAATGAATGTGACATTTGCCAAAGATGATCATTAGACTAGTTTCACACTAAACAGTTTGTTTTTCAGCTGGTCTATCCCCTGTCCAGGATTGACATGGCCCCAGGCACTTTAATGCCCATATTTTTAGTTGAAAGTCACTTAACTTCTCGGTGCCTCAGTTACCTCATCTGTAAAATGGGGTTAAGACTGTGAGCCCCACGTGGGGACAACCTGATTCCCTTGTGTCTACGCCAGCGCTTAGAACAGTGCTCAGCACATAGTAAGCGCTTAACAAATACCAACATTAATTACATTAATTAATTGAAACCCCCAGCCTCCCTCCACAGCCTCCATCTCCAGCCTCCATCTCCAGTCTCCCTCTCGGGCTTCCCTCTCCTTTGTAATAATAATAATGATGGTACTTGTTAAGTGCTTACTATGTGCCGAGCATTGTTCTAAACTCTGGGGCAGTTACAGCTGAATCAGGTCGGACACAGTCTCGTCCCACATGGGGCTCACATTCTTAATCCCCATTTTACAGAGGAGGTAATTGAAGCCCAGAGAAGTTAAATGACTTACCCAAGGTCACACAGCTGACAAGGCAGCTGAGTCTCAGGGCTCAGAAGAGGACCCTCTCTAGACTGTGAGCTCACTGTGGGCAGGGAATGTCTCTGTTTATTGTTGTATTGTACTTTCCCAAGTGCTTAGTACAGTGCTCTGCACACAGTAAGTGCTTAATAAATATGATTGAATGAATAAATGAAAGAATGAATAACACCCCTGTTTCCAGGGAGTAGGGAGGAGAATACAAGGACTCTGGGCTGGATGGGGGAGTCAGGGATTGTCCCCCAGGGACATACTCTAGGTTCTGTACCGTTCAGTAAAAGATTCCCTTGGCATAACCACAGTTCTTTATGTAACCCCTGCAACCCACACAGAGCAGCATGGCACAGATAGAGCTTGGGCCTGGAAGTTAGAAGGTTATGAGTTTTAATCCCAGCTCCAGCACATATTTGCTATGTGACCTTGGGCAAGTCACTTTACTTCTCTGTGCCTCAGTTATCTCATCTGCAAAATGGCAGTAGGGACCCATTTGAGACAAGGACTGTGTCCAATCCTATTTGTTTGTATCTACCCTGGCGCTTATACGGTGCCTGGAACATAGTAAGTGCTTAACAAATACAATAATAATAATAGCATATGTACGTCTGTTCCCTCCAGGGAGGCTAAGGTGCGTCCGGAATTTGTGAATGGGGTCAGTGGTCACACTTCCTTTGCTGGGCATCTTTTATTTACAAATGAACTGAAATACAACAGTAAGCTCCATATGTCAGCTGTAGAGGCTCCCATTTGATCTCTCAAGGTCTTTTAAACTGTTATCGTCTAGTCCAGTTGTACAGTATTTTGAAAATTCACTCTTGTCGGCTGGTGACCTTCAAATTGCTGTCTGTCCTTTCTCCTGTCTATGTTGCATCTCTTTAAGGGAAGTTCTGGACCCTGGGCAGACACTGTGGCTTAGTGGATAGAGCAAGGGCCTGGGAGTCAGAAGGACGTGGTGCTGAAGTTAAAAAAAAGTACCTAAATGTTAAGGGTGGCTGTTGGGTAGATATGCCTAGGATGTGCTGAATTATTCAGGGATTGCTTCCTGGAGGAGTTGGGCTTTTAGGAGTACTTTGAAGATGAAGAGAAATGTGGTCAGGAGGATTTGTAGGGGGTGGAGTTCCAGGGCAGGTGAACAATGATCAAGCAAGTTTTAATTAAAGGATGAATTGGGAAGGAATAAGGAATTCAAGCTGGGGAATTGCAGGTAGAAAGCCAAAATGTAAAACAAGGAGAGCCTGTGAGTCTTAAGGCCGGTAGTGAACATTTTTTGCTTGATGCTGAGGGAGATGGGGAACAACTGGGGGTTAAGTAACTCACCACTTTAGAAAAACCTCAATATCGCTCAGATTACTTTCTTGGAAAACCCCAAGCCTTATGAAATCACATCTGAAATACTAAGTGGGAAATACGGGGACTAGTTCTCAAGGTTTCGGAGTTTTCGCATTTAAAATAATAGTTCTTTAACAAGAATTCAAGCCCAGTATTTAAATGTAGTGGAAGAGAGAGGGAAACGATTTTGGTCTTCTCTCCCCAGAGTCTCTATCTCTTTCTTCTGTCTTTCTCACTTTACAACTCCTTCCCACCTCTTCTACTCTTCTACCGATATTTTTACTCTAGGCCTCAGGGTACAGCAGCTGAAGGGTTTTTTCTTTTCATGGTGTTTGCTAAGCTATGTACCAGACACTGTACTAAGCACTGGCGTAAATACAAGCTAATGGGGTTGCACAAAGTACATGTCCCACTTGGGGCTCACGGTTTTGATCCCCATTTTACAGATGAGGTATCTGAGGTACAGAGAAGTTAAGTGACTTGTCCAAGATCATACAGCAGACAACTGGCGGTGCTGGGATTAGAATCCAGGTTCTTCTAACTCCCTGCCCCCTCCTCTATCCTCAATAAATATTATCGATTGACTGACCGACTGGCCAAGCTGCTTCTCAAGTGGTAGAAATTCTGAGTTGCCTCAGACCCAGCCATGGACTCAACTTCCCGGACTCAAGCCAAGTGTGGTAACGTATCCCAACTCCTCTACATCACTACCTGGACTATATACTCATTGTCGGCAGGGAATGTATGTGCCAACTCTGTTGTACTGTACTCTCCCAAGTGCTTAATACAGTGCTCAGTGCACAGGAAGCATTCAATAAGTACCACTGATGTACTAATCGATTGATTGGAACAGGAGGAATTATTTGTGGATTCAATGGAGTTGTGAAGTCCACCTCATCCCACCCAGCTCACCAACTTCAGGATACCTTCCTTGATTAAGTTCTCATCTCCGCTGTTTGCAGCCCCCTTTCTTGTCTGTTTAGCACTTCTTTGCCAACTAAATAAACACTTAAATACAAACTGAGGTAGGGCTTTTGTGTGCATTTCACATACCCTTTTACTTAAGCACTAACTCTTCTACTTATCTTCTTTTCCTTTTCCCTCCTAGCTGTAATCTATTTTACTGGCTAGACTGTAAACTCCTTGATGGAATAGATCATTTTTACTAATTCCACTGTTCTCTCCGAAGTGCTTAGTACAGTATTTGGCACGCGGTAGGTGCTCACTGAAGAGTATTAATTAATTCACGATTGATCCAACTCTGTATAGGCTTTGGAAAACCTCTAGGCCTGGGTGGTATTGACAGAAAAACTGGCTCCACTACTGCAAATTAACCCTTCCCAAAGTCATAAAAACTGAGAGGTTATAAAATTGTGTGAAAAGGCTTTCCAGGGCAGAGAGACTATTTCAACCGTGTCTACCAAGCACTTAGTACAGTGCTTCGCTCAAAGTAAGTTCTCAATAAACACCATTAATTGACCGATGGATGCACTGGAGAATTATCATCAAGTCTACCATTCTCTTACTGTGTTGGGGCACCGAGTAAGTGTTCAGTAAATATCAATGACTGACCAAGAATGATATGTGATGTCCTTGAGCTGGTAAAGCTCCTGGAAGGTTTTTCGAGGTGCTCAGGGAGAGACTGGGACCTCAACAGCCTTGCCAGAGGTAGAGGGGTAGGGTCTTTGCTCTGAGCATTTTTCCACTGTTTGAAGCAGGGCCAAATGGAGAATCAGCGGGGAGAGTGGAGGCATGTTTGTCTTACTGCTGAGGTTCCTAAACGGAGGTGGTAGACCTGTTCCCTGCCTACATGAGCCTTGTGGTCTAGAAAGGGAGACACATTAAAATAAATTATGAATATGCACATGAGTGCTGTGGGGCTGAGAGTGGGGTGACTGCCAAGTGCTTAAAGGGCACAATTCCAAGTGAGTAGGCAATGCTGAAGGGAGTAGGTGACGCAGAAGGGAGAGGGAGTAGGGGAAATGAGGGCTTAGTTGGGGAAGGCTTCTTGGAAATGTGATTTTAATAAGGCTTAGTAAGTGGGGAGAATCGTAAGTGAAGGGAAGGGGAGTTCCAGGCCAGAGGGAGGATGTAGGAAAGGAGCCAGCGGCGAGATAGATGAGTCAAAGGTACAGAATGGTGGCGGGAGAAGTGAAACGTTCAGGCTGGGTTGTAGTAGAAAATCAGCAAGGTAAGGTAGGAGAGGGTGAGCAGATTGAATGTTTTAAAGTTGATGGTAAGGAGTTTCTGTTCAATGCAGAAGTGAATGGGCAATCACAGGAGTTTCTTGAGCAGTGGGGACGTGTGGACTCAATGATTTTGTAGAAAAATGATCCGGGTAGCAGAGTGAAGTATGGAACGGAGTGGGGTGAGACGGGAGGCAGGGAGGTCAGTAGTCAGGTGGATCAGCGTAGAACAGTGTGGACGGCGAGAAAAGGGCAGATTTTAGCGATGCTGTAAAGGTTGAACGGACAGGATTTGGTGACAGATTGAATGTGTGGGTCGAAAGAGATGAGTCAAGTCTAATGGCGAAGTTACGGGCTTGTGAGACGGGGACGATGGTGGCGTTGCTTTCTAAAGCGCAGGACATTTAAACTAGTGCAACCTCACAGCACAGTAAGTCATGCAAATGTTGTTTTTTGTTGTTTTTTTTTGGTTGGGGGGGCTGTCTGCTTCCCTAAGGAGATAAACCCGTTTGCTTCAGCTCCCTTCTTCAGTGTCTTTGCTGTTTGTTTGCTCTGGCCTCCGAAGTGTTGTTTTAGTTCTCCAGTCTGGATCTGTCAACTATTCCACTCTCCCCCTGGAGGGTCCAAGATGAGAAGTAGCTTGGCCTAGTGGAGAGGGCCTGGGAGCCAGAAGGTCATGGGTTCTAATCCCACCTCTGCCACTCGTCAGCTGCGAGACCTTGGGGCAAGTCCCTTCACTTCTCTGAGCCTCAGTTCCCTCATCTGTTAAATGGGGACTGTGAGGCCCAAGTGGACTGTGTCCAACCCGATTAGCTTGCATTTACCCCAGAGCTTAGAACTGTGTTTGACGCAGAGAAAGCCGTTAACATACGCCATACGAAGAAGCAGCGTGGCTCAGTGGAAAGAGCCCGGGCTTGGGAGTCAGAGGTCATGGGTTCGAATCCCGGCTCCACCGCTTGCCAAGTGTGTGATTGTGGGCAAGTCCCTGAACTTCTCTGTGCCTCAGTTACCTCATCTGTAAAATGGGGATTAACTGTGAGCCCCACGTGGGACAACCCAATGACCCTGTATCTCCCCCAGCGCTTAGAACAGTGCTCTGCACATAGTAAGCGCTTAACAAATACCAACATTACTATTATTATCGGGTTGGAAGGGCGTGCTCCGTGGTTTTGGTTTTGCAGAGGGGGAGGAGGGAGGGGGGCAGTTTGTTGTTTTTATGGTGAGCCCGGGCCGCTGGTCGGAGGGGTTGGGTGGTGGGAGGGGGGGGGGGGTCCCCCAATTCCCCGGGCTGAAGGGCTTCGTCCTGGACGATCGCATTCCCGGGGAGCCGCCCCGGGGATGGTGCGGGAAGTCCAGCGAGGGGACGCCCCTCTCCAGCCGCCCCTGCAACGTGGCGCTCCGCTCCGTCCTCGCCCGTGGGCCGGCCGGGGGATCCGGGGCGGAGGCTCCGGTCCCCGCCCTCCCGTTGCTCTCCGGATCCGCGCTGTAGCGTCGCAGGCCGGGCCTTTCGGAGGTGGGGAGGAGGGGCTGGAGGGCGGGGTCGCCCCCCGCTGTCTCCATAGCGCTCCCCTCCTACAGCGCCGCCCCCGCGCCTACGAAGCCCCGGGTTGGCTGCGGCTCCCGTTCCGGCTCCGAATCGTATTCCAGCTCCGGCTCCGGGTCCAGCTCCCCCTCCAGCCCCGGATCCCGTTCCAGCTCCGGCTGCAGCTCAGCTCCGACTCCAGTTCCAGCTCCGGATCCCATTCCAGCTCGGGCTCCAGTTCCAGCTCAGCTCCGGTTCCCGTTCCAGCTCCCGCCCCAGTTCCGGATCCCATCCCGGCTCCGGCTCCCGTTCCCGCTCCAGCTCCCGCTCCCATTCCAGCTCCGACTCCAGCTCCCGTTCCAGCTCCTTTGCAGCTGCAGCTCCCGCTCCGGGTCCAGCTCCGGCTCCGGCTCCCGTTCCAGCTCCTTTGCCGCTCCAGCTCAGCTGCGACCCCGGCTCCCGTTGCGGCTCCTTTGCAGCTCCAGCTCCCGTTCCAGCTCGGCTCCGGCTGCAGCTCAGCTCCCGTTGCGGCTCCTCCGCTGCCTCGGGCTCCCGTTCCCGCTGGGCCGCGGCTCCGGCGGGGCCCCCATGGGCGTCCTCGTCGGGCCGGTCCCGGGGCTCGGGCCGCTGCTGCTGCTGCTGCTGCTGCCGCCCCTGCCCGGCCCGGGGCCCCGGGGGCTGCGGGCCAAGCCCA
Organism: Ornithorhynchus anatinus; assembly: GCF_004115215.2. Taxonomy (NCBI): domain Eukaryota; kingdom Metazoa; phylum Chordata; class Mammalia; order Monotremata; family Ornithorhynchidae; genus Ornithorhynchus; species Ornithorhynchus anatinus. The sequence continues at coordinate 43,139,741 of NC_041730.1, read as the reverse complement.
CCGTCCGCAAGGAGAGGGTGGTGCGGCCCGACTCGGAGCTGGGCCGGAGGCCCCCCGAGGACGCCCCGGGCCTCCGCTACGACCACGAGGCCTTCCTGGGCAAGGAGGAGGCCAAGACCTTCGACCAGCTCAGCCCGGACGAGAGCAAGGACCGGCTGGGGTAGGGAAATGCGGCCGGGGGGCTGCGGGGCCCGCACGCTCCTGCCGTCGGCCCGGGGCCCAGCCCTGTGCTGAGCGCTTGGAAAGGACAGTTGGGCGGCAGATGGAGACCACTCGTTCGTTCAGTCGTAGTTAGGGAGCGCTTACCGGGTGCAGAGCGCTGTACTAAGCGCTTAGTACAGTTGGGCGACAGATGGAGACCCTTCATTCATTCAGTCGTACTTAGGGAGCGCTTACTGTGTGCGGAGCGCTGTGCTAAGCGCTGGGAAAGGACAGTTGGGCGACAGATGGAGACCCTTCATTCAGTCGTAGTTATGGAGCGCTTACCGTGTGCGGAGCGCTGTACTAAGCGCTTAGTACAGTTGGGCGACAGATGGAGACCCTTCATTCATTCAGGCGTAGTTAGGGAGCGCTTACTGTGTGCGGAGCGCTGTGCTAAGCGCTGGGAAAGGACAGTTGGGCGACAGATGGAGACCATTCATTCAGTCGTACTTAGGGAGCGCTTACTGTGTGCAGAACGCTGTGCTAAGCGCTTAGTACAGTTGGGCGACAGACGGAGACCCTTCATTCATTCAGTCGTAGTTAGGGAGCGCTTACTGTGTGCAGAACGCTGTGCTAAGCGCTTGGAAAGGACAGTTGGGCGACAGATGGAGACCCTTCATTCACTCAGTCGTAGTTAGGGAGCGCTTACTGTGTGCGGAGCTCTGTGCTAAGCGCTTGGAAAGGACAGTAGGGCAGCAGATGGAGACCACTCGTTCGTTCAGTCGTATTTAGGGAGCGCTTACTGTGTGCAGAGCGCTGTGCTAAGCGCTGGGAAAGGACAGTTGGGCGACAGATGGAGACCCTTCATTCAGTCGTAGTTATGGAGCGCTTACCGTGTGCAGAGCGCTGTACTAAGCGCTTAGTACAGTTGGGCGACAGATGGAGACCCTTCATTCATTCAGGCGTATTTATGGAGCCTTACGGGGTGCAGAACGCTGTAGTAAGCGCTTAGTACAGTTGGGCGACAAATGGGGACCATTCAGTCGTATTTATGGAGCCTTACGGGGTGCAGAACGCTGTTCTAAGCGCTTAAAAAGTACAGTTGGGCGACAAATGGGGACCATTCATTCATTCAGTCGTATTTATGGAGCCTTATGGGGTGCGGAACGCTGTACTAAGCGCTCAGAAAGTGCAGTTAGGGAAGCAGCGTGGCTCAGTGGAAAGAGCCTGGGCTTGGGAGTCATAGCTCAGGGGTTCGAATCCCGGCTCCGCCGCTTGTCGTCTGTGTGACTTTGGGCAAGTCACTTAACTTCTCTGGGCCTCAGTTACCTCATCTGTAAAATGGGGATGAAGACTGTGAGCCTCACGTGGGACAACCTGATGACCCTGTATCTCCCCCAGCGCATAGAACAGTGCTCTGCACATAGTAAGCGCTTAACAAATACCAACATTATTATTTCAGTTGGGCAACAAATGGAGATCATTCAGTCGTATTTATGGAGCCTTACGGGGTGCAGAACGCTGTGCTAAGCGCTTGGAAAGGACAGTTGGGCGACAGATAGGGACCATTCATTCAGTCAGTCCTATTTATGGAGCCTTACGGGGTGCAGAGCGCTATAGTAAGCGCTTAGAAAGTACAGGTAGGCGACAGATGGGGACCATTCATTGTATTTATGGAGCGCGTACCGTGTGCAGAGCGCTCTGCTAAGCGCTTGGAAAGGACAGTTGGGCGACAGATGGGGACCATTCATTCAGTCGTATTTATGGAGCCCTACGGGTAGCAGAACACTGTAGTAAGCGCTTAGAAAGTACAGTTGGGCGACAGATAGGGACCATTCATTCATTCAGTCGTATTTATGGAGCCTTACAGGGTGCAGAGCGCTGTAGTAAGCGCTTAGAAAGTACAGGTGGGCGACAGATGAAGACCGTTCAGTCGTATTCGTGGAGCGCTTATTGTGTGCAGAGCGCTGTAGTAAGCGCTTAGAAAGCACAGGGGGGCGACAGATGGAGACCATTCATTCAGTCGTACTTATGGAGCGCATACGGGGTGCAGAACGCTGTGCTGAGCGCTTGGAATGCACAGTTCGGTCCCAGATAGAGATGGTCCCCGCCCAACAACGGGCTCGCGTTCTAGAAGGCCGCTGCTGCTGCGCGGGGGAGGGGGAAGGGGCCTGGGGGGTGTCGCGACACCCCCCCAAATCGCGACAGCACGATAACGGAGACAACCTGCCAGCCCCTGCCCCATCCATCGGTCCTGTCCCCGGAGGGGAGACCCCGACAGCGGCTGCAGAATTCGCCCCCCATCCCCAGGGGATCGAATAATGATAATTTTGGTGTTTGAAGCGCCTACTACGTGCCCAGCACTGTTCTGAGCGCTGGGTTTAGGTATAGGGTGAGCAGGCCCCCTCCATGGGGCTCACCGCCCGGGCTTGGGAGTCAGAGGTCATGGGTTCGAATCCCGACTCTGCCCCTTGGCGGCTCTGCGACTGTGGGCAAGTCACTTCTCTGTGCCTCAGTTTCCTCAGGTGTAAAATGGGGATGAAGACTTGTGAGCCTCACGTGGGACCACCTCATTCCCCTCTATCTACGCCAGCGCTTAGAACAGTGCTCTGCACGTAGTAAGCGCTTAACAAATACCAACATTATTGAGAAGCAGCGTGGCTGGCGGAAAGAGCCCGGGCTTGGGAGGCAGAGGTCATGAGTTCGAATCCCGGCTCTGCCACCTGTCAGCTGTGTGACTTTGGGCAAGTCACTTAACTTCTCTGTGCCTCAGTTACCTCATCTGTAAAATGGGGATTAACTGTGAGCCTCACATGGGACAACCCGATTACCCTGTATCTACCCCAGCGCTTAGAACAGTGCTCTGCACATAGTAAGTGCTTAACAAATACCAACGTTATTATTTTACAGATGAGAAGTTAGTGAGAGGCAGCATGGCCCATGGGAGGGTAGACCACAGGAGTCAGAAGGTCGTGGGCTCTAATGCCGACTCTGCCTCTTGTCCTCTCTGGGCAAGGCACTTCTCTGGGCCTCAGTTTCCTCATCTGTAAACTGAGGGTTGAGGCTGGGAGCCCCACGTGGGACAGGGACTGTGTCCAACATGATTTGCTTGTATCCACCCTAGCGCTTAGTACAGTGCCTGGCACACAGCAAGTGCTTAGAGAAGCAGCGAGGCTCAGTGGAAAGAGCGTGGGCTTGAGAGTCGGAGGTCGTAGATTCTAATTCCGGCCCTGCCACTTGTCAGCTGTGCGACTTTGGGCAAGTCACTTAACTTCTCTGTGCCTCAGTTACCTCATCTGTAAAATGGGGATTAAGACTGTGAGCCTCATGTGGGACAACCTGATTACCCTGGATCTACCCCAGCACTTAGAACAGTGCTCGGCACATAGTAAACACTTAACAAATATCAATATTATTATTATTAACAAATACCGTTATTATTACCAAGTGGCTTGCCCAAAATCACTCAACAAAAGGGCGGAGATGGGATTAGAACCCACATCCTCTGACTCCCAAGCCCAGGATCTTGCCACTGAGCCACGAGAGAACTCAAGATGGTGAGGGATCGTGGATCGGGTGGCTTCGGGTTTCCAAAGTCGGTTGGCCTGACCCTGGGCCAGTGTCTTGGAACTGGGGCTGGAGGGCGGGAGAGCACCGATCAACTGGTATCATAAATAACTATTAGAGAGGAGATGAGTTTGAGGCTCTTTTTTTATGGTTTTCATCGAACACTACCTGTTAAGCACTGTTCTAAACTCTGGGGTAGGTACAGATTTATCAGTTGGGGCACAGCCCCAGTCCCACATGGAGCTCACTCTCTAAATTGGAGGGAAGAGGATTTAACCTCCATTTGACAGATGAGGGAATTGAGGTACAGAGAAGTTGACAATGATTATAATAATGGTATTTGTGAAGCACTTACTGTGGGCCAAGCACTGTTCTAAGACACAGGGTAGTCAGGTAGTCCCATGTGGGGCTCACAGTCTTCATCTCCATTTGCAGATGAGATAACTGAGGCACAGAGAAGTTAAGTGGCTTGCCTAAGGTCACACAACAGACGAGTGGCGAAGCCGGGATTAGAACCCACATCCTCTGACTCCCAAGCCCGTCCTCTTTCCACTAAGCCATGCAGAGACTTCCCCAAGGTCACCCAGTACACAGTTGGCACAGCTGGGATCAGAACCCACGTCCTCTGACTCCAAGGCGGTCTTTTCACTAGGCCACACTGCTTCCGGAGTTGTTGGCTGGGGAATTGAACTCCATTCCTGGAGTTTGATTACTTCAGCCAACCCTGTCACCGGACAGGGGACGTTCATTACCTTTCACAAGTCCTCAGTTTCCGCCCGTGTGAAAGGGCCCCTCTCCTTGTCCCAGAGGGATATCAGGAGTCAGATACTTGCCAAGCAGGAGAAAGGCACTTGAGTAGTGCCTCGTATGCCAGAATGGAAATTTGGTGGCTGGGAGGAGCAGTAACTGGACGTGCTCAAACCCTGATCATTCACTAGTGGCCTTTTTGTGTGTTTGTTGTAATGGAATTCGCTAAGTACTTATTATATGGCAAACGCTGGGATAGATACATATTAATTAGGTTGGACACGGTCCCTATCCTCCATGGGACTCACAGTCTAAGTAGGAGTGAGAGCAGGAGAACTGTGGCACAGAGAAGTGAAGTGACTTGTCCAAGGTCACACAGCAAACAGTTGATAGAGCCGGGGTTAGGACCCAGGTTTTCTGACTCCCAGGTTCATGCTCTTTCCACCTGAGACCCGAGACCTGGGTCTCGGTGACACGAGCCCAAGAGGTCTAGTCTCAATTTTAGTTCTAATGAATCACTTGGAAAGGGCTTGTTGAGCCTTCCGGTTGAACAAAGAAATAGTGCAGGGTAATGATGTGCAGCTGATCTGGTTTTGGAACTTCTCTGATCTTGTTTCATTTAACAAACTAGGCAGGGCCCCAGAATGCATAAAGGAAACAAAACCCGGGCATCGCAGAATACTTTAAACCAATGCTTTAGCCAACCGATGGAGCGTGGCTGGTTCACATTTCACATGAATCTCAGAAAGTTTTAGTACCCTTTCGGAGGGCAGATTAGGGAATGATACCCAGGAGTCTTGACCATTAAACCGTCTAGGATTCAGGGGGATGATAGGCCTGATGGTGGGGGAAATTAAATGGATATTTTTCCAAATAGTGGTACATAAAAGTACCTACCCAGTGCTACTAAGCGGTGATGTAAAATGCCAAACTTTCACTTTCTCACTGGGTGGTAATCATCTGTTACACTTGTAAAAACAGGTCTGTGGACTTCAAATTGATAACTAAACAATCACCCTTTATGTTGCTCACCTATAGAGCATTAAAACAGGCCATTGATAACTTAAGCAGCATTTGGAATTGGACTCGGACTGTCAGTCTTTGGGGGAGAGGCAAAATCAGGGTAAAGCAAACCGATCTAGACCTAAATCTCAGTACAGAAAGATCAAGTGAGAATGTGGGCTCTTCTCCATGGAAGTTTTTTAAAACCAGGTAGATGTCAGTGGTTGATTTAGCTGCAGTTTTCCTTAAAAGCAGGGAGATGAATTAGATAACTTCAAGTCCCTTCAGTCAATTGATTAATCATATTTATTCTGCATGCAGAATATTTTACTAAGTACTTGAGAGAGTACAACAGAGTTGGTAGACATGTTCCCTGCCCGCACTGAGCTATAGTCTAGAGGGGGAGACAGACCTACCTAAGTAATAATAATAATTTTGGTATTTGTGAAATGCTTACTATATGCCAGGCACCACTGAACTAAGTGCTGGGGTAGATAGAATATAACTGGATTGGTTACAGGCCCTGTCTCACAGTCTTAATCCCCATTTTACAGATGAGATAACTGAGGCACAGAGAAGTTAAGTGACTTGCCCAAGGTAACACAGCAGACAAATGGAGGAGCCGGGATTAGAACCCAGGTTCTTTGGACACCCAGGCCCATGCCGTATCCACTAGGCCACACTGCTTGGAACCTCCTAAGGATCTGATTGATCGACTGATGTTGCAAAGGTAGAGCTAACAGAATTTAGTGACCGATGGGATATGTGGATTAAATGTGAAAGTTATGGGCTCGTGGTACAGGGAGGATAGTGGTGTTGTTTACAGTGATGGGAAAGACATGGAGAGGACTGGGTGTGGGTAGGAAAATGATTCTCTTTGGAATGATCAAGTTTGGGTTGTCAGTGGGACATCCGGATAGAGATGTCGTAAAGGCAGGAGGAATTGCGAGACTGTAGAGAGAGAGAGAGTTCGGGGCAGGAGAGGTAGATTTGGAAATCCTCTGCATTGAGGAGTGTGGTCTAGTGGACGCGAGCACAGGCTTGGGAGACAGAAGGACCTGTGTTCTAATCCCAGCTCTGCCATTTGTCTGTTGTGTGACTTTGGGCAAATCACTTAGTTTATCTGTGCCTGAGTTCCCTCATCTGTACCATGGGGATGAAGATTATGAGGGCTATATGGGACACGGACTGTGTCCAACCCAATTATCTTGTATTCATTCATATTTATTGAGCACTTACTGTGTGCAGAGCACTGTAAAAAGTGCTTGGAAAGTACAATACAGCAATGAAGCGAGACAATCCCTGCCCAAAATGGGCATCAACAGACATCAAAACAAGTAAACAGGCATCAATTTAAATAAAATTTATTTAAAATTTAAATAAATAGAATTATAGACATATACGCATATACATAAGTGCTGTGGGGCGAGGGGGAAGAGCAAAGGGAGTGAGTCGAGATGACGCGGAAGGAAGGGGGAGCTGAGGAAATGGGGGCTTAGTCTGGGAAGGCCTCTTGGAGGAGGTGTGCCTTCAGTAGGGCTTTGAAGAGGGGAAGAGTGATTGGTGGATTTGAGGAGGGGAGGGCGTTCCAGGTAGGACTAGGGCTATAGGTCGGTGTTGAGACAGGTGAGATTGAGGCACAGAGGGCTGGGATGTAGAAGGAGAGGACGGAGGTGAGGTAAGAAGGGGCAAGGTGATGGAGAGATGTAACTACCCCAACACTTGGAACAGTGCCTGGCACATAGTGAGCGCTCAACAAATACTATCACTATTATTATTATGGTTGAAGCTGTGACAGTCAATGAGCCTTAGTATTTATTCTTTGCCTCTTTTAGCCAGCGCCACGTTGGCCCTCAACCAAATGGGAAACAATTCCATTTCCTGAAGATGCTTTGGGGTGCACTTGGGATTGGAAGTCACAGTGGGGTGTGTAAAGCTGTCCCAGGGAAGGTAAAGCAGGGAGCCAGGACAGACTTGTGTCATCTTAGAGTGACCAGAGAGGCAAGGTTCCCGCCCTCCTTCTTCGTCACTTAAGCATTTAAGTCTGCACCCCTAAGCGCTTTGAAACTCATTCCACCTCCACCCCCAACAGCACCTCGGTACTCAGTTGTTTTCCCTACCTGTAATTTATTTTGATGGCTGTCTTCCCTCAGATTATAAGCCTTTTGAGGATAGGCATCATATCTAGCAGCTTTCTTTTTCTCTCTCAAGTCCATACTCTGTACATAGTAAGCACTCAGTGAATACTGTTGTGTAATTATGCCCTTACCTGGTTTGGTCTGACAGTGTAAATCTTGCATTTTCACCTTTCTTTGGATAATGGTAATAGATTGTAAGTTTCTGGAGCGCAGGGATCATGTCTGATTATTCTGTTGTACTCTCCCAAGAACTCAGTACAGTGCTCTGTACACAATAAGTGCTTAATAAATCCTACTGATTAATACCTTGAATTTATATAGCACCTTCCTTCAGTGGAGTGCAGAGGGTTTGACTCATAGAGTATCCCCAGGTTCCAATGCCAGTGAGGGGCCAAGAAATGTACCGTGCTTGATCACAGTGAAATTATAAATGGGGCATGGATGGAGGCTGTGGCTCCTGCCTTGCTGCTTCTCCAGCCCCTCTCTCCCTTACTGAGGTAGTTTGGGGGTTGCAATTAGCTGTGCTCTCCATTTCAGAGGCAGAATCTCAGCCTTGTTCCCACCTTTTCCCAATTCCTCCTTCCAAAGAAGCTCAATTTTGGAGGCTCCCAACTCTAATCTCCCTGTTGATTTCTACCAACCTCTTGCTGTGGACCAGGGATTAGGGGAGAGATGCTACAGTACCCAGTTATCGGGGGTTGGGGGGGAGCGGGCGGCACCAGGCCCCAGGGTTGGGGAGGTGCGAACCGCACAGTCCTATTTTACCCAATTCCCAGCGATATGATCTAAACCCCTCCTGAGAGGACAAGACATCAACTTCCTTCTGATGCCCTTTCTTGTCACAGTCATGGACAGAAAGGTGATGGGTCATTAATCAATCAAACGATGGTATTGAGTGAGCACTTACTGTTTGCAGGGTGCTGTGTTAAGCACTTGGGAGAGTATAGTACCACAGAATTGGTAGACACACTCTCTATCCACAGTGAGTTAGAGAGGAATGAGTAGTAAATAGTATTTATTACGGTGCACCTGAAAAAGGTTAACAGAAGCATACAGAGTGTTCCCTGCCCATAAGGAGCTTACCCTTTTATGTAGTCAGCGTAAACACTTGACTGTACAGCTGATTATTCATATGTAAATAATTGCAAAGGGAGGGCAACAGTAAATACATAAGTGTTGACATGGCTGCCAGGCTGATATGACTTCAGAGATGGGAATTAACCCAGGAAGGCTTGTTGGAGGAGGTGAGATTTTTAGGAGGGCTTTGAACATAAGGAGAGCTGGGTCTGTTTGATTTGCAGGGGGAGGGGGCTCCAGATCTGGGGAAGGGTATGGTTGAAGGGATAAAAGTGCGAAAGGCAAGAGCAAAGTACAGTTAGGAGATTAGTTTGGGAGGAATGAAAAAAATCTGGTAAGGAGTGCCAGAAGGGAACTGATATGTAAAATGGGGAGAGATGGTGAAGAACCTTGAAGCCAGTTGTGGAGTCCTTGTATGATGCAGAGGACGTTGGGGGAAGTCAACAGAACTCTTTGAGGCGTAGAGAGATGTATGGAAAGGCACTTTGGTCACCCAGAAAGTGGGGAGTCTTTGGCAGAGGAAAGAGGCTAGGGATTTTCAGTATTTTCCCAGGTTCCTCTGCTTTGTTGGGGATGGGCCCCTGGCTGGACTTTCACCATGAAGGTTTTTTGCAGTTTTAAAGGTTGACCATCAGGCATAACAAAAATGCCCATGTCCTCTGAGAAATTGCATTGGTTGCGATTGTGAGGTTTTTTCCAGGTTTGGCAGCGGATGCGAGAGTACTCTAACCAAGTACCACCGTTAGGTTTGGTTATTTATGGATTGACCTCACCACAGCTCTGTGTTTCTCTTACAGAAAGATTGTCGACAGAATAGACAATGATGGAGATGGCTATGTAACTACGGAGGAGCTGAAGAGCTGGATCAAAAGAGTGCAGAAGCGGTATATCTATGAGAATGTGGCTAAAGTCTGGAAAGATTATGATCAGAACAAAGACGATAAGGTTTCTTGGGAAGAATACAAACAGGCGACGTATGGTTACTATCTAGGTAAGAAACCCTCCAGGTCTAGGGCTTTCAGAGACCCTAATTTTGTAATTGAATTTGGCTAAAATATCACCACCTGACCCTTTGGGCTTATAGGTATCAGGCGGCTGAGGGAGAGAGGAGGACGTTGGGACTTGAAGCCACACAGATTTGAACTTTTCTTTATGGATTCTCCAGGAAACCCGGAAGAGTTTCAAGATGGATCTGATCAACACACGTTTAAGAAGATGCTGCCCCGTGACGAAAGGAGGTTCAACACGGCAGATCTGGATGGGGACAGCACAGCCACCCGGGAGGAGTTCACTGCCTTTCTGCATCCTGAGGAGTTTGAACACATGAAAGACATCGTGGTCTTAGTAAGAAAAATGGGATCCAGGGCTAAACCGGGAGAGGTTGGGGATAGGGGAAGGAGAAATGGATTTTTTCTCCCCTTTTCTCAAGAAACCAACTCAGGGTAACATTAACATTGACTGTTTTGGGTATAGCCATGATTATTGTATCAGCCTCCTTGCTGACCACCCTGCCTCCTGTCTCTCCCCAGTCCAGTCCATACTTCACTCTGCTGCCTGGATTATTTTTCCACAAAAAAGTTCAGGTCAATGTTTCTCCACTCCTCATGAACCTCCAGTAGTGGCCCATCCACCTCCGCATCAGACAGAAACTCCTTACCCTTATCTTCAGAGCACTCAATCACCTTGCCCCGTCCTATCTCCCCTTGCCATTCTCCTATTACAACCCAGCCCACACACTTCACTCCTCTAATGTTAATTTACTCACTGTATCTCAATCTCATCTATCTCACCACCTGCCTCCTGCCCACGTCCTGCCTCTAGCCTGGACTGTCCTCCCTCTTCATATCCGACAGCCAGTTATTCTCCCCCACCTTCAAAAACCTTATTGAGGTCAGTCTCCTCCAAGAGGCTTCCCGACTAAACCTTCTTTTCCTTTTCTTCCACTCCCTTCTATGTCACCCTGACTTGCTCCCTTTATCCATCCCTCCTCCCAGTCCCATAGCACTTATGTACAGATCTGTAATTTATTTATATTAATGTCTATCTCCCCCTCTAGACTGTAAACTCATTGTGGGCAGGAAATGTTTCTATGGTACTCTCCCAAGTGCTCAGTATAGTCCTCTGCATACAGTAAGCACTCAATAAATATGGTTGATCGGCTGACTGACTGATAAGCCAAAAAACCGTTGGTGAGACATTGAGGTGTGCCTGCCCCTTGGAGCCTGGCAAGAAAGTCAAAGACCTACAAAGCTCTGGAGGGTTTTATCTTGTGAAGGTTGGCAGTAGGCTAAGGGAGGAGTGGACTCCAGACTTGTACCTAAGATATCTCTGGCCGTCTTCAGAAAGGAGTGTTTTTCCCCCACACTCTTTCCAGGCTCTGAGTATTTAAATCCCCACAGATTATTCCTTCGGTGATGCGCAATTTGTGCTTTACTTATTTGGAGGCCGTGTGACCATTTTAATGTCTCTTCATCAGTGGTTGGGCAGAGGAACGAAAGCATCCCTGCTAAGATGCTACTTGTCTTATCAATCAGTGGTATTTATAGAGCATTTTCTGTGTGCAGAGCATTGTATTAAGAGCTTGGGAGAGTACAATATAATGGAGTCTGAAAACTTGATCCCCGTTCTCAAGGAGTTTACTATCTAGTGGGGGAGACAGACATTGAAATAAATTACAGAAAGGGGAAACAGTGGAGTGTACTCCTGGCTCTGCCACTTGTCTGCTCTTTGACTTTGGACAGGTCATTTAACCTCTCTTTGCCTCAGTTACCTGTAAAATGGAGATTAAGTGAGCCCCATGTGGGACATGAACTGTGTCCAACCTAATTATCAAGTACCTGTCTCAGTGTTTAGTACAGTGCCTGATCCCATAGTAAGCACTTAAATACCATAAAAAAGTAATAGAATAGATACATAAGTGCTGTGGGGTAGCTTGAGTATCACAGTTTTAATGGGTAGAGCCCTAAGTGTTCAGGTGATGCAGAAGGGAGGGCAAATAGGTTGGTTAAAATTGTTGAGGGAAGATGTCGAATTGGCTAAGGAAGACTCGGATTATTTATGGATGGCAGATATTGACATGGATCAGTCTGTACTTTGTACCTGCTAATCTGAGACTGAGGCAAAAAGTAGGCTGAACACCTTATTCTAGTATTGTAGCCTCAACCTGTGACCCCAGATTAGAGGGTAAAATGAAAATGGTCTTGGACTTTTGAGCTACACGTGCCCTTGCTTGTCCTAATAATTAACTTCTGGAAGCACCTCAAACTAAGTCTTCCTGGTGCAGGACGGAAGTTTGTGCCAGTGAACACCTGAGTTATGGCTTGTACCAAACTTATTTTTACATATTTTCCTTGCATTGAAGTTGATGGCCTTGCTAGTGGAGGCTGGAGGTGGTAAAATAAATAATTGCCCTAGCTTTTCAGCTTTGAAGGCTTAGTAAGAAAAACTCTGTGTTTGATAAACCTCCATTGCATTTGGAGCACATGGAGCATTAATATTTCATGTTTTCCCCCAGGAGACAATGGAAGATATAGACAAGAACGGTGATGGATTCGTGGATCAAGATGAGTACATCGGTAAGAGTTTTTGTTCTTTGGGAATGAGCACGGCTGTGGACTGGCTCTGCTGACTCGCCTTCTTTCGGCTGAATGGGAAAAGCCGCGGCCCCTCTACGTCTGCTGCTTGTGCAGAGAGGCTTTGCTGCTGGCTCCTGACACACCGTTGGTCAACCAAGCCAGCATAGGTGATGCCATGTCAGGGAGGCTAGGCAAAATGAAGGAAAACATTCTGGCCGAGAGAGAAGAAATCATCTCAAAAGCCTGGTACAGTTTAGCTGTGAATAATAATAACAGTGATGAAGATGAATATGGTACTCGTTAAGCGTTTATTAGCCAAGTACTGTTCTCGGTGCTGGGGTAGGTAAAAGTGAGGTTGGAAACAGTCCCTGTCCCACAGTGGGCTTACACTCTTAATCCTCATTTTACAGATGAGGTAACTGAGGCCCAGAGAAGTTAAGCGACTTGCCCAAGGTCACACCGCAGACGTGTGGCAGAACCAGGATTAGAACCCAGCTCCTTCGGATTTCCTTGCTCCCGCTCTATCCACTAAGCCATGCTGCGTCTCAACCCAGTAAGGGTTGCATTATCCAAGTGAAACTTGTCTCCTGTTGCCTGAATAGAATTTATGACAAAAAGAAAAGATTTCAGTAGGTTTTCTGCCTCACTAAAGTCTCCTCTTTCTCTCACCTTTCCTGAATCCCTCACCCATTTGCAAATTACTAGTACTGTATTGAGTTCTCAGTATTACTATTTTTTCTGGTATTTGTTAAGCACTTACTATGTGTCAAACACCGTTCTAAACTCTGGGGTAGGTACATGTTAATTGTCGGGCACATTCCCCATCCTGCATGAGGCTTCCAGTCTGTGTAGGTGGGAGAATAGGGATTTAGTACATGTTTCACAGTTGAAAAAACTGAGGTCCAGAGAGGTTAAGTGACTTGCACAAGGTCACACGGCAAGCAGTTGGCAGAGCCGGGTTTGGAATCCAGATCTTTGAACTCCCAGGCCTGGGCTCTTTCCACTGGGCCCCATTGCTTCTCTGTTCCCATACATGAGAAATAACAGAAATATTAAGCCTGGAGAATACTAGAAAGTTAAATGATGTACATTTGGTGAATTCATGGAGGAATGAAACGCGCTGTTAATATCTGAAAACAGTTACAGATGCTCAGTCCCTTACCACTCCCTGCTGGTCTTCAAATGAAATATAACTAGACTTACAAGTTTTCATTCAAGGACCACTTCATCAGGGGGTGTCCCTGCAGAGCCCCTCCAGGAGTGAGAGCATCATTCTCTCTATCCTGACATCATTTTTAGATTGGGAACATAAGGCAGTAAATCCTTACTAGATGCAATCTCAGCAGCACTTTCCAGAGCCTGCAAACTTAGGGAAGCGTTTAAGGGTTACAGGAGAATCCTTGGGAAAGTTACTGGGACTGGCGGGATCGGGGATGCAGACCACCCTGAGAAACACTGTTGCAGCCCCCGTCTCTTTGGTTGATTTACAGGGTCACTATTCTTTCACTTCAGTTGGTCCTCTTTCTTGTCTCCAACTACTTATCCCTAGAAGTATGACAAAAATCGTTAAAGGGATGGTAAATAAGTCCTGTGGAAAAGGCTCATTGCATTGGGGTTATAAGAAAGAAAAGGCTAAAGGGGAGAGGATGGTCTTCACAGTCCTTAGGTTTCTAAGCAGTTTTTAAAGGGAGGAACCTGATGCTGCAGGGCCTTGGAAGACCAATAAGGGGATTTTGGCCCTGGTGAAAGGGGGAGAGATCCACCGTTTAGTACAGTGCCTCACATAGAGTAAGTGCTTAACAAATACAATAATCATCATTATTATTATTGGATAAAGTAAAAACTTTGTGTGCAGGGAATATGTTTACCAAATCTCTTGTACTCTCCCAAGCACTTAATACAGTCCTCTGCACACACTAAGTACTCAATAAATACGATTGATTGACCAAGACAGCAAAATGACTTGTAGCACTAAGAACACAGGTAGCTTCAAATCAAGCAACGCGGCCTAGTGGAAAGAGCACAGTCCTGAGAGTTGGAGGACCTGGTTCTAATCCCAGTTTTTCAATTTACCTGCTGTGTGACCTTGGGTAAGTCAATTTCTCTGTGCCTCAGTTACCTCAACTCTAAGATGGGGATTCAACGTCTAGTCTCCCTTCTGCTTAGATTGTGAGCCCTGTGTGAGTGAGAGACTGTGTCTGACCTGCTTGATTTGTATCAATCAATCAGTGGTATTTATTAAGTACTTACTATGTGCAGAGCACTGTCCTAAGCGCCTGGCAGAGTACAGTTCAATAGAAATAGCAGACACATTCCCTGCCCGTAATGAGTGCTTGATCCATAGTAAACACTTAACAAATACCATAAAAAAGCACCCCATATACCTGCAGAGTCATTTTCTGCTTTGAAATACAAAGACCTAGAAAAAACAGGTGTGTCATTTTCCTCCTTTCTCACATTAATTTCCCAGTTGGGTCACTTTCCAGCTTTTCCATACTGAAAATTTCACAGAAAACAAGGTGACAGCTCCAGGGGCAACAAAGGGGTTTCAAAAGCCATACTTCCATACTGGAATGGCTGAAATTTGTCTTTATGTTTCCTCCTGTCCCTACTTAAACTGTGAGCTGCTGAGAGCAGGGACTATGTCAAATTCCCACATGTGTATTCTCTCCCAGCACATAGTACAGTGCTCTGAAAGCAGTAAGTGCTTAATAAGTACTGCTATTACTAATAATCGTGGCCCACAAGGATCTTACTGGCTAGAGGGAGCTTGCAGCCTAGAGGAAAGGACAGAGTTTGTCCATTAACTGAGATCAGAACTTTTCTAATCAGTTTCATTTCGGTTTTTTCACGTCTGGCTAAAATAACAAGCATGTTCAGGCTCTGCTGTAATTAAAATGCAGTTGGTGGTACTACCTGGATTTAGTAACGAATGTTGATACTCCCTTTCTGTGTGGATGTGTTGAATGTCTGTCCCTTGTCTTGTAAGAAAGTGATGACCAAGACTGTCAGTGGACAGTTGTGTGGCAGTCATATTGACTGGAATGCACAAGTGATTAAAACAAGCATTATGGTATTTTTTATTAAGTGGGTGGGGTCTCTTCAAGTACCTTCTGAACATTGTATATTGTCAGGATGAAGCTGGTGATCAATTTTTCCTAGATTTGGCCTAGGAGAAACATAATGACTCTTTGGTTGAACAAAAGCACTGTGAGTTACACACACCTACTCCTTAGAAATGTAAAACTGACCAACCTACTTAACCTAATGTAATGGGACTTTAGGCTGTGCAGACCAAATCGATATTTTGTGTGGCTAGGAGGGTTTCGTTTGGGGTTGGATCGACACCCTGGAGCCTTTCTGAGTAAATGCAGCCTCTGCACTTTCCCCCTTCTTTATCCCATTTCTCCACTCTCACTCTTTGGGTTATTAAGACTTGTAAGCAGTATGGTTTAGTGGTAAGAGCCTGAGTCTGGGAGTCAGAAGACCTGGGTTCTAATTCCTGCCCCACCACTTAACTGCTCTATGATCTTGGTCAAGTCACCTAACTTCTCTGTGCTTCAGTTCTTCTGCAAAATGGGGATTCAATACCTGTGGTCCCTCCTACTTAGAATGCAAACTCCATGAGGTATCTCTCCCAGTGCTTAGTACAGTACTTGGCACATAGTAAGTGCTTAACAAATGCCACAATTATTAGTATTGGAGAGATGAATAGTTTGTGCAGAACAAGAAATAGATGCCCTCATCTTCTCCCTCCAGACTGTAAGGTATTTATGGGCAGGGGATGTATCCACTAATTCTGTTGTACTCTACTCTCCCAAGCACTTAGTACAGTGCCATGTGCATAGTAAGCATTCAGTAAATCCTATTGATTTATTGATTTTCTTACTCTTTTCTCTCTCTCTCTCTGCTGTGTCACTCTTGCACTTGGATTTATTCCCTCTATTCACTCTTCCCTCAGTCACACAGCACTCATGTACGCATCTGAAATTTATTTATATTAATGTCTGTCTCTCCCTCTAGACTGTAGCTCCTTGTGGACAGGGAACATGTTAACCAACACTATTATAGTGTACTCTCCCAAGCACTTAGTACAGTTGTCATGCACAGAGTTGGTGCTCAATAAATACGACTGATGATCGTCTCTTCTCCCTCTCCCAGAAGTTGCTTACCCACTCCTTCAATCAAGTGTAACTTGCAAGCACCTTGGTTTAAGCCCAGCAGACTGCCTTGTCTTTTCTTTTGGCAGGCTCACTTACCGTTAACGAGACAAAAGACTTTGACAGGTCCTCTTTTCCCTTCCAGCTGATATGTTTGCTCATGAGGAGAATGGCCCAGAGCCAGATTGGGTTGTAACTGAACGGGAGCAGTTTTCGGACTTTCGTGATCTGAACAAGGATGGAAAGATGGACAAAGAAGAGATTCGCCACTGGATCCTCCCCCAGGATTACGATCATGCCCAAGCGGAGGCCAGGCACTTAGTGTATGAGTCAGACCAGGACAAGGTATGTAGAGTGGCTGGAAGAGGTCATTAATGTAGACTAGTTGACATAAGATTAAATGGTTGGCTTCTTTCTAGATGAGCCTTCGAGTGGAGTCTTTATTGACTTTTGTCATTAATGTTATAGAAACAGAGATCAGAAAACTTAGTAGAGTTTGTTGTTACACAAAACTTTGTGTAACATTCTGAACTTCAGTTAACTGTAAAGCAAACAATGAGAACATTGAGATCCCTGGCTTTTAATCAGATAGGATCTCGCTGACACTCATGTTTGGTGACCTTTAAGGGTGGTCGGTGAAAGGGACTTAGGTAGTCTGCCCTGGGCTCATTTGGAAAGAGGTGGATTCATTGGTTCTGACCATTTTAATCAAACTTCAATCACATAGAGAAACCAAAGTTGAAAGGACATAGTGTTTCATCCAGCAGTTGAAATTGACTCCAGAGAAAATTGTGTTGATTCAAAAGGGATTTTTTTATGGTATTTATTAAACACTTACTATTTGACCAGTGTTGTACTAACCACTGGGGTAGAAACAAGCTAATCAGGTTGGACACAGTCCATGTCCCACAAGGAGCTCACAGTCTTAATCCCCATTTTACAGATGAGGTAACTGAGACACAGAGAAGTGAAGTGACCTGCCCAAAGTTACCTAGCAGACAAATGAAAGAGCCTGGATTGTGTTCTTTCCAGTAGGCCATGCTGCTTCCCTGATTTGGATTCACATGTATTTGTGGTGGGTGAGCAGTTTGCAGTGGGTTACTATTAGGAAAAGTAGGGATATAAGAAAGTCCAGCCCTAAACGTGACAGTGGTTGACAGAGGCAATTATTTTATGCTTCCTCCAAGCCCCCTGATGGAGACAGATACAGAAGTTATCCTCCGGTCCATCCTCTCTTACCAAGAGACAGGATTTTGCCAAGTGGGCAGGAAAGGCACGGAACATGCCCCTAAGTGTTTTGGAAGGTTGTAGCTATGATCAGGTGAATCTGGATGGAAGTTATAGCTTAAGACTGCAACTGCGGTCTTTTTTTTCTGAAGAAGTTCTTGCCCAAGGAAGCCATTTGGCCTAGTGGAAAGAGCATGCAGGAGCCTGAGAATTAGAAGACCTGGATTTTAATTCTGGTTCTGCCACTGGCCTCTTGTGTGATTTTGGGCAAGTCACTTAACTCTTCATTGCCTCAGTGTCCTCATCTTGTAAAATGGTTATTCAATACCTTTTCTCCCTCCTTTCTAGATTGTGAGCCCCATATGGGCCACAAGATTGTGTCTAACCTGATAATCTTTTATCTACCCCATCATATAGTTCAGTGCTTGGAACTGAGTAAGTACCCAACAGATACCACAGATATTATTAGGAATATTCATGCCTAGTTGATTATACAAAAGAGTATTTGTAGTCATTGGAGTTCCTTACTAATACCTTTCTTTTTTCCCTGTCCAGGATCAAAAACTAACTAAAGGCGAGATCTTGGAGAACTGGAACATGTTTGTTGGAAGTCAGGCGACCAATTATGGGGAAGACCTTACCAAAAATCACGATGAGCTATGATACTCACATGTGCAGGGTGACTGTCAGTTTTCCTGCTGACTAATGTGGTTGCTAAAGTCTTCTTGGCTGAGTAATTTGCACCAGGATGTTTCCAATGAACAGTTTTATTACCTCATATTGGGAAGAAATAGACTGCTGTGTGACATTCCTCAGAAAAGTAATCATAGCTCAGATTTCTGTTAAAATACACTTTTGTGCTCAGTAGTTTGGATTTTCAAGTTCAACAACTTTTTTGTAAGTTTTCCATTTTTGTTTTTATTTTTTTTAATGAAAGGGAAATAATACTAGAAAAAGCCCTATCTTTTGCCAGCATCATTTGCCAGTAGATGAGTGGGAGCAGGGAAGGTTAAAATTAGCTCCCAGTGTTTAAAGATTGAAACAGACCCATGGGTTTGTTTTGTCAGTCTTAAATAGTATGCAAGGAAAGTCCTGGTTTTATATATGCATAAAGCTAATCTAGTGGGTTTTTGTATCTTTAAAAATATAGGTTCATTTCAAAGAAAGTGTGATATTTCATGAACCTTTGTAACTCTATATCATGAACTGTTACTGTAAATTTTATATACAATCACTGTGCATATTCCTGTACTGACCTTTTAATGTGCACAATAAACTGTCTTTGTTTTTTTACAATGTAAAGTGATTCAAATGTGAACAAGAAAGACATTTCTGGTGAGGAAAGAAAGCGTGACCATTCCAACCCTAAACTGAAGAATGATGCGCTGAGAGTGGTTCCTCAGAAAACTTGCTTTAACTCCCCGAGATAATTTTTCTGAAGCTTAAAAGGGGAGGGGACCATTAAGACAGTGAAAGGAGATAAAGAGAAGCTATCATCCCATACATGCGAGAATGTTTTACATCTCCTCACCAACTCACAATAAAGAATCCTTTTACCAGCATCAGCAGCCTAATTTATGGAACAAGGATAAGGTAATGGCCCAGTCTGAGTTACCATGCCAATGCGTTAACAGCTGGAAATTCTTTAACAAGTTGATATGCTATATCCTTCTAACTAGTAGGTGGAAAGAATAAAAAACTTTTGGGAATTTCACTTGTGGTTTGAATTATTTGTCTTCACTGTATAGTATTGTATTCCCATTGCAATATATCATTCTGAATGTGATCACTATAAGTAGGGATTTTAAAGGCAACTGGAATCAAGTAGCCAACTAGAAGGCTTACAGTTTCCTAGAGTTGAATATAAGCACGTAATTTAAAAACTTTTCTCCAGAAGCCTAAGTAAAAGTTCCTTCAGTTCTCTTGGGTAAAAGGAATGTTTGGAATTTGATATCATACTTAATAGAGTCCTATAAATTGTAACCTTAAAAGTTTCCTTCTCATAATTCTGATGGATGCTCTTGGAATCCCTTAGTTGACTTCTGCCTGCCCTTCCAAAACATGATTATGGTTAGAAAATATGACTGCCATTCTTCCTTCACCTGAGATCCTAAAAGGTGTAAATAGGATTTTGGTGGGGAATAGGAATTCTTTTTTTGTACAGAAATATTAACCCCTATTATGTCTAAGTAATTTGGGAACAGGGAATGGGTAATGGAATGGTAATGGGAATGGTTACACTTTCCCGAGCGTTTAGTATAGTGCACTGTCCCCAGTGGGTGCTCAATAAATGCTACCATTAAATAATGACAGAATGCCAGCAGTCATAACCTAATTTAAAAAGCTTGTATTCATTTTACTAAAGTTTAAGCCATTAAGCACTCTTCACCCCCAAAGGGAATT
This sequence comes from Ornithorhynchus anatinus, assembly GCF_004115215.2. NCBI lineage: Eukaryota > Metazoa > Chordata > Mammalia > Monotremata > Ornithorhynchidae > Ornithorhynchus > Ornithorhynchus anatinus. Next base: position 43,119,704 of record NC_041730.1, on the reverse strand, counting down.
ACCACTTAGTTTTCAAGTTCCTCTTAGAAAGAATGTGTAGATGTTAAGTATTTTTGAACACTGAATTATTCTTTCAAGTTAGTGCACTGAAGAAGAGTAGTTCTTAAGGAGATTAGGGCTTCTGGGTTGAAATTTAACCCTACTTAAGGGAAACAAACCTTTGCTAGGGGACATAACTGTTAACATTATGATTATTCAAGCCCTGGGTTTCTAATGGGATTTGACTTTTCAGAGAGCACATATTTTTTCCAGGAATCATTTCAAATAAGATTATTAACAAATGCTACCAAATTTTACTGCAATGTGAAATACTGTAATGTCATCAAGAGTTGTTTATGCACTTAATTTGATAGCTGCAAGCCACACACTGTCCCAGCAGCATAAAAATGCATTTTGTGCCTATTTTGTCAGTTATTGCAGCTTTTCCAAATGGATTACGATGCAATGAAATTTTTTAAGGAAATGTGTCAATGGACATCCATCTACCTGCAGGTTATTTTTTATGGTATTTGTTAAATACATACTATTTAATTTATAAGTTAATAATTATATTAATAAATGTATATACTAAGTGCTTACTATGTGCCAACCACTGTTCTAAGCGCTGGGTAGGTACAAGTTAATTAGGTCAAACACAGGCCCTGTCCTGCATGGGGCTCACAGTCTAAGGAAGGAGATAGTTAATTCCCATTTTACATTTGAGGAAACTGAGGCACAGAGAAGTTAAGTGGCTTGCCCAAAGTCACAAAGCAGACATATGGCAGAGGTGAGGTTAGAACCCAAGTCCTCTGACTCACAGGCCTGGGCTCTTTCCATTAGGCCATGCTGCTTCTGGTTTTTGGCAGGTTTTGGAGTATGCAATTGTACCCTTCTGAATTCTTTTGGCCACCTTGCTTCCAGTCAGTTCTTAGTTGTGCAGGCAATCTGTCGCTTGGTTTTTCCTGTACCGGTTAGCAGAATAATATAATAATAATAATAATGTTGGTATTTGTTAAGCGCTTACTATGTGCAGAGCACTGTTCTAAGCGCTGGGGTAAACACAGGGGAATCAGGTTGTCCCACGTGGGGCTCACAGTCTTAATCCCCATTTTACAGATGAGGGAACTGAGGCACAGAGAATTTAAGTGACTTGCCCACAGTCACACAGCTGACAAGTGGCAGAGCTGGGATTCAAACTCATGAGCCCTGACTCCAAAGCCCGTGCTCTTTCCACTGCGCCATGCTGCTTCTCGTGGAAGGTGCTCTGCTTCTCTCTAGCAGAAGGTGGAAGTGCAGGGGATGGGGATCACCTGTCAGTTTAGATACAAGGGACCAGTCTAGTTTGATAGTTCATAGGTTGAAACTTGGCTACAGTGAGGTAGGATCATTTTTGCTATAAGGGCATACTTTTATTAGACAATTTGGAAATAACAATGGAAAAAGGGGAGCATTCTTCTCCAAACATGAGTCTGTTCTAGGCGTATTATGAGAAGCAGTGTGGCTTAGTGGAAACAGCATGGGCTTGGGAGTCAGAGGTCGCAGGTTCTAATGCCGGCTTTGCGACTTGTCTGCTGTTTGACGCTGGGCAAGCCACTTAGCTTTTCTGGACTTCAGTTACCTCATCTGTAAAATTGGATTAAGACAGCCCCATGTGGGACAACCTGATTACCTTGTATCTACCCGAGCACTTAGAACAGTGGTTGGCACATAGTAAGCACTTACTATATGCCACATTTATTAATATAATTATTAACTTATGACCTACAGTTGGTGCAAGGTATGTGGCTTAGGAAGAAATAGATGGGCACATGTACTTACATTGATCAAGTTATGATATGAACATATCTCTAACTTAGTCTTTCTGTTTGTTTTTACAACTTTTCATTTAGAATAAAAGAGCAGTGAGTATAAAGCAATTTGCTCGTGATGGAGATAATGTAGGAAATTATATCAAACTGTCAGTCATAGTGGTATCTGAAGTGCCTAGCCCTGATTCCATTAGTTCCCTTTTAAAGTTACTAGGGAGGAATTTTTGCATAGTATAAAGTTCTTCAAGAACTTAAACTCCATGTTATAATACGAATGACTATTTAAAATTTGAGGAGTTCTGTGGTGTCAGCTTTGTTTTCAGTCCAAGGGAAGTGGGATTTGTCATTAGCTTTTTTTTTGTCTCAATTCAGCTCAGTTTCTGGTCTCTGCTCGTTTGGGCACAGGGGGACAAGGGAGTGTGTCAGGAGTTGTGTCTCCTTGGGTATGTGTTCTGATTGACCCAGGATGTTGTGTGATTGAAAGTTGACATTCCGGAGAGATTTGCTCTCAAATCCCTGCTTTTGGTCAGCCTGGGTTTTAGGGTTTGCTTGAAGGCAACCCAAGGGGCAGAAAGTGGCCCTGGGAAGCAGCATGGCCTGGTGAATAAAGTACAGACCTGGGAGCCAAAGGACTTGGTTTCTAATCCTAGCTGTTCCACTTGCCTGCTGTGTGATCCTGAGCAAGTCGTTTATGCCCAGTTACTCCCATTGCCTGTGAGGATAGAGAAGAGAGCGTTGGCTGTTTGTGGTTTTTACCTAATCTGCCCCACTGGAATTGGACGTTTCCTGCTTTAAGATCATACTGTTCTTTGAAGCGCTCAGCTAAACAAATAATATTTGAAGTAAAGAGACTTACTCCATTGATTCTGTGACAAAACCAAAGTACCTAGAATGAAAGAGCCTTTTTTAGATCTTCGCTAGTTCCACTCCATGGATGGCGCCGCCTATATACTTGGGCTCTTCTGAGGTGGAGGCTTTGGTCTCCCCATGCCACCCCTCCAGCCCCAAACCACCAGGCCCCTCCATTGCCACAGTAGCTACAGCAACATCCCTGGAAAGGTGGCAGCACCAGAAATTGAAAATGAAACCTAATTATTTTAAAGTTAGGGCTTGGGCTGGGTTAGGGATGAATTTAGGATTTGACGATTGGCGTGTTTATTTCTTTGTGTCCCATCACTGAAACCCACAAGCTCAGGAAGCACTGATACTCGATCGCCTGGATCTCCTCAGACAGTTTTTTATCGACTTTGGCAACTAATGACTATCTGTACAATTTGTAGTATCATTGGTATTAATCAACTAGAATTTTGGGATGGTTTTTATTGATGCTCTTTAAAGTCCCAAAATCAGTTTTGCCTAGTGAAAGAGCACGAGCCTGGGAGCCAGAGGACCTAGGTCTAATTCTGTCTGCTACTTACCTGCTGTGTGACCTTGGGCAAGTCATTTAACTTCCCTGTGCCTCAGTTTCCTCATCTGCAAAATGGGGATGCAATATCTATTCTCCTTCTTACTTAGACTGTGAGCCCCACAGGGACTGTGCCCAACCAATTAACTTGAATCTGTCTCAGCACTTAGAACAGTGCTTGACTCATAAAAAAATGGGGGAGGGCACTCAGGTGGATGGGTGGGACATTGGCTGTCATTCATTCTAGATCCCTGTCATTCATTTGGATGATGATGATGGTATTAAGTGCTTACTATGTGCCAAGCACTATTCTAAGCGCTGGGGTAGATTCAAGATAATCAGGTGGTCAATCCCACATGGGGCTCACAGCCTTAATCCCCATTTTACAGGTGAGGTAACTGAGGCACAAAGAAGTTAAGTGACTTGCCCAAAATCACACAGCAGACAAGTGGCAGAGCAGGAATTAGAACTCATGACCTCTGACTCTCAAGCCCATGCTCTTTCCACTAAGCCATGCTGCTTCTGGTTCTGCTTCTGCTTTGCTTCTGCTTCATTTCAGTAGTGAAATGATGACCCTAGGAGCAGGGGCAGATGTGTGCAATAAGGTATGGTCTCCAGAACAGAAATTTGCTCAAAATGATCCAAACACAATAAGGGGGAGTTAGTGGGGAGAGGGCTTGCCCCAAATGGAACCCTGACTAAAACGGAAACATCAGGAGCATCAATTCTTAGTGTAGACACACAGGCATTTAATTGCAAGTCCAATCCTTCCAGAAGAGGGGCGTAGTGACTAACATAGTGAGGAACATGCTATCTTTGGGCATGTCCATTGCTTTTTTTGGTGGTTGGACTCACAAAGACATGAACCGTTGACCCAGTGCAATACACTGTAGTCTCAAACTGAGCGAACACGGAACTGTTTGTGAAGTAGCCTTCGTTCAGGATGTGGAGACCGAGAAGCGGGGCTTCCTGTTTCGGCTCTGGAGGACACAGGGCGAGATGATAATCCACGCTGGAAAAGCCCATCTTCTTCACCCCTAGGGCAGCCGGTGGGACAGAGGGATCTGGATGGATGCATGGTAAGAGCACTGAGTGGTCACCATGAGCCTCACCGTTGAGGATGTCTGCAAATCACTTTGAGTCCACAGAACCTAGGAGAAGAAACCAAATACTCATTTCATTCATTCAATAGTATTTATTGAGCGCTTACTATGTGCAGAGCACTGCACTAAGCGCTTGGAATGAACAAGTCGGCAACAGATAGAGACAGTCCCTGCCGTTTGACAGGCTTACAGTCTAATCGGGGGAGACAGACAGACAAGAACAATGGCAATAAATAGAGTCGAGGGGAAGAACATCTCGTAAAAACAATGGCAACTAAATAGAATCAAGATTCGGCTTTCAATTTTCTAATCCTTATGTGACGGCAGCAGAGCATATGAATATTTTTGCCCAGCTCTCTCTGATGAATCTCCTGCCTTCATTCCCATGTTTATGCTGTTTCTCTCTCTCAGGACCTAAAGTACAGACCTGGCAAAGAGAAACACTTGGTGCGCAAAAGAGAAAAAAATTTCTCGTGTGATTCCAACTCCACTGAGTGGTGAAGAAAGGCCTGGATTACGAAACCATCCTTATCAATGGTCTACCCAGCTCAGGACTGTATCACTGACAGAAGCAAAGGTGTGCATGGCGTAGTGTTTTTTTGTTGCGCATTAGCTTGGTAGTCAGAATGACCTGGGTTCTAGTCTTGGGTCTGCCACTTGACTGCTGTGGGACCTTGGGCAAGTCACTTCACATCTCTGTGCCTCAGTTACCCCATCTGTAAAATAGAGATTGAGAATGTGAGACCCACATGGGACAGGGACTGTGTCAACTCCATTTGCTTGTATCCACCCCAGTGCTTAGTACAGTGCCTGGCACAAAGTAAGTGCTTAAGAAATACCGTCATTACTAAAGTAACAATCCCAAGAAACAATATAGTATTTGAAATTAAATAGGAGATGAGACAAATACATGCATGGAATTTTTCAAAATTGAAACCCCAAGTTTATCTGGCTGGACTTAACTGTATAATCTCAAAGTAAACTATAAGCTCATTATGGGCAAGGACTGTGTCTGCTAATTCTGTTGTATTATACTCTTCCAAGTGCTTAGTATAGTGCTCTGCACATAGTGAGCACTCAATAAATACCATTGATAGAGTTCAATTAATGCCATTGACTGATTAATCTCCTTTGTTTTAAAACTAGTCGCCACAATTTATAAGACTTCCTTGTTCCTGCATTCCTCACAGGCTTTAAAGGAGTTTAAAATGTTGCACCGTAGATGTGAAATCAGGACAATACATCTGTCATTCTGCAAACATAACTCAGTGAGATGGTGGAATATATTCCTCCAGTTGGTGGCTCAAGTATGCCTAAAGAAAACCATTTAATTCAACATGAATTTGGAAATTTACTAAAAGCACTGTCAAAAACAAATGGATGAAAATCATACATAGTTTGACTTTTGGCAGAATTTAAGTAGACAAAACAAACAAAAAATCAATACTGTTATTTGAAGCTGGCCATAAAATATTAACCAAGCTGAGGTTTTCTGAAGATTCAACCCCATTAAACATTAAGTTGTCTTGTGAAATATAAAAATCTACCAGGCTCCAATCTCTGAAACACCAATATAAAGAAAGAAGATGGGGGAGTACATGAAGCAGCAGAGAAACTTGGGAAAACTGCCAGTATGAATTGGTTTATTCTGACATGCTCTTTCATGAAGGAAAGATAATTTTATAATGTCAATTTTCAAAATGGAGGAAAATCTGCCTGAGGATGCAAAGTGTGGAAATAAAATCATGAGAAATTACTGAGGCACTTAGATTGTAATGCTGCCCGAAAATATGATGCTGACAAGCCATCACTTCAATTTTGTTTGTTTTATTTTAAGTTTGCAGTTCTTCATTCAACATAGACTTAGTGCAGGCATAAGGATTGTACGAAACCTAAAATAAAAACATCAACCGACCAGAGATATTTGCTTAAAAATGACCCCATGTAGCTCTTCTTGATCTTATTTTAAATAAATGCACCTACAATCCAGAGGGACTGTCAGTTTTGCTAGGAGAGGCACCTACTCCAGGATTCAAAATATAACCAGCTTCCACTGCTCACATTCAGTTTGTTACTAAATCATGTCATTTCCTTCTTCACAACATTTCCTGGATCTGCCCCTTCCATCCCAATCAAATGGGCTACTACTGTGATTAAGACACTTGCCAAATGCCAAATAGACTACTAGCTTTCTCACTGGTCCTCTTGACTCCAGTCATTCCCCTTTCAGGCCATACATCATTCTACTGCCTCAAATTTTCTCCTAAAATGTCATTCTCTATTCCTCTCCCTATTCCTTAAAAACCTTCAATGGTTCCCCTCACCAAGCAGAAACTGCTAACTTGTGGCTTTAAGGCACTCCGACTTTCTCCTTCTTACTTAGCCACTCTCTTCTCCTACTTGCATTCTTCCCTAGCCTTTGTTCCTCTCAAGGTAATCTGTTTACTGTGACTCATTCTAATTCTCTTGCTTTTCACTCATGACTTCCCTCCTGACCGAAACCTCTTTCTCCTATGAGTATGCCAGTTCACACAACTCTCCACATCATCAGAGACCTTCTGAAATCCCACCATACCCTGGGAGGTCTTCCCTTATTAATTTTTCTTCTCCCCAGGTTATAGCCTCCCAATTACCACCTCAACACTTTTGCACCACTTCCCACACTTGTGCACTCACAAGCACCAGTAGTACTTCTGGACATATCAGCCTACGTACTCTATTATTTAAGCTTTTATCCATTTCATTTTTCTACTTTCTCTTCCTCCTATTTGCAATTTATTTTTGGTCTACCTCTTCCTTATTAAAAACTACTTATTTATTCATATTAATGTCTGTCACTCCCTCCAGATTGTAAATTCATTATGGGTAGGGAATGTGGTTACTAATTCTGCTGTATTGTACTCTATCGAGTGCTTAGTACAGACTTTGCACATAGCATAGATTGACTGATGACTAAGAAGCAACCAAGCCTAGTGCATGAAGCACAGGCCTGGGAATCAGTACAGCGCTTTGCACATAATAAGCACTCAATAAATATGTTTGAATGAATGAGTCAGAGGGACTGGGTTCTAATCACGCCTACTCCACTTGTCTGCTGTGTGACCTAAGGCAAGTCATTTAACTTTTCTGTGCTTGTTACCTCATCTGTAAAACGGGGACTAAGACTGTGAGCTCCATGCGGGATGTCGACTGTGTCCAAATTGATTATCCTGTACCTACCGCAGCACTTAGTAACAGTGCCTGCCACATAGTAAGTGCTTGACAAATACCATTAAAAAAAAATAGTTCTTTGAGGGCAAAGATTGTTCCTTTGGACTCTATGATACTCTCCCAGGCATTCAGAACAGCTCTCTGCCTACAGTAGACACTCAGTAAATACTACTGTCTGATGGCTTTCCCTGGCAAGGAGAGACAGAGACCCTTCTGGGGATGTAGAGGAGACAACCATTTGGCATCTCCCTTTACATGTATTTCCTTTCCGGTTGGTGGGATAGTGAAATCTAGGACAGAGTTTTGATTCAGTAGGCTCCCAAGGAATGCATATACAGATCACTAAGCTAGTCTCATGGATTTTAATGAGTCTATTCTCCAATCCATCTGTAGACAGCAGCCCTCTGAGGGTTTGCAAAATAATAATTATGATAATTATGGTAATTGTTAAGCATTTACTATGTGTCAAGCACTGTTCTAAGCGCTGAGTAGATACAAGTTCATTGGGTTGAACGCAGTCCCTTTCTCACATGGGGATCACACCCTAGATCCCCATTTTACAGATGAGGTAACTGAGGCCCGGAAAAGTGAAGTGACTTACCCAAGATCACACAGCAGATACATGGGGGCGCTGGGATTAGAATCCAGGTCCTTCTGACTCCCAAGATCTGCTCTATCCATTAAGCCACGTGTACTTGGTGTGTGGACCCCAAACTGGTGTACTCAGGGATGCACAATTTGGGGTTAGGCAAGGGTGCACTGACATCCATTTTGTTGCCCTTGGAACAGCTTTCATAGGGATCTCTTTGAGATAGATATAGGCAACCCCTGAGATCACCAGAGTCCAAAGACTGCTCAAGCCAAATTTCTCCACACCACAAAGGGCACTGTGATGTCTGCTGGATCCACAGGGGACAATGCAGCTTTCCAGTGACTAATGAGTGACCCTGAAATAGGCTCGCAACTGAATCAGTGGATTTGGAATAATAGAATCTTTCAACCACACTCACGTATGGATGAGTTATTCTTGTGCGATCGTTGAACACCAAGGCTAGCTCTATTCCCCCTCCCCCCCCCCCCACACACACTTTCTCACTCATTCTCTCTCTCGTCCTTCTCCCTCGTCCCTCTCCCTCCTCTATTTCCAATTGAAAATGAGTCCTAGATGGTGCCTCTATATTTTTAAATGAGAGGTTTCCGACATGAACCACTAGACTGTCAGCTTCTTGACGGCAGGGATGTTGTCTACCGACTCTATTGTTCTTTCCCAGTGCTTAGAGCAGTGCTTTGAACGGAGTATACACTGTTCAATAAATCCCACTGATTAATGATATGAAGTGCTCAATTTCGGGACAGGCTAGTTCCCAAAATAACTAGTGCGATCTGATGAGAAATAATAATGATGATATTTGCTAAGTGCTTACTATGTGCTAAACACTCTTTTAATCACCTGGGTAGATGCAGGTTTACCAGGTTGGATGCAGCCTCTGTCCCACGAGAGAATTAACAGTCTTAATTCCCATTATTCAGATGAGGTTACTGAGACAGAGAGAAATAAAATGACTCACCTAAGGTCACACAACAGACATGTGGAGAAGCCAGGATTAGAACCCAGTTGCTACTGGTTCCCAAGCATACGCTCCATGCTGCAAAAACTATTAATTCCTCAAAGTCTAATCATTTAAATCCACTATCAATCTGACCACACACAGGAAACCAAATTGCATTGCTAAAGACCATTATTAGACATTCAGAGATGAATGGCATACAAAACTGATACCATGTTAGTGGACTGGAACATATGGCATTTCAATGTGCTAGATGGGAAATGGCCCAACCAATAGGGCCTCACAGCTTTCTGTCATTTTTGAGCCTGCAGGAAAACAGCCTGTCAGATTGCAGAATGGAAATGAGAACCTCTGGACAAAAATGCCTTTGACAGTGGCCACGCTATTTTGGTAGCCTCGTTTCTCTAAATGCCGCTACTGTGTCCGAATGTATTTATAACAGCTGAAAAATGGTCTCCACACTGTGGGTCGTTACTTGGAATTCCAAGGTCCATTCTGGCACGGGGCAAGTCTCGATGGTCCCCACAACTATGAATAAACACTAGCTCTGAGGCCAAAGTCACACATGAAGGGATCATCTGAGGGGACAATTTGACCCTGTTGGTGGTGGGTAGAGTAACTCCTCCAACCTTTGACCCAGTGTTTTTCATTTACATTCCACACTCATGGTTTGAAGAAGGACATTCAATTTTTTTTTAGAATTGGTACCTCTGCGGTGTCCAAGTCTCCACCGCATGCCTTTTCCTCAGCTTCCAAGCAAGAGAATAATAATAATAATGTTGGTATTTGTTAAGCGCTTACTATGTGCCGAGCACTGTTCTAAGCGCTGGGGTAGACACAGGGGAATCAGGCTGTCCCACGTGGGGCTCACAGTCTTAATCCCCATTTTACAGATGAGGGAACTGAGGCACAGAGAAGTGAAGTGACTTGCCCACAGTCACACAGCTGACAAGTGGCAGAGCTGGGATTCGAACTCATGAGCCCTGACTCCAAAGCCCGTGCTCTTTCCAATGAGCCACGCTGCTTCTCAGCCACGCTGCTTCAGCAGGCACTGCCAGAAGGGGTAGCGTCCCAACTGAGGGTATTTCCTATTCAGAACTATTGAAACATGACAATTCTGAGAGCCTCCAAGTGTGAGATTAAAATTGCTGGTGGATTGGATTTATCACTTGGCTTTACCTCTATTATGTTCTTGACATAGAATAGAGGGACATGGGTAGACTTCCACAGATATATTCCATACGACATCATTTGGCTGCAAGTCTGACATGACATATGCAGAGCTACCAAGCTAAGGTTGGCCACCATAGGAAGGGGAAGCAAATTCTTTCCCTCCCCAGAATGGCCAAATGTCTGAAACTGACTCTGCTCACGTCCTTCCCTCCCCCAAAGCAAGGCCCCTCTCCCATCCAACTCCCATGATACACAACCCCCTCCCCACAACACACACCTCCCGTAGCGTGGCGCAGTGGAAAGAGCACGGGCTTTGGAGTCAGGGCTCGTGAGTTCGAATCCCAGCTCTGCCGCTTGTCGGCTGTGTGACTGTGGGCAAGTCACTTAACTTCTCTGTGCCTCAGTTCCCTCATCTGTAAAATTGGGATGAAGACTGTGAGCCCCACGTGGGACAACCTGATTCCCCTGTGTCTACCCCAGCGCTTAGAACAGTGCTCTGCACATAGTAAGTGCTTAACAAATACCAACATTATTAACACCCACAGAAGAGTGGGTCCTGAGGAGATGAGCAGAAGAAGCAGTGAAAGCAGCCGGTGGAGTTCCAGTTATCTGTCTCTACTGTTTTACAAAATGGTATTAGTTCTTACAGTACTTGGAAGGTCCCCACAAAGCCCCAGGGTTGTTTTTTTTTTTTAATGGTATTTGTTAAGCACTTACTATGTGCCAGGGACTGTAGTAAGTGCTAGGGTAGATACAAGCTAATCAGGTTGGACACAGTCCATGTCCCAGGAAGGGCTCACTGTCTAAATCCCCATTTTACAGATGAGGCCACTAAGGCACAGAGAAGTTAAATGCCTTACCCAAGGTCACACAGGAGACAAGTGGGGAGCTGGGATGAAAACTCATATCCTTCTGACTTCCAGGCCTCTGTTTTAATAATAATAATGATGACATTTGTTAAGTGCTTACTATGTGCCAAGTGCTGGGGGGAATACAAGGTAATCAAGTTGTCCCGCATGGGGCTCACAGTCTTAATCCCCATTTTACAGCTGAGGTAACTGAGGCACAGAGAAGTTAAATGACTTGCCCAAAGTCACACAGCTGACAAATGGCATAGCCAGGATTAGAACCCATGACCTCTGACTCCCAAGCCCATGCTCTTTCCACGAGCCAGGTTTATCTACTAGGCCATGAGGGTTCTGGAATCCTGATTCACAATCCCTGGATTAAAGGAATTTATGAAGATGTTTAAACAAGTATGTGTCTAGAAAGTTTTCAGGATCAGGCTTTTATGAAGTTAAAAAGCCACAGATGACATGTTTTATTCTATGTAGGTGCCAAGTCATTTTTAATAAAGACTATCTGCATATATCCCTTTTAAGAATGGTCTTATTCTTTAGGGGACTGGCAGGCTAATTCAAAGCAACTAAACTCACATTCCTTTGACATCCATTCCTTCTATTGAACATAGTTTTGTTTTCATTTGTATAGAATTTATTAAGTGCTTACACTGCATCAGGCACTGTATTAAGCACTGGGGTAGGTACAAGATAATCATGTTGGACACAGTCCCTGTTCTACACAGGTCTTGCAGTCTTAATCCTCACTTTATAAATGAGGTAACTGAGGAGCAGAGAAGGTAAGTGACTTGCCCAAGGTCACCAAGCAAACAAGTGGCAGAGGCAGGATTAGAACCTAGGTCCTCTGACTCCCAGGCCTGTGCTCTTTCCACTACGCCAAGTTGCTTGAGTTGAAGCTATCATTGCTTCAAGCTGCTTCTCATTCACCTAAACCTCATTGCACTGCAGGTAGACATTTTTCAAAGGGCACTAAAAGTCTTGCTTGGCACCTGTTGTCTTAAGTTTGCAAACAATTCATGACAGGAACATTGCAAAAGAAACTCACTGGTTTCTAAACAAGAAAGCATACCTTTTCATTGAAAATCTTGCCCTAGAACTTAATCAAAGTCCCTATTGGAATAAGAATATAAGAACAAGTCATCAGAAAAAAAAGCCGGAAATAGCTTAGAGCTCTCCCCGAGAGGTACACTGAAATCCACCAGCAGCAGTCATGCTGACTGTGACCCCTGCTCAAAACAGGGAGTTGGGAATGGTGTCCTGCCTAGGAGAGATCAAGTCCTTCTTTTTAGCACTCTTAACAGAGTTAACCTGGATCTGCTGGGTCCATGGATGAAGGCAGTAGAATCATGTGCTTACTGTAGTCACGAGGGAATGTCTCCCCATTTAAGAACCTCCAGTGGCTGCCCATCCACCTCCACATCAAACAGAAACTCCCTACCATTAGCTTTAAAGCACTCAATCAGCTCGCCCCATCCTACCTCACCTTACTTGTCTCCTAAGACAGTCCAGCCTGCACATCCCATTCCTCTAGCACCAGCTTAGTCCCTTTGCCCTGATGTTGTCCACCTCGCTGCCAACTTCTTTCCCACATCCTTCCCCCTAACCTAGAGAACTTCTTCTCCATATATCCCACACCACCACTCTCTCCATCTTCAAAGCATTATTAAGGTCACATCTCTTGTTTATACATATTAACATCTCTCTCTCACTCCCCCTGTAGACTGTAGGCTAGTTACAGGCAGAAAATGTCTGCTTTTGTTGTATTGTACTCTCCCAGGTACCTAGTACAGTGCTCTGCATATAGTAAGTGCTCAATAAATACCATTCATTGATCGACTGACGTGCTCTCTATAGTTAGGAATCCCATCAAAACATATTGTTTTAAATGTTTGTTACGTTTCTTGGCCTAGCCTTGTGACTGATCCCAAACTTCCTTCGGGAGTACCTTAGGACGTGCAAGATAAGACTGAAACCTTCAAGTGTTTCACTGGTAACTGTTTTCACAGGTTATTGGAAATTGTCTAGAAAATAAAACGAGTGGTTATTAACTTGGGGTTTGCCCCTATTTTATATCATACCACTTTTCAATTCCAACATTTTTGCACAGTAAAATATTCTTCTATCTTTGTGCACAGTCTAGCTTTGCCTATCTAGAGTAGTCAAGTTACATACTACACTCCTAGAGTAGTCAAGTTACATACTAGACTCCTTTTGTGTGTGTGTGTGAGAGAGAGATTGAGCCATATTTTGCTGAACCCAGATCTAGCTATATTTGCTAATCATTGAAAAATATAACTAAGCACTTCCTTTCCTTTTTTTATATACTTCTGCCCTGAGGCAATCCAGGCAAAGAGTGCAATTTCCCCAAAACAAATAAATATATTTCCCTAACCCATGCTGTCGATCTTTAAGGATGTGAGGAGCAGAAAGAACTCTGAATACTTCCCGCTAGGAAACAGGCATTCACATTTCGCTGCATATGACTGCTAATACAATTTCAAGGTTTATGACTGAAAAAGAATTTAGAAAACGAAATAATTGTTACTTATGGACCCCCAAAATCTAACAAAAACTAATTAAAATGGAAACTATTCCCGAGCAATGCACTTGTGACATGGAAGACGTTTAATGAAGGGACGGATTATTATAATACTTATTATAAGTTCATTCTAGTAAATCAGTGTCAAAATGACAACAGAACCCAGTGTTTCTCAAGAGGTTTTGAGACACAGTCTGTAACAAGTAAAGAGTATCTAAGTCCATGTACAGGAGCAGAGAGTTAGAGGTTTGGATGAAGACAAGAAAATAGTAGTAAGGAAATATATTTATTAAAATATTTCAAAATGGCTGGAAGAATGCCATTATGTGCTAGAGCATTTTTTTACAGGAAAAATTCTAAAAGTTGATTGTTAAATATGGTTTGATTTTTCCGGCAACTAGTTAAGGATTAGAAATGGCAAGAGATAACTGGAAGACAAAATAGATCAGAAAATGACTTTATTTTTCCAAACAGACAGAGTCTGCCATTTCCTATGTTTTCAGAGTGATAGATTTAGATGAAAACATCTCTGAAAAAATGTCTCAAACATTTAGAAACCCTCAACAGGAACATGGTCCTCACCATCAGCATGATGTACTGCAGAATGACCTAGGGAAGTGGCAGTGTAAAGCAAAGGAGCTTTAGTTTCCTTTTACAAGTAAACCCAGTTCAAGGGCGATCCCCCAAGACCATAAAGACCAACATAATACCATTAATTAAGGAAGAGTCCAGCGGAAGTCCAAGTGCATGGAGTAAAAGCATAAAAAACAGTTGGAAAAGATCAGATGAGGGGATGCATAAAACCAGTTTGATTAAGAATATCAAATGTGCAGGAAGCAGAAAATCTCCAAAGATTCAACTGCCAGGGCAGACAAAATTGGAAGCAGCAGATACGTTTTTAGAGACATTTAAAACAACATTTACCACACTGTGATATGGGGAGGTTTAAATGCTTGAAACGCCTTTGAACTGGAATGATGTTACTTAATGGCGTATGCAGAGGAGCTTGAGATTACAAAAATTATTTCAGATGATGGCATTAAATTCAAAATTTATTCGGGACACAAAGGAAAGACAGTGAAACACAGGAATAAGGAAATCCGTAATTATTGACAATCCATGATAAATTATCGATTCCTCAATAAACCTAGCTCATATGATGACACCCCACTTCGGTCAGGTGAACTGGGATAAGCAACAAAACTGACCTGGGTATCGGATATTCCTCAGGACTTTTGTATAGATGTCAGTTTAATTGACCATTCAGTTATTTATATTTGCTTATTTTATTTTGTGTTTATTTTATTATTTATGAGGATTGTCATGGCATGATGAAAAGAGCCTGGGTTTGGGAGTCAGAGGGCCTGGGTTCTAATTCCGGCTCTTCCACATGCCTGCTGTCTGACCTTGGTCAAGTCACTTAACTTCTTTGGGCCTCAGTTTCCTCACCTGTAAATTGGAGATTCAATACCTGTTTCCTCTCCTAGTTAGACAGTGAGTACCATGTAGGATAGGGATTATGTCTGACCTGATTATCTTATACCTACCCCAGTTTTAGTGCCATGCTTGGCATACTGTAAGTGCATAACGAATACCACAGTTATTTTTATTATCAGTGCCACCTACTATCCTGGGCCCCAGAGGAAACTCTACACAAAGTCAGAGGACTGGGGAAGGAGAAAACACTTTAGAGTTTTTTCTGACAGCCTTTAGGTAGTAGAAATTCCCTCAGTTGCCCAAAGTGTCTGTGACGTGGGCAGCAAAATCACAGTCCTATTTCCTTACTTCAGGACAGGCCACCCTGAATTTAAGGAAGAGGGGCTTCCTGGCACAGGGGCTCTGGGTCCTAGAAGGGGGAATGAATGGATGAATGAGTAAATGAATTATACTTCTTGAGCACTTACTGTGTGCACTAAAGGGTCCCTTCCCACCTCGCCTCTCATGCCTCAGTTCTCTCAGTCAATTCTACCACCCAAGAGTCACCTAAGCCAATGAAAAGGCTGGAAGATGGCAACCTAGGCCGCAAAGCCAGAGCCCCCTCACTATATCAGATGGGCTAATATGCCACTTGGGATATCTTTGCTCCTGTTCTGGAAACCACAGCCAAAGGAGCCAGGCAAGATATACGGCATAATTAGTGTGCACCTTTTAGACTTGGCTAATTACCTCTTTTATCAATTAAAAATATTTTTCCATTAGGCAACCTAGTCAAGAGGGAGAAAGGGGCCTGATCTGTAGTTCTACGGCTGCTGGAAATTCAGCGAGATAATGTCACTGATTTGGTTAACTCCAGGTGAACATCAGGCTATTCAACCTAGGTGAATTTAATGACTCAGGACAGAGCAGGAGATGAATGTCTCTGTAAATCACTTATAACTGCAAACATAAAAATTAAAAATCCGTCTGAAGAGCAAGATAACGCAACGGTAATGATGGAAAGCACTAATCTAGAGATTGAGGTTCCTTGGTTTTAATCAAGACCATTCTGATGACAGAGCGCTCGTACCCCTTGGGACCCACCTGGAAACCAAAGGCCTGAAGTATTTCTGCTGTAGTTTTTCATGATTCCTTTGGATGAAGAAATAGAAAGAAAATAGGTTTCTATTTTAATTGCAGTTCTCAAAATGGGTTTCTTCTGCTTCTATATCATTTTCTTCCTCTCAAAGAAAAACCAACACACATTTCTTTTTCTTTACAGGAACATTTTCAAATATTCAGTCATGATTGTCTGTGCCTGCCTTGAAAGCACAGTTAATGGATTAGGGCTATGGAAAGAAAGCTCTGGGGTTATGGTGAATATAGCTGTAAGAGTATTTTGCCAGGTGAAAGAGACCATCAGGGCTTTTACTTAACTACAGGGATTTGTTTTATATACCGGGCTAGGAGAAGAGTGGCTATGGTCAGACTATCTTACTGTAGTTTCAATTCAGAGTAATTGAGGAGGGAAAGGAAAAAGGAGGGAAGAAGAGGGTCAGTGAAGATCCTAAAATTGAGGAACTGGAAAAGAATAAATAGATTGAACCAGAGAAAAGACCTATTTGAAATACAGGATTAAATTATGAAAAAATGGAGATAAAAAGTAGACGAGAAGCAGAGAAGCAACATGGTCTACTGAAAAGTTCCAAGGACGGGGGATCAGGAGACCTGGGTTCTAATTGCAGCTCTGCCACTTGTCGGCTGTGGGATCTTGGAAAAATCACTGGATTGCTCTTTACCTCAGTTTTCTCATCGCTAAAGTGGCAATTAAATACCTGTTCTCCCTGCTCCTTACACTGCAAGCCCTGTTTGGGACAGAACTATATCCCATCTGATCATCACCACTTGGCACATAGTAGGAACTTAATGAATACCACAATTACCACTATTAAGTGGTAATTTAACAGAAGACAGTTGTGGGGTCTAATATGCTTCCTCAGGGAGAATTTTATTTGGAACAACTGAGGAAGCATCACTCTAAATCATTTTCCCACCCCATGAACTTAATACAGTACTCTGCTCACAGAGACTCAATAGATACCATTGATTGATGAGTCACATTAAGCAATCCTAGATAAAGGGAATTCAGGAATCCAGTGGAACATTTTCCTTGATGGCTTGAGTTGTTCTGAGACTTGCAGAATCTTTGGCTTCTCTCTTAGGCCCTTGAAACTTCTGTGTCCCTGTAGCAGTGTGGCAGTACTTCCCTATTCCTTCCCTACTCCTAATTTATACACATTAGCCTTTTTTCCAAGGCTGGATCCCCAGTTCTAGGAGAAAGCCTTTATAGGCCCATATCAGGGAAATGTCTATTCCTGCTTATTTCAAGTCAATTTCAATGTTGCCATTATGCATGAATTGGTCGCAATCATTTGTTCATTTGTGAAAAGTTCCTTAATGTAGCTCAGTGACAATGTGAACAAATAGACCAATGGCACAGTGATTGCAAGAAGGGCCTCAGTGATATCCATCAGTGCTCCACAGATACTGTTTTAAGGTTCCCCAGAGAGCAAAACACACATTACTTCTCAAGTCGGCTTCAATTAACTGAAGTGCGTTGAGAGGTGTGGAAAGACCCTCTGTGATACTTGACCCATATTACCTCCTCGAACCATTACAGATTCATACTAATCATGATAATAATCACAGTATTTGTTACATGCTATGTGCCAGGCACTATACTAAGCACTGGGGTAGATACAGGATAATCAGGTCAGACAGTCCCTGTCCTACAAGGGGCACAGAGTCTAAGTAGGAGGAAGAACAGGTATTGAATCCCCATTTTACAGATGAAGAAACCGAGGGGCCGAGAAGTTGCTCAAGGTGAGACAGCTGTGAAGTGGCAGGGTCGGATTAGAACTCAGATCCTCGACTGGCTGGCCCATGCTCTTTCCACTGTGCTACACTGCTTTTCCATCTGCTCTGCCTTGCAAAATGGAGCTGGAGAGATGAAGAATCTTGGAAGGGAAATGTGGATCATGAAGCCTTCACTTTTCAGTGTTTCCTGAACTGGGATTTGGGGACTGGGTCTAATCTGCATCTCCCAAGCCCAGAGCTCTCCTAAGGCTCATCCAGAGCCCTGGAGATGGAAGTTGGAGTGAGTGGTCTTTCTGCCCTGGGGATATTTGTGGAGAGTCTGGGAAAGGGCCACAATTCCTTTGCAACAGGTGTGGAGGAGGACTTAAATCAGCACTAACTGCGCTTGCTGTAGATGAACTGGGAGATTTAACCCCTGGTTATTCCAAACTCAATGTCCCCATGGGCTCTAGATAGGAGGCCCAGTTGACCCACACAAGTTGGGGGGTTTTTTACTGTTAAAAAACACATTTCACATTATTCACCTTCTCCCCAGAGACTGAGGTTGTGTGAGGATGGATCCAAAGCCTCCAGCATACAGTGGAGAAAGGTCAGAGGTTTGGCATTGGGAGAACTGGGTGGGGGAAGAAGGCAGCAGAAGTCAGTGTGAGAGAAGAAATACCCTTGTGCAACAGAATGTGTGTGCATCTTCCAAGTGGGTTCAGTTACTAATACAAAACTATGACTCCCTCATTTCTTCCCTCCTTGACTGCTAATCTGAACTACTCATTCTCTGATGGTTCTGTCCCTTCTGCCTTCAAACATACTTGAATCTCTCTAATACTAAAAGAGCCTTTTCTGGATCCCAAATCCTTTTCCAGTTATCATCCCATCGCCCGACACACCATCTTTTTCAAACTCCTCTAATGGACCATTTGTACCCACTGTTCCCACTTTGCCTCATCCAATTCTCTTGTTGGCCTGTTACAATCTCATTTCTGTTCCCTTCACTTCACAGAGACCACACTCTACACAATCTCCAAGTAGAGACTCTAATCTAACTCTGATTTAACCTAATTCTTCTTGACCTTTTGGCTGTAGGGCTGGATTAACTCTCTCTGGGCCTAGGGCTCTTAGATTTTGTAGGGCTTCTGTTAACAAATATTTTACTTAATTTAAAACAAACATTCTGGAATCAAGGCTATTAATGGTGTTCTGATCTTGCCTTTTAATTAATATAAAGTCATTCTGTGGTTACATTTCAGTCTTAGAAACTGGGATTAGAAGTGGGAAACATCTGGATCTGCCCACGGGTAGAACTATATATGCTGATGAGCACATTTCAGTATGAATTACTTCAGAACAATTTTCTTTTTTTGCCTTTTTCAGCACCTGGACCAGGGACTCCCCAGGGGCATGAGGACTGGGAGCCCCTCATTCGTGTGTGCCAGGGAGCAAAGTTGGCACTGGTGGTGTCTCCCAAATGCTTAGAAAAGTAAGTGCTCAATAAATATGATTGATTGATTGATTGATTGTCATAGTGTCAGCCCTCACCCAAGACTGCAGAATGGGAGCTGAAATTTAAGTTGTGCCAGGTAGCAAGTCAACCATGAGCAACAATATCTGTTCCAGCAGTAAACTGGCATGGCTCTTGGCAGGGGATAGGGGTTGTCCATCCACCTCTGCATTGAACTGCTCAACACTGGCTTTAAAGCACTTAATCACTTTGCCCCCTCCTACCTCATCTCCCTACTCTCCTACTGCAACCCAGCCCACAGACTTGGTTCGTCTAATGCCAACCTATTCACTGAATCTCAATCTTGTCTGTCTCGCCATTGTCCTCTTGCCCACCTCCTGCTCAATCTACTATTCCATGCTGCTTCTCTTAATAATAATGGTATTTGTTAAACACTTACTTTGTGTCAGACACTGTACTAAGCCCTGGGGTGGATACAAATAAAGCAGGTTGGACACAGTCCCTGTCCCTCATGGGGCTCACAGTCTCAATCTCCATTTTACAGATGAGGTAACCGAGGCACAGAGAAGTGAAGTGATTTCACTTCAAGGTCACTCAACAGACAAGTGGTGGAGCTGGGTTTAGAATTTATGACCTGACTCCCAGGCCCATATTCTATCCACTATGCCATGATGCTGCTATCCCATGGCGAAATCCAGTTATCACCTTATCTCCCAACTACCATTCCTCCCAAAACTCCTTGAGGGAGTTGTCTACACCTACTGTTGTCACTTCCTCTCCTCCAATTCCCTTTGACCCTCTTCCAATCTGGCTTCCTCCCCCTCAACTCCACGGAAATGGCCTTCTCTGGGATCACTAAAGACCTTCTTCTTGCTCAATCCAATGGCCTCTACCCCACCCTAATGCTCCTTGACCTCTCAGCTGCCTTCTCTACTGTTGAACAACCCTCTCTACTGGAAAAAGTATCCAATCTTGACGTCACCAGCAATGCCCTCTCCTGGTTCTTTTTTTATCTTTTTGGTCACTCTCAGGCTTTTTCGCAGGCTCCTCCTCTACCTCTCATCTTCTAATTGTGGTGGGGGGGGTCCCTTAACATTTAGGTCTAGATCTCCTTTTATTCTCCATCTAAACACACTTCCTTGGAGAGCTCATTCACTCTCAAGACTTCAACTATCATCTCTAAGGTGCCCAAATCTAACTTTCCAACCCTGATCTCTCACCTTCTCTGCTGCCTCACATTTCTTCCTTTCTTCAGGACATCACCACCTGGATGGATGTACCACCGACACCTCAAACTTAACATGTCCAAAACAGAACTCCCCATATCCCCATCAAAACCCTGTCCTCCCCTTGACTTAACTATCACTGTGGACCACAGCACTGTAATCTCTGTCTCACAAGCTCATTACCTTGGGGTGATCCTCAGTTCTTCTCTCTCATTCAGCTCTAATATTAAATCTGTCACTAAATACTCTCAGTTCTACCTTCACAACATCACTAAAATCTGCCCTTTCTTCTCCATTTCAACTGCTGCTATGTTGATTTTCTGCAATGACTTCTTCATCGGTCTCCTTGCTGATCTCCCTTCTTCCTGTCTCTCTCCACTCCAGCCCGTAATTCATTCTGCTTCCTGGATCATTTTTCTAAAAAAAATCACCGAGTCCATTTCTCCCACTCCCCAGTAAACTTCAGTGTTTGACCACCCACCTCCACATCAAACAGAAACTCCTTACTATTAGCTTTAAGGCTTTCAATCTGCTCTCTCTCTCCTATCTTACTTCACTGATCTCCTACTCCAATCCAGCCTGCACACCTGGTTCCTCAAACGCCAACCTACTCATTCTACCTCTATCCTACCTATCCTGTTGCCGACCCCTTGTTCACCTCTTCTCTTGGTTCTGGAATCCCCTTCCCCTTTATATCTGACAGGCTAGCACTCTCCCCACCTTCAAAACTGAGGCCTTATTTCCCCTACGCCTTTTCCCTTCTGCATCGCCTATGCACTTGGATATGTGCCCTGTAAGCACTTGATATTCACCCCAAACTCAGCACCACAGTACTTACATACATATCTGTAATTTATTTTAATGCCTATCTCCTCTTCTAGACAATAAGCTTCTTGTGGGCAGGGAATATATCTATAAACTCTGTCGTGTGGCTCAGTGGAAAGAGCCCAGGCTTGGGAGTCAGACATCATGGGTTCGAATCCTGACTCTGCCCCTTGTCAGCTGTGTGACTGTGGGCAGGTCACTTCACTTCTCTGGGCCTCAGTTCCCTCATCTGGAAAATGGGGATGAAGACTGTGAGCCTCACGTGGGATAACCTCATTCCCCTGTATCTACCCCAGCGCTTAGAACAGTGCTCTGCACATAGTAAGCGCTTAACAAATACCAACATTATTATTATTACTCTCCCAAGCATGCAGTACAATGCTCTGCCCACAGTAAGTGCTCAGTAAATACCATTGATTGATTAATTATTAACTCAGGGAGGTATCAGCAATTTCAGAAATAATCACATTTTCTTGAGAATTCTTCATCCTTTATGTAGATTTTGTTGTACACCTCATAACACCAACATTGTAACAGGTTATTTTGGTCATCGATGCTGTCTAAACTTTCAACTTCATATTTTTCAGCAGAATCAAAAATAAGAGAGGCAAAATAGTTTTTCTCTAAGGCTTGCTACAGATAATGGAGCAAACCTGGACTGCCTATGATCGAAACATTTACTATTGACCCGTCTCTACTCATTCGCTCTAAGTAGATGGTTGGGTTAATGGCAGTTTTATAAATTGACTTCGTATTTTAAAAATATCAATTTAGGCAGTTTCACTGCAGATCTATTTTTTAAGTATTTTTAAATGATCACGTTATCCAAAAAGTGCAATTTTCAACTGTATTATTGCCTGTGAAATATTAGAAGTGCAAAATGTAATTACCTAATGCTATTTTTGATATCATATCAGCAAATGATGCTGAGTCCCTACTGTGACACTTATATCAGTGCAAGAATGATCCTGTTGTGCATGTCACTCCCTGGGGAAAAGGAAGGAACACAAATGGCTCCAATGCTTCAGCAATTAACTGGGTTGAGGCTGCAGAGGGAGACTTATTGCAAAGATGTGGATGGAATATTTAACCTGGAAACATTTGCAATATTTACCTTCTGTGTTCCCCCTCGCATTCCCACAATTAAACCTCAGAGAACCATTCTCAAAGAATTATTTTATGTATAAGAACTTCCCCCTTCTATTTTCCTTCTTATTCATTGGAAAATCCCTATCTGGTATTAAAATGCACACCATGAAAATTGGAACAGTACCTAATAAACATGTCTTTCCTTTAGTCCTATAATATTCTAATACCACGGGAAAACAATGTGATGTGTTGGGGGATTTCGTATCTTCATACTGAGCAAATAAAAATTATAACTTTCCTTAACTCCCGGAGGAAAATGATTTTGTTTTCAAAAAGTTCAGTGGCTTTTCTTGAAAATGAAAATGTTCGTATACAGGCCACAGGGACAGTTGGCTCCTTGCCCTTCAGAGCACCTGTGCCCTCCCCCTTTCTGCTTTCTGTTCATCCCTAGATTAGGAAAGAGATTTGGGCCAGCTAACAGAGTTTCCTCAAAGGCTTTTCAACAACTTTGGATAAAGCTAATTGTCAGCCCAAAGCAACCCTTCCTTCACTGAGAGGAACAAAGGGGCTCAATCCCGACCCAGTTCTTGCTGGAAAGCTTTGGAAATTAGCTGGCATGAGCCTAGGGCACCACTATGATAGCAAGTTACTAATGTAATATGACCTTATGTTCGAAATCTGTGAAAAAACACCGCAGATGTTAATGCCTTGTGACGGAAAATGGTGCCTAAGACAGGCACTTTCCAAACCAATCAAAATGGCACTGCAGAGGGAGAAATGCCTCCTTGAGGTTCTGGCCACAGCTTTGAAGTTAAACCTCAAAAGAGGAAGAACGGAAATCAGTCACTACAGACTTGAGCATCGCTGTGCTTTATCGGGTGTGGGTTTGTTATCCACCTGCTTCCTCAGGTTGCCATTTCACAAAAAAAAAAAATCAATAAATCATTCTTTTGCTCTCAGCATGGGACTGAACACATGTGGTTGGAACCCAGGAAGAAGACTGATTTTATTTTATTAAAGTTAGTCTGGGAACTCTTTTCCTCAACTGAAGCCTGATATCGTTGTTTCTTTCAATAAAAGAAGCAGAAGCCACTTGTCTGCTGTGAGACCTTGGACAAGTCACTTAACTTTTCTGGGCTTCAGTTACCTCATCTGTAAAATGGGGATTAATTCTGTGAGGAAGCAGCAAGGCCTAGTAGACCAGAGCATGGGTCTGGGAGTCAGAAGGACCTGGGTTCTAATTCCATTTCTGCCACTTCTGCTGTGTGATCTTGGGAAAGTCGCTTAACTTTTCTGTGCCTCAGTTATTTCATCTGTAAAATGGGGATTAAGACTGTGAGCACCATCTGGGAGAGGGACTGTGTCCAACTGATTAGCTTGCACCTACCCCAGAGCTTAGAACAGTGCTTAACACATAGTAAACACTTAACAAATATCATAATTGTCATGGATTGTGTCCAACCTAATTATTCTGTATCAACTTGAGTGCCTAGTACAGTGACTGGCACATAGTAAATGCTTTCATGGTATAAACAACATGAGGCTGAGCATGACCTCATGCTCTCAATATGGGGAATCCAGGGAATGTGACTACCAACTTGGTCGTATTGAACTCTCCCAAATGCTTAGTACAGTGCTCTGCACACAGTAAGTGCTCGATAAATACTACTGATCGATTGACTGCTGGATGCTGTATTAAATGCTTGGGAAAGTACAGTAAAATAGAGTTGATAGACATGATCCACGTCCACAAGGAGCTATCAGTCAGGCTGCAAGCAGTTCTGTTGTCATTACATGCAGATTTGGAGACAGAGATGTAGGCATGAGAGTGGCATTTCCAGGGTAATCCCGAAAGACAGCAGAGGAGCCTGGTCTCAGTTCCTAGGCATTAACTTACAGCAAACCAAGCTCAAGTTTCCTTTGAGCGTGGCTCAGTTTCCAAAAGAACCATTTTCACTGAACCGAGTGAACAAGTCCTGTTCTGTTTGGCTTCTTTGGAAAGGCTCCCAAGGTCCCTGTCCAAGAGCAAAGCCAACACCTAAAGCAAAATAATCACCTCCATCACATCCACTTGAGGCTGCTTCCTAAGCTCATCTCTTCATTGGAATATTCATTGATCAGGAAAGGAATTTTTATGGTTGCCTTCCTTACTCTTCCCACTTTTTTTTTTCTGCCCTGAATTTATCTTATGCCTGTACAGTCCCAAATACCCTCTGAATGCAGTGACTTATGGGGCTCGTTAAAAGGGGAGTCTGGTCCGATGGGAGAGCAGCTGCGATAGCTGTGATGGAGGGAGCTGGCTTGTTTCGTTTTTCAGATTTTGCACCTCATTGCCGTGATGCTCCGGGTCTTTGGGATTAAATCCAGCCTGAAATGTTATTTGTTCTGTTTAGTGCTTTTATGGTGATTCTTTTATTATCTGCATGTGCTTCAGTGCTAATTGTACATTACAATGCCTGTAAGCATTCAGCTTGCTCACAAACAGGAGCGGAAGGTGGCTTGAAACGGACTGGAGTTTTGCAGGGATGAAGAGTTGTGCAGGAAGGAGTTGGACAGATTGTAAGGAAGCCAAATGGAACCCCGGAGGAGAAAGAGGCAGCCTGCCCTGTCCTCCAGATGACTGCATGCCATTCGGAGAGGGAATTATTCCTTCTGAGGGGCAACATAGGCACCCATATATGTGTGGTAACTCTTCCAGCAGAGTAGCTTGGCGAAATCCCTTTCCAGAGTCCTTCATGGCACCATACTTGCCTGAAAACAGTATCACATTTCCCAAAGTCCCTAGCTACAACCAGAACAGAGCTTGCTTTCTAGCAAGCCTAGCCTGTGAAGTTACGGCACAATAATCACCTCCATCACAACCACTTGAGGCTGCTTCCTAGGCTCATCTCTACATCTGAATATTCATTAATCAGGAAAAGAATTCCTGTGAACTTCATGAATCCAAGGAATATATGAGAGAGGGAAAAAAACACATAAACATCCCCCATCCAAACCCTCTTGGCTGGAAATTTACATACTTGTTCTCAAGCAGATGCAAATTAAAGCTATCAAGAAATAAACCTGAAATGCATCAAGCAGCTTGTGGTAGAAATGGGAAATCTTCCTTCATGATGCCTGGGTTAAAATAGCAACGCCCATATTATTCAGTTACCTTTCACCCTCTCAATAAAAACTGCCTGAAGAATACAGAACTGTTAATGAGTAGGGAGATAGTTAACAACAGCAAAACAATCTATTGTGTTACAAATTCTTGCCTGCAATTTAAGGGACAAAACACTGCATTAAAAATAATGAAATAGCTTTGATAAATGACAGGTAGAAAACAGAAATTATGTGGCTATCTATTGGCATGTGTAGGGGCTTAAACTGACATTTTGAATGGGATCATGAAAATCAAATTTTAAATGCAAACTATATAGTAAATGCAAATTCACTTTCAACCATTTCTAGCAACCACCCAGCCACTAAAGACCAAAGGCAGTCACACAATGGAACCTCCAACCTCATTGGTCCATTCTAATAATAATAATGTTGGTATTTGTTAAATGCTTACTATGTGAAGAGCACTGTTCTAAGCACTGGGGCAGATACAGGGTGATCAGGTTGTCCCACGTGGGGCTCAGTTTTAATCCTCATTTTACAGATGAGGTAACTGAGGCACAGAGAGTGAAATGACTTGCCCACTAGTTACCTGGCCTCTGGCTGCCATGTCTTCAGCTCAGTCACTGACTCATATCTTCCCTCCCAATCCTCCCTGAGGAAATTCTGCCCCCGCCACTAATCCAGGGAATTCTTTCACTGTTTAACTCTTGAACTCTAGAATACAGGCAGACCATATATTTATGCTAACATGACTTGTTTCCTCTGTGGTGAAACCGAAAATACCAATGACAAAAAAAATTTCACTTATAGGTAAGTAAAAAGTGTTTTGGAGGTTTACTAATAAAAAGCAGGGGTCATAAAAAAGACAGAATGGTATCACTCTCCTTGTACCACTGAATGCTTCATTTTGCCACTTTTTAAATTACACTTCCTTTGTCGGTTGTTCACAAAACTACCTTAGTTAGGACTTGGTCTACAGCATAGAAGTCTCTCTTTCTCACATACACATACACAGAGTCAGTGATCAGTCTCTTTTATCAGTTTATCTTATCTCTTATCAGTCAGTTTCTCTCTCTTATCTCCTCCTCTCCATTACCTATGGGCAGCTTTGGGGACAAAAATTAGAAATATCCTGCAAAATTTCTATATTGGGAGCTGCTACTGGGAAGAAAGTAGCTTCATATTTAAAATTGTTTTCTACCCCAGAGCTGGTTTCATTATCTCTTGTGATCACTTAAGAGAATCTGGAAATTAGAGCAATAATCTTGCATCAAGGATAACTGTTATCCCCTGTAGTACTGGTGAAGAGGTAAACTCAGGGAAGAAGCACAGATACTTTAAGACTTTCAGTTCAGGGAGGGTAAATGACATATGCTTCAAAACCAAGAGGGGGAAACACCATTTTCCAGCTAGAATTCATAAGCACAAACCAAAAGGTAATGCTGAATTGTCTGAAGTGAGGTTCGCTTGCTTATAAGAGAGCAGATTCTGTTCTGGAAGTGCATAAAAAGAAGGACCTTCAGAATAATAACCATAAGATAATTCAGATTTACTAGAGATACATAGATGTGCTAGAGATACTACAAAGAGTTCTGAAACTCTTTAGATGGGATTTGGAGTCGAATAGGATTATTCATTTTGAGTAGATTTACTTACACTTCTCATCCAGGTGTAGGGATTTAGGAAAATGATTAAATTGGAGTGTTGCATAGGTCTTGGGACAGAGTAGGCACTGGATAAATGCCATACATTATTGTGATTACTGCTTCTCTAGCCAAGAACTGAAGAGGAAACAAAGTAATGCAAGGTCTACAATTATGACTTTATCCTAAAGTTGAGTTGAGTACCTACTGAATCCAGAGCACTGTGCTAGGCATTTGGGAGGATCTTATTTAATATGCTGGCAATAATAAGCATCTCAAACTCACTTGAAATGCTCCTTTAAGGTCCACTGTCCCTTTGGAGGTGACATTTATGCTTCCAGGCAACCTCGTAAACACTGTATTCTAAGAACTCCCAACAAATGGCAACAAAGCCCAGTCAACTGCTCTCAGAGGTTGTCCAATCGTGTCCAAAAGCATTTGTTCCCTTAGAATGTTTTGTTCACTCAGTGGATTAAGAGGGACAGGGACAGAGAAGAGGAGAACTCAAGAAAGGTAAGGTGCCGTTGGAGTTAAGGAATGTCCTGGATTAGGTGGAAGATAGGAAACCAAAGACATTTCTTACATGAATCTCTGAGGGGTTGAACAAGTAGATGGAAGCTGGTAGAAAAAATAGAAGAGCAACAGCAGAGAAGCACTAAATCAGAGGAGATGTCAAGAGGGGTCAGGTCTTGGAGAAAGTAGAACAGGATTCCATGCAGCTGATTTCTCATCCTTTAGACGAGATAACAAGAAATATTTGATAAAACTTCAAGAATCAGCATCAGTTCCTTATTAAACCATTCATCTCTTTTAGGACAATCCTTGGAAATTTGACTTAATAGAGAGGACAACTGAACCAGTAAACAATATGTTTCAACAACCCTCTTGATAAGAGAGCACCTGGCCAAAGTCATGATATTTTTATGCTGAACAGCACCTTCAAAGCATAAAGCACAAGAAACAGGGTGGCCTGGTGGAAAGAACACTGATTTGGGAGTCAGAGGACCTGGGCTCTATCCTCACTCTGCCACTTGTGTGTTGTGTGATCTTGGGCAAAGCACTTTACTTCTCCATGCCTCAGTGACCTCAACTGTAAAATGGGGATTAAGACTGTGAGCCCTATGTGGGGCAGGGACCGTGTCCAATTTGATTATGTTGTATCTACTCCAGAGCTTAGTACAGTGGCTGGCATAGAGTAAGCGCTTAACAAATACCATTAAAAAATGCACTAAAACAACAGTGCTGTAGAATATTCCACCAATCTACATGAAATTGTCTATTCCACGAATAATGTTTTTCTCTTAGAAAAAACATCTTACTGGACTAAAGAAAGCATTACAGAAATGAAGAGAACTGAGTTATCTTCTGGTGCCTCTACCAACTGCTATCGTTATGATCAGGGCTCCGTTTCTCCCAGCGTCCTAGTTAACATCATCTCAGAAGAATCATATAGAAAAGAAGGAATGATCATTCTTTCACATTGACCTTTCAAGTTTATAAGTGTCTGGCTAAAGTTACATTTCCACAAACATGATCATCTCCAAAAGTGCAAATTAAGATTCAACAGCAGGATAAGGCAGATGGAGCAGATGAAAGTAGCCAGCAGAACAGACTCAAATTCCAGTAGGCTAACAATCAATCAATTGTATTTATTGAGCACTTACTGTGTGCAGAGCTGTGTATTAAGAGCTTGGGAGAGTACAGTACAACAGTTTAACAGACATATTCCCTGCCCACAACAAGTTTACAGTCTAGAGGCGGAGTGTTCACCAGGGAGGAGTCCAGGCACATTTGTCTCCTGAAATTTGGATACTTCTGGGCCTCCTGCTCCTTCCTGGCTTGTCCTGCAGCCTTCCCTCTTAATCTGCTGAGAGAACAAAACATTCCAAGGGGACAAATGCTTCAGGACACAATCAGACAACCCTTGATGGCATTTGACTGGACTTTGCTGCCAGTTGTTGGGGGTTCTTTGATACAGTGCTTCTGAGGCTGCATGGAAGCAGAAATGCCACCTCCTAGGGGATAATGGACCTTATCATTTCCAGTGTATTAAATAAGATCCTCCCAAATACCTAGCACTGTGCTCTGGATGCAGTAGGTACTCAATCAATCAGCTGATAAAACAGCCTTTTTTGAATTGAGGCACTGATAAGACAGTCCATGCCATATGAGACTGACAGACAATTGGATTTGGAAGATGCTGTGGTTATTTAGAAATTTCTCCATAAGCGAGGCCCTGGGCAATTCCATGAGGGAGAAAGCACTCCATCAGAACCTTCTTCTTCCATATTCATTTGTTACAGATGTTTCTATGGGGTGTGGGTGGCCACGAGAGGGAATATCTTGGGGTGAAAACCTTGGGAGAACATAAGAACAGCACCAGTACCATTATTCAATCAGAATGTAAGCCCCTCTTGCTCAGGGAATGCACACTGGGCTTCTTGCCTGAGCTCTTGGTGTAGCCCACTGCCCTCAGCGTTGCTGAATAAGCAACATTTCTATAACTCCTTGGCCAAACCACAGACTCATCTGTTGGGGGCAACCACAAGTAAGTGCTATGGTTACCCTTATTTTCATCCATCCTGACGATTATAGAGCAGAGATGGGAGATTATCATGGCCAGAGGCCACTTTCACAATTTTGAGGCATGAGGCAGGCTCTCACAAAGCCCTACAGTGTGTCAGGGTAAGAGAAAGGAGGAAGAGAAGTGGGAATTAAACCACGGAAAGAGTTGTTTCTACCAGAGGCAGCTCCTCTCTGGCTCTGAGCCTGCTGAAGAGGCAATTTGCAACCCTGGCTCACTGTGACCCCAAGAAGCACGAAGGGTCGGGGTTACTGACTGGGTCCAGGTCCAGGGCAGCCCAGAGGGAAATGCTAGAAATGGAAGTGGGAGCACTTCCTCAAAGAGGTTAGTGGCCCACATCAGCAAGCCCTGTTTTGCCCATCCTTGTTCTAACTGGATCAGTCAATGTC
The DNA here is from genome assembly GCF_004115215.2 of Ornithorhynchus anatinus. Taxonomy (NCBI): domain Eukaryota; kingdom Metazoa; phylum Chordata; class Mammalia; order Monotremata; family Ornithorhynchidae; genus Ornithorhynchus; species Ornithorhynchus anatinus. Next base: position 43,089,449 of record NC_041730.1, on the reverse strand, counting down.
CCCAGCTTTTCCCTCTAGACACATTATGAACCTCTTGCCTATAAATCTATCAAACCCTATGGATATTTCCCATCTGCACAACTCTTTCTGATAACACATCCCATTTGCTAATTCAGCACAGGGGTACTTTTGAGGAGCATGTCAGGGTTTTAAATGCCTCTGTCCTCAGGCTTTGACACCGGCTGAGATAAAATTCCACCACAGACAATAGACCTAGTTAACAACATTGTCATGGAAAATGTTCCCCATCCAATGAAAGATGAAATCCAGAGGTCATGACTGCTTTATCCATGGTTTAAAGATGGTAACTCATGATGGTGACTTATGACTATGTTGATGAAGGAAAGATCAAAATGGTTTCATTTAGTCCCCTAAGTTACATCAATCAATCAATGATTCGTATTGAGTGCTTACTATGTGCCCTGTCCTAAGCGCTTGGGAGAGTACAATACAGGAGAATTAGCCGACACTCTCCCTGCCTCTAATGAGCTTACAACATGCCTTACCTACTGGGCTCCCCTCATATCACTGAACAGAACACCGTCAGATATCAGATACCCTTTTGTTTAATCACACTCCCTGGCAGCTTAGTGCCCCCATTAAACCATTTTCATTTCCCAGCAGTCCTGCTTTAACCAGCTGGGTGGATTCCAATCTGCACACTAGAAAGGGTTTTCACTAATCACTATTGGCTCCAGTAATGGTAATAAGCAGGAAGCCCTGGGCATGGGAAACCAGGTGTCCTGATTTAGGAAACTTTGGGATTCATTCTTCCCCCTACATAATTGGGTCCCCCAAAAGCTAAAGAAATAATGACTAGCTGAGACATGCAGCACATATGGCAAAGAGAGACTGTGTTAGTAGGAAAATCCATGTCCTTATTGGTATGCATCTCCCTCTATATGTATAACAATCATAATAAGAAGGCGGAGGAAAGTGGTCTGCAGTCACCCTGCCAGCCCTGCGAATGCGGATCTGAGGCCAAGACTCCAGGCGAGTAGGTCTGGGGTTATGCAAACCCTAGGCCTGCAACTGCAGCCTCCAGAGCTAGTCTGGTAGGCCCAAGAGGGGCAGCCCAGCATAGGTGACTTGTCCTGGGGCCGATGACGCCCTTCCCTACCTGGGCAGAAGCAGCAGAGATGGCCATGGGGAAGGTAGTGGTGGAGAAAGCTGTTGAGTTCAGTACCTCACTCACCCCTCTTTCCTTTTCCTCTCTCTCCTCTTCCTTTCCTCCGACTCTTCCTTCTTCCTCTCCCCTCCCTCCTTTTCTTTCTGATCCTCTCCCCTGCCTCCTAACCCTACCTCTGACTCTCTAAGCCATGGCTCCTTTTGGTTCCACTCACATCCTGCCTAAGGTGACCATCTTTCTGGTCACCTTACTACATCAGACTTACTACATCAATACTTAGTTCAAAACCTGAATAAACAAAACAGACTGTATGTCTGGGGAAGGCTTTAAAAACAGTAACTTCCTGGGCAGGAACCAAGCAGCTCTCAGTCAGGTTGGGAGTCACTGTAACTGCATATGGCTCATGATTTCTCCAGGGGGTGCCAGGGCACAACCCACAGACTGCCTAAAATAGCCAGTGAGGGACTTTAATATCATCAAAATCATCAATGGTAATGAGTGCTTACTGTGAGCAGAACACTGTACGAAGCACTTGGAAGAGTGCACCAGAGTTGACAGACACATTCCCTGCCCACAACAAGCTTACAGTCCCCAATGAACTTTTGGAGGAAGTGCAGGATTTCCCCCTGCTACAATACACCACCTCCATAGATATAGTGGCAAGGGGAGGGATAAGCATTTTAAGTGTCAAGTTAGACCCTTGGAACCTTCACAAGGGCATTTCTGATTTCTGAGTGGGCCTGGTTGGGCGACTCCATAATGCCTCCAGATGACGAAGCTCTAAATCCCTGGCTGTGGGGTTGCCAATGTGCATGGGAGTTCCAAAAGGGGTCAAGGTTTCCCCTTACGAACTGGGAGACTGTTCACCTACCCTCAGTGGCCCCGGGTCCTGGAAGCTCTGAGTCAAACCAGATGAAGGCAGAGGACAGTACCAAACTTCATCACATGAGGACTCGGTAGCACCAAACTTCATCAAATGAAGACTCAGTGTTGCAAGAGGGAGACCGGCTTCTGTGTTGAAAGAATAAATCTGGTCGTTTTCTGATACCCTTAAATCTCACTGTACTTCTAGTTCACAAGAAGCAACCACTTTCCATCTGCAAGATGGATTAATTTTTGCCTCATGGTTTTCAGTATTCCTAATGCACTGTTAATGAGCTGTCAATTAAGGACACAAATTAGGAGAGATGACATCGAGAGGTTTCCTTAACAAAGTGCCCCGTAACACACATACAGTATCCACTCAAGGTGCCCAAGCACATCACAATGGCTTTGGAAATAGCCCCTGGAAATGACTCCCTCTGCTCTTAGCTGGAAAGTTAGGGGGTAGATATAAAGCAAAAAGCTTTTTGCTTTTCAGTAAAAGGATAAAATGCTCCAGATTCCAAGTAAGTGAAACAGCGATTCCCTAGCTATTTGCCTTGTTAAAAGGTTGCCGTCAGTGAATTTCACTCAGTGCAATTTTTTGATTGTAGTAACTTTTGCAGCTGATTGGTCATGTGGACTTTTAAAAAGGTTCCTCTTCCAGGGCTTGGGCCTGAAGCGGGGAAGGGAAGAAAGCATACTGCAGTGTGAAGGGACAAGAGTCTGAAGACTAATAAGCAAATTTAGTTTCAGTTAACGTCACTGTCTGTTACTCTTGCAAAGCCATTTATTTAAGAGTAGGATCTACCTCGCGGAGATCCACTGCTTCTTTTTGAGGCGGGGCTATACACCTACCCTCCTGACCAGTGACAGCTTTGGTTCCATGAGCCTGCCTTGACTGGCAGATTTCAAGGAGGAACTTTGGCTTTTCTTGGGGAGAATGAACATGAAAGGATTGCGGCAGCTCTTCAACGGGAAAGGAAACAAAATGAGACAAAGTCACCCCAGCCGGTTTAGGGAGCTCAAAGGAACTGGATGACACAAAGGGCGAGTTACTCGTTAACCTGACCAACTGCTTCCCGGCTCCAGAGAAAGGGTAGAAGGTGAATGGGGTGAATGGGACTGCAGTGTCAGCAGGTCCTGGGTCAGAGGCATGGTGGGGGTGGGGTTGGGGGAGTGCGGGGGAAGATAAATTCAGAAGATGTGGCCACCCCATGTAGAGGGACGCTATCAGAGTGGGACTGCCAGGGTTCCATCTCCACCACCGAAACCAGGCCTCCCAGGCCAAGCCTCACTTTCCTCCTGTGGGTCCAGGGCCATAAACTCTGAGACACAGGTTCAGAGGATGGATTTCGGCCCCTGCTCAGTTTCTGTCTCCCTTGGGAAGCTCCAGTCTCTTGGAGACTCAGGTCCCTCACCTAGTAGATGGTCAGGCCTACCCTGTGAGGCCTCTGTGTGGGAAGATGAATGCCCTTTTTGGTCTGTAAAGCCCCAAAGGAGAGAGAGGGAGGTGGTGCCAAGAGGAGATTGGTCAGCTGGTTTGTCTTCCCAATGCGCTGCTGACCCCTCCTGGTGGGTGGCTATGGTCATTTGCCCGTTGCTGGGGTTATTCTCTCTCCTTATCCTTCGGACCTCCCTGGCCATTTACCTCAGGCTTCTCCTCCCTGCCATACGATAATAATAATAATAATTCTGTTATTTGTTAGGCGCCTACTGCGTGCCAGGCACTGTACTAAGTGCTGGGGTGGATACAAGCAAATTGAGTTGGAAACAGTCCCTGTCCCATGTGGGGCTCACAGTCTCAATCATCCCCTTTTTACGGAAGAGGTAACTGAGACACAGAGAAGTTAAGTAAATTGCTCAAGATCACACAGCAGACAAGTGGCAGAGCTGGGATTAGAACCCATGACCTTATGACTCCCAAACCTATGCCCTACTTACTATGCCACACTGCTTCCCAATCTCTTTGACTTTTCCACATTGTGATGTTTAATTCCCCCTCAGTATTTTGGCCTCTCGAGAACCAGCGCATAGTCAAGCCTGTGGCCCTGTCAGTGTCAGAACTAGACTTAAACCTAGAATTACTCACTCTAAAAGGGAAAGGTCACTAAAACTTTCCCTTTCTTTAGGGCTGGTGGGTGTGACTAGATTTTAGCATCTTTCCTGCAACCCGGTTATGATATAGATTTTCCCTGGTTCCATAAGTGTATCATGACAACTTTGTGTGGTACTGCTGGGAAACATGCTATGTTTAAAATCAAGTCAACGCTTAATGCCTGGGTTCTATGACCACTTCATGTCTTCTGAGGCATAATCTCAAGAGTCCCCAAACTAGACCCCATCTAACTACAACAACAGTTAACGTTAACCAAGAGCAAGTTCCCCTAACTTAGACTCTCTCTTTGAACATAGGGCCCTCAATTCCTATTGAAATGCTCCTCGGGAACCTCTGACACTTGCCATTTTTTTTAAGCAAACAGAGCTGTAAATCCTAATTATTCTTATCTTCCCGATAACCCTTTCTTTCAGAAGTGAAGTTTATAGCTCAGGATGAAGAAAGCGCTTAAAGGGTTGTGTCATACAAATGTTAATATAGTGCTCACATCAGCATCATTGTGGCTTTTTAATTTAAAGCTTGTATTCCTGCAGGAATTACCATTATCTCCCTTTTTTGCACTCTACCTATTTGATTATAGGATTCTTCCCAGAGATCTAAACACTCACTGTCATGGCAGCTGAAAAGCCCCATCTCCTGCCCTCAGCCTTCTAAAAGGCCCAGAGGGGAAATTCAGCACACAAATTATTATTGCTTTCATATGCCTTTTTGAAAGGAAGAGTTAAGTGTTATTTTATATATTTTTCATGCGTGTTGTCAGAGATTTCTGAGCAAGCTCCAGGCATTTTGCAATGAAAATTTTATAAAAAAGTTCGACAGGCTAAGGGAAGGCAGAGAAAAATGTTTGTCAGGTACGGAACCTATAATTACACACTTAAAATGCATTTTCAGACAGATGAAGACGTTCAGAGGGGGGAAAAGGGAAAAACAGGAAGAACTTTATGTGTGTGGAAAAATCAAATAAGTGCGAGAGAGAGAATACAGGGGAGAAAAGATAAAGGAAGAGGTGGTGTGGGTGGAGATAGAGGGAGAGAATGAAGGAGAGGGGATAATAGAGGGGGGGATAAGAGAGGAAGAGAGAGAGAGGACAAGATTCGCTCTCGAAGGCTACAAACAGTAGAATCCCAACCAAAGGGGAGCAAGAGTTAGCAATCTTTTCACGGCTTCCTTGTGCCCTCTAGTGGGTCAAGAAACTCGATGTTTTCACTTGACTGACAGCCAGAGTCACTTATGCACTTGTCGGCCTCAACAAATCCTTCTTATTACATCATGAATTTTGATAAGCCCATTAGCCAGCCAAGCAGCCAGGAGGAGAATGTCTTTCTCACTTGATGACTACACAATGAGGAGTAATATATTTTAATTTAAACACCATAAACCTATTGAGTGCTTAATTAACTTTAACCGTCTTTAGGGGAATGAAGCCAATTTGAGGGGGTCAAAAGGAGTTGTTTCAATATCAAACAGTTTTACATAGTCAATCCATTCATTCGGCCTACAGCTACTGATTAACACACAGAATTAACATGTTAGTAAAAATTCATATTCAGGCCTCTGGGGAAATTAAGATGCACATGCACGGGGCATGATTAGCACAACTATTGTTTTCTCCCAACAATATAATTTAATGGGTTTTTAGAATTGTAGAAAGAGAGACTCGGTGCTGGTTTGAATTGATTATTTACAACAAAGCTTTGAAATATAGAAAAGATAGCCAACGTCCCAAGCCGAAGGGGCCAAGGGGCCGGAGTTGAGCCGGGCCAGTCAGCCCCTCGGAGACCGGGGAGGCCAGAATCAGTAGCCACAACGGAAATGGGAAAGGGGATGGAGAGGGGGAAGCGGATGAAAAGCGAAATGACACCCAGCCATCCCGGAGTGAAAACCCCAACAGCAGTTAGACTCTTTCTCCGGAGAAGGAAGCCACATGGTGCCCGGGGATTGGCAAAACCCTAAGAGTGAGGAAGGGAAGAAACCCAATGAAAGGCTCACTAAACTGAGTTTAATAAGGAGGACGGCCAACTTCTGCAAAGGGCACAGCTCTGTCCAGGGGGACAATGACTGGGAATCTCCATTCAGAGGCCAAAGAGTTTTGTGGATCTTTAAGATTGAAATCCAGAGATACTGATTTGGGGACCAAGCATTCTGAAGGCCAGGGGCTCAGCTTCTTCAAGGGAAGGAAGACACTGAAATTAGAGGTAAATAAAGGCTCCCTAAACCAAAATACAATGTTCTAATTCCTGAAAGTTCCATATTCATTCATTCAATTCATTCATTCAATAGTATTTATTGAGCGCTTACTATGTGCAGAGCACTGTACTAAGTGCTTGGAATGAACAAGTCGGCAACAGATAGAGACAGTCCCTGCCGTTTGACGGGCTTACAGTCTAATCGGGGTAGACGGACAGACAAGAACAATGGCAATAAATAGAGTCAAGGGGAAGAACATCTCGTAAAAACAATGGCAACTAAATAGAATCGAGGCGATGTACATTTCTTTAACAGAATAAATAGGGTAATGAAAATATATACAGTTGAGCGGATGAGTACAGTGCTGAGGGGATGGGAAGGGAGAGGGGGAGGAGCAGAGGGAAAGGGGGGAAAAGAGGGTTTAGCTGCGGAGAGGTGAAGGGGGGGTGGTAGAGGGAGTAGAGGGAGAAGAGGAGCTCAGTCTGGGAAGGCCTCTTGGAGGAGGTGAGTTTTAAGTAGGGTTTTGAAGAGGGGAAGAGAATCAGTTTGGCAGAGGTGAGGAGGGAGGGCGTTCCAGGACCGCGGGAGGACGTGGCCCAGGGGTCGACGGCGGGATAGGCGAGACCGAGGGACGGTGAGGAGATGGGTGGCAGAGGAGCGGAGCGTGCGGGGTGGGCGGTAGAAAGAGAGACGGGAGGAGAGGTAGGAAGGGGCAAGGTGATGTAGAGCCTTGAAGCCTAGAGTGAGGAGTTTTTGTTTGGAGCGGAGGTCGATAGGCAACCACTGGAGTTGTTTAAGAAGGGGAGTGACATGCCCAGATTGTTTCTGCAAGAAGATGAGCCGGGCAGCGGAGTGAAGAATAGACTGGAGCGGGGCAAGAGAGGAGGAAGGGAGGTCAGAGAGAAGGCTGACACAGTAGTCTAGCCGGGATGTAAGGAGAACCCGTAGCAGTAAGGTAGCCGTTTGGGTGGAGAGGAAAGGGCGGATCTTGGCAATATTGCCAGACATTCCTCTGACTAAAAAAAGCCATGAAGCCGGGATTCCTCTGACCTCCTCCAAATGCCTTACTCCCTTCAGAAATCTTCCCAATCCAAGCACTGTGGCATGCCACTTCATGGAAGTGACCACAGGAGAAGGGGCCAAAAGGGGAAAGACCCATAACTCAAGAAGCAGTGTGGCTTAGTGGAAAGAGCTTGGGCCTGGGAGTCAGAAGGACCTGGGTTCTAAATCCAGCTCTGCCACTTGTCTGCTCTGTGATCTTGATCTAGTAATTTAATATTAATGGCATTTGTTAATCGCTTCGTATGTGTCAAGCACTGTTCTAAGCACTGGTGTAGAAACAATCTAATCAGGTTGGACACAGTCCCTATTCCACTTGGGCTCACGGTCTTAATCCCCATTTTACAGATGAGGTAACTGAGGCACAGAGTAGTGAAATGACTTGTCCAAGGTCACACAGCATGGAAGTGGTGGAGCTGGGCCTATTACCTCACCTGTAAAATGGGGATTAAGACTGTGAGCTCCATGTGGGATATCATCCCCTTGATTCTATTCATCCCCTTGACTCTATTTATCGCCATCGTTCTCGTCTGTCTGTCTCCCCCAGTTGGACTGTAAGCCCGTCAAAGGGCAGGGACTGTCTTTATCTGTTGCCGACTTGTTCATTCCAAACGCTTAGTACAGTGCTCTGCACACAGTAAGAGCTCAATAAATACTATTGAATGAATGAATGAATGAATGAATGAATGAATATAGACTGTGACCAACCTGATTACTTTGTATCTACCCCAGTGCTTAGAACAGTGCCTGGCACATGGTAAGCGCTTAACAAATACCATAAAAACAAAAAACCTCTTCTACTTCTCCTCCCAAGAGCTTCCTGTCACCTAGAATTTGACCCACACCTCGCTGCCTGGAGGGAGGTGAAACAGTCCAAATAGGGATGTCTAGTGCACCTCATGAGTTGGACAGGTCAAGTGGGAATCCTCTTAATTTGCTGGCTAATGTGGGCAGCAAAGGTCACAGCAGTTACCAGAGCAACCACTTGCAGGATCGTGGAGATGGGTCACAGCACTGTCATGAGGCTGCGGTCACTTCGGCCAGCAGTGGGTCCTGTTCTTTAAAAAAATCCTTGGCTTGCCCTTCCCAGTGTGATCCACCCCTGCCTGCCTACTCACTTGTCACACTCTGTGCCCTAGTGGAAACATGATTAGCAGGGATCTATAGCAGTAATAGTACATATGAAGTGCTTACTATGTGCAGAGCACTGTACTGAGTGTTCGGAAAGAATACCCAGGGGGTGGGGGTCGAAGAAATTAGGCACAGTCCTGAATCCTCGGTGGGCTCAGAATCATGGTGCTGTGCCAACCACTAGCATTATATCCAATTCTTTCCCTTAAGACCTTTGCAACTGAGTTAAGGCTCATCTGCTGTTTACAACAGGGCAGTTCATCATCGTCATCATCTTTGCCTGCCTCGTGGGTTGCTGTTCCTGGATCTCACACCCACGGAAGGACCCTTATCATACAGAGGCAAGACAGCAGCGTGGCAGGAGACCCCTCTGGGTGTGGTAGGAAGTCAGAAGCAGTGACCCAGGCCAGGCTGGAAGCCTCTCAGAGCTGTGAAAAAGACCCTCCCCACTCTTCTGGTTGCTCCGGCTGGTGGGTGGAGATGGAGAGATAGGTTAAATGGTTCAGCATGCCACCCTCTAGGGCAAACTTTCTCAGGCCCAGAGAATTTTCATAGGCTCTTAAAATGTCCCATTGGTCTTCCCCCATCTACCCATCAGAGTAATGACCAGAGCAGCAGGAATCAAAGAAGTGAAACACCTCAGCTGGGAGCCACATTTGTTTTTGCCAAGTCTAAATATCTTTAAGACCCTTGGCCTGGATGCTCTTGCTCTTTGCAGAGCTGCAGCACCACCTCCCCACATACCCTAAGTCAAGCTACACCTTTATTTTTCTAGAAAAAGACTATAGATTTTGAGAGTAAAGACTTCAACCTGCCATTCCAGGAAGTCTCCAGGAGATAATAATAATGGTGGTATTTGTTAGGTGCTTACTTTGTGCCAAGCACTGCACTAAGCACTGGGATAGACACAAGATAATCAGGATGGTCACAGTCTAAGTAGGAGGGAGAATTCCTACTTCCTACTAGAATGGGTATTGAATTTCAATTTCACAGATGAGAAAGCTGAGGCAGAGATAAGTAAAGTGACCTGTCCAAGGTCATACGGCAGGCAGAGCAGAGGCAGCATTAGAACCCAGGTCCTCTGACTTCAGGTCCACGCTCTTTCCACTAGATCACAGTGTTTCCCTAATCATGTCATAGGGTGACACTTCCTCATTCTCTACAACGGCCTGGCTAATAAATATGCATTTATACAGCTTCAAACATACAGTCTTTGCTACCTCAGGATTTACCTGAGGGATTCACGGTACGTAGCGAACTGCAATCCATATGCCCACTAGGTCAGAGGCTACTGTGTCATCGTCAGCGTGAACAACTCCAGAAAACAATCTAGCCACCTTCTGGTACAGGAATGGAGGGAGCTAGAGGGATCATCTTAATAAAGTATCACATGCAGCGATAGGGGAGTAGACTAGGAAAACCCTGAGCCACGTAGGGAGGTTTGAAGAACAACGGAATATAGATTTAGCAGGAAAACCAGTTATCATATCAGCTAACTTCCTCTGTTTCTCTGTGCAAACTTTTTTTTAATCACCCACATCTCTTTCAAGCTCCTTTAAAGCACAACAGCTTAAAAAAACCCAGCTATTCTAATCCTTTCAAGCTTTGAAAGTACAAAGCTAGGACAAGCTATTTTACTCCAAAAGTATTTAAGACAAGTATCATAATTGTCACCTGATGCATCAGGAGACAGAGACGGACTTGTCTCAGTGACGTTGCCCTTTCTCTATGGATGACACTATTTCCTCTTATACTTAGGAAACGTAATTATGTTTAGTACAAAGTACAAGCAAAAAGACCAGGACAAAGCTGATTGTGTTTTTGCTGGTTAATCTCTAGATATTGAACTTGCCCAGACATCGCATTTCTGAAAGGGTAAACACTGACGTACTTAGGGGGAACGATATTTAACCAGGCTATCTTAGAGTCTAGAGATAGGACAAGGTTTTGAAGGTGCTGAGGACATGCACGTACCTGAAAATGCCAATTTCCGTGCATGCCACTGGGGGATACCCAAGAAAGTGTACCCTTTGTTTTACCCCACAATCAGATCTGTGTGTAGAATCCTTTCTCACAGGGGTACTTTGGGAATGACACATTTCTGGGGTCACACAATCCAGGGCTGGCAATTTACATGGCTTGGCTCAAAAGTCAGTTGAGGATGAGGACAAGGAGGATATGGCTAGGCAGGAGATTGTTTACATGCAGCTGAAAGCTGAAGCACTTTTCAACAAGTCCTTTTAACACTGAGATCCGGGGAACTAGAGAGGCTCAAATTCTTCCTCCGTGACCCTTCATGAGAAAAAGGGAGCTCTGAGAGTACAGGGGAAATGGCAACCTGGAGACTCGGCTCCCCAATCAAGAGCTTCCCAATTTGGAGTGGGATCTGACAGGAGCCTTGAGCTGGCCTGCTCCCAAAGAGGCCTATCTCCTGGAGAACACCCCCCCCCCCGGCCCACTAAACCTGTTATACAGAAATAATGATAATAATAATAATAACGATGGTATTTAAGCACTTACTTTGTGCTAAATACTGTTCTAAGCACTGGAGTAGATACAAGTTAATCAGGTTGGACACAGTCCCTGTCCCCATGGGGCTTCCACTCTTTATCTTTATCCCCATTTTACCAGAGGGAGACCAGAGAAGTTAAGTGACTTGCCCAAGGTCACACAGCTGACCTGCAGCGGAGCACCCAGGTCCTTCTGACTCCCAGGCTTGTGCTCTTTCCACTAGGCCTCGTTGCTTCTGATTGGAGCAAATCCCTATTGGAGGAGGGAGGGAAGTGCCTTGCAAGGTAGGAGAAGGGTAAGAACACAAAGTAAGAACTCACTAGTCCCTTGGCAATAGGGAAGAACAGAAAGCTTCCTCGCACACAGGCCCCTCTTGCACAGCAGTCTCTTCTTTGCTCCCCTCTCTTGCTTACTTCTGCCCACCTATGGGACTTGGGAGGACTCATGGCCCACACATAGCCCACGCTGGGTTCCATGGCTCGCCCGGGGCTACGTGATGACTGGAGAAGTTGACCCCTCTCTCTTCCCCCAGAACACCACAAGGGATAAGATTCCTCCCCATTCAGTAAGTGCGGAAACCCCAGAATGGAATGACTGGTCTACATTTGAGAAAAGAATTGAGAAAAGTGGGCAAACTCACAATCAAAAATGAGCAGTTTCTTCATACGAATGTTCAGAGATAATGTGAACACTAAAGCAGCAGGCAGCATGAGCACAGGCTGCTCCTATAGGAATTTTCATGTAATTGGATTGAATTATAGTGATGTTTGACGTGGTGTAATGTCTTTGTCCAAATAGCTACGTTTGTTTATATACAAATAACTAAAATTTCTCACATTACTATTATTAGACTTTATACAGTGCTTTACAATCACCACTAATCCCAATAAATCCCTCTCCGGTAGGCTCTATTTATAACACTTGTATAGGGAAGGACAGTGGAAGTGCTGGTGTGGCTTGTCCAGGGTCCTACAAAGGGAAGCACTGAGCTTTTAGCCATTTCTTCAATGGGTCAAATCTGGCTTGAAAGTTGGCTGCCTCCTTTTATCCCTGGCTCCTTGCAGCCCTGGGCTCAATTAAGACCCTTTAATGACCCCCCACACATAATAAGCCCAGAGCCAACGAGCCCATGGCCCAAGAGGCCTGAACTTGATTTTGCTGAGGGATATCACAAATTTCAACAAAAATGGAAACATTTACTAGTTCTGCAGTTTCTATAACAGCTTCAGCTCTCCAACCTTGAGCTGCAATGTGGCCTAATGGAAAGAGCACAGACCTTAGAGTCAGGAGATCTGGGTTTTAATCTTGACTCCATCACTTTCCGGCTGAGTGACTTTAGGCAAGTTACTCAACTTCTCGGGTCTTCAGTTTCCTCACCTGTAAAAAAGGAAGAGAGAGTATCTATTCTCCCTCCCTCATAGACTGTGAACCCGCCAAGGAATAGGGACCATTCTAATTCCCACCTGCGTATTCTCTGCCAGTGCTCAATAGAGTGCTTTACACACAGTAAGCACATAATAAATACTATTACTATTACTTCCCTAAGGCTTAATACAGTGCAAGAACTGGGGAACTGGCAAACTACATTTAACAAATACCACATTTATAATTAACATCAGATGAGTCAGTTTCAAGACACTCAGAAGGAGGGTGAAACCTAGTTTAAAGTTTGCTAACTCCCCCAATATTTTTGCCTTTTTAAAAAAAATTAATCTCCTTCCCCATGGATAAAACTGAACTGAAAATCATTTTAGCTAAATGATTTTCCCAGGTGTCCTCATTCATTCTATCATATTTATTGAGCACCTACTATGTGCAGAGCACTGTACTAAGCACTTGGAATTTACAATTCAGCAACAGATAGAGACAATCCCTACCCAACAATGGGTTCACAATCTATATGTGGAAAGAAAAGTGAAATTTTATAGATCTCCAAGATCTCCATGGCTCTTTGAGAAAGCAAGAGGCAGCCTGAACTGTCTTGGATCCATCCTCTAAGACCCAAAAGTTTATATCAAATCCTTCCTATCAGATCAATCATGGCACTGCACTGCAGAGCACTGTAATAAGTAAGCATTTGGGAGAGAACCGTGTAACAGAGCTGGTGGTCACGTTTCTCGCCCATAATAAGCAGTGTAGAGGAAGAGCTTAAAGTCAACAATAACTCATGGCCTTTGGATCATTTGGCACCATACTGCATGAAGACCGAAAAGAGAGAGGGTGATGCATCTCCCATAAGGCAGCTCTGCCCACTGAAAGCCAATCGAGACACAGATGGGGTGAAGTGAAACCTTTTAACAAAGGTATTCTGAAGCAGGCATATTTTCTCAAAGCACTCACTGAGCCAGGAATGTATGTGACTACAAATTCTCTCAGACTCAACAGTGACATGAATAGACCTCTTCTTTGTCAAAAACAAAACCCCCACCCAGAATCCAAATCTAAACCAATAACACAAGCAACCAGCCTTCCTTCCTTCTGCATTTATAGATGGAGTGTAATAAATCCTCTTCTCTCAGGCACAGGTGTGAGTGAATCCTCATGACTTAATTCGGCAGAGAAAACATACACCTTTCTAAGGTAAACTGGTAAACCCCGAGGAGCTCTGGGGTTGGAAGTTGACATGTGGATGGCTGCAGTGGCTCACTCTTCAGCAGCATACTGATCTTAGGAGAAACACTAATGATGAACAAATATTCTTTGAAGGTAGTTCTGTACACCGAAATACTTCATGGACAGTTTTCTAAATTGCTCGGTGAAATGGATGTCTAGCTATGTACTTTAAGTTATTTAGTTCAATAAATGAAATAAAAGTCTTTAAAATGACAAAGAAACTCTCTCTCTCTCTCTTTCCTCTCTCCCACCCACCCTGGGGAGAGTGATCTTGGCCAACCTTTCCACTTGCTTTGCCTAGGTTCTCAATTCTGCCTTTAAATACCTGAGAACAAAATGCACAAATTTACCCTTCTTAATTCTCGCTTACTCAGAGCAGGAAATTTTCTGACATAAGCTAATTAAAAATACATTAGCACAGCATGGGAATCTCTCCCTTTCCAGGCACCAGTGGGTTAATCTCACCCATTTAATATCACCCCACCAACAGGAATAGCAGTAGCAAGGAGCAAGATTCTATGGCAACCCTCGAAAGATGGTGCTCCTCCTTTAGAACACAACAGTAAAAAAGCCATGCAAATGGAGATGAATGGCGCACAAGTCACTGAGGTAATTAAAAATGTATTTTCCATCTCCTAGTAATTGAATTGTGTACAAGCTGCAAGTTAATGAGGTCATCTACCCTCGAGCACTGACAGGAAAGCAGGAATAATTATCTTTCAATTTTTTCTTATGTAGCAATTAATTTTAACCATTCGTCTACCCCCCACCCCCACTCCCCTCATTCCAGTCAGTCAAAGTCAGAGCTAAACCGAATTGACAAGCAATTGATATGGTAGCGGTTCGGAGCTGCCGAGGCGGGTAAGGTAATCAAGGGGCTGCAGCTGTTGAGGGCTAAGCGCTTCCAGGTGAATGTCACCTGAGATTTCGCATTCTGCCACTCCGAGGACATGGGACACACAGTGGTGGCTGACAGCACATCTGGTACCAGGTGGGCAGGGAAGGGACATTGCTGATTTGGGAAGGGAACAGAAGGATGGACAAGGATTGATGAATGGACAACACTTTGAAACAAAATACCCTTTTTTTTTAGGAAAAAAAAGGGCGATCCACTAGTGACAAGGACAAACACACGCTTAGCATTTAGGCTCTTTAGAAATTTTTGTTCTTTTGACTCCAAAGTGGGACTTTGATAGCAGAACTTGGATACCTCCTTGAAACTAAAAGAAAAGTTTCTTCTTTCCAAATATTTCATCAAAGAATCACTGTCATTCTCTCCTTTGGTTCTCTCTTTTGTGTAGCTTGGGGAGTAACATAACAGGAGATCTCTCCAACCAAGGTTGCGGTAAATTCTAAGAGAATTCTCCCCCTTGTTCCGAGGACATCAGGGTAATGAAGACCCATCCAGTTATGCCAGCCCTCATCTATTTATTTCTACATTTACATCTAAATTATTTATAGAAGCAGTGTGGCCCAGTGGAAAGAACATGGGAGTCAGAGGTCCAGGGTTCTAATCCTGGCGCCTCCACTTGACTATTGTGTTACCTTGGGCAAGTCACTTAACTTCTCTGTGCCTCAATTCCTTCATCTGCAAAATGGGCATTTAATACCAGTCTCCCTTCTATTTAGGCTGTGAGCCCTATATGGGACCCGATTATTTTCTCTCTATTCCAGTGCTTAGTACAGTGCTGGGCACATAGTAAGTGTTTAATAAATTCCACAACTATTATTATCTAGTTTATCTTCTGCTTAAGTGGAGGATTTGCGAAGTGCTTGCCCTATAATTATATGATCCATAAGGAAATTGACAGGGGATTCCTCAAAATCAATCAATTGCATTTATTGAGCACTTACTATATGCAAAGGACCATACTAAGTAATTGGGAAAGTACAATATAACAGAATTAGCAGATACGTTCCCCGCCAATAACAGTCTAGAGGACTTGCATAGTGCTCTGTGCATAGAATAAAAACTGTGGCTAGTAATAATAATGGTATTGTTAAGCACCTACTCTATGCCAAGCACTGGGATAGATACAGTGCAATCAGATCAGACAGACAGTACTTGTCCTACGTGGGGCTCACAGTCTAAGAGTCAGGGGAACACAGGAATTTAATCCCCATTTTACAAAAAAGGAATGGAGGCACAAAGAAGGAATTTGCTCAAAGACACTCAGCAGTCAAGTGGTGGAGCCAGGGTTAGAATCCAGGTTTTCTGATTTCCAGTCCTGTTCTCTTTCTGCTAAGCTATGCTGCTTCTGTAATGATACCTTTTCAAAGACAGTAGGTCTCTTGATTGTTTTAGAGCAAAATTCCACTTCTGTGGATATGCTACTATCAAGAACAAGTGTTTGAGGTAGTTCAGATTTTTGCTCATTCATCCATTGCATATGCATTAGCACACGTGGGGGCCTTGGCACTATATGAAGCTTCATTTGGCCAGTTAACAAAGAGGAGCTCCTGTCCTAGAGATGAAGAGTTGCATTTTGGAGTTCCACACGTCCTCATCTGCCTAACTTGGAAGGCCAACTGAAGGAAGGGGAGCCACTGTTACCATAAAAACACTTTTAAAAAAATATTGGCTGGAATGGAAAATCCTCTTGAAATGGAGGCAGAAAATGGGATTAGAAATAGAGATCAAAAGTACCCAAATGAAAGCCAAATGGAAATACATCCAGCATTTTCTTATTAACAGCATGGCGAAGTAGATAGAGCATGGGCCTGGGGGTCAGAAGGTCATGGGTTCCAATTCCAATTCCGACACTTTGCGGATATATTGTGTGATTTTTACTGAATGTTATGTACTGTATTGCAAATGTGTGCAATACATGGTTCTCCACTAATATTCGGTGAACAATAAAACAGTGTCCAACACTTGGGTTTCTTCATTTAACCACAATTATCTGGCAAATTGGGACATTTCCGTCATAACTTGAAGCCACCGTGACTTTGACTTTGACCAGTTAATAACAATAATTGTGGTATTTGTTAAGCGCTTACTATGTGCCAGGCACTGTGCTGAGCACTGGGGTAGCTGCGAGCTAATCAGGTTGGACACAGTCCCTGTCCCACACAGGGCACACAGTCTTACAGATTTTACAGATGAAGTAACTGAGGCCCAGAGAAATTATATGACTTGCCCAAGGTCACACAGCAGGCAAGTGGCGGAGCTGGGATTCGAACACAGGTCCTTTTGACTCGCAGACCCATGCTCTGTCCAGTAGGTCATGCTGCTCATCTCTATGCTGTTCATGGAAATGTACTGGAGCTGGAACAGGGGACTGATGGGGGTACTGGCTAGATGTTGCAACTCCAACCTGGCCCAGGCTGATGAAGGTGGGCTCTGCTTCCTACCGGCCCATTATAGGTCTGGAGCTGCAGGGATTTCTCTCCTTCCCTGCTTCACTTTCCTCAGTCACCTTTCCACCACTCCTCTAATAGCTCAGCTGCTCTCTCTTTCCCTCTTTTTGTCCCTCCACAGGAGCACCCCGGCTCCACATCCCCCACATACAGCTCACCAGACTTTGGTGGCGGTGTGAAGGCGGGATCGGGCCACCAGCACCTCCGCGGCCCAGAAGCAATACAATTGCAGGGTTTAGGCCAGGATACAGGGCAGGGATGGAGAAGAAGAGTTGTCTAGTGGAAAGAGCACAGGCCTGGGAGTCAGAGGACCTGGGTTCTAATCCCAGCTCTGCCAGTTGCCGGCTCTGTGATCTTGGGGAAATCACTTAAATTCTCTGTACCTCAGTTTCCTTATCTGTAAAGTGGGGACTGAATACCAGTCTTCCCTCCTACTTAGACTGTGAGACCCAGATGGAACAGGGACCGTGTCTGACCTGATTAACTTGATTCTACTCCATTAATTAGAACAGTGATAATAATGTTGATATTTGTTAAGCGCTTACTATGTGCCAAGCACTGATCTAAGCGCTGGGGTAGACACAGGGGAATCAGGTTGTCCCACGTGGGGTTCACAGTCTTAATCCCCATTTTACAGATGAGAGAACTGAGGCACCGAGAAGTGAAGTGACTTGCCCACAGTCACACAGCTGACAGGTGGCCGAGCCGGGATTCGAACCCATGACCTCTGACTCCAAAGCCCGTGCTCTTCAGTGCTTGACACTGCTATTGTTATTATTAGCATTACTATTACTATTGGCACTGGACAAGAGCAATTGAGTGGCTGAGCACTGGTGATTTATTAATTTGCTGTGAGGACACCCTGAAAGAGAAGGATTCTACCCCCTAGCCTTTTTAACATAATAGCCCGACAACTCATCTGTGCCCTGAGACATATATACTGACACTGGGGACAGCAAGCAGGAGGGTAAAGCTCTGTCATGTTTCACATGATACCAATGTACAAGCAGTCAAATTTGAAGCTGAAGGTGGCATCACTGTTCTTAGGACTCAGAACCATTTGTGCAATTCACAGCATTTCCCTTGTGCTATCTAGCAGAAGCAGGAAATATGAGATCATGGAACATATTTTAGACAGGAAGTGGGTTGGCTTATCCCTGCTCCACCCAAAACCCTAAGTGGGAATATCTGTCCAAAACAGGATTCTTACAATAACCTGCCAAGTGCTTTTCCAAAGGACCTGGAGTGGCACAATGAGATGAACAGAAGGACAGAATTTGCTTGGCTCGAGGGGAAGACGAGACGGCTGCGGCCACACACTGATGTCACCTGCTTATTCCAGAACCAGAATGAAAGTTATGAGCAAAATGAAATAGCCTGGCTACTTTACCGTAACCCCACAGTCCTACTCCCTGGCCACTCCAGTTTGGAGACAGAAAAGTCCTCTCAGGCAGCAGAATTCTCTCAGGAAAACACAAAACCAAGACAGATTGCTTCCAGCATGAATGACCACCTCAGAATGTCATAGCTGGGTTCCAGTTATCTCTGCAGACTCATGAAATCTGAGAAATTCAGACTCCAAAAGACTAATTTTTAAGTAAATGTCCAACCTGATTTGCTTGTATCCTCCCCAGCACTTAGTACAGTGCCTGGCACATAGTAAGCACTTTGCAAATACAACAATTATTATTATAATTACAATATAACAGAAATGATAGACACATGTGATTTCTAGTCCTGAATGTTCTTCAGTATCTGATGTAAGTCAGCAAGCAAATTAGTGGGCTCAGAATTGCATCCTGGCTTGTGCAATGATAACAAAACCATTTCTCAATTTCAGGAACTTAATATTCAAAAATTTGGTTTCCAGTACGGGCAATTTAAAGTTATGACTCTGAGTTATGAAGAATGGGACTTTCTGACATTGAGTATGCCTTTACCACACCAAATTTCTTTAAAGTGCTAGCTCCATTTCCTAATAATAATTAAAATAATTGTGGTATCTGTTAAGCGCTTATTATGTGCCAAGCACAGCATTAAGCACTGAGGAAGATATAAAACACTCAGATCAGACAGCATTCCTGTCCCACATGGGGCTCACAATCTAGGAAAGTGGGAGAATAGGTACTGAATTCCCAATTTATGGATGAGGAAACTGGGACACAGAGAAGTGTAGTGATTTACTCTATGTCACACAGCAGGCGAATGCCCAAGCCGGGATTAGAACCCAGGTCCTCTAACTCCTAGGTCCCTGCTTTTTCCACTAGGCCATGGCACTTCCCCTATCTACATTTTATCAGAAGGAAGATGAGCATATCTATTATCCTCCCTGCTGACTCTAAGGACCACTTCTCATCCCATTAGCCTCTCCCACTCTACTCCCATTTCCTCTTTAAATTCTCTCCTTCTTTTCCCCAAAAGTCTTCCATGTTTTCTCACAACATCCCCTGCATATTCTACATTTGCAATTATTTTTTTTTACAGTACAATAAGTAATTTTTTCATGCCCAGGCTGGCTTCTTGCTTGGTTGTGGTAGGCACTTCACATCCTCCCATTCCCTCATCCCCTCTACATCAACCATCCCTGGCCAATGATCAAGACTTCCACTGCTGGGGGGCAGTTACATTGGAATGGGCGTGTTTAGGGAGGAGCTTCAGGAAGGTATCAACACTGTCCTACCCTACTTCCCTGTTTGCCCCTGGGACTGCAACAGCTGCAAGTAATGGTCCAGAGAAAGATGTGGGGAGAGGGAGAGTGGCAGCGATGCCCTCCCAGGCTTCCTCCCCTGCCCTGACCAGTCTGATCAGGTCCCTTTGGATGTAGGGATCCCAAGGAGGGCTTATCTGGGGAAGGGGTTGTTTCGGTTGAAAGATGAGTTAAACAAAATAATTCAAAAACAGTGCCAGGAGGTGAGGGCTGAGAGAGAAAAGGAAAGGATAGGAGGCTGGAGAGAGGGGAGATGGATTTGGGAATATGGTATATAGGTAGGGTACATGGGAGCTGCTAGGAAATGGAGAAAATTTTTAAAACTATGATACCATGCTTGGAGAAGGGAAAATTTTAAAGAGACTTGGTGGGGGGGGGGGGGGAAGCGTGGGAAAAGCCAAAGGGAGGGAAGGGGATGTTATCTATCAGGGAGAATCACTATGGAAGGTAAAAAGATAGAGTTTACTTCTGATGAAGTAAAAGTCAGCTACTTTACTGTGGAAACTGAGTCTGAATGCACTTTTATTAAAGTAGCTACGTTACTTCACTTAGCTACTACATGTACCAATAAAGCTATAATGTGACTATAATTATTCATTGTGAGTACACAGTTCTGGGTAATTTGGATAAAAACGGGCTATCTGGCCTTGTTTCAGGAACCACTCCCCCATTTATAACACTGTTCTTGACTTACAACATTTCAACCTGACTTAATTTTCAGGAACCCATTGTGTCTTACTTCCAATAGGATGGGAAGAGTGACTTTCTATCTAGGACACTTTGAAAATCAAACAGGAGCTTTGTTCTAGATGTTTTAGAATTACATTTTCATTGATTTCAGAAATAGGGACTGTCATATCAATGGTGAAGTTGTTTGACAGAAAGCGAAGGTTTCACCAGCACCCAGCTCAGTTCTGAACTCTCTTAAAAGGACACTTTAATTTTCCAGAGGCTGGGTTTCCTAATGCTAGACCGTAGGGACAACACCTTGTGCCATGCTCAAAGGCCCTGGGGTTACTGACCAAAGTTTCTTGGACTGTGATGACCCAACCTTCACATTGTAGGCAGGGAATGAGTCTGTTCATTGTTATATTGTACTCTCCCAAGCTCTTAGTATGGTGCTTTGCACACAGTAAGTATTCAATAAATACAATTAATTGAAAGCACGAGTTCACTCTTAGGTCACCATTTCTGCTTGCCCTTTGGCAGATATTCCACTGGTGCCAGACTCTTGATCTCTCCTTAAGGAGCAGTCTTCAAGGCAGATGCAGGAATATCTACTGCTGCTGTCTGTGTAACTGTGGGCAAGTCACTTAACTTCTCTGTGCCTCAGTTACCTCATCTGTAAAATGGGGATTAAGACTCTGAGCCTCACGTGGAATAACCTGATTACCCTGTATCTACCCCAGTGCTTAGAATAGTGCGCTGCACATAGTAAGCAATTAACAAATACCAACATCATTATTATTATTATTACCCCACCTGAGGGCTCATGGGAGTAATTCCCAGCCTCTTCTGAAGACTTCCCCAGGCTTGGCCTCCTGTTTTTCTTGTCATAAACGTGCAAAGGTTAACAGAGATGCAGAAGGACCCTCACATCGCTCTGATTTCATCACTTCTCCTAGGTCAATGCCAGAGCCAAAGAGAGAAACTCTGCAGTAGCAGGAGACCTTTGTCAATGATACTCTAAAATGTATTGTCTCCCTGGATTTTCTTGTTTCCTTCTTCCCCACACAAACACTGCTTCTCCTCATTACAATTTAGGTCAGGCAGAAATTGTACTGTGTGCTCCTATGGTCTTAAAATCTATGTTCCTAGTTTTGAGATGCCCCATACATGAAAAAAAGCTGTGACATATGTAAAAGAACAGAAAGGTTCTAATCAGTGACCTGACCTCTTGGTTCTCTGGAGGTAAACATAATCCCTCCTCTCAACAGATTAAAGTCTCGGATGTAGGCCTGATACTAATTTTTCACCTACGCCGGCCGAGCTTTTTAATTAAGCCTCCAAGTGGACATTTCTTAAAAACACCCCCATGGGCTAATGGTGTGACAAAATTCAATTTCAAATGGAAATCTAGGGAAAGCTACTGCTCTGCGAGTAACTGTTAGTCATTTTAACTGCACACTCTACCACAGATAGATGGATTTACTGAATTTGAATTACGGAACCAGTTCATTTAAAAATTTCTTATTGCAGATATGCACGTGCACACGAAACATTTCTAATCTACGGAATGAAGAAGAATAGCTTTTCCCCACAGCTGTTGTAGTTTATCAGTCATCCATTTAATTTTTTATGTCTTCATTCTGTTGCAGTTTCATCATACTGGGATAAATTTACTCAGGTGTATATTCAATCCCTAAGCCATTTTTTCCCAATGGACACCATGAGGCATTAATGGGATTATGGTGGGTTTTAAAAATTTTCCCCAGAAAAATTATACCATTTAGCACAACTGAAAGTGCAAACCCTCTAAGATTGTAAGCTTCTTTTGGGCAGGGGACCTGTCTATGAACTCTGTTGCTTTGTACTTTCTCAAGTGCTAAGTAAAAACACTGCACACAGGAAGCGCTCAGTGAATACCACTGTAAAGAAAAAAACTTAAAGGGGTGAACTTCCAAAGGTATTTCAAGGACAATATGACTGCATTCTGTGCATAGATAGCACCATGGAGCTGTTTCACGTAAGGCATCACATTTGCAAATTCATCAGAGAATCAGTGCCCCTAATTCCCTAGGTATTGAAAATACCTGTAGGAAACAGAAATGCAGAAATTTCAATTGCCATGGGAGGAGCTGAGCTGAAGTCCCCTGCGGGATGGGAACCAAGCAATACTAGAAAAAATACAGGCTGCTGCCCCTTACCCTTATCTATACAATATCTCAAAAAATCAAAACTTCAAGTGAGGGACAAAAGTTCAGGAATCAAATAAGGGTTTTCTCCCCCATTTCTGCCTTATCTGGGACCATTTTGGAAGATGATATATAGAAGCAGCCTACTGCCACGCTCAACCATCCTTCCCAAACAATTCACTATGTGCGTTTTCTGGCTGAGTAAAAGCCACCTTTCCATTTGGCATGAAATGGGGAAAATGGGTGCCCAATGAAGTTCCTACAGTGAATGTGGGATTGCAGAGAGGAGAAGCATAAACTGAAGCACAACAAAACTGTCCCCTTCCACCACCACCATCAGCTCCCCCCTCCCCCCCCCCCCAGGAGGCAGAAGGAGAGATTCTATTTACTGGGTTAGAGTTTGTTTTCAACTTATTCTAATTCTAGGACATTTACATTCTCCTGAAGAGTGGAATATAATTCCTTCTTGCCTCAGAATCTTCTAAAATTAGAGGCATGGGTAGCAGCAGATTCAGCAGTCACAGAAGGATATCTGAAGCGTAGAGGGCAGCAATCTGGGAAAACAGTTTGAGCTTTTTGCAAGAGCATTTGGGAAGCTGAGCTCCCTCTCGCCGCCGTGATTAAAGCAAGTGCAAATTAGTTTCAGCTAAGGCTTTTTTTCCCCTTAAATTGAAAAACACTGTGTAATGGAATTTCATCAAGATTTTCTTTTGAAATAACTCCATACCTGAGTCAATAGGCAAATTCAATGGTGGGTCAAAACAATCTTATTATTTTTGTAGGGATATTGCACAGCTTCATTATGCCTTGATAGCCCCTTTACATTCACTTCTAGGTACTCTTCCCTTTCTTCATGATGCCACCTTGTAACAAGAGTGATTCAGTTCCCAGTACTGGGGCTGTCCCCCTATAATTAACATTCTTCTCTTCGTCCCACATGAACTGTTGAACTTGTAAAGGGTTTAAAGTGTATCCAGATCTAGATTTCCTTCTATGACTCTCCATAGATAAAACAGCATTTAGAGGCTGTTGTTTCACCTGGTCTGACTAGATGTGAATTGCAGGCATAATTTTCTCCTTACACATATGGACCGAGCAAATAAGAGTCTCTAGAGAAAGGAAGGAAATCAAGTTTAAAACTTCTCAGGGTAAGAGACCCATAGCATTAGAGGACAATTATGGAGCTGTCTGAGTCCAAGGGAATCATGATTTTGAGCCATCTCTGGCTTTACCAAAAGATTCAGAGGGATTTGTTTTCATTCTGAAGCCACTTTCAGCCCACTCAATCTCTGTGATGTCAGAAAGCTGCCTGGTATTCCTCACGTATGCAGAAATCTGAAGTGATTTGGTAGCCTGGAAGATAATTTTGTGGAAGTACATAGTAGTGTTCTCTTAATCTTTTCTATACAACCAACTTGCAAGACAAGCCACAGAAGTAGAGTTTTAGGTCATGACGCTTAGGGACAAATGAACTGAGGTGGTCACATAATAAAAAACAACAACAACAACAACAACAGTAGTATCCATTAAGCATTTTCTATTTTCCAAGCACTACACTAAGCACTGTGGCAAATATAAGATAACCAGGTCAGACACAGTCCCTGTCTCACTTGGGGCTCACAGACTAAGCAAGGGAGAGAACAGGCATTTAATCCCCATTTTACAGTTGAGAAAACTGAGGCACAGAGAAGTTAAGTGACTTTCCCAAGGTCACACAGCAGGCAATTGGCAAAGTTGGAATTATGAGAAGCAGCGTGGCTCACTGGAAAGAGCACGGGCTTTGGAGTCAGAGTTCATGGGTTCGAACCCCGGCTCTGCCACTTGCCAGCTGTGTGACTTTGGGCAAGTCACTTAACTTCTTGGTGCCTCAGTTCCCTCATCTGTAAAATGGGGATTAAGACTGTGAGCCCCACATGGGACAACCTGATTCCCCTGTGTCTACCCCAGCGCTTAGAACAGTGCTCGGCACATAGTAAGCGCTTAACAAATACCAACATTATTATTATTATTAGTACCCGGGTCCTCCCATTCCCAGCACCATGCTCTTTCCACTAGGCCATGCTCTTAGCTGCCAGAGGCAATATAAACTGGAGGTATTACTGATGTTAATAATGGCTGATCTCTGCTGTATCTTTCTCACTTCCCACATTTAGCTAGCAGACTGTCATAAGGGGATGAACATCTGGGAGAGAGCAAGTCATGCGGATTTGTAGGTGAGTACATGAGTGGTGTGTCTCCTCTGCCTGTGCGTGTCTCCCTTTCCTGAGTTGTGAATTATCTGGGGGAAGTTTTCCAGAAGGGAAAGTGGGATTTTAGGAGGGCTTTGAAGATGGGAAGAACTGTGGCATGATGGATTCAAGAGAAGCCAGAGTTCCAGCCGGGGGAACAGCATGAGTGAGAGACAGTTAGAATTCTCCTCTTTATAAAGTAATTTCAAAAATCGATTGGGCTTTAAAGTTGTTGGTGACCAGGATGTGGATTGACCTCATACATCCATCATAGATGAGGTAGGATCCAGGTATGGTTGGCCTTAGTCGGGGAGAAAAATTCCTCTCAGGGTGAGAGAAAAATGTAAGTTGTTTTCCATGCTGAGATCCCTGGCCTCCTAAATGATATTGGACAAGTATAAAAAAGTTGAGGTAGATACAAGGGCATAGGGCAGAGTTAAGACATTGGGTAGAAACTAGCATTACATTTGAGGAAGGGGTAGGAAGAGGTTCAGTCACACAAGTCACTAACCAGGGGAATGAATGGAGGAAGGTGGGATCCTTGATGGAAGAGAATGTGTGCAGGAAGAGAAGAGGGTATTCAGCACAGCTTTTTCAGCTTGTAGCAATTTAGGCTCAGGGAAACTTCTGTTCCTGCTCTTTTTTCATTATGGGCAAGGAGCGTTTCTGTTAATTCTGTTGTATTGTACTCTCTCAAGCACTTAGAACAATGGTCTGCATATTCATTCATTCATTCAATAGTATTTATTGAGCGCTTACTATATGCAGAGCACTGTACTAAGCGCTTGGGATGAACAAGTCGGCAACAGATAGAGACAGTCCCTGCTGTTTGACGGGCTTACAGTCTAATCGGGGGAGACGGACAGACAAGAACAATGGCACTAAACAGCGTCAAGGGGAAGAACATCTCGTAAAAACAATGGCAACTAAATAGAATCAAGGCGATGTACAATTCATTAACAAAATAAATATGGTAACGAAAATATATACAGTTGAGCGGACGAGTACAGTGCTGTGGGGATGGGAAGGGAGAGGTGGAGGAGCAGAGGGAAAAGGGGAAAATGAGGCTTTAGCTGCGGAGACGTAAAGGGGGGATGGCAGAGGGAGTAGAGGGGGAAGAGGAGCTCAGTCTGGGAATGCCTCTTGGAGGAGGTGATTTTTAAGTAAGGTTTTGAAGAGGGAAAGAGAATCAGTTTGGCGGAGGTGAGGAGGGAGGGCGTTCCAGGACCGTGGGAGGACGTGACCCAGGGGTCGACGGCGGGATAGGCGAGACCGAGGGACGGTGAGGAGGTGGGCGGTGGAGGAGCGGAGCGTGCGGGGTGGGCGGTAGAAAGAGATAAGGGAGGAGAGGTAGGAAGGGGCAAGGTGATGGAGAGCCTTGAAGCCTAGAGTGAGGAGTTTTTGTTTGGAGCGGAGGTCGATAGGCAACCACTGGAGTTGTTTAAGAAGGGGAGTGACATGCCCAGATCGTTTCTGCAGGAAGATGAGCCGGGCAGCGGAGTGAAGAATAGACCGGAGCGGGGTGAGAGAGGAGGAAGGGAGGTCAGAGAGAAGGCTGACACAGTAGTCTAGCCGGGATATAACGAGAGCCCGTAATAGTAAGGTAGCCGTTTGGGTGGAGAGGAAAGGGCGGATCTTGGCGATATTGTAGAGGTGAAACCGGCAGGTCTTGGTAACGGATAGGATGTGTGGGGTGAACGAGAGGGACGAGTCAAGGATGACACCGAGATTGCGGGCCTGCGGGACGGGAAGGATGGTTGTGCCATCCACGGTGATAGAGAAGTCTGGGAGAGGACTGGGTTTGGGAGGGAAGATGAGGAGCTCAGTCTTGCTCATGTTGAGTTTTAGGTGGTGGGCCGACATCCAGGTGAAGACGTCCCGGAGGCAGGAGGAGATGCGAGCCTGAAGGGAGGGGGAGAGGGCAGGGGCGGAGATGTAGATCTGCGTGTCATCTGCGTAGAGATGGTAGTCAAAGCCGTGAGAGCGGATGAGTTCACCGAGGGAGTGAGTGCATATAGTAAGCTCTGAGTAAATACCACTGATTGATTAATTTTCTCCCATTGCACCCCATTTGGCTCGAGTCTCTGCCCCCTCCAGGCTTTACTTTGCCCTTTACCGGCCCACTGCTCATATCTTTTCCCTTACCTGGAGCATCCTTTTCTCTCAGTTTCACTACAACAAATCTTTTCTGGACCCTCCACCCCATTCCTTCACAAACCTCCTTAAAGCCTTCTCCTCCAAGAGGTATTCCCTGATTGATCCCTCTTTGCTGGTCATATAATCCCATCAGTCAGTTCAGCACTCATGTATTCATCTGGTTTTTATATGGTACGTGGAAAGTGCATACTACATGACAAACACTGTTCTGAGTGCCCAGATAGGTGCAAGTTAATTAGGTTGGACCCAGTCCCTGTCCTGCGTGGGGCTCACTGTCTAAGTAGGAGAGACAACATGTAATTAATTCCCATTCCTCAGTTGAGGAAACTGAGACACAGAGAAGTGAAGTGACTTGCCTAAGATTACACAGCAAGCAATTGGCAGGGCTGGGATTCATAGCCAGCTCCTCTGATTCCCTATCCCATTCTCTTTCAACTAAGTCACACCATTTATTTGTTATTGCTTCATTTACCAGTGGCATTTGTCCATACCTACTCCTCACTCTTTAATCTACTCACTTTTATTGTAAAATCAATTGATTGTATTTACTGAGTACTTACTAAGTGCATAGCACTAAGCACTTGGGAGAGCAGGCCTACTGTCTCCTGTACTCAAATGTACTCAATTGGAAGGAGCGTGGTCTAATTCATTCATTCAATCTACTTATTGAGCACTTACTCTGTGCAAAGAACTTTATTAAGTGCTCAGGAGAGTACAATACAATAAGAAACAGACACATGCCTGCCCACAATGAGCTCACAGTCTAGAATAGAGCACAGGTCTGGGAGTCAGAAGGACCTGGGTTCTAATCCTGGCTCCACCACTTGTCTGCTGCACGACCTTGGGTAAGTCACTTAACTTCTCTTTGCCTTAGTTACCTCATCTGCAAAGTGGGGATTGAAACTGGGAGCCCCACACAGGACAGGGACTGTGTCCAACTCAATTTGCTTGTATCTACCCCAGGGCTTAGAACAGTGCCTGGCACATAGTGAGTGTTTAAAAAATACCTTTAAAAAAAGGGAAATTCCTCAAGCATCCCAATCACCATGGTCTAATCAATGCAGTTGATGCTGGTACCTCAGAAATGCAAAGTACAAACACAGGAACCCTACCTGCCTTAGTTGAAACATGAACATAATGTTTAAAATAGTGCTCTCAAGAAGACAGCAGTAAAAGGAGATTGGGGCAGGGCTTCCTTATTTCCCTATTTCCTTGTCCATTTTTATGTGACAGAGACTAGCTGGCAATAATCAGCAAGGTCCGTTTAGTGTATAGTCTAGTCTTGCTGTGACTAATAAGATGATTGGTTGTATATCCTCTTTATGGTTGTTCATTATATCACCCTTACATAAAGTAATTTAATTTCAGTGGGATAATTAGGGTATTTCTAATCTAACTGATAGTCTGAATGAAATGAGATTCTCAGAGGGAGATTTGTGTATCAGGAGACCGGTGACCTACGACCCCAATTTTCACACAATGTATTAATCTGACAGTCTTCTTCCATGCCCTGGGCACACTGTATCTGAACACTTCAGAACTTATGCAGATCTATGGGATACAGAACCCTCCCTTAAATGAAATGTCTTTATTTATAATGGGATTTTTTTTAGGCTAATGGAGACGAATCACAACACTTTAGATACAGTCCAAGTAAAGAAATCACAACATTTTAGATACAACCCAAAAGCTGTATCTTTACATGTCCAAAAACAGAACTCCTTATCTTCCACCCCAAACCTTGTCCGCCCCCTAACCTTCCCATCACTATAGACAGCACCACCATCTTCCCTGTCTTACAAGCCCATAACCCTGGTATTATCCCCAAATCATCTCTCTCATTCAACCCATATATTCAATCTGACACCAAATCCTGTCAGTTCTACCTTCATGAGATCACTAAAATCCACCCTTTTCCCTTCATCGATACTGCTACCATGTTGATCCATGCACTTATTCTAGGCCATCTTGACTACAGCCTCAACCTCCTTGCTGACCTCCCTGCCCCCTGTTTCTCACCTCTCCTGTCCATTCTTCACTCTCCTGCCTGGATCATTTTCCCAAGAAAAACATTCAGTCCATGTTTCCTCAGTCCTCGAGAACCTCCAGGGGTTGCCCATCCATTTCTGCATCCAAAAGACTCTCTTTATCATTGGCTTTAAAGCACTCAATCACCTTGCCCCATCCTATGTTACCTCATTGATTTCCTTCTACAACCCAGCATGCTCACTTCACTCTTCTTAATGCCAAACTACTGACTGTACCTTACCTTGTTTATCTCACCGAGGAGCCCTTGTCGACATCTGATCTCTGGCCTGGAACTCTTTCCCTCTTCATATCTGACAGACCATCACTCTCCCCACCTTCAAAGCCTTATTAAAAATCACATCTCCACCAAGAGGCCTTCTCTGACTAAGCCCTCATTTTCCCTACACCTCTTCTCTTCAATTCAATAGTATTTATTGAGCGCTTACTATGTGCAGAGCACTGTACTAAGCACTTGGAATGAACAAGTTGGCAACAGATAGAGACAGTCCCTGCCATTTGACGGGCTCTTCTACATCTTGGATTTGTACCCTCTACTCACCCCCGCTTCAGCCCCACAGCACTTCTGTACATATCTGTAATTTACTTTCCAGTTTGTGCTCCCATCTAGTTTGTAAGCTCACCTTGGGCAGGGAACACATTTATCAAATCTGTAATATTGTACTCTCCCAAGCATTTAGTACAGTACAGATGATCAAACCCATCAAACCCCTGAGTCACAACAGATCTGGCTTAAATCTGGATGTTGAGGATTTTGCAAAAGATTTCATCGTATGGAAAACATTGCAGCCACCCCAGGAGGAAGCTGTATTTTCTATGGCATTTATGCCAAAGTAAAAGTGCCACTGGTGTGCTAACACCTGTAAAAAAGGAAAAGGAAATATTGGATTTCATTGTAAAGCCCTGGAGGGCGTAGTAGTTAAGCAGACATTAGCGAATCACCCCTTCCCCACCCTGAAAAGTCATGATAGGAAAACCCCTTTTGGTGCCAGATTCGTATTAGAAAAGTAAGCTTTAGTAGTACAATAGTCATATACTACACAGGCGCCTTCTCAGTTCTTCACCCTACTTGGATTTGGATCCTTTATTCACCCCACCCTCAGCCCCCAACCACTAATCTGTAATTTATTTTAATGTCTGCCTCCCTGGTTAGACTGTAAGCTCCTTGTGACCAGGGAACATCTTTACCAACTCTGTTGTTTTGTACTTACCCAAGTGCTTAGTACAGTGCTCTGCAGACAGTAAGTGCTCAATGAAAACAATTGATTAATTAATTGATTATGACACTGTTTTAAATTAGAGGATTGGATTGATCCAGGATCTATTAAATGGAATATTAAGAATATTTAAAGAAAAATTTCAGGGCCAGTGGGGAACAAGGTAGAAAACCCTTTGAAAGGACAATGGTAATTGCTGTGAGGGTTTTCTCTGAAGATAGAAATAGAAATTTTCAGTGGTAAGGTCCTCAGGTAGAGAAAGCTGGCTCAGTTAATGAAAAAGAATACAGGATTCATTTAAAAAAGGAGCCATGGTCACTGTTAAATGGAATGTTTCACAATTTGCAAAATTAATAAATTATTAAGTATTCCGGGTTGCTTTATTCATCCTTATGAATATATCATCATCATCAATGGTACTTATTGAACGCTTATTATGTGCAGAGCACTGTGGTAAATGCTCAGGAGAGGAACAATACAACAGAGTTGTCAGACATGTTCCTCGCCTCCAGCACATGAGCCACTGACTTGGGGGCGAAGGACAGGAGGAAGTGTTTAATTAGACTAGCTCAATTTGACTAAAGAATGAGCCATTTCCTTTGGTAATGTATCTATTGATTCCTTACTACCTGTTCCAGAAATCAAGATCAGAGACATGAAATAAAAATGTTTTAAATCCTTTCATTTAATGAAAGAATATATTTGCTGAATTTAATGTCTACTGGGTAGGACTTGGTAACCTGCAAGCTCATCATAGGCAGGAAATGTGTCTGTTTACTGTTGTATTGTACTCTCCCAAGTGCTTAGTACAGTGCTCTGCACACAGTAAGTGCTCAGAAAATAACTGAAGTAATTGCTCAGAAACGAATAACTCAGTCTTCGTTGGTTTCATTTATTTTGAGCTTTAATATGCAGTTATTTTGTGATTAATTAAAAAACTACCAAATTTGGGCTAGATTAAGTAGTCTATTTACATCTGAACTCAGTAACAGCAGCTGTACACCACCAAATATTCTCCAAGTGCTTGGCAATCATTTTTGATACTTCTCACGACAACAACTAATCACAAAAAAGAAAAACCACAGAGATAAAGATCCAGATTTCCATTTAATTTCTACCAGGGGCTACTTGAAAATCTTTTATGTATGTTGAAATTTCATGGCAGCTCTTCAATCAGTGGTATTCAATGAGTATTTACTGTGCTCAGAACACTGTACTAAGCACTTGGGAGATTACAGTGCAGCAGAGTTGGTAGATACGTTCCCTGCCCACAACTACCTTAGTCTAGGGGGGATCTTATAGACTTTGGTCTAGAATCTTTCCAAAAAGTTAAGCATTTTTCCCATTTTAATTCAAGTAATCCTTATCACATTTCTGTGTCAAAGTGAGGAGGCAGTAGATTATTATTCCCATTTTATAGATGAGGAAAGTGAGGTCTTGAATGGGACTGAGCAATCAATCAGTGGTATTTATTGAGTGCTTACTATTTGCAGAGCACTATGCTAAGTGCTTTGGAGAGTACAATACAATAGAATTAGCAGACATGTTCATTCATTCATTCATTCAATCATATTTATTAAGCACTTACCTTGTGCAGAGCACTGTACTAAGCACTTGGGAAAGTACAATATAACAATAAACAGTGACAATCCTTGCACACAGAGAGCTTACAGTGTAGAGGAGACATTCATGGATGCAAATAAACATCAATCCAAATAAATGAACACATTCCCTGCCCATAATGAGCTTGCAGTCTATGAACAAATGTCATATACCTTGCTCTAATAATTTAACCATCAAAATAGGACCTGTTTCATAAAGCAGACAGTGAGATTAGAAGTCAGCTTTCTCAGTCTTTCTGGTAATGGAGATTTTGAGTTTAATCACTAGGCTTCCATGACACCACACCTCTTCCCTCCTCTGGTGTTCTCTCTGCTTTAAATCCTTGCCTCCTGCCCACAAGTATATCTACATTTAAAATACCGATTTCCTCAATGTTTAATTCACTTCAGGCTTGTTCTCCTGGCAAAATAATAGCTTCTTCTAATTCTTGTGGTTGTCCTCCTGTACTTTTCTAGAGAAGTTCATCTCCATCCTCACCAGAAGTTCCCATTGATGTCGATTTAAGTCACTTAGATTCCAGAAAGAAAGATACCTGGGGAGAACTGATGTCAGTGGACAAAAGTCAGTAAATCAATAACATTTATTGAGTGTTTACTCTGTGTAGAGCACTGTACTAAGCACTTGGGGGAATACAACACAATAAAAGGACATATTCCCTGCCCATATCTGCCTTCTATTACGGATAAGGAGTCCCAGAACTTTTTGTACATTTCTAGAGACACAAGAAGCAGTGTGGCCTACCAGAAAGAGCATGGACCTGGGAATCAGAGGCCCTGGGTTCTAATCCCAGCTCTGCCACTTGCTTGCTGCTATGTGACCTTAGGCAAGTGACCTTGGGCATTTGGTATTTGCTCCACTTTCAGCCCCACAGCATTTATGTTTCTATAAATTATAAATTATTTATTTATATTAATATCTGTCTCCCCTTATAGCTAGTAAGCTCACTGTGGTCAGGAACGTTTCTGTCAACTCTGTTGTATTCTCCCAAGTGCTTAGTACAATGCTCTGCACACAGTAAGCACTCAGTAAATACCACTGATTGATAAATACCATTGAATGATGTCACAACTTCTCAACGGTTAAATGGGAATTTAATGCCTGTTCTCCCTTCTGCTTAGACTGTGAGCTTATATGGGACAGGGCCTGAGTCCAACCTGATTGATTTGTATCTACCCCAGTGTTTAGAATGGTGCCTGACACATAGTAAGCACTTAAAAGATGGCTTCTCCACTCCCCAAAAAAGACTGTAAACAATGCCAAACTAGGTCAGATCAATGGCTCACTTACGCAGTATTCTGTGTCTTACAGTGGCACCAAAATTCACACTGTTAAAGACCACGAGAGTAGAAGAAAGAAGGGGAATCTTTTACACCTAAGCTCATATCCATCCAACTTGCTTACTGTGGTGGGAAAAATGCCTCACATGGAACTTTCAGGTACTCATACCAAATGCCCAGCACAATGCTGAAAAAAGCAGAACCCTCAGGGAATAGTATTTAAAGATAAAATTCATTTCTATATTAATCATCCAAAAATGGAATGACAATCTCACTTCTGAAATCTCCAAGTATTTTTTTTTAGAAAAATCCAAACCAAGATAGCCTTAATCACAGCTTCAGTATGGAAGTTTAAGTGTAAACTCACTTGAACTCTGCCATGTTCTCCCAAGTACTTAGTACACTACATTGCACCCAAGACCTGGCCAATACAGAGAATTACTGTATTCTACTTCAATAAGAGAAGTTTAATTCCATTCCTCATCTAACCACTAAATATTTGGAAAAACCCTTAAACCACTTTTAGACTTCTTGATTTTTTGGTGCTTGTGTTTTTTCTACCAGATCAGGGATATTTCTGCCTTTGGTTGCAGAGAAACTCCTGACTATTGTACTCTCTCAAGCACTTAGTATAGTGCTTTGCACATAGTAAGCACTCAATAAATAAAATTGATTGATTGATTATTGATTGGCTTTGAGGCACTCCATCAGGTCTCTCTCTCTTAGCTAGCCACTCTCTTCTCCTATTCCTCCCCACCTTGAACTCTCTGTTCCTCCTAAATTCACCTCATCACCAAGCCTTATTTCCAATTCTCGTTCATTTATTCATTCATTCAATCGTATTTACTGAGCACTTACTGTGTGCAGAGCACTGTACTAAGCATTTGGAAAGTACAATTCAGCAATAAAGAAGGTGAATAGTGCCTAGATTTATGTTTCCAACTCCAGGAAAAGTGGGGGTAAATGAATAATCTCCGGGCTCACACCGGGTTTACAGTCTAGAAGGAAGGACACAGACATTAAAGTAAATAATGGGCATTAATATAAATAAATAGAATTATAGATATGTACATATATACACAAGTGCTGTGGGGTGGGGACAGGGGGTAGAGCAAATGGAGGAAGTCAGGGTGACGTGGAGGGGAGCGGGAATTGAGGAAAAGGGGGGCTTAGCTTGGGCCCTTCTTTCTGCCTGTTACTCACATCCACTTCAAATCATCCAGACCACAGCTCTCCCCATCTTCAAAGCCCTTTGAAGTTCTACTTCTTCTAATTTTTCTTCTTCCAGGGTGTCAATCTCCCAACTCTCCTCTCAGCATGTTGTATTCACAATCTCCCTTTGCATTTTTGTACATACTGACTTATACACTTTACTATTCAAGCACTTTCCCCCATATCTGTAAATGTGCCTGTTTCCCCTATTAGAATATAAAATTCTTCTCCCTGTATTGTACTCTCCGAAATACTTAATACAGTGCTTTGCATGCACCAAATGCTCTGTAAATGCTACTGATTGATTTGTTCCTTAAATATGAAGGGAGTTTTACTGATATTTGTGCTTCTGAGGTACTGTGAAACTAATCCGACTTTATGGCAGAGAACCTCCGGTTTGGGGAAGTCCCCAAGATTGATCAATTTAGAGGGAGATTTACATAGCAATTATTTTTTTTCTCAAGGGTTTTTTCTAAGGTATTTGTAAAGCACTTACTATTTGCCAGGCATTGTTCTAACTGCTGGGGTAGATAAGATAATCATGTTGGATACAGTCCATGACACACATGGGACTCACAATTTTAGCCTTCATTTTACAGATGAGGTAATCTAGGCACAGAGAAGTTAAGTGACTTGCCCAAAGTCACACAGCAGACACTTGGCAGAGCCAAGACTAGAACCCAGATCCTTCTAATTCCCAGGCCCGTGCTTTTATCCATTAGGCCTTGATTTTGGTATTCCCAGTGAAGTGGGAATGGGGTGGGGAGAGGAGGTAGGGTGGGACAGGGTTCTACCTACTTCTGACAAGCCTAACTTCCCCTCACCAGCCTCCCCGGAGACCACTCATTTACCACTAATTTTCCTGGAGCTGGAAACATTGATCTAGGCACTATTCACCTCCCCTCCAGCCTGCTCCCAACAAGGAAGAAACTCCTGTGTTTTTCAGTGAGATTTGTGGGCAAGCAGGAGAAAAGCTGATTTCTGGTCTTCTGTTTTCCCTCCTGCTTATTTACAGTTTATTACTAGACTTCAAAATCGAAACTTCACCTGGCTTTTAAGGAGAGCAAAACATTCCTCTTCCCTTCCACCTCTAACTCCAGAGATTGCATCCAGATTGTTCTCCCTATCCCTGCCGTCATTATCATCATCATCGATGGTATTTCTTGAGAGCTTACTATGTGCAGAACACCTGGCTCCCACAGTTTCTGATACTCTTTTCTCCCCACAGTTTTTGCTTTTGCAAAGATCACAGGACTGTAGTCAGGAAACCTGGGAAAGAGTGCCTATTTGTAATGAGAAGCCAGATACAGTGGGGACTGAGTATCCACTGTACCCACCCTCCTGCATTCAAAACCAGGGGAGATTACATCACTGGTGCAGGGCATTCAACAGGAAGACTTCCCCACTGATCCGATCTGTTTAGGCATAGCGAGCATTCATAACGAGCAATCATATCCTGCCTGGGTGAACCAAATAGAGGAAGGGGAAGGGGGGGTGGCTCATAAAGCAATGTTTTAATTTGATGAATTCAAAACACAGATTGTTTTTAAAGGTATTGGTTAAGTGCTTGTTATGAATCAAGTGCTGTTTTAAGCACTGGGTTAGATACAAGTCTCCGTCCCACATGGGACTCACAGTCTAACTGGCGGGAGGAGGATTGAATCCCCATTTTACAGTTGAGGAAACGGAGGCACAAGCGACTCACACAGCAAGCAATTGGCAGACTGGGATTAGAACCCAGGTCCTCTGCCTCCCAGGCTATAAAGCCTTTCAAGTGACATTCAAGTTATAGATTAGCAAGTTGCATACCTGTTGTATATCATGTTCTTCCACCTTTTGGTTGTTAAGCACTGTGAAGCTGTCCTGTAAAGTGAATTCCTTTGCCCTGATTGCAAGGAGTTAGTATGGAAGACAATTTCTTGTGTTTCCCACAATTAGCACTGAGACTATCAAATTATAATTGTGATGTAGGTTAAGCACTTCCTATGTTCCATCACTGTACCGAGCACTGGGGTGGATGCCATAAATGATAAGCAGCATTGTCTACTGGATAGAGCATGAGTCTACAACTCAGAAAGACCTGGGTTCTAATCCAAGCTCTGCCACTTGTCTGTTGTGTGACCTAGGTCAAGTCACTTCACTTCTCTGGGCCTCAGTTCCCTCATCTGTAAAATGAAGATTAAGACTATGAGCCCCATGTAGGATAGGGACTGTGTCCAACCTGACGACCTTGTATCTACCCCAGCACTTAGTACAGTGCCTGGCACATAGTAAATGCTTAACAAATACCGCTATTATTATACAATAAAAGCAGATCAGACACAGTCCCTGTCAAAGATGAGGCTCTTGGTTTAAGGGGAAGGGTGAACAGTCATTTCCATTTTTTCTGATGAGGCAATTGAGGCATACAGAAGTTAAGGACTTGCCCAAGATCATATGGCAGGCAAGTGCACTTTTGATTAGAACCAGAACTGAATACCCCTTTACCTTCTCTTGAAGTGTTGACTTTTCCTCTGGGTTGGATAATCCTCAATGGTTGATAACCCACTTTGGATGCCTTGTGACAAAAAAGATATACCCCAAAGGATAAAAGGGTATTATTGATCAACTATACATATGCAGGCTCCTTCTTGTT
Organism: Ornithorhynchus anatinus; assembly: GCF_004115215.2. Classification (NCBI taxonomy): domain Eukaryota; kingdom Metazoa; phylum Chordata; class Mammalia; order Monotremata; family Ornithorhynchidae; genus Ornithorhynchus; species Ornithorhynchus anatinus. The sequence goes on along the minus strand of NC_041730.1, from coordinate 43,052,522 downwards.
ATTCTGCTGCAAATCCACAAATGAAGGTTATGAAACCCTAAGTTGTAGTGAAGATCATTAGTTCACTGGATCCCAGGGCTGGAAAGACTTCAGCAGTGTGGCCTAGTGGAAAAAGCATGGGTCTGGGAGCCAGAGGATCTGGGTTCTAATCCCAACTGCAACACTTGCCTGTCATATGACTGTGGGGAACCCACTTAATTCTCTGTGCCTCAGTTACCTTATCTGTAAAATGAGGATAAAATACTTCTTCTCCCTCCCGGTTAGACTGTGAGCCCTGTGTGGGCAGGGACTGAGTCCAACCTGCTTAAATTGCTTCAACCCCAATGCTTAGTGAATAGTAAGCACTTCACAAATACAACAGTTATTGTTAGGTCAGCAGGTTCATCTACCTACCTCCTCCTCCAGGGGCATCTGGTCTTTCCCTAAGGATCTCCAAGGACATGGATTCCATAACCTCCTCCAGAGTTTTTGCAGCCGGAAACTCCCAGTATATTTCCTAAACAAAACACGTTGAGAGTTTCCATAGTGTATTTCCTAATGAATGCAGAAGACCCTTTCTTTTCTGGCATTTACACATCAGTTCCAATTGCTCCCTTCTCTGGATCCCAAGTCTGAGAGAATGAATCTACCCCCTCTCCTCGTGACCCATGAACCCCTTCCCCAGAGTGCTGACCCCTAAAGCAGGCCTCACAATAAGTTTTCACATCAAGATAAGCAGGGACCAAGATCTATGACAGCTGTTTCATGCTCTTCATAGTCATCTGAAACAATCAGTAAGCATTAGAGAGTACTTTTCCCTTTACAAAGGTGATAATTAGATAACAAGCTGAGATTAAAGTAATTACAGTTAGACAGCTGGCAAGGCAGCACAGCCATGTTGAAATATTGTTGATACTTCAGCATCTGGTTCTAATAGCAGCACAGGCTAAAGGATTTTACATTAATTACAGAACATAATTTAATATAAACATATTTAATTACAATTGATGAGCGATAAACTGTTCAAGACTGACTTAATCCTTTTCCTGTGTCAAAACGATTGGAATTTTGTTCCGTGCGGCCCCTCCTCTTGACTCTCTTCCTCTTTTCTTCTCCCACCCCCGCTGACACAAGGAGCAAGAGGCTATCGAGAAGCAATACTTTGAGATTTTCTTGCCACTGTTAAGAAATGGATTTCTGACATCAGTGTATGATTGGGGTGTTATTTTAATCTGCCCTTAAAAGTGTTGGAAATGAGGCTGCACTGTAAGACTCTGTAGCATGATATGTTATAAACAATAGTCCTGGGTTGATTTGCTTGCTCTTTTCTTGCCCCTGTCTGACACTTTCCGGAATTAGAACACTGTTCCTATCATGTATTTGGCACTTGTCTCTCCCATTAGGTCTAACAGTGATGGTCATTTACATCTGTTGTCTGCTCTCAAGGACCTAGTACAGTGCTCTGCACAGAGTAGATGCTCAATAGAGCCACAAGAGAAGACTTCTCTTCTCAGAAACAAGTTCACTTTTGCCCTTGTACACGACCTGGTGAGTGGGTTGATTTTGAACATCTAACTAACACTCATATTAAAACAATCCTAAAATCAAGAACATCTGAGTTGATGAATAAATGAGCTAAGTACACAAGTAGATAAGTGGCATGGCATAGTGGATATAGCACGGGCCTGGGAGTCAGAAGGCCTGGGTTCTAATCCCAGCTCCACCACTTATCTGCTATATGACCTTGGGCAAGCCACTTCACTTCTGTGTGCCTCAGTTATCTCATCTGTAAAATGGGGATCGAGGCTGTGAGCCATATGGGACAGGAACTATGTCCAACGTGATTTGCTTGTATCCACCCCAACGCTTAGTACAGTGTTTGGCACACAGTAAGTGCTAAACAAATACCACAGTTATTATTATTACAAGTAGAGGAATCTGATTTCTCAGAGTAAGGGGACACAGGTTGCCAGGAAAAGGAAACATTGGTGCAACCTAGAAGAGAAAGGAATTGTTTGCTAAAATGGTTCCTTTCTGTAGTGTCCAGGGGAGCTTCTCTGTGGGTGTGGCTATATACAGGATCTGTTTCTGCCAGGACTTTCTTCTACCCCAGTCCAAGCCAGTGAAAATGAATCCAAACTGGACACACAGAAACAGACACTGATGTACCTTTTCCTCATTAACCCCTCACTGACTTTCCAGCTGGCCCCTAAAATATTTTTTATGATGCCTTTAAGATGGGTAACATTTGCAGAGGATGAAAGTTTCCTCCCAGGCCACATAATCAGATGAGGTGAGAGTTTCACTATATTTATTTTTTGATAATAAGGGAAAAAAAGATATCCCGGAATGTTCCTGAGATAGCTAGAAGTGTCCAGGAGTGTCTGGGTTCATATCATGTGACAAACAGGAAGGAGGTAGTTTTTGTCGGAAGAGGAGGTGCTGCCAGACTGCAGAAGTCAGGGTTTTTACCTACCCCTCAAAATGAACAACCACTTGAATGCTAAAATGAATTTAGGAGAGGACAAATGGCATTATTATGACACAGTGAGAAGTTAGCACCAGAGGACCAGAGTGTGCTGGCTGGGATGTAGAAGGAGAGAAGGGAGGTGAGGTAGGAGGGGGCAAGGTGATGGAGAACTTTGAAGCCAATAGTGAGGAGTTTTTCCTTGATACGGAGCTTGATAGGCAACCAATGAACAATTTTGAGGGAGGCGGGGGTGACATGCCCTGAAAGTTTCTGTAGAAAGGTAATTCCCCCTTCATATCTGCCAGATTGTGGTTTACCTAATTTTCATAAATCCTTCTGATATTACATCTCCTCCAAGAGACCATCCCCAATTAATTTCTCCTCTCTCCCTAGTTTTATCCCGCTGTGCCAACCATGTAATTCTGTACACCCAACCTCCTGTAGAACTTTTGTACATACCTCGTTACTTAAGCACTCACTCATCAGCAGCGTGGCCTAGTGGAAAAAGCAGGTGGCTGAGAGTCAGAGCACCTGCGTTCTAGTCCCAACTCTACCACCTGTCTGCTGTGTGATCGTGAGCAAGACATTTAACTTCTCTGTGCCTCAGTTCCCTCATCTGCAAAATGCTCAATTCCTGATCTCCCTCCTACTCAGACTGCGAGTCCCACATAGGACATGATTATCTTATATCTACCCTAGTGCTTAGTAGATTATTTGGCACATAGTAAACACTGTGTCCACCCTGATTAACTGGTATCTCTCTCAGTGCTTAGAACAGTGCTTGGCACATAATAAGTGTTTAACGAATAGCATAATTGTCACTTAACAAAAACTGAGCTTTTCTTATTCCTCCTATCTGTAAATTAGTGAAATGTCTATCTCCCTGCTGGATTGTAAACTGCTAAAGGCAGGGATTTAGGTGACTAATTCTGTTGTATTCTCCCAGGCATTTATTACAGTGACTGGCTCTAAGTTAGTACTCAGTAAATACTACTGATGATAATTTCACTTATTCATTCACTGTTGATCACTTTTATTTTTACCCTTTGGACAAAAACTACTAAATAGATATTATCTGCTTCTCTGCCCAACTAGGAACACCATGGCCTAATGGAAAGAGCCCTGGCCTGGGAATCAGAGGACCTGGGTTCTAACCCCAGCTCTACCACATGCCTGTTGTGTGACTTTGGGCAAGTCACTAAACTTCTCTGTGCCTCGGTAACCTCACCTGTAAAAGAGAGATGCAACACCTGTTCTCCTTCTTACTTAGATTGTCCCGTGTGGGATGGAGAATATGTCTGACCTGATTACCTCATATCTTCCCCAGCACTTAGAACAGTGTTTAATGCATAGTAAGTGCCTAGTAAATACCACAGTGATTTCCTTGATTGAAAACTCCTTAAAGGCAGGGATTTTGCCTATTCCCATTTTATGCACACTACACGGTAGACAATAAATACTGACAATGATGAGGAGGAGGAAGACTGTGCACCACATTTAGCAAAAGAGAAAATAGCTCCTGATCTACAAGACTGTTTAGTCACTTAAGTTCTATCCACCCGGATGACATCAAACAAGATATATAGTAATGGAAAATGGAAAAGGTATTAACAGAGCATCCACTGGGTGAAATGCACTGTCCTAACCACTTGGGAAAGCACCACAGCAGCACAAAACATGCCTCTGGAGCTTCTGGCATTGCTCTGGGCATTTCAGATGACTCATATTCAGTTAGGTGGAAGACGTGATCCCAGCCCTTGAGAGACTTGCTTTGCAGATTTGATATGACAAACACGTTGCTCATGTAAGCAAATGAAATAAAGCTTAATGAAAAAAAGCTTAAATACACACTCATGCTACGTTAGTGGAAGGTACCTAGGCTGAGTTCAGTCTGAGTTCACCTCCCTATGTCTTGCAGAAAGATCTCAGGAATTGGCACTATGCTTTGATGGATAGGAGAGATGCAGCTTAGAAGACGAGAAAGGGAAGCACTTCCAGGAATGAGTGATGTTGCGGACATTGGACTGTAAACTCCTTGAGGGCAGGGTTCATGTCTACCAACTCTGTTGCTCTGCACTCTTCCAAGCACTTCATAGAGTGCTCTGCGCTTGGTAAGCACTCAGTAAATGCCAGTGATTGACTGACTGGCTAAAAGTCTAGAGAGAACTGGAGAGAGACAGCAACAATATGCACACATGGGCTAAAACTCAGCCATTACTTTAATAGTATTTTAAGAGCTCACTCTAGGTAAATATGGTACTAAGCACCTATAGTGTACTGTAGCATACTATAGTGTACCTGTAGTGTACGGTACTAAGCATCTATAGTATACTGTAGTGTATAGTATGTAGTGATACATACTATGTTCATAGCACTGTGTGGGCTCTTGGGAGTGTACGGTTAAAAAAAAGACACAGATCTGCTCTTTAGGAGTTTACATTTCTAATGGGGAAGGCAGATAGACATGTAGTATACAAGCTAGAGGAGCAGGAGATAAAAATATAGCTAAAACTGATAAAAGCAGGAGTTAGAACAATCAAAATAAAAAATGAAACACTAACATTACAACTTTTAGTTACCTATGAGCATTTCCAATTACTGACGACAAAGAGAATTCGGGCCAAGAATTTAGCAAATAGATATTGAAGTCAATACCCAGGGGAGTTATCCACAAGGCAGGGAACATGTTTACTAATTCCGTTGTATTTAGAGAAGCAGCGTAGTTCAGTGGAAAGAGCCCAGGCTTGGGAGTCAGAGGTCATGGGTTCTAATCCCAGCTCTGCCTTTTGTCAGCTGTGTGACTTTGGGCAAGTCACTTAACTTCTCTGTGACTCAGTTAACTCATCTGTAAAATGGGGATTAAGATTGTGAGCCCCGCGTGGGACAACCTGATCACCTTGTATCTCCCAATGCTTAGAAAGGTGCTTTGCACATAGTAAGTGCTTAACAAATACCATCATTATTATTATTATTGTACTGTCCCAAGTGCTTAGTACAGTGGTCTGCATATAGTAAGCACTCAATAAATAGCACTAATTGAATGATAGATGACAGGGCAAATGCCAACACTGGCTGTTTGGCTCTAAGAAGGAGACTTCCCTGACTGACAACACCCAAGAAGAGTCCTATGCCAGCCATCATGCCCATGCTCATGGGAATAACCTTGTACTAGGATCCACAGAAGATGGTCTTTACAAACAGTGACCTCTCAGCTTCTCTTTATCCCTCCCTAACAATATGCTAAGAAGGTGGTGATTCCTCCTGTAGTTTACAGATGAATATTCCACAAAGACTCACTTTAGTCAAATAAATGTATCTCCCAATCCCACGCATATGCTCACAATTTATTGCAAAGCCTCAAGGTAAAAGCATGCCTCCTGAGACGATCGCTAAAACCCGGAATGGCTGTTTACATTTCAGTTCTTCTGCCTGCCTCTGTGCTGCTCCGTTTGTAGATGTGTTTCATTCTGGACCACTGGAGCATACAGAAAACAGGGGAGCGGCATGAATTTGCTTTGCTCCATCATCACCTGTGTAACCCGACGGTCCCTAGGAGCCCCTGGGCAGTGCTGAGGGTGGGGGACGCAGAAGGGAGAGGTTAGCGGTCAGGGGAGTTCAAGCTTACCTAATCAGATAGTGGTTGATCAGCTTGTTGAAGTAGCTGTAGTACACCACGTTGTTGACATGGCCGAACTGACCGTTGTCCTCCCTTCTCATCTGGATCGGCAGGAAGTAGATGTAGGCAGCCCTTTTTCGGTAATGGCTCTCATTGCTCAGTTTTCTCGAAGAGGTCACCGTGGCCGGGATCTGACCAGGCAACAGCCTTAGGATCCATGGAGAGATCGTCACTGTCGATGTCACAGGGCGATCCTGCGATGAACAATCCAGTAGAGAATATTTTTAACTTTCATAAACGATGTTTAGTTCTACCTACGCCACTTGGGCTTTAGCCCTAGTTTACTATAAGGAGACTGCACTTTGGAAAAGTTAATCCTATCTGTATTCCATTTAAAAACCCAGCCCCAAAGGCATATTCCTCAGATGTGGAGGAGAGTAATAATAATAATAATAACGTTGGTATTTGTTAAGCACTTACTATGTGCAGAGCACTGTTCTAAACCCTGGGGGAGACACAGGGGAATCAGGTTGTCCCACATGGGGTTCACAGTCTTAATCCTCATTTTACAGATGAGGTAACTGAGGCCCAGAGAAGTTAAGTGACTTGCCCACAGTCACACAGCTGACAAGTGGCAGAGCTGGGATTCGAACTCATGACCTCTGACTCCAAAGCCCATGCTCTTTCCACTGAGCCACCTGAGAACCTTAAGGAGCCAGAACTCAACTTACTTACATAAGGAACTATCTTGTAACTACAATTGCATTTATGATGAAATAACCCTGAAAACTAATCAATGGTACTTACTGAGTGTTTACTGTGTGCAGAGAGCATGTACTAAGCACTTGGGAGAGTACATTATAACAGAGTTTGTAGACACATTCCCTGTCCATAAGGAACTTACGTGTCTACACAGGGAGATGGACATAAATATAAATAAATTATGGGTAAATGCATATGTGCTGTGAATCTAAGGGTGGGATGAATAAATCCTAGTGCCATCCAATATGTCCCTAATATAGTATTAAGTGCTTTTATTTTAAGCTCTTTAATAATAATAATAATAATAATAATGTTGGTATTTGTTAAACGCTTACTATGTGCAGAGCACTGTTCTAAGCGCTGGGGTAGATACAGGGTAATCAGGTTGTCCCACGTGGGGCTCACAGTTAATCCCCATTTTACAGACGAGGGAACAGAGGCCCAGAGAAGTTAAGTGACTTGCCCATAGTCCCACAGCTGACAAGTGGCAGAGCCGGGAGTCGAACCCATGACCTCTGACTCCCAAGCCCGGGCTCTTTCCACTGAGCCATGCTGCTTGGGGCAGTGAATGTGCCTACCAACTCTGTGTCCACCAACCCTGTTGTACTGTAGTCTCCTAAGTTAAATACAGAACTCTGCATAGAGTAAGCACTCATAAATACCACTGGATGGAGGAAGGATATTCAGGATAGAACAGTCCTTTTTCCCACATGAGACTCACAGTCTAAAAGGAGGAGAATAGGTAATTCCACCCCAATTTATAGATGAAGAAAATGAGGCTCAGGGAAGTTAAGTGACGCCCATAGTCACAAAGCAGGTTAATAGCTAAGGTGGGATTTGAACCTGGGGTCCCCGATTCCAGTCCCCTGACTTTTTCATTGGGCCACTGGGTCTATTAAATAGACTGAAGGCAGCTTTGACCTAAGAGAAGAGTGTTTAATGATCTGGAGGGGAAGAGTTCATTTTGCCCTTAAAATAGACCTGGTGTGCAAGTGACATTTAAGAGGAGGCCGTACTTTAGCATCTCCACCACAACCTTTCTGAAGGAATTTAACTTCTGACATTTCTCCTCCTTGGCTGCAAACAGACTAATGTCCACCCACTTGGCACACAAAAAAAAGACGTTAAAAAAAGAAAGCTCTTGCATGAGACTGAGCAGCAGGAGGTTGTCTTGGATGACACATTAGGAGAGAGTGGGGGGAAAGTAATCTCTAAAAGCAATTTAACAAAACTGTGTTGGTACATTGAGAAGCAGACTGGCACAGCCTTGAGAAGATACATTTTGACATCCTCTCCAACTCCAAAAATATCAACAAGGCCATTCAGAAAGCCTTGATTTTTGCCCTTTCTGCCTCTAATAAACAAATCAGAAATATGGGGTGGGGCATTTTATGAGTTCTGGGATGCCCTCCTATGAAAAGGGTTTCTCAGGAAGCATTTTTTAATGGTATCTGTTAAACACTTACTACGTTCCAGGCCCCGTACCAAGCTCCGGAGTAGATACAAGCTCATAATGTTGGACATAGTCCCTGTCCCGCAGTGGATTCACAGTCTTAAACTCCATTTTACAGATGAGGTAACTGAGGCACAGAGAAGTTAAATGATTTGCCCAAGGTCACGCAACAGACAAGTGGCAGAGCCGGAATTAGAATCCAGGTCCTTCTGACTACCAGGCTCATGCTCTACCCATGAAGCAACGAAAATATGTTATTTTGTTAAATGTATTCACCGGTTGAAATATAATAGCACATTATAAATCTGTTTTGATTTTACTTAATCTAATGAAAAAATGTTCATCTTTTTGATAAGTGCTCATTAGCCATTTCTCTGTCATAAACAGTCAAGGAAGACATACTTGTGTGGTATTTAAAATGTGTTTTAGTTAATTACAGTGCAATGATTCAAAGAACAAAACCAATGTACTGAAGTTTCTCACTTGAATTGTCTTTAGAGTTGAAAAAATAATCTACCCAGGAGCAAGTTTAACTCTTTAATCAAACCACACTCAAGTAAACAAAAGCCTGAATCCAGCAGAATTCTCCCAGTGAGTAAACTGCCCTAGTATACGGAAGGGGTCATCAGTTCAACTCCCAAAAGCAACTGACGGTTCTCCCCAAGTACAGTTTTCACAACGGTTGGACCTGACTCACTCTTTAGCTTAACATTGACTAAGGCCACAATTGAAAAGTTGAGCATTGATATCAAGTCAGGAGACCGGGGTCCTAACCCCAGCTTGGCCACTTGACCTGTTGTGTGATCTTGGACAAGCACTTAACTTCTCAGTCCTTCGGTTTCCTCATCTATAAAATGGGGATTACATATGTGTTCTCCCTCTCCTTTAGTGTGTGAGCCTCTCGTGGGTCAGGGACTGGATCCATGCTAATTATCCTGTATCTATCATTGCTGGGCTCATAATAAGTGCTTAAAAATTCCATTTTTAAATTATTATTGTCATTAGTGTACCTAAAAATCATATCTATTCATAGCTGAACTTCTGTCTAGGCGAAGCAGGGACTATTGAACCCTCATCAGAGGAAAACATCTCTAAAAGAATTGAAACATCTAAGAAAAACAAATACAATTAATTACTGCCCTTTTCACCCTTGTCCTGATCATGAGACCTCTTCACCTCCAGGAAAAAAATAAAACAATAGGTTTTTAAATTTACTAAAATTACCCAAAATATTAAAAAAATAAGGCTAAGTGTCCACCACAGACCTAACTTTAACGCTAGTTAAGGTGCTTTTTTGAAGTATCTCAACAAATTCAATAGTTAAGTCTCTAGGTAAGTCTAGAGACTTTAAATTGCTTCAGTTTGGTTGTCAAAAAAAAAGGTTCTGTTTGTTACTGTGCTCCACATCCTAGCTCATGAAAATGTCATCTGTTTTACTGCAACAGTCTATCATTTTTACACCCACAGTCCATTTTGTAACTACCCACAGTGTTCACAAAAATATTTGTTTGTCACTCAGATGCTTTTCAAAGCCTTAAAAATATTGGTTGGCCATTTTTGGTTTTTTCCCTGTTTCTCATGGTGTGTGTGGTGTGAAGTAAAATGGATCAACAAAAGCACATTTCTTGTCGCTTTCCTGTCCTGGTTAATATATGTCCTTGCTGAGTGGCACAATTTCCAGGTATCCCTCCCCATGCCATTTACACTGGACAGCATTCTATGTGAATGACACTATATAATGAATTCACAGCAACACAAAACAAAAGAGCCAGATACTGTCAAATGAACTTGCTGCTCTCTGTAAAAATCAGATTATGTGATAAATTGCCACTCCCACTCTCAAAATACTGATCTGAAAGGGTTATCCCACCACCAAAAATTCTTGAGTCTGTACTCTCATTGTAGCTTTATTTTCCAGGCAGCTTTGGGACTATTGTTTAAAAACATGACCATACACTGCTATTGTATGAAGAAAGAGTGATGGGTATTACTGTTGCATTTCTGGGATTCTTCATACATAACAGCATTGCTAGGACTGACTATCCCAGAATCCTTGGGCCATAAAAGTCCTTTTCTTTATCTCCTCCCCCAAATCTCTCTTTCCCTTCTCTCACATCCTATTCTGGAGAGGTGTAATTTGAATAGTAATGGAATAGCGGAAGGCTACTCACAGAAATAAAATCAAGAAAGAAAGAGCCAGGCTCAGTTGAATCAATCAATCAATGATGCTTATTGAGTGCTTGCTGTGTGCATGGAACTGTGCTAAGCACTTGGGAGAGGATGTTACAACACAGTTGGTAGACAAGTTCCCTGCCCACCAGGGGTTTACAGTCTACAGAGGACTTCATTAAGCTCTTGATTAGTCAAGCTCATAGTTTCAAGAACACCATAAACTCATTAAAATCTTTATGGTAAATAAAATTGAAGGAAAGGCACTGTTGTTTCAGGATAGCTGAAGGTGACTGTTTTAATTTTTATGGTTGTCTTTGGCAGGGCTGATATTCAAGGCCTTCATGAATATGATCTCATCACATTTCCCCCAGCAGGGTTTTGTTTTCTGGGCTCCAGGACTCACCTTAATTTATCCATTTTGACATCCTGGGAACTCCTGAATTTTCTACAAGACACTGGTTGCATTGTCTTTTTCCTTTCTTACCTTAAATTATTAGGAACAACATGTTTTTGAACAGCTGTAGTGCTTAATCCCAGAGGCAGCTGCTCTGCAGTAGTGGGTGATGTGATTTCCCCATCCTGGGGTTTTTGCAAAATGTTCGGGAGACTTATGGAGTGATGGATAATAGATTCTTTCCTACCTCCTAGAGACATCAGGAGGGTTAATGCCACCCGGTAGTTTAAAGATTAACACCTTGAACTCTCCAAAGGGCAGTGCTGCCTGTATGTAAAAAAACAAACAGAAATGTTGGTTAATAAAAAGAAGCCCCAACATACTGCAATAAAAAGTGAAAATAAGATAAAATCTACTGGAAAAAGCTATTATTGTCTACTTGACCCCAGATCAGCATCAGGTTCAAATGGCAGGACAATCCTCATTCTAGTTTGGCTTTGGAATATTTTCCCTAGCCATAAAACATGCAAGATTCATTTAGAAGCCGCAGGGTAAACAATTGTGTTCAGCAGATTGTGAAGTAGAGGAGAGAGACGATGGTGTTAACACACTGTCAGTTGGGCTATTTCCTTGTTTTTTCTCACTTCCACTTATTTATACTTATTTATGGACAGAGGGTTAAAAATATTTTGCTAAGAATTAAACCCTAAGATTAATGTCTAATTTCTGAGAGTGCCCAGGGGCAGGAGGCATAATCTGTTCCCAGACTAGAATCAAAACACTTGCAATTCGCTCGGAGAACAACGTCCAATCTTCTCTTAAATTGAGATGCCAGAGGGACTAGATTGCTGTTTAAATCAGATAGCAAAATTAGTCCAGGTACGCCAGTCAGGGGAAGGAGCGGAACAGACACTGTGGTAAATAGCTTATGAATTCAAATGCAGACTGCTTTTCCCCGGTGGATTCTCACTTCCAACAAATTAGAGAAATAAATTGGCAGTTCACCTACGACTCATTGGTAAACAAACATTTTTCAACAGAAACCTCTCTGTTGTTCATTAAACCGGGCCAGTTTAAAATTCTATAAAAGATATGGCACCACGATGGGTCTTCGAGTTCGGAATAATCCTTGGCAGGCGACTAATGAAAAAAACCCACCTAATTCCAACAATTTACCATAGTAACTGAAGTATTCATATTATTAATGTCAGCATGACCTGAGACGGGAGAGGCAGCAGCCACGGAGACTAACGGAAACCTAAAATGAAAGCTTAAGTGTTTCCTTTCCTCAGGAAGCCCTTAAGGATTTTCAGATTTCCTAAAATAAAAGGAGACCCCAAAAAACAGATCCAAGTCAAGGATGGACTTTCCCCAAAGTCTCCAGGTACAGCAAGGAATCACTGCTCACACAAGACGCCTATCACAAGCCGTCTACTGTCTACATAAGTATTGTTTGTGCTTCTGCACAACAAGTCTTCCCCATGACTTTTCAGTGTAGAAGTGTGCTGGTTCATCTAGAGTTTAGCCTTCCTTTGTCACCCTTGGGGTCAATTAATACCACGTATTTCACTCCTCTTCCCTCCGGAAATGGAGAGAACAAGTGAGGATTGATTCCATGTGGGAGGATAATTCTGAGCTTTCAGGGCAGCGGTAGCAACTAGTACCCCGAATTCAGTGGGAACCATGTTCTTTCTCTGATATATCTATGAGCAGCTCAAGGTGTTTGTGTGATCGGGATTCCCTCGGCGTTTCTGGAGTGTGCCCAGGCAGAGCTGTTGTTCGAAGTTTGAAATGACCTCCCCCCAGTGTCTTCTCTAAAACCAGATCTTTCCCCAGTGAGCGAAATTTCAGGATTTGTCCAAGATGGTATCTGTGTTTAGGAAAATCTTTGCCACTGACAGTACAGTGTCCAAATCAGAAGCAAGTGATGAGGAATGATGTACAAATCAGTGAGGGTCTCCAAGTGAGATAACCGCCTCTCCTACCCCCAACCCTTCTAGGGTCTGTTTTCCCTTTTACAAATAATTTCCACAAAACCCAAGAAGGCAGCCACAGCCAACCACTAGCAAGGGCAATTAAAGACAAGGGCGTTTTCTCCACTATCACTTCAGGTGAGTTGACAAAATTATAGCAGGCACCTCTGATGTTTCTTCCCACATGGCCTGAGACCCTAGATCTACAGAACACATACATCCCTCTGGGGCAATCAACACAGACCCAAAGAGCTGAAATAGGCCAAATCAAAACCCAAGCAGGACCCTCAACTCCATTTCAAAAAGGGGACAACCTCAAGAAGGAAGCTAATCCCAAAAGCCATGAACAAAAACACTTTGGGGCCAGACCCCTAAAATTTAGGTTGACTCGGCCTCACCTCCTGAGGTTTAAGTGCAGTGATCGTGTAGGCTAACTAAATTCTAATCTGCTCTGAGACTGTATTGCAGGGTACCAGGCTGAGATGCAGCAATGTACACAAGTGGGGTGTAAAGTCAATGGGATTACATTTTCCTAATTATTTTCTGCTTGAGGTCTACAGCACATCCACAAAAACGAGATCAGCCGGGACTCGCCTCCCTAACAAATCACTCAGACTTAAACATTGCTCACGTAAACAAAAGGGGGGTGAGGGTGGACGGGAAGAGGGAAAGGGGGGGGACACGCTGTGAGGCTGAGAAAAGGCAGAGAAATGCTTCTTCAATCACAGTTGCATGGAACAAAAAAAACCTGGAGGGGGAAAAGAGCTGTTGGACCGCCACCAAATCTCCCCCACTAGAGACAAGAACCCATCTGCTGAGCTCGGCAACTTAGCTTTAACTACCATTCAACTCGCGTCTCTGCAGAGATCAATCTGCAGAACTGGCAGATGGACCCCTGCCTCCCTGAGTCGCTGTGTTATTTGTTTAATAAATTTAATTAATATCCATAATGCATTGGATTGCTCCCAGAAAAGGGGCTGCAGCGCTCTCTTTCCCCGATAGCTACATGATGAGTGATTTCCCAGAAAAGACCAGATAACAGTGCCCCCGGGCCACTGAAAAATGAAAAGTGCCATGTGCTTACATTGCTTTGCATGTATTAATTTCTGCAGTGCACTAATGTGCTCTTGAAGCCTATCTTAACTTCGTGAAAGTACACGATTCTGAAAAAGTCAGACTGAGTCTTGTTTCAGATCAGTTACAGAATTAGTTGGAATAAAAAAGGCATTGGATTGAATTGCCCTTAACAGCAATTTTTATCTGCTCACCCAAAGGGAGGAATAAATTGGTAAAGAAGATGCCCCCTCAGGCAAGTAGCTCCCTCCGGGTAACTTGTTAGCAAGTTCCCAGGCAAACTCCTGGTCGACCTGGAATTGTCCTGTTTCCATGTTGAAGAATGTGTTTGCTGTAAGCAAAGGGCCAGCTTTCCGCCAATGACGAGACAGTTACGGGTCTCAACCGAAACAAGAAGTTTCACTGGAAAGACCGAAGGTGGCGTGAATTCCTGCAGAGCTCAACCACTCTAGTTATTGAAGCTCCATGATATCTGGTGCCCAAGAGCACCTGGAGGATAAGTTGGCTGGCCAGTAGAGAAGCAGCATGGCCTAGTGGATAGAGCACAGGCCTGAGAGTCAGAAGGACCTGCGTTCTGATCCCCGCTCTGCCACTTCTCTGCTTGGGCAAGTCACTCAACTTCCTTTGGCCTCAGTTACCTCATCTGTAAAATGGAGATTAAGACTGTGAGCTCCAAGAGGGACAGGGACTGTGTCCAACCTAATTAGCTTGTATCTGTCCCTGCATTTAGTACAGTGCCTGGCACATAGTAAGCACTTAAATACCATTAAAAAATGATATGTGGAATTTAAAAGCATTATTTCACCTAGGCGGAAGTGACAAAATAAATACTGCTGTTGCTTTGAGAAACACATTCTAGTTTCAGAAGCAAAGTCAAGGACCAATGGAATTCGACTGAAACCAGTAAAAGCCCTTCCTTTCATGGTTCTGCAAAATTCCAGGAGAAGGAGCATCGTGAGGCACCCCAGACTGAAACACCAGGAGCCCTTGCATCATAACAGCAGAAGCAAGATCACGTTATCAAATACATAAATAACAGTAAACCTATTGTCATTTTAAACATAGTGAGTTCCATTTTTCAAAGCTCCACGTTTCCATTCTCAGATTACTTTTTCTTGAAACAGCATTTATCTTATTCAGCCCCTATATACACTAAACAAATTAATATTTTTTTCCAACAATGAAAATGTGTTCTTCATGGGGCTTTTTTGTAGGTTTCTCATCTCTTTGGTGATACATTAATATTAGACATTTGCTCTGATATGGCTTATTCCTTTGATAGAAACAATAAGCACTTTACCTCTGTCACTGCTGTTCATCTTATATATGGAATCACTCATTTCTGCTTAGTTTTTTTTTTAGTCTAAAAGTTGTCAGAGGCAGAAGCTGAGAGAGAGAAGGTGGAACAATGCTGCTTGAAAATTGCTCACTGAAGATACATTTCATTACAGAATGAGAAGATCTCTTCTAAATGTGCAATAGGTCTTTTGTAAATGTGTTAAAATACAGTTGAAGCACACACTACTAAGTGTCCTAACACACTTTACAGTATTAATAGAGGCCGTCTGTCTGCACTATGTTGAATCTTCCTTACCTCCCTTTTCTTAACCTCAGCCAATTTTATGATCTCTGATGAAAACCACTGTCTGTATTTGACTCCAGATTTGTAAGCTCCTTTGGGGCAGGAAACGTGTCTGCCAACTCTATTATATCATACTCTCCCAACTGCTCACGTCAGTGATCTGCTCAGTAAATATGACTGATTGATAATTTGGATTGATATTGATTGAAAATGCCACTCAGTGCTGTTTATCCCTGCCACCTGACTGTTTCACTCTTCTTATATTGGACAATGGTCCTTTGGTTAACCAATTAATTCATACAATTGTAAGGTATTTCTTGGAAGAGTCTTAGGTAGATATCTCACATCTATCCTAAAATGAATAGTCCTAGAGAGACAGATTCTGGAGCTAATCTAAACGTTAACATTGCCAGTTCAGACTAATTATGGTACTGGGTTTGCTGCCCACAACTAAAATAACAACAGTAAAAAGGCCTATTAAAACAACACACAAGCAGTCTGTGCGTACAAATTTTGGAAGTGCAACCCTCCATGAGGTTTAGGTTTGGTGGTCCAATAACTGCTAGGTCTTCCTCCCTAATTAATGATAACTAAGTTGAAATGAGTTCACATCATGGTGCGACCCTCCCCACCATGGAGGTTGGTGACTCAGTTCCTAAATTGAGAACCTGCAGCCCTACAGTGGAATCATGGGTCACTAACACAGTGCTGGCATGTAGCCGGGCCTAGCGCCTCAAGGAAGGAATGATCAGGAGACCAAGGGCCTAAGGTGATCCCGCCATCAATAAAGCCGCTTCCCTTCCAATGGCTCTTCAGTGCACTTGAGAAGCCCCACAAGTCAGAGCAGATCACCACATGAAGCTGGTTTAAGCCTAATTCAATCAATCAATTGTATCAATTGTATAAATCAGAAGCAGTATGGTTTAGTGGATAGAGCATGGACCTGGGAGTTAGAAGGTCATGAGTTAATAATAATAATAATGTTGGTATTTGTTAAGCGCTTACTATGTGCCGAGCACTGTTCTAAGCGCTGGGGTAGACATAGGGGAATCAGGTTGTCCCACGTGGGGCTCACAGTCTTAATCCCCATTTTACAGATGAGGGAACTGAGGCACAGAGAAGTTAAGTGACTTGCCCACAGTCACACAGCCGACAAGTGGCAGAGCTGGGATTCGAACTCATGAGCCCTGACTCCAAAGCCCGTGCTCTTTCCACTGAGCCACGCTGCTTCTCGAGTTCTAATCCCAGCTCAGCCACATGTCTGCTGTGTGACCTTGGACAAGATACTTCACTTCTTTGGGTCTCAGTTACCTCATCTGTAAAATGGAGATTAAGAGTATGAGCCCTATGTGGAACAAGGATTGGGTCTATCATGACTAACTTGTATCAACGCCAGTTCTTAGAACAGTGCTTGGCAAATAGCTTAACAAATACCATTATTACCATTATTATTATAACACTTACTATGTTTAGAGTACTGTATTAGAGCTCTGTATACGAAGCAGTGTGGCTTAGTGGATAGAGCACGGGCCTAGGAGTCAGATGGACCTGGGTTCTAATTCCGGCTCTGCCACTTGCCTGCTATGTGACCTTATGCAAGTCACTTCTCTGAGCTTCAGTTACCTCATCTGTAAAATGGGGAATAGGACTGGGAGCACCACGTGGGACAGGGACTGTGACCAACTGATTAACTTGTATCTACCCCAGCTCTTAGAACAGAGCTTGGCCTATAGTAAGTGCTTAACAAATACCATAATTATTCTTTCTAAGAGCTTAATAATATTGGTATTTGGTAAACGCTTACTATGTGCCGAGCACTGTTCTAAGCGCTGGGGTAGATACAGGGTAATCAGGTTGTCCCATGTGAGGCTCACAGTTAATCCCCATTTTACAGATGAGGGAACTGAGGCACAGAGAAGTGAAGTGACTTGCCCACAGTCACACAGCTGACAAGTGGCAGAGCCAGGAGTCGAACTCATGACCTCTGACTCCGAAGCCCAGGCTCTTTTCCACTGAGCCACGCTGCTTGGGAGAGTACAGTATAATAGAGTTTCCTGCCCACAGTGAGTTTACAGTCCAGAGGAGGATACGGACACTAATATCAATAAATAAATTATGGATATATACCTAAGTGCTGTGGGGATGAGGGAGGGGAAAATAAAGGATACAAATCCAAGTGCAAGGGAGATGCAGAAGAGAGAGGGAAAAGATGAAATGAGGACTTAATCAAGGAAAGCCTATTGGAAATGTGTTTTTAATAAGGCTTTGAAGGTAGGGAGAGTGATCGTCTGTCAGATATGAAAAGGGAGGGTGTTCCAGGCAGGATGTTGGTGAGAGATAAGCAGTGAGATAGGCAACATCAAGATACAGTGAATAGTTTGGCATTAGAAGAGCAAAATGTGCAGGCTGGGTTGTAATAGGAAATCAGGATGGTAAGATAGGAGGGGTTATGGTGGCTGAGTGCATTTAAGCAGATGGTAAAGAGCTTCTGTTTAATACAGAGGTGGACAGGGAACCACTGGAGCTTCCTGATGATCAATTCACTGGAGGACAGAGAGGAGGCTTTCCCTCTTGTAGCTTCTGAGGGAGTAATGTGCGACTCTGTAGAGCTCTGGGCAGAAGCTGAAGCCCAGTGAAATCCCAATTGCTCTTTCATCTTCTCGACTAAGTTTCCCTCATTCAGAGCTAATGGAGTTTTTGTGCAGATGATTGCTTCTGCTCAACCAAACCTGCAGGCCAAAGGATTTCAATTTGCTGGGTGTTGCTTAGCTGCTTTAGTCAGTTATGGACAGTCAATGACATTGGCCCTTATTCAGTTAAACACCACACCCAGATGAAAAGGACAAGGGGATTTCTCTTTATGAATGTTTTTCTTCACTGCATGTCTATAGATTTCACTCTGTGTCTTGGAGCAAGAGATCTGAATAAGTTCAAACAAATTGAAAAGAGAGTGCTTTAATTCATTCCTGATGGTTAAAGAGAGGAAGGAAGAGAAAAATCCAGATCATCAAATAATTCTGGTGATATAATGACTTGACCAAGTTCCCTGAGAAAGAAAAAAGCTCTATTCCACATTACAACAGACACACTTTGGTTCTGCTTTTCAGCACTGCAAATAATCACTTTGTTAAATGATAAAACTTGCCATTTTTGTAATGCTGTTCAAACAGCCTTGCAATGCACCACCGGACATTCCTCATGCAACTAAAATAACTTAATGGTCCATCCTCTGTCAAGAAGGAACAGTGAATTAAAAAATCAATTGTCATCTTTTTCTCCTGCTTGCCTGACAACTGTTAAATTACCTTGGGTGGGTACCTATGGAGCAAGGTTGTGGAAAAACTTTCAGTTTGGGAGTTACCCAGGTACCATACTGGTTAGACACCAACTACCAGCTGAAAATAGTAGCTGTTTCCATCTCCAGAGGTGCTTGAGGACAGGGGCAGACTACCTTGCTGGGTAAATCTCTGCCGTTGTCACCACTTTTGGGTTTGCCGGACAGTCGAGGCTGATTTCACATTCCTGGGTCTCCACAGTATACCTAGTGCCCAGGAGGGTAGAGGAGAGAGTAAAGTAGCGATGAGACTTGGTAATGCTGATCCAGTCTTGTCAGTGGCAACCCAAATTTGGAAGCAGTGGCAGCAGATAAGAAGCCACAGAAATGGCTTGATAGCTGGCAAGCACACCCAACCTGAACGCCAACCAGGATGACTTGACCTATCACCCTTTCAGCACAAGTGCTGGATGTAACTGATGTCCACTACAGGTAAAATAGAACATTTTACAGCAGTTCTAGGAAACTAAGTTATTAAAGCACTCAGTTAAAAAGAGAAAGACTAAACAAATATCTGCTCTTTATTGTACTCATCCAAATGCTTGGTATAGTGTTCTGCACACAGTAAGCACTCAGATACAATTGATAGATCGATTCTTTAACAAGGAAGCCACAATAAATATACAGCATTTGTGATATGTGGGAGGAACACAGAGTCACTTAATTTCTCTGTGCCTCAGTTTTCTCAACTGTAAAATGGGGATTCAATACTTGACTGTGAGCCCCATTTGGGATAGGGACTGAATCTGGCCTGATTAATTTGTATGGACCCCAGCACTTAGAACAGTGTTTGACATATAGTAAGTGTTTAACAAATACCACTAAAAGTGCCATTTTATACACAATATTAACCTTATGAGTTCATGAGTTCCTATGTCTGCAAACTATCCCAAGAATAATACATTTTCATATGCAGTCCCCCTCCAATGCAGTTCTCCAATCCAGTTAAAAGCTAAAATATTTAGAATGTAAGAAATGGTGTTTTCAATTCAGTCCCCTGACCCTAAGAATGGCAACAGGATGTTTGGAAGAATTCTGTTGGATACCTTTTTTAACATTCATCCTAACCAATCATCCCAAACATTTCCCCTAGTACTTTATCTGGTCCATTTATCAATTGTTCATCATTATCAGGCCTCTGGCCTGGAACTGCCTTCCTCTTCATATCTGATAGACAATTACTCTCCTCATCTTCAAAGCCTTATTGAAGGCATATCTCTTCCAAGAGGCTTTCCCTGACTAAGCCCTCATTTCCTCTTCTCCCATTCCCTTCTGCATCACCCTTGCACTTGGATTTGCTCTCTTTATTCACCTCTCTCCCTCAGCCCCACAGTACTTAAGTACATATTCATAAGTTATTTACATTAATGTCTGTCTCCCCATCTAGACAGGAAGTTTGTTGCGGGCAAGGAATTTGTCTACTGACTCTGTTACATTGTACTCGCCCAAGTGCTAAGTTCAGTGCTCTGCAAATAGTTAGTACTCAATAAATACGATTGCTTGATTAATCAATGAACTTATCCAAATTCCTCTTGAACCCGCTGATATTTTGGGCTGCGCAATTTGGGCTTACAGTAACAAATTCCGTATCCTTACCACTTGCTTTGTGAAGAAGTGCTTTCTTTTGTTTATTTTGAGTCTACTGCCTTCAGGTTTCAAATGATTCAAAGGAAATTCAAATACATATAGCTGCATTAGTTCTGAACACCACTCAGAAATCAGTAATATTTTGAGTCAGTTTTGTGGAATTCAGGGTCACCCTGAATATTCACAATTTATAATCATATTCGATTATAACAATCTTGGAAAGTCTATTGTAGAATTGTGATTTAATTTCTAATTTAATTTAATCTGTATTGTTTTTCTAATTGTCCTTTTCTACAGAGTGAGAAACAAAAATATGAAGAACTTAATTTAGATACTCAAATCACTTAAATCTGGGGAAAGTGTTATTCGCTTCCACAAAAGCAATTCATTAGAGGCTTTGCAACCTCAGGCCCTTAAATCGATGGCTATCTGTACTCTTTACTGGCCTTTTAAAAAATGTTACTAAACATCTGCAGAGCAGAATCTCTATAAACTCCTTCACCCCAAATTATGATTCCCTGCCTATGTGTTTGGTTAACCTTTCAGCACTGAGGCAATTTTGAGGAAATTTTCATATTGATTTTCAAATTGGCAATCGTAACCAATAATCCAAATTTGTAAGCACTTTACAAATCATTTTAAATCAATAAATTCAGTTTTTCATGAAAACGTAGTCTTACTTTTTTCCTTCTGACACCAGAGATAACAATCTAGCTTTAGTTACCTACTTTTCCTAAAGTCACTCTAGAAGGGAAGATTCTGTATGAAAGCACTGAGTTCAAAATCAATCAATTGTATTTACTGAGAATTTACAGTGTCCAGAGCACCGTACTGTGCACTTGGGAGAGTACAGTACAACAGAGCTCCCTGCCCACAGTGAGCTTACAATCTAGAGGGCATCTTACAGTCTAGAGGGACCACCTGAAAATTTATAAAAATATACTATACTCAGATTTCTTCAGAATTAGTAAATAAATTAGCTCTGTTGTTCTAGCAAGTTTCACAATCAACTCGTTTATTTTAGTTTCTCCTTTTCAAATTCAAAATGGCTGGCTAGATTTAGCTCAAATACCCATACAACAGGCATGTAAAGTTTCAGAACAAAACGTCTTTTTTTATTGGTAAATTATAAGTCACTGAAAAGAAGGAACTAAATAATCTTTCCCAAATCAAAGGAAAGCATATATTACCAACAGCAAAGGAGAAAATTCATCTTGAAAGCCGGTGAATCATGCCTACAAGCCTTCCACGAGATTCTTCTCAAATAATTTGCAACAGGAATTAGCAGACCATCTCCAAAGGAGTTGAGTAAACATCCCACTGTGTTTTGTAATTTGCAGGTTATTTTATGAGAGAGGGAGTCGATAATTTTCTTGTCATCAGAAGGATTTGACTTAACTCTGTTTCAATTCAATTCTGTTCTAACGTGACACCTCACAGTTTAAATGATAAACCTTAATCAAGTAATGAAGCACAGTCAACTTTTAGTGCTTTATTATGTGATAAACAGAGAACAGTGCCACAAGTACATTTAACCTCATAGAGTGAGCTGTGTTATGCTCACGTGGACTCCATCATTAGTCTGTGGTGTTTGAGAATGGATGGGCTGTGCTTGGGCAAGGAATGTTAATCCTCTACCCCAAGTCAGAAAGAGACGCTAGTGGTTGCAGATAACATGCAGAAGGAACAACAGCTGTGAACAGCCATGACATTCCTGTCCCAACACTTGGGCAAATGGCCCCAGTAGAGGAAGCCCAAGTAGGCTGATTTGCTTCTCTCCCAGCATTGCTAAATGGCAGGGCTCCACAGGGAGCAGGGGGCCTGTTCTTCTTCTTCTTCTTCTTCGTTTTTTTAATTCATTCCATGGAGGAAAATTTTATTGACACGTTTCCCACTCAAGTGCTAACAACCCACTTCCTGTGCCTCTTCCATTTACCTCCATTACGGAGCCAATCAGCAGGGTGGCAGCGCTTACACACATCAATGCACAGCAACATGGTTAAGAGGGAGAAAAATCTCATTAGGACGCCGTGCGTTGACTGGCCAACAACCATTGTTAGTGGGAGCGTACCGATCTGATTTGTGATGTGGCTCGTGAGCAAAAGTAGTTCTGACGAGTGGCTTCCTGCCAGCACATTGCTATGGCTCTGGACCAATCGGAACGCAGGGCTTCCGAACCCCATGCATCCCATTTGCTTCCCCCCGGTAACAAAAGCAAACACGATGCAACGCTAAATGGCAGCTCCCAACATTCCAACCTGCCACCACACTAATTAACTCACCTGTGGACTCTTCAATCAGTTCCACTTGTCAACTATGCAGCCGGCTGCCAGGAGCCCTGAGAAGAAAAGGGAAGTTTTACACACACACACACACACCAATGATAGAAAAGAAGAAATCAAAATTGTTATGGAACCTAGGACAGGCTGAACTGCTTCACCTGCTGTCCGATCCCAAGATCTAAGGAGTCTAAAAGGGTATGAAGCAGATCCAGTGAGAGCCACCCACTTTCACAAAGGACACAGCAACAGATCCAATATTGTTATTCTAATGGGCCACACTCAAAACTTTGGAAAGAAGGGAAAAGACACTCTTCTCTGAACTAACATTTCCTTCTTACAGGATCTCAGTTCCAAAATGGAAAGGATATTCCCCTAAAAAACTTTAGAAAATGAATTTGGTCACTTAAAACACAGGAGAGTTTTAACATAAATTGTTTGAAGGAGCTGCACCTGTTGTGCCCAATAAAGTTTCATCCAGATGCTAAATTCACCAAATTAAAAGAAAACATTCAGGATGATGTATGGTGATGGTAAATGTTTTCATTTTCATTTAAAAAAATTAACACCTTTAAGTCTACGGCCCATTCAACCTCCCTTTCATCCCTTTGAAAACTTTGGTTCAATCTAAGTCACTGGGCTTTAAAAAGAATGCAACAAAACTAGAAATGGTCCAGAGCAGAGCAACTAAAATGGCAAGAAGAAAAGGAAATATGCCCTGGAAAGGGAAGACTAAAGAAAATGAGATTGTTTAGCTTCAAGAAGAGAAGGCTAAGGGTTTTTATAAGAAGAATCCTAACAACATGGAGGCACAGTTTTGTTATTCACCAAGGACCAAGCAAGAGGAAATGGCCTTCAGCTAAAGCAGAAGATTTTCTTGATTCTCAGTGTGAAAAACCCAGAACAGGTTAACGAGTTATCATCCTGGGAGATTTCTTTTAAAAAGAAAAACTGATATCCCTTTTTCTTAATGATTCACATGGCTTAGTGGCAAGAGCACAGGCTTGAGAGTCAGAGGTTGTGGGTTCTAATTCCGACTCCACCACTTAGCTGTGTGACCTTGGGCAAGTCACTTAACTTCTCTGTGCCTCAGTTACCTCATCTGTAAAATGTGGATGAAGACTGTGAGCCCCACGTGGGACAACCTGATTACCTTGTATCTACTCCAGCACTTAGAACAGTGCTTGGCAGATAGTAAGCGCTTAACAAATACCAATATTATTATTCTTATTATCTGTCTGGAGACAAGGGGCTGAACTAGTAGACTTCTTCAAGTCCTTTCCAGCTGTATTATTTTAGATTCTGTTCACCATTAGGACTCTTACTGGGTTAAGGACTTTGAGGCTAAAACATGGGCCATGCCAATTAGCACAGATTCACAGGCCCAGAATAGAGAGAAACAGTCAAAAACCAAGCAAATTCTATTTAAAATAGGTGCAACAGCTTTTAGTGGTTAATCGGTCTGTAGAAGAAAGGGTATTGAAGATCCATAGAAGCATCATCCCTGTGACCCTGCAAGTGTAAAATCAAATGAAGGAAGTCTTTCTTACTGGTAAGATTTTGCGAGCCTGATGGTTTCTGGATCTATCTGCAAGGCTAATTTAAACATCAGAAAGTGAACCAATCTTCAAACAAATCTGAAAGGCCAGAAACATCAATGGTCACGTCTGGCAGCGTCTTATGAAGATAGTTCAAACCTCACTTTCCTGAAAATGGAGCTTCAAGCTATGAATTTCACCAAAAAAAAAAAAGCAGAAAATAATCACGTCAGTCTAAATCATTCTATTCCATGTATTTCTGCCAAGTGCGATCCTGGGTTTTGAAATGGGACTGCCTTTCTCCGGGCCTGAAACCACCAATCCTTTTCACACAGGTCACTAAACACCCATCAGTTGGAGGCAAGCAAATGGTTCCAAAACAGTTACCTAGAGGTAAAAAGGCTGTGCCTCCCCTTCCAAATCTTCCAGGCCACCCCGGTCCCTTTGCAATGGAGTATCAATAGAGAGAGACAAAATGAATTGTTTATTTAATTGTGCTGTGCAAGCCGGATAATTGCATGTGTTCCAGGAAGGCTTTGTAACCAACGAGACGATACTGAATCTGCCAAAACCCTTACCTTGAAGCCAGCATCCTTTCTTTCTACATTCTCTCTCCTATCACAAATTACGTCAACCCTGGTATTATTTCCAGAGGAGGCAAAACCATGGCAGAGACATCAAAATCCGTGTCTTTCAAATGGAAAATCTCCATTAAGCTGCACCCACTGGCAGAGTTCTATCTTTCTATAAAACAGAGTGGAATCCAACAAGCCATCGATCAACATTCAACTTGTTCCACTCGGCTATTAGAGAACCCCATTTTTAGATCATCTGGTAAATAAATGGGTGCACAACATGGCCTGAAGGGGGTCATTTCCAAGGCAGGCAGGAAAAGGAAGACAGAAACTGATCATTTCATGTGCCCAGAGTGTTTGGTGATAAACTGAATATGTGGGTTGAGTGAAAGAGATAAGACAAGGATAATGCCACATGGGTGTGTGATTCAGGGAGGACAGAGTCTATTGGAAGGTGAAATTAAATGATCTAAAGTGAGAGAAAGGAAGGGGATCGGCTTTGCAGAAGGTAAAAGTGAAGCTATCTTCACTAATGAAGTGTTATCCTGGAACACCAGAATAATACCCAAGAGAACCATTTTCATCCAGGTTTTTGAAATGTCTTCCCATCCATTTGCACTTTTGCACTGGCACTGGGACCGCAGTTTTTTTATAGTGTAAAAATTATCACAAAATCTTTGTAACAAGGGTGATCCCTTTCTGCAAACAAAACACCATGTAGAAACTGCTCTCATATGATAAACTGAGACCATGAAACATGATTTGTTTTACAAACTATTAACTAAATCTCTACAAGACTTTGCCCCTTTCTCATCTCTCCTTTGATGGTTTTGTTGCAGGTAGCACTTCATTACTACAACAGTCAGGATCTTTCCTTAGAAATTTCAGTTTCCAAAGGGATTCGATCTTCTTCTTCAGATGTTATAATCCTCTCTGATATAATCTAACTGTAATGTTTAACATCTCACTAGTGGAATTAGAACTTTAGCTGAGGAATAATCAACAGGAATGGATGAAACTCCCCAGTTTCCAAGATCTAACTTCCAGGCAAATATCCACAAGGAGAGAAAAAAGATCACACAATGGAGAGACAGGAGAACCTCCAGAAATTATTTCCACCGCATTTCAAAATATCCAGTTCTATTTCTCTAAAGTGTGTTTAGCTGCTCTCAGGGGGCTGTGACCACAGTGCCACTCTCTCAGACCTTTCCCTCCTGGTGGAGTGTTCCTTTTGGCCCCTCACCCCTTACCTGAGTTGCAAGACCTGCAGGGGCATCTAGGACTATTTTTGGGTCAGCATTGCTGCAGCCACTTCTTTCTTAATGGTGGCATGCTCAAGGAAGCAGCTGGGAGCACAAGTCTTCCCCCTAAAAGGAAGACAATCTACCCAGACTGTCTCCCCGCAGCAATCTTCAGATCAAAAGACTCCAGGGACACGGTTGGCTGGGACAGCAATATCTGGGCCTGAGCACTAAAAGCACTAAAAGCCCGCCTTTCATAAATCTAGTCCTGGTCAACCTTCCAGGATTGAAGATGGAGCCCAGGCCCTCCATGTGGGTGGCAGGGTGAGAGAAAAGCAGTGAGATAAGAGTGGAGTGTGGCTTTTTTTTTTTTTTTAGTATTGGTTAAGCACTTAATTTGTGCCAGGCACTGTATTAAGTGCGGGGGTGGATACAAGCCAATCGATTGGACTCAGTCCCTGTCCCATGTAGGGCTCACAGTCTTAATCCCGATTTTACAGATGAAGTAACTGAGTCACAAAGAAGTGAAGTGACTTGCCTAAGGTCACACAGCAGACAAGTGGCTAAGCTGGGATTAGAACCCTGGATCTTCTGACTCCCAGGCTCACGCTCTATCAACTACACCAGGCGGCTTCTCTGAGACTGTGGTTTTTGAAACCATCATCTGTTGCCTGGGGCTGGACCTTCTCTGCAGCAAAAATGGTATCCTTCTGCGGGGGTCATCCTAATTATATCTCTGCGATCGCATGTTCAGAATTTCTGAGCCACCGCTGCACTTTTAGTACTCAGAAAGTCATAGTTCAGTACATATCTTACATAGATTATTACTTAAGCACTAACTCATGTACATATCGCCCTCTCCTTTCTCCTACCTTCAATTTATTCTAGTGTTTGTCTCCTCATTTGGTTATAAGCTCCTTGAAGGTGAGAATCCTGTGTATTTTCTCTGGTGTACTCTCCAAGTGCACCTAGAAAGCAGTCAATAAATACTGTTGATAACTTGATCTTCATGATTAAGAGGCTGATTTGTGCCACAAGCTTTTTGCTCTCGCCACTCTAACCCTGATTTTTTAAATCTTGTTTCAATTCCCAATCTCCTGTTATATATTGCTTCCTATTTTCCCTCAAGCCTGTATGCTCTCTGTGGGCAGGGAATTTGTCTGTTTATTTTTATATTTACTCTCCCTAGTGCTCAGTACAGTGCCTTGCACTCAGTAAGTGCTTAATAAATATGACTGAATGAATGAATGCTGTATTTGTGGGCAGTATTGACTCATTTTACTTACGTGTGGGACTGCACATAGAAAACTAAAATCTCCCATTCATTTCCCACAGCTTGACTTAGTCCCGAGGTATCTTTAGGGACCCACAAAGCTCCTACCTCAGGATCGTTTGAGGTGTTTCATTCAGAAAAATACTGGCAAAGGCTCACCCTGGTCCGCTTCTGCACATGGGGAAGAGGGGGATCATGCGGGAAAACCTTGGGGTTTGGCACCTGAAAAATAGGGCCATTTACCTAATTTAAAATCTTTCCACAACTGAAAAGTCTAAATGGCAGGAAAGGAGATGGTTTGTGTCTTTTGTCTCACTCAACCTGAACTTCTCAACTCCATTCCCGTGGCCAAAACTCCGTGGTTCACTTTAAAGGACAGAAAAGTTTGGATTCGCTAATTCCATATCAGACATACAGTAATGTATTTGCCCTTGCCTGGGAATTAAGGACTTTCTTTCCCTGAAACTAAAATTAGAAGGGGAAAAATACATACTTGAAGGAATTTTAAACCACAGGAGTAATTAACTGAATATAACTCTAAATTGCAAAGTAAAAATCACAACACTAGAGCAGATAACATTTTTAACAAATAATCTTTTCACTAGTTCCTTTTAAAAATCTTTATTCATAGGCTGCTACTATTTGTAGACAAAATAATAGCAAACCAAGAGAAAATACGGGAGATGCTTACTGAAGTGTGTGAAAATACAGTATGTACAGCAAAATACTTCATTAATAGCTCTAAAAAATCCTTCCCAGTATTTAATATTTAGGTGACATATCTCTGTTTCTGAGGAGTAAACATCCTAGCCATGAATAGCAAACAGAGTAACACAAACTCCATTTATTTGTAAAATAAACTCATTTTCTTTTCATCTCAATGCAAAAATGACCCAGTGCCATATGTTCCATTTACCATGATTCTTAGACAGCGCATCTATACAATTTCTAGATCATTAACTTGTCTTCGTATGTTTCCGTGTCTTAGAGTTCTGCTGGGTAAGCGTTCATTCATTCACGTGGGTAATGCTACCTTTTATACATCTGATATTTCATTTGCTCAATTACTCCGTACCCAACAACTGCAGCTGAAGAAGCCTGCAGCGTTCACAAAAGAGCAAGGACCAAAACTTGATTTCCAGTGGATTCTAACAAAAAGTGCTTTTGTTCTTTGCTAGGTTGAAGCTTTTAAAAAGTCATTCAGACCCTCTCGTTTGACTTTACTGGAGTCTGGTGGTCTCCTCGTAAAGCAAAGGGGAATAAAATGTCTTCCTGCCCTGGGTTAACATTTAGAGGGTGAAATGGGGACAGAAGAGAGAACCACTCTGGACCATACTTCACTCTAACAGAATTCCTAGACTTTCTACCCTGTAAGCTCACTGTGGGCAGGGAACATGTCTATCGACTCCATTATTTTGTTATACTGTATTCTCACAAGCATCCAGTATAGTGCACAGAGTAAGCGCTCAATAAATTGGACTGACTGATCAATTCTTGGGCTTATCAATGAGGGACATCTTATCTTGAAGGGGCAGGGACTGTATCCCATTTGCTTACATTTTAACTACCTCAGCGCTTAGTGCAGTGTTTGACATTTAGTAAGTACTTAACAAATACCAGAATTACTTTTTTATATTATTATTACCATCTGTGCACCCCTAAAGTTCTGCCTTGTTGGTAGTTATACCGGATTTAATTGATCACAAGTTTCTAACACCTCTTCATCTTCTTACCATTGGCCTCTGGCCAGTTGCCATAAAATAGTAGTGGGCTCACGAGGTCCAGTTGGCAGTGTTTACACTTTTTAGCTCAATCCTTTTCATTCAACAAGATTTTTGGCAACAAGATGCAGTTCAGTGTCTTTCAGGTCCCTCTTCTGTGCTTCTCTGCAAGTCTGACTTTGTCTATCCATTCTAGTCACATTAGTTAGCTATATTATTGTTTGTATAAAAAAATTCACATCCTTTAAGATCCCAAAGTGTTTTTAAAGTCATCCTGCAAAGATTCTCTTTATCTTGACAGGCATGTTTGTGTTGTCTCAATCTTCCTTTATTGTTATACCATAAAATAATGATTAATAATAATTATTATAGTATTTGTTAAGATCTCACTATGTGCCAAGCATTGTTCTAAGAGCTGAGGTAGATACAAGGTAATCAGGTTGTCCTACGTGGGGCTCAAGATCTTAATTCCCATTTTACAGAGGAGGTAACTGAGGCAGAGAAAGGTTAAGTGGCTTGCCCAAGCTCACATAGCGGACAAGTGGTGGAGTCAGGATTAGAACCCATGATCTTATGATTCCTGTGCTCTATCCATTATGCCCTACTGCTTTGGGCAGCAAAGGATCTTCATGCCTGTGTACTTTCTGTACATGACCATTTGTTTCAGAGGGATACTGGACCAACAAACCCCCAGATTCCATGGAACAACAACACACAAGTCCTCACCTCTCTCACACTCCCTTCTGAGTCACCCTGACTTGCTCCCTTCATTCACCCTTCTTCTCATTCCCACAGCACCTATGATTATATCTGCAATTTATGTATCTGTCCCACCCCTCTAGACTATGAGCTCACTGTGGGCAGGGAAGGTGTTGTTGTTATACTGTACTCTCCCACGTCCTTAGTACAGTGCTTTGCACACAGTAAGCGCTCAATAAATAGGATTGAATAATTGAATGAGTGGGATGCAATAGCACCTACAACTATTCCCTTTCCCAATCCTGCCTCCTTTTTCTGATCCTAATAATAACGATGGTCTTTGTTAAGGACTTACTACGTGTCACCCACTGCATTAAGTGCTGAGGAAGATTAAAGATCAGAGCCAGCTTCTGTCCCACACAGGGCTCAGAATCTAAGCAGGATGGAGGAAAGGCATTTGACACATGAGGAAATTGAGGCAGAGAGAAGCTAATTGACTTGCCCAAGGTCACACAGCAGGGAAGTAACAGAGGCAGTATGAGAACGCAGGTCCAAAACAGAACTCCTTATCTTTCTACCCAAACTTTGGTCTCCTTTGTCTTTCTCCTAACTGTAGATATTACTACTATCCTCACTATCTACAAGCCCAGAATCTCGGCTCTGTCCTCAACTCATCTCTCTCACACAACCCATATATCCAATCTAGCACTAAATCCTGTTGGTTCTATTTTCACAACATCACTAAAATTTGGCCTTTCCTCTCCAACCAAAGTGTTCCTAGGCTGATCCAAGCACTTAACCTATCTGTCTTGAATCCTGCATCCACCTTCTTGGTGACCTCCCTGCCTCCTGTCTCTCCCCACTCTAGTCCACATTTCCCTAAACTACCCCGATCATTTTTTTTCTAAAAAAGAAAAAATATGTTGTCCACATCTCCCCACTCCTCAAGAACCTCCAGTGGCTGCCCACCCACCTCCGCATCAGACAGAAACTCTTTACCATGGACTTTAAAGCTCTCAATCAGATTGCCTCCTCCTACCTCTCCTCACTGATCTCCTACTTCAGCCCAGCCTGCACACTCCTCTCCTGCAGCACCAGCTTGCTCCCTCTGCCCCCATCTTGTTTATCTCACCACCGACCCCTTCCCCACATCTTTCTTCTGACCTGGAACATCTTCCCCTCCATATACACCACATCACCACTCTCCCCACCTTCAAAATCTTATTAAGGACACATCTCCTCCAAGAGGTCTTCCCCGATTAAGCCGTCTTTTCTCCAACTCCCTCTCACTTCTGCATCACCTATGCACTTGTATCTATACCTTTTGGGCATTTAGTAGTCACCCCAGTACCACCGCACTTATGTACATATCTGTATATTATTTGTCAGTCTCCTCTTCTGGACTGTAAACTCATTGTGGGCAGGGAATGTGCCTACCAATTCCATTACATAGGCCTCTCTCAAGCATAGTATAGTTCTCTGCACACAGTAAGTGTTCAGTGAATACCATTGACTATGATCATTCGGGAGCATCTGGAATGGCCCTGGATCTGCAGTAGGTGCAGCAAACCTGTCTATCTCCATTAACTCTCCCAACAAAGCAGGAGTCTCTCTGTTTCTGAGAACACCACAGGCAGAAGTGCCTAACACAGTTATTGCCATTTGACTTTAGTGGGGTTTATCCTGTTCTGGTACCTTCCCCACCCATTCCTTTCTTCCCTTCTATTTCATTAGCCTTATCTGACCAGGCACTGTAACTTACCACCTTCTTGGCAGAGAAATTGGCAACTTCTTGGTAGAACCTAGAAGCAGGGACAAGAGGAACTGAGTAGCTCTTGACAATATCATGAGTTCTGGAGAGGGAATGAAGGATTTAGGGTTGAATTTATATGAAGAGGGATGGAAGTAGTCCTCTGATTGAACTACTGGGCACCCCAAGCACAGTTAATCCCAGATCTGGATTGACAATTTCCTCATAGATCTTCTAAAGTGAGTTTGGAGTTGACACTGGTGAGTAGTGCTCCTTTGGATCCAGAGAAAGCTCTCTTCCCATCATTTCCCATCTTTTCCTCCCTCACAAAGGGCTAACTGAGTACTGAAGCAGTGAGACTAGAGAAGCAGCATGGCTTAGTGGAAAGAACAAGGGCTTGGGAGTCAGAGGACAGGGGTTCTAATCCCAGCTCCGCCACATGCAAGCTGTGTGATCTTCAGCAAGCCACTTAACTTCTCCGTGCCTCAGTTACTTCATCTGTAAAATGGAATTAAGACTGTGAGCCCCACGTGGGACAACTTGAATACCTTGTATCTACCATAGCACGTGGAACAGTGCTTGGCACATAGTAAGCACTTAACATACCATAATTATTATTATTATTATTATGAAGCTCCCTTACCTTCACTCACACCTGGAGACAGGGCAAAAAAAAATCTGTTTCTGTGTAAATGTTTCATAGCGATTCATATTCATGATGAGAAAGAGGACTACTGTCTCTTTCGTGGTCTTCAGACCTTTGGTAGTATTTGACTTACTGAATGCAAAAATAGGACATTTAAAAAATGGAACAAATGAGCAATAGACTAAATCAAAATTATCCTTTATAAGGTTTCCTCACACTGGCTATGCGTAAACAGCCTTGCCACTGTGGTTCAGCAAAAGTCATTTGAACCTCAAATATTGAAAATCCAATAGTGCAATAAAAATTCAATCATAAAGCTCCACCAAGTGGAAATTTGGAAAACTACATTATATGCTTCCAGTAGGAAGGGAACTTGAATGATCTGGATGACAGTACATCGGAATTAGTGCACACGATTCACAGTGAGCTATCTGGAAACTATCCTTTGGGACAGGCCTAGTCTATTCATCCGTTCTTCGTGCCTCTCTAAGCACAGTGATTTGAGGTAAAAAAAAATACTTCTAAAATTAAGAACTGAGTACATTAGAACCCGGCACAGGATCCTCAGAATTAAAGTGCCTGGAGAATGCACCTTTTGCAGTTCTAAACTGGCCATGAGTTTAAAGAAATGGTGCCAATGAGGAATTATTGCTGTCTGTAAAAGAAATAAACACTTCTGTCCTATCAGAAATGTCTTCTGATACTTTTGCGATCAGATAAATGTGTTTACGTATTCAGAATAAACAAGCAAGATCCTTAGGCCAGCCTCTTCATTCATTCATTATATTGTGTTTGTTGAGAACTTACTGACTGCAGAGTACAGAACTGAGTGCTTGGGAGAGTACAATACAACAAAAACCAGCCACAGTCCCTGCCCACAACAAGCATAGTCTAGAGTGGGGGAGGCAGACATCAATGCAAATAAATAAAATTACAGCTATGTAAACAAGTGCTGTGGGGTTGGGAGCCGGGGAAGCTGACACAGCGTGACACAAAAGTTGGACTGTAAGACTGTGAAGTTTGTGAGTGGTGTTGATTGTTCTCTGTTAAAATATTCGTGTCTATGAAAATTCCACAATGGATTGAAAAGAGAAAAGCTGAGCAGAACTGTCTGACAAGAAGCAAACTATTTTAAATGCAATAACCCAAACCCTAAATGAAAAACACCAGTCTAAGAAAGTGTTTACAGGGTGAATCTAGTTTGCTTTAGATGGAGGTGAGGGAACTGAGAAACACTCCATAGTTATCTGGGTTGAGAGGATACCATTATTAAATGTTTACTATGTGGCAAGCACTGTGCTATGAGCAAGGGTAATCACACGAGACAGAGTCGTTGTCCCACAAAGGGTTCACAATCACAGTCTCTACAGAACTTCCGAAATAAGTGTCCTCACCCTCCAAAAAAAGCACTAAACTTTCCCAAGGAGGTGTCTTTCACCTGAAGTTCATCAGAGGGAGCCACAGACCAGCACTTTGGAAAGCCTTTTGTTTTCTTCTTCCCACTATTTCATCCGACAATTCGTTGGTCTCAGTAAGCCAGTCACTGGGCAGGGATTGTCTCTATCTGTTGCTGAATTGTATATTCCAAGCGCTTAGTACAGTGCTCTGCACATGGTAAGCGCTCAATAAATACTATTGAATGAATTTGCTAAATTAGGAGAAATGAATCTAACCTTAGGAAAACAAAATGTAGGACTGAATCCCAGATAAAATGGCAAAAGATTACTACTGGGGTAATTGTGGTAGGTTTAACAAAGATGATGCACCTCGTAATTTACTTTGGTGCATTTATCTCTTTGTTTATCCAATAAGCTTCCCAATGGCAGTTTTAAAAAAGAAAGACAAACAATTCTCAAACCACAATTCTAAATATTAATATAGATTCAAGTCTATACTCAGTGCCTCTCCATTGTCAATTATATTTGAGATTATGACTTGGATTAAACAAATCATCTTAGAACCTTAAGTGAAGGCAACTCTATTTCTGAATGGCAGAAATGTCCTGGGGGAGGGGAAGGGAGGGGTCAGAGCACTACTCGGTTTCATAGATAATCAATCAGTGGATTTACTGAGCTTCTGTGTGCAGATCACTGTACTAAGCACTTTGGGGGTGGGGGTGGAATAATACAACATAGTTGGTAGACACATTCCCTGCCCACAATGAATTTACAGTCTAGAGTCAAGATAAGAACAGGGAGATTAATTTTCTCCACTGAGGCTGTAGAAGGGGAGAGGGAGAGGACAGAGAGAGCAAGACTGTGGTATACTTCCAGATAGTTCCTGCTGGTTTAGGGAGAATGTAACCACCTCTACTCACAGTGGGGAAAGCACATTAGTCTGATGATATTTCACAGGGCAAACATCAGAGATGCCAAGGGAACACTATCAATATGCCTGGAATTCTGTAACACCCAAGACTGGCATGGGGAAAAGGACAGAGAGATAGAGATGGAGATATTTGGAAACTGGAGTGGAGTCAGGAAGAGGGACAATTTACTTTCGTCCAGAATACAAAATGATTCTCACGGTAGATACTGAGAGCCCTACTGGGTTGGCTTCTATGAAGAGTTACCTGTTAGGCAAGCAGCATCATATGAACCACCCCATACAGATGACACAATGCTGCTTGACTCTGCAGTGTCCAGGAGATGGCTGGGAGGATGGAGGTGGTTTTAGTTCAGCGTTTATATACAACTAACCGGCAGTCTCTCCTCCATGTGATGGCAAACATACATCCACTGAGATAACAATGGCCTCTCAGCTGTTATTCTTCCACCAAACTATAAGTGAGTCAACTTGAATGACAAACGCAAGGGAGGAATGAAGTAAGCACTGGTGCACTTTTGCCACTTGAAATAGGAGAACCAGGTTCAGTATTTTGCAGCAACACAGTGCAAAGAATTCTAAGCACTTTATAGATTAAGTAGACTACTGTCAATGCAGTCATTGATTGGTGGAAACCGAGAAAAAAACCCAAGACTTTACACCTGGACTCGGCAAAATCCCCAGTCCTCTGCTAATCACGACTGCTTTGGCTACTTTGCTCCTTTAAAAACAAGCAAAAAAACCCTTTACTCTCAAAGTGTAGAGTTTTGCTTTTGTTGTCCCTGTCAACACCAAGAGCACATGAGAATGATTGCCCCCAAACTATCTTTCTGAAAAACAAAGTTCAAAACTGGTGCAGGATATTCATGATGGTTATTGTTTCTGTTGAGGAGTTTCATGCAAACACAAATTTTCACTTTTACTTGAAGAAACTTTTGGTAAACCAAGCAATAGAGAGTTTTTAAAAACTGGATAAATGCTGAGGAATTTTGGTTATATTCTAAAAAGAAAGCCTAGACATTTCATGAAGACAAAAACTGAAAATTACTAATACCAAGGGTTTACAGGTTTAAGCAGTATTCTTCGAAGGCAGACTTTATTTACAGTTAGCAGCACAGCAGGCCAGATGTTTCAAAAACCCAATGTTGATTATGACTACTTTTCTGAGACTAATCTACTGATGTAAATGAGTTCATTGCAATTACTTCACCACCTCATCTTAACTTTTACCCAGAATTTCTCAAGAAGCAGGAAATTAACAGATGATCTTTCTATTGGTTTTAAGAGAGCAGTCTCCCCAATTAGACTGTAAGCCCGTCAAAGGGCAGGGACTGTCTCTGTTACCGATTTGTACATTCCAAGCGCTTAGTACAGTGCTCTGCACATAGTAAGCACTCAATAAATACTATTGAATGAATGAACATTTTTAGTTTATTAATAGTGCTCTCAATAAATGTACTTTCTTATCAATAGGTCTTGTCATCAAGTCCCTCCAGCAATAGTGAAAGCTAAGATTAGCCAACTTCCAATAAAAAAGGGCATTCATTAATAACTGCAATTTCTAGCCACAGAGTAGTAATTCTGTTCTGATACATAGAGGTGTGTGAGGAAGATCATTTTCCTGCATTGCTCAAAGTATGTGAAACACAGCTTCTCACAGAAACCATTCTTTTCATCCATCACCAACGAGGTACAAAAAGATTCTTGAAGGCAAGGTAATAAACATGAGAGAAATGTTTTTGAGTCTCAAAATACTAAGGCATTAATTGCATGCAAAATCCAAGTACTGTAAAAGATCTTGAATGTAGAGTATTTAATCTATTAGTCAAAGATTTAGTTTACTTTTAAACAAAAAATAGAATTTTTATACAGTTACATCTGAATTTTTTTTAATTCATAGATAGTTTTTTTAACTGTACTTTTTAAGTAAGCTATTAAGCTGTCAGGTAAGTAGTAAGCTGTGTGTCAAGGACTAAGCACTGGGGGGAGATACAAAATAATTTGGTTGGACACAGCCCCTGTCCAATATAGACCTCCCATTCTAAATTAGAAGTAGGAAGATTTAATCTAGATTTAATTCCCAATTTATAGATGAGGTAACTGAGGCACAGATAATTTGTGACTCGCCCAAGTTCACATAAGCAGACAAGTAAGAGGCAGAACTGGGATTAGAGAGCAGGTCCTCTGTCTTCCAGGCTTCTGCTCTTTCCACTAGACAACACTGCTTCTCCACACTAGGTATTGATTTCCATCTTTGTATTTCCCTATTCCCCCATATATCTTGATTCCTTCAGTCATATTGGGTTCCTCCAGAGGCATTGTCTCTCAATATCCCTGAATACTGTTTGCAGATTTTTCAATATTTCTTTACAACGTTGCTTCTTTTAAAGAACAGAGCAACAATAGCTTTCTGACCTTGTAAAGGGATATACTGTTACAAGTTTTGTAGTGTGTTCAAAAAGCAGTTCATCTGTGACCCACTCCCCCTGTACGACCTTTACTTATACATTACTGTGGGCATTACTGTGAACATCTTTGTGTGGATGGTTCATTTGCCTGCCTGATCTCCCCTATTAGATAATATCCTCCTTGAGGGTAGGTGCTGTAATAACTTAGCATTTGATTTTGGTAAGTCTAACTACAGTAGTTTTCTCTTAGCTAAGGAAAAATGTAAAAATAGGAAATGATGAAAATGGGTTATTCTTTTAGATATGACTGGGGAGAGTTCTAACTTTGGGGAAACGTGTATGAAGATGGTAAAGCCAATGAATATTAACAGTGTTGGTATTGCTCCGTGTGCTTTTCCTCTGTCTGTCATATTGCAAGAATCATATTTTGTCAACCAATCAATAGTATTGGAGCACAGAGAGCTGTACTAAGCATTTGGGAGAATACAGTAGAGTTGGTAGGCCCAATCTCTGTCCTCTTAGAGTTTATGATCTGCACATTCTTTCATAGGCTTTGGTAGGTCTCTTGTTTGCTATGATCACAGGGACCTGTGAGGTGCTTCTGGTGTATTTCCTGTTCTGCAACAATTACATCCAATCTTTAAGTCATTTTTGTTCAGTCCATTTTGTTAGTGTATGCTTGTGATATTCAGAGTCTTGATGTCTGCCGGAGAGAACTTGGTTTTGAAATTAATGATAATAATAATAATAGTGGTATTTGTTAAGCGCTTATTATGTCAAGCAATGTGTTAAGTGCTAGAATAGACATTAGATAAGTAGAAGCAGCATGAAAAAGCATGGTTCAACTCAGAAACTCTGCTGCCAAATTGTACTTTCCAAGTGCTTAGTACAGTGCTCTGCACACAGTAAGCGCTCAATAAATATGAATGAATGAATGAAGAAACGCTGACAGGCAATTGCAGAGATATAAAGAGAAAGACCCCTGCAGAAAGATAGCATTTTTGCTCCAGAGAAGGTCCAGCCCCAGGCAACGGACCTTAGTTTCAAAACCCAAGGTCTCAGAGAAGCAACATGGTATAGTGGATAGAGCACGGGCCTGGGAGTCAGAAGGTCATGGGTTCTCAACCCGCCTCCACCACTTATCCAGTGAGTGACCTTGGGCAAGTCACTTAACTTCTCTGCGCCTCAGTCACCTCATTTGTAAAATGGGGATTGAAACTGTGAGCTCCACATGGGACAAGAACTACATCCAACCCAATTTGCTTGTATCTACCCCAGCATTTAGTACAGTGCCTAGCACATAGTAAGTGCTTAACAAATACCACAGTTATTATAATTCCCACAGGTGCTCACAGCCTAAGTAGGTGGGAGAACAGATATTGAATCTCCATTATGCAGATGAAGGAACTGAAGCACAAAGAAGTTAAATGATTTACCCCAGGTCTCACACCCGGCAAGTGTTGGTATCAGGCTTAGAACTCAGGTCCTCTGCCTCCCAGGCCTAAGCTCTTTCCACTGGGCCACACTGTCCATTTGCTGTTTAACACTGTGATACCTGTACCTGGGGTTCCTTGTTCCAATAGGGCACCTAGAAAGAGTTTTCCAGGAGCTTGGTATTTCTCTTTTGTTAGAGTTTGGGTATGCCACCTTTCAATGCAATGATTTTCCTGATAGCTCGAGTTTGGAGCATACAAGCCAATGGTAGTCCAGGGGCTGCAGTGGCTCTGGGGGCTGCACTCTGGAGAGTTTGGGGAGCCCAAGATTTCAGCTACATGAGCTTCTGTGGTAATTTGGCCCTGGGCTGTGGGGGGGGTGGGGGGGGGGAGGGAGGGCAACAAACACCAGATCCCCACCTCCCGTCCGCAGGCTTTGGGGAGGTAGAAGAAACCAGACCCAGGCAGTGGCTGCCACACCAGGCCAACAGCAGAAGGAATTCTGAGGGCGTCATCACCACTGCTGCCATAACCACAACAACCAGAGTCACTGTCACCTCGCTTAATAATAATGATGGTATTTGTTAAGCGCTTGCTATGTGCCAGCCACTGTACTAAGCGCTGGAGTGGATACAAGCAAATGATGTCGGACACAGTCTCTGTTCCGTGTGGGGCACACAGTATCAATCCCCATTTTTCAGGTGAGGTAACTGAGGCACAGAGAAGTGAAGGGACTTGCCCAAGATCACACAGTAGACAAGTGGCTGAGCCGGGATTAGAACCCCTGACCTTCTGACCCCAAGACTTGTGCTCTATCCACTATGCCATGCTCCTTTTGCCTGTCACCATCAGGCTTTGTGCCAAAGGACTCCCGTCTCCAGCCAAAAGGAAACGGTATCTCCCCGCAGGTTTGTGTGCCCCCTTGTTGCCCCCAAATGGCAGTCTGAAACCCGGGAGGAGGAATCACAGGGAAAGGAGGCGTGGTGGCTTAGCCCCTGAGATGAAGAAAAGGCAGAGTGCTTCGCAAAAAGTGACAGTGCCAGCCTGTCCCCACCCCCATTTCCCAAATTCCCCACTCCTTCCCAAGGCAAGATCCCGTTTCTGGCCTGATCACTGCCATGAGCTTAGCCGGTTTTCCCAAAATGAAGAGATTTAAGGTGGAGAGCTATGTGGGGAGTGGGACCCCAGAGATTCTATTGTGTTGTACTTTCCAAGCATTTAGTTCAGTGCTCTGAACCCCTAAACATTCAATAAATACCCTTGATTGATTCACCAACTACCAAGCCAGCACCATCAGACTATTTAACAAAAAGCAGAATCGAGCAGACCACAGTATTTAAGAGGGAGACATTCCCTGATTAATTCCCATCACTCCAAGTCATGTCAACCCAGTCACCCTTAGCATGTAATGTTGAATACAACAATTCTTACCGCTTGTGTACATTGATTTAAAGTACACTCAATCTTTTATATCTATTCATCTTTCCTCCTGCTATTATTCACTGTAGCTTTGTTCATTCTCCTCCTCCCACAACTGTATCTGTCAATAATTTTTGTCTGCCCACCCTTCCCATTACACCATAAACTCCTTGAAGTCTTGGACCATGTCTTTTCTTTTTATTTCACTCTCCCAAGCACTCACTTTAGTGCCTGGCAAAGAGTGGGGGTTCAAGAAATACTGTTGGTTGGTTATTAGCTCTCCAACACCTCTCACTGCCACCACCTATAGAGAGAGCTGATAGAGTGCCTCAGTGCTAATGGTTAAGAATTTCTGCTTGATGTGCAGAAAGGAATGAGTGATCACGTTAGGTTTTTGAAGAGTTAGGGAGACATATGCACAATGATGTCTTAGAAAATGATCCAGGGAGCAGAGTCAAGTATTGTCTTGAGAAGGGAGAGAGAGAAGCCAGGAGTTTGGGAGAATGGAGAGGAGGCTAGGCAGTAGTCAAACCAGGATCATCAGGTCAGTTGCTTGGATGAAGAGGAAAGGGAAGAGCCTGGAAAAGTTCTTACTTGTCACTGCTATTGGTAATACTGGGGCACATGCACTGATGATGGCCCCAAAGGAGAAGGACGAACCAGAGATTCCGACTGACAATCACTTAGTGAGTTGGGCCTGGAAAAATTCCTGAGGCCTGTAGGCTAAAAATCGGTTTGGATCTGCCCCACATGAAGCCAGCAGAAAGCTTCAGTGAGATGACCTTCACAGCCCAGGGTCCTTTATGCCCTGGGGGCCATGCTGGCTCTTTAAAAACCACCCCTGCTGCTCAGGACAGGGATGCTCAATAAATACCTGGCTGTGATAACGATGTAATTAAACCTAGCAATAATTAGGGCATTTACTGAGCACTTACTATGTACTGAGCACCTGGTTAGCAACAAGGTTGTGGGATGGGACTCCGTCCCTGACCCACATGAGGCTCACTATCTATTTTATCTCCATTGTGCAGATGAGGAAACTGAGGCCCAGAGGGATAAAGTGACTCACTCATGACCACACAGCAGGTCAACTTACACCTGCGTTTTCTGACTCTCTGTCTGTGCTCTTTCCACTAGGCCATGCTGCAAGAATTTTAAACTACAGGAAAGTCCTCCGCATTTTTAAATCCCCCAAAATGTGTTTTTTTCGAACGACTGCTTCCGAAGCATTAGTGAGAGCTTCCGATTTGCCAAGAAAGGGTCAGGGGAAGAAGGCGTTCCTGAGGAAAGTTTTTAATTCACAGTCTGCTGGATGTCACACCACCCTCTGAGGTTAGGCTTGAAAAACAATAAACAGTGGAATTTGACTCACAATAACACGATGATGTTTTTCATAGGGCAACACAATAGTTCACAACTACACTTCCTAAGGACAATGACGGAGTATATAAACATACACTTGAACTGATCCTCCTAGGTATCCATGTTTAAGGGACATTTCTCAGGGGCATCTATTATCATCAGTGGATTAACCTGTTAGGAAAGGCCAAAAAGTCTCTCTGAATTACAGCTCTCAAGTATCTTCCCACAGTTCTCCTAATCTCAAAGGCCAATTGCCTATTTAATGATTTACAGCCCCAAAATGTTACCGAAAGGCTCCGACACAAAACCAGGTTCCTATTTCTTGCAAAGAGTTTTGCCTCCAAAGTCTGAATGGCCTACCTTTTTGTAGAATAAATAATAACCAGTGGGACACGATGAATAAACTATGTATCTCCACTGGCTGATCTGTCCTTCAGTTTACAGGCAACACTGTAGAGAGTGAGTCTATGTCTGTGAGCATGAAGGTTGCTGAGAAAGAACCTCCGGTACACTTGCACCCTGGCCCACAAAAGCGATGTAAAGGCACCTTTCCTGGTCCTCTGATGAGCAGGGTGAACTGTCCAAAAAGACTGCTGCCTCTCTCTTTGTTTGTAATTCACTGTCCACTGGATTTAACACCACCCTCTGAGGATAGGCTTGAAAAACAATAAACAGTGGAGCTTGACACGATTGAATAATATGTTGGCGTTTTAACAGGGCAACACATCATTATACAACTCTATTACCTAAGGATAGCTTGGGACCGACTCTATTTTCTAAGAACTAAATTTCATGGTATTTGTTGAGCGCTTACTATGTGCCAGGTACAGTACTAAGCAGTGGGGTAGATGCAAGCTAAGCATGTTGGACATGTACCATATCCCAGTATGGGACTCCCTCTCTTAATCCCCATTGTACAGATGAGGTAACTGAGGCCCAGAGAAGTAAAGTGACTTGTCCAAGGTCACACACCAGACAAGTGGCAGAGCCGGAATTAGAACCTGGGCCCATGCTGGGTTAGGAGGAGAAGGGAAAGTAAAAGGTTAAACCCCAAATTGGAAATGCCACACCTTCCACATGTAAGGATGACTCTCTACATTTTCATTTCCGAAGCTTAAGCTTCAAAAAGTAGAGAATTGTCAAATCAAAAATTTAAAAAATAAAGGAATTCGGAGTGTTGAAAGACAAATTTCCTTAGGCCAGGTTGGGATAATGCATTTTTTTTTGTTGTTAGGGAGGGAGAGCGGGTTGGATTGTGCCACTCAATAAAGGGCATGGCCAAGATTTCAGATTTCCCTAAGTAGGCTTCAGTGAACAACACAGTTATTTGCAAGTTTTATTCAGCCCTGTGTTTCACACTTTTTATCCAAGCCGCCAATCAATTGGGCATTCAGATCCCAAATTAACTCTTATCTTTACACTAATAGCTTTTCTTATTATCTGCTAGATCATTACATCTTCCACACATCTGATCTGTCACTTTGTTTGAAATAATCCTTTACCCTAATGTTCTGTGCTGACTATTAATAAATTAGGAACAAACAGCAAAAATAATTACCCTTTCACCTAGGAAAACACTGATGGCTACGACTTAATGGTCTACCAGTGACATACTGCTTTTCCCTGTATAATGGATGCAAATGTGGAACAGGATATGGGTAGGTTATTTTCACACAAGCTGTCACTTGTCACACACATTACATGAGCTTATATTAGCTGTTTAATTCACAAATTTAAAAACAAATTCCGCTCATGATGGTTGCCTCACTCCAGGATCTCTTGGGGAGGCAAAGCAAGCGGACGGATTATAATTAGAGCGTCTCAGCACTTCGTTTCTCTGAGGTCCTGGGAGGGGGCGGGGAAAATGGGTCTGGCCCCGTTGTTCAGAGACTCCAAAAGCCAGGACAGGGAGGGAGACATCAGTTTTCTGGAAGGTCCTAAATCAGAATTCCTTATCAATACACAGACTGCCAGGACAGTGGTGAAGTGAGGTGTTGCAGGCGCCATTGTGATGGACTAAGGAAATGCTAAGGTCTGTTGATTTGTGTCATCAATCTGAGGCCTGAATGGTACTCTCTGCTCTGCCCGAAAATTGCCTCCAAGCACATTCCTCAGGAGCAGTCGCTGGTGACCGGGAGCTGGAAAACCCAAGTTGCCCAATACAGAGGAGTACAGAGGAGCAGTTGTTTATAACCAAGTCTCAACTGTACCCACCACCCTTTCTAGGAAGCATGCCAGGCCCTGGGGCGTAGTGGCGAGTTTTTCATTTTCATCTTTACAGGGTTCCCCACAGAGTGGGCCCCTCCCAATCCATTCTTTAAACGTCTCCCGTTATCTGAAATTGCACCCTTTTCCCACAGTTATCAACCAAACCTGGCTTGGAAGCCCCACTTTAAATCAGCTTGGCAGATCAGCAAGGAAACAGCACAGCAGAGGTTTCTAACCCAAAGATACTCCACCAGCCACAGTAACTTTCCTAAATTACTCAACGTGGTGAATCAAAAGAAAAAAAATCACTGAGATCATTTCATCACATCCTCTTTTGCACTGACAACTGGACAGAGTGAAAAGGCAGGCTGGCTGGCTAAATGGGCCATGTGGTTAGTTTGGTATGCATGATTGATGACTGTTTCGTAAAATAAGTTATTTGAGACTTTAAAATATTTATTACTGCTAAAACGCTGAATATATCAACAT
Source organism: Ornithorhynchus anatinus (assembly GCF_004115215.2). Taxonomy (NCBI): domain Eukaryota; kingdom Metazoa; phylum Chordata; class Mammalia; order Monotremata; family Ornithorhynchidae; genus Ornithorhynchus; species Ornithorhynchus anatinus. The sequence continues at coordinate 43,008,760 of NC_041730.1, read as the reverse complement.
CAGAATTAATCATGAATAATATTTAATTAATACCTGACAAGGATCAATTTGGCAACTCTTTTTGTTCTCTTTCCTTTCCCCAAATAGGAAAATAGCTATAAACTAAAGTGTTTTATTTTTTCCATCTGCTTCTGGTAAAGAGCATCCTTGAATTGCTAACTTAGTCAGGCTCTCTTGAACTTTCATATATCCAGGTAATTAGACTCAGATGCTGGCTGAACTGAGGTGATAAATCAAGTCTGTGTCTGTAAGCAGAAAGCAAATTGCTAACACCAAAGTGGGTGTCATGGTTTCGTCCCGACCTGCATCTCCAACAGCATGGCCTAGTGGAAAGAGCATGGGCCTGGAGGTCAGAGGATCTGGGTTCTAATCCTGACCCCTCCACTTGTCTGCTGTGTGGCTTTGGACAAGTCACTTAACTTCTGTGTGCCCAGTTACCTCATCTGTCAAATGTAGTTTAAGACTGCAAGTTTCATATGGGATATGGACTAATGTCTAACCTGATTATCTTGTATGTACTCCAGTCTTACAGTACAGAGCCTGGCACATAGTAAGTGCTTAAAAAAGTCATTAAAAAATAAAAATAAATCATACATATCCTCCTGTAGCACTTCCATTGGGAAGAAAGGAAGATTCTGCTTTCACCCCATCTCCCACATGCCGTCCTACTGCGCATGTACCACTGTGGACAGGGAATGTGTCTGTTATATTGTACTCTCCCAAGTGCTCAGTACAGTGCTCTGCACACTGTAAGCATTCAATAAACACAATTAATTGATTCAGTATATAATTATGTACGTATCAATAAATACAACTGACTGATGGATTATGGCTAACTCACCAACTGATAAAAAGCACAAGGGCAACTAAAATGTGTCACAACCTCAGTACTACTCTAAGAAATTATTTTGGGGAAGCAGAAAACTTCCATTCTGGTAAAAACAAGAGGTGGATTAGGAGCCCATATCAAACATCCTGTGCCAGGTGCATTATAAGACATTCTCTCACACCAGATTTAAAATCAGAAGCCCTTGGAGTCCTGAAAAATCTTTACGGTGCCGGGTTTGCAACTGCAGAAGGGAATATCCAGCAGCAAATTGAACAACTTTTCCTGGATCCAAACTGGATCTTAGTGGTAAAACAGGGCCATTCCCAGGGGAAGAGCGATATGAGGCCATTGGTCCAAGGAGAGGGGAGCATTTTGGGAGCAGAACCCCTTGCAGCTGTAACTGTTTCCCCTTAAATCATTTCCTCTTCTGGAAAGATTCCAAGTCCACCAAGGCAACGGGCCGACGGCTCCAACAGCTATTTCAATCAATCAGTTAATCCAACAGTCATGTTTATTGAGCACTTTCTGTGTGCAGAGCACGGTTCTAAGCACTTGGGAGAATACGGGACAATAATAATGTTGGTATTTGTTAAGCACTTACTATGTGCAGAGCACTGTTCTAAGCGCTGGGGTAGATACAGGGGAATGAGGTTGTCCCACGTGAGGCTCACAGTCTTCATCCCCATTTTACAGATGAGGGAACTGAGGCACAGAGAAGTGAAGTGACTTGCCCACAGTCACACAGCTGACAAGGGGCAGAGGTGGTAGGCATGTTTCTGTCAACAATGAGCTCACAGCTGAGCTGGGACTCTCAGCTTCGCTCACATCTGAAAAGCAGCATAGCATAGTGGATAGACCACTGGTCTGAGAGTCAGAAGGACCTGGGTTCTAATCCCAGCTCTGCCCCTTGTCTGACCTATTTATTTTGTTAATGAAATGTACATCGCCTCGATTCTATTTAGTTGCCATTGTTTTTACGAGATGTTCTTCCCCTTGACTCTATTTATTGCCATTGTTCTTGTCTGTCCGTCTCCCCTGATTAGACTGTAAGCCCGTCAAACGGGAGGGACTGTCTCTATCTGTTGCCGACATGTTCATTCCAAGCGCTTAGTACAGTGCTCTGCACATAGTAAGCGCTCAATAAATACTATTGAATGAAAGAATGGACCTCAGTTACCTCATCTGTCAAATGGGGATTAAGACTGTGAGCCCCATGTGGGACAGGGACTCTGTCCAATCTGATTTGCTTGTAGCTACCCCAGCACTTAGTAAGCACTTAACAATTACCACAGTTATCATTTTTATTATTATTATCATCCAAGGTCTCTGATATGACCCGAGAGTTTCCAGTTGGCCCTAAAAAGGCCCAAAATAGTGGCTGACCCTGTCAGGCCTCAAGTCTGTAAGCCCCCCATTGGCAGGGCTTGTGTCTACCAACACTACTGCATTACACTTTCCCCAAGTGCTTTGTACAGTATTCTGCGCATAGTAAGCATTCAAGAAATACCACTGATTGGCTGACTGAAGTCTGGATCCTCCAGGTCCTCATCCTCCCTCTAAAATGCCTTCCTCCTTTCTGCTCTGGTACTCAAAATGAAAAGTTGGCATGCCTGACCTGCAGGTATTGTTGATTTGATGCTGCACCGAGTGATTCCGCCACTCTCAAGGAGGGGGCAGTCAAGGGGGCATCGGCCAATCACTCTATCGGATTTATTGAGCATTGTTTGCAGAGCACTGTACTAAGCACTTAGGAGAGTACAGTACAACATAGTTGGAAGTCATGTTCCCTGCCCACAAAGAGTTTACAGTCTAGAGAGGGAGGCAGACATTAATATAAATAAATAAATTACAGCTACGTACAGAAGTGACGTGGGGCTAAAGGAGGGTGAGTAAATCCAAGTTCAAGGGCAAAACAGAAAGGAGTGGGAGAAGAAGAGCATGGCCTTGTGGAAATGGGCTTGGGAATCACAAGGCCATGGGTTCTAATCACCGAGCCACCTGTCTGCTGTGTGACTTTGGGGAAGTCATGTAACTTCTCTGGGTCTCAGATACCTCATCTGTAAAATGGGATTAAGACTGTGAGCTCTATGTGGGACAGGGACTGCGTCCAACCCAATTATCTTGTATCCACCCCAGTGCTTAGTACAGTGCCTGGCACATAGTAAGCACTTAACAAATTCCATAATCATTATTTATTATTATCATAAGAGGAATTGAGGGCCTAGTCAGAGAAGGCTTTTTGGAGGAGATGTGCTTTTAATGCTCGGTGGTCATGTAATTTGGGGGCATGGGGAGTGAAGTAATTGTCCTGATCCACTACCATATAGGTAGTCCTGGATGAGAACCATATCTGATTTAAGCACTTAATACAGTGCTTTGAACATAGTAAGGGCTCAATACATATGATTGAATGAATTTGTTCACCACCTTACAATAGGGGATCTGTTACCAGAACTCCTACTTGCCATTCAGCATAAGGGCATGAAAAGGAGGTTGGTTGGGCATAGACAGGGTATTTTTTTGTGTCTAATAGCAAGGCCTCCTCCTGATTGGGTCAGGATTCAGTCCACCTGACATCTGCTGTTTGGGAGCCCTGCCAACTTCCCTGCTTTGACAAGCCTCCCTGGCTGCTGGGAGTTGCCATTTGGCCAGTGGCAGGGGAAGAAGTTGGAAATACCCTGCTAATATTGGCTTCAACTTCCTGGCCTGCTCCCACTAACCATCAGTAAGTACTAAAGAGTGAAACCTGTCCCAGACCAATCCAGACAAAAAGGCCATTTTCTTCAGAAAAATGTTCTCCAAAGAACATCCCCATTACATACAGAATTAATCTGGGTGGCTACTTCCCCAACAGGGTATTTTGTTCACCACAGAAAATTAGCCAAGTATTCTGTGGAGGTTGACACTGTTCGAAGAACAGCATACTTGAGAATTTAAATCACTGAACCTGAAAGTCTTATTGCTGAGGCCACTACAATAATTCTGTCCTGGGAAGAAAGAAGTCAAGAACACAAATTCTTTAATCTCCAATTTAATCTCCAGTTCTCCCAATTTTTTATTATGCTAAATGTTTACTATGTTCCAGGGACACTAAGTACAATTCAGATTGGACATAGTCCATATCCCACTTGGGGCTCACAGTTTTAATTCCCATTTTACAGATGTGGTAACTGAGGTCCAGAGAAATGAAGTGACTTGCCCAAGGACACACAGCAGACAAGTGGAGGAGCCGGAATTAGGACACAGGTCCTTCTGACTCCCAGGCCCATGCTGTATTCAGTAGGCCACGATGCTTCTCAATGGGAATTTCTTCCCAATAATGGTCCACGTGGCAGCCAAGGGCAAACAAGATGAGGACTGAAAGAACAGTCAGACCCAGGATGCCTGCTGTGAGGCTCCACTGAAAAAGTGTCATTTCAGGAATGCAATTGACAACCCTGATTCCCCTATAAATGCAACTCTCTTCCTCCCCACAAAAGTCAACGAGGAACTTCATGTCCACAAGAGAGTTGGGTCTCGAAGAACTTTAAAACATCTTGAACTTTTTCAGAACACCTCCAAGAAAAAGCGGAAACTCACTTTTAAAGAAGTTGAGCAGGTGATACTGGGGGAAACATCTCCCCAGGTCCTCATGCTGTTGGTTTGATAAAGTTCAGTTCTGCCTGTGGTAGCTCCATCAGCACAAAATGTTGAAAATGATGTTTTCATGTTTCCCTCCTTGTCTTATCTTATGCTGTCGAGTCGTCTCCGACCTATAGAGACTCCACGGACACATCTCTCCCAGATCGCCCCACCTCCATCTGCAAAACATTCTGTTAGTGTATCTATAGAGTTTTCTTTGTAAAAGTATGGAAGTGGTTTACCATTGCCTCCTTCCATGGGGTAAACTTGAATCTCTGCCCTCGACTCTCTTCCATGCCAGTGCTGCCCAGCACAGTTGAATTTTGACCTGTAGCAGATTGCCTTCCACTTGCTAGCCACTGCCCAAGCTAGGAATGGAAATGGTAGGTCTCCGCTTGACTCTTCCTCTCATAGCTGAGACTGGTAGAGTACTAAGAACTCGCCAGGTACGATCCTGAGAGGGTTTTCCTCCTTTTACCTTACACAAAACATTTAGGAAATTGAAAATGACAGCAGTAGTTGTGGTGAACATTTCCTCCTGAACTCCTTAGCCAACAGCAGAAAATCACCCTTCGACCCATGCTCTTCGAGGTTTATTTTCAGTTCTGCCTCATCCTTCCCAAAGAAGCCCTTTGGGCAAGGCTTGGGACAGGGCAACACTGGGTACTTAAAGCTCATAATTAACAATAAAGCACCAAACAAATCCTGTCCTTTTACTCAACAGTGATATTTCGCCTCTTATCTGGGGAGTCGGTGTAGTTGATCCTGGTAGCTCCTGCTCCACTGACTTCAACTAAACCACGCAAAAGTTTCAAGAAACAAACTGAGGTTTGCAAGATGAATAAGAGAGCTCCTAAGGGGGAGGGGAGGCCCGTTTCTGTCTCCAGGGGAAGAACTCAAGAAAGCTGATCAGGGAGATGCCAGAGGTTCTAGGTGTGATTTAATTTCACAAACGGCTCAGCCTGTGCCTCAGTCCTGATCAAGTAGCCCTACAGGGCCAGGATTTTCATCACTTCAAGCCCATTTGTTTTTGAACTAGCAGCACCCCAAACTTCACCAAAGGCTTGGTGACTTTCAACTGGACCTAGTTGGAGGCTAAGCTATTTTGTATGTGACACAACCCAGATTTGCAATAAGGTCTCCAGAGGTGAAAAGCTAGTGCATTAAACCACTGTTACCTTGAAAGCCTAAGAGTTGCTTGAAATTTAATAGGATTCACACACACACACACTCACACACACACATCCAAGAATCTTTGGCCTGCCAAAAAAATAAATTGGCATTGTTGTAAAATTGGGTTGCACTGCCAGAATCCAAATATTATTCATGTGAAGGAAAGGGTTGACCTGAGATGTGATTTATGTGCACTTCAAATGCAGTACAGGAAGTAACCCGAAAAATTAGGGTGCAAGGTCACATAGTAGACAAGAGTCAACTTAAGGTTAAAGTTAAAAACGTTAAAAGGGAAAGAACAGTTCAGGTTTTCATATAAATTAAAAATTGGTAATAATTTTGGTGGAGCAGAAAAATAAAATATCAAAGCAGGTATTCTGTGCTGAATATTCTTAACCCACTGGGACCTAAGGTAAAATGATTTTCTTGGAAAGTACAAAACATTTGGTGTGAAAAACAATCTAATGTGAAATATGGAGGAACTGGGTTAATTGCTTACAACCTAAAAAAAAATAGTCATACATGAATCACATTTTTGGAAGCCCTGAAAAGAGCTCCAGTTTTAACCTAGACTGCATATTCCTGAAAAAAGAATCATTGGTTTTCTGGACTCCTGTCAATAGCAAGGCTAGCTGCACAGTGACTATTATTTCTATCCATAATTTTTATCGAGCACTTACTCTGCTTAGAGCACTGTACTAATCACTTGAAAAGGTATAATAGTAGGCATGATCTCTGCTTCGCTCTGCACTCTGAAGACAAGTTTCTTAAAGTAAGGATTATACTCTCCCACCCACCTAATAATATAATTGTGGTATTTGTTAAGAACGGTGCTAAACACTGGAGTAGATTCAGGGTAACTAGATCAAACATTATCCCTGCCCCACATGGGGCTCATCAACTAAGGGGAAGGGAGAACAGGAATTGAATCCTTATTTTACAGGTGAGAAAATGAACAGTTAAGTGACTTGCCCAAGGGCACACAGCAGGCAAGTAGTGGAGTTGGGATTAGAACCCAGGTCTCCTGACTCCCAGTCTTGTACTCTATCCACAGTAGGAGTTCAATAAATATTACTAATTGACTGATTACATCGTATTGACTGACAGCTGACATATCTGATTTGCGGTCCTTCTAGTCTATCAACGGCACAAGGCACAGTGGTAGACCTACTCTGTGGAGATTTTACACTCTTGAGTTCTCCAGCCCTGAAACAAGTAAGGGACCTGTGTTTCCCTCTCCTACTCTTTTCTCTCTCCATTCCCTTTCCATGGCAAAATGCAACTTTTATTTGAAGCTGCATTTTTCCAGAGGAAGAAAACACAGAAACGTGGCTAGTTTCAGTACTGGAGCATAGATCTACCCACTTGCCTTGTAACAGACCTGAAGGGCCGCCTGTTTAGTGAATTAACTAGACTATAAGCTCATCGTGGGCAGAGAACGTCTCTATCAGCTCTGTTAGATTGTGCTCTCCCAAGTGCTTAGTTCAGGGCTCCGCACACTGTAAGTGCTCAATAAATAGAACCTATTGATTGATTTCTAAACTTTTAGTTTTTCAGATGAAGGCTCAATTAGGAGACAGTAGAATGCTCTTCCCAACAACCCTCTTTGAGTTCATACCCGATGTTGGTAGACATTTCTCAGAAATGCTAATGCTATACGTCCTTTTGGCTATCGACTCCTTACAGGGTTCGGCTGAGATCCTTCTTTAGAAGCAGCGTGGCTCAGTGAAAAGAACACGGGCTTGGGAGTCAGAGGTCATGAGTTCGAATCCCAGCTCTGCCGCTTGTCAGCTGTGTGACTTGTGGGCAAGTCACTTACCTTCTCTGTGCCTCAGTTACCTCATCTGGAAAATGGGGATTAAGACTGTGAACCTCATGTGGGACAACCTGATTACCCTGTATCTACCCCAGCGCTTAGAACAGTGCTCTGAACATAGTAAGCGCTTAACAAATACCAACGTTATTATTATTCTTTAGGCAACTTTGAAGCTTAAAGTAAAACTAGTTACCACAAACTATGGATATTTTCCCAATAGCCACTAGAGGGCACTGCTCCCTGCTCTTCTGCCAAAACCAGTTGGGCCAAAATGAGAAAATGCTCAGAGTTAAACAATAATGTAATAATATTGGCATTTGTTAAGCTCTTACTATGTGCAGAGCACTGTTCTAAGCGCTGGGGTAGATCCGGGGTAATCAGGTTGTCCCACGTGAGGCTCACAGTTAATCCCCATCTTACAGATGAGGTAACTGAGGCACCGAGAAGTTAAGTGACTTGCCCACAGTCACACAGCTGACAAGGGGCAGAGCCGGGCGTCGAACTCATGACCTCTGACTCCCAAGCCATGCAAGTGTCCCATCTAGTGAGCAGCAAATGTCCAAAGGCAGCCAGACCAATATAACAACGATGGAGAAGTGACAGGAGGCCCACATCTGCCCTCCAATACTGGGGACCCGCCCGCAGAATAAAAAAAAAAGGTGTGGATTCTTTTTCTTAGGCCTGTTCAATAACAATAATAATAATGTTAGTATTTGTTAAGCACTTACTCTGTGCCAAGCACAGATACAAGGTAATCAGGTTGTCCCATGTGAGGATCACAGTCTTAATCCCCCTTTGACAGATGAGGGAACTGAGGCCCAGAGAAGTTGACTTGCCCAAGATCACATAGCAGACAAGTGGCAGAGCAGCATTAGAACCCACGACCTCTGACTCCCAAGCCTGTGCTCTTTCCGCTAAACCACAGTGCTTCTCAAGAGAGAGGGGATGAAACTGCTCCCCAGATGCTCCTGTCAATTTTGTTTGTCCATTTTTACAGGGCCTTTGAGGAGGTGGAAGAGTAAGGAGGGAAAAAGCCCAATGAGAGAATGTTGGACTTATCTCTCTGTAAGAGGGAGAAGGCTCCCCTTCTTTAGCTATAACCAAACCATGTCTATCAAGGGTACCATCTCCGTGGCTCATAGAGTTTGAAAAGTAGGGCTGTGGCTCCAGGTCTCCTCCAGAAGCAAACAAACCTTAAATAACAGTCTTTAATCACCTGCACCTTCATCTCAAGCCCTGCACCAATCAGCCTGAGACCACAGTGGAGGCTGAGGCCCAGTATTCCAGTTGAATTCTTTGGTTCCATGACGGATTGGCACATTTTGCATGGCAGCGTGTTAATCAGACAAAATCCTTCAAGAGGATTCAATAAATGATTGCTTTATAGTGGCTCCTGATTGTCTGTCCATATAGTTCGGACTATAGATTGTCTGATCTTCTGACCAAAGGGCTATCGCTGAGGAAAGGGAGGCGGGACTTTCCATGAAGCCCAGGAGGAGGGCCTCAGGCCAACAGCACAAGGAAGGATCAAGAGATGTGAACTGTCCACTCAGAATACTTGTACACTTTCCTCTGCTGTCCTGGCTCCTTGGGGCCGGGGGAGGGAAGGCGGGATCGTGCTGTCCTCCACAGGACAGAGAGGCCACTCCGGAAGGGGGACCAAGATCCATCTCCCCACTCATCAACCCGGGCTCCAGCCTGATCCGGGAACTGCTTCTTTTCCCTCCCCTCAAAGAGGGAAAGCAACTGCAGCTCCTCACCAGAAACCAGACTCTCTAGCCCAAGCGAAGGAGATGGAATGAGAGGACTCGTGTTTGTCTTCTTTTAACTTTTTTTTTAAATGACAAAAATAAATCCCCCAGGGCTGGCAGTGGCTCCAGAGGAAAGGGCAACCCTGGGGCCAGGTAGTTCTGTCACCATTGCCTGGCCCAGCAGGGCCCTGCCTGTGCCTCCATTGCGAACGCACCGTCACGTGTAGCAGGCGAGTGCCACGCCATCATCAGATCATATCATATGACTGGAAGGAGGAGGTGGCACTACATTGGGTCGTAATTCAACCCCATCTACATCTACCAACTCTGCTGGATTCTACTCTCCCAAATGCATAGTATAGTTGATCCGCACAAAGTAAGCATTCAATAAATGATTGATTGATTCTATTAAGGACTGATGGAACTATTAGGACTCCCATACAAATTTGTCATCCACCAAATGCCTCGCATGCAAATTGCAACCCCTGTTGTGGAATTGCAACCCCTGTTGTGGACCCCTTTAAGGTTCTCAGCACAGAACACAGTCCATCTTTACAGCATATTTGCAAGATTCATTAAAATCCTCAGTTTTGTCAAAGCCCTTGGTCTGTTCTGCCGGGGTTCAGAAGAAGCCAAGCTTAAAGCTTCAAGCTGCTAAAACACCAAGAAAATACTGCATGGTACTTATAAATAATAACAAACTGGACACCATTCAGTATTTTTCCAGAGTTGAGCAACTGCTCTGAGAGTAAAAAGATATGATTTGTGGTCATTTCTTTAAATCCCACCCCTTCAGGCCTCTAAAATGCACATTCACAATCAAAGTTTCTGAGGTTATCGCAGCTATTTCTCTGAGAACAATGTCTTATATCCCAATACTCCTTAGGTCAGGGTTGCTAATTGAGTCATCACCAACTAGCCTACCAAAAAGGCAGTAATTAATCTGTGAAATACGAATGGAAATTGCCTTATTCCTTCTCCACAGCAGTACATACAATTTTCCTTTAAAGGAGAAAATGTCTAAAGTTATTTTTTGACCCTTTCATAAAAATAATTTCCATGGCTGAAACTATTATTTTTAGACTTCAAGGTTAACTGTCCTTTAAATTTGTTATTAAAATTGTTATTGAATTAAATAATAAATTAAATTTATTAAAAACTACAGTAGTCTCTAAGGTAGAACCATGTGTCAGTTCTTAGGACTGAAAAGGTTTTCTTGACCAACTGAAATTAGTAAGAAACAAAATCATGGACGGAGGAAGATCAGAGTGGCAGTGGATTATTCTTCCATTGAGAGCCACTCTCAATTCCCGCAATGCTTTTTCTCCTCCTCCTTCCGACAGCCTGTATATTGACACTTTCTCCAGCCCCACTGCTGCTTAGAGAAGCAGGGTGGCCTAATGGAAAGAGCACAAGCCTGGAAGTCAAGAGGACTTCGGTTCTAATCTCATTTCCTCCCCCTTGCCTTCTTCAAGTCACTTTGCTATGTCTCAGTTTCCTCCTCTGTAAAATAGGTTTTCAATTCTTCCTCCTGCCTGTGGGACAGGGATTGCATATGATCTGCATATACCGCAGGTATTCCAGTCATTAGTGCAGTACTTGGCAGTGATTAACCAATACCATAGTTATTTGAATCGCCAGGGGGGTTGCAAGGAAAAGGAGGGGAAGTGAAACATAAAATCAGCTCGTTTTAATGGTTGCAAACGTTTGGGGAGGAGACTGTTGGATCATCTGTGGATTTCAGTTATCCCCACTATCCCAGCCCCACACTGCAGCAGATAATCCTCCATTGGCTCTGTCCACAGAAGTACTCTCATCCTTCTCACATCTTCCCCTGTTCTCCCAGTCCAGAATCCTGACCGTCTACTTCAGATAAAAGGACAAGTCTCGAGTCATTTTGTTAAGAATTGTCAGGAAAAATCTCTAGGGTTCAGACCGAGGCTCTTGTTCATCATTTATCACAGTCTAATTGATACCCAGATTTATGATTAATGACGAGATAATCTTGGAGAGTTCCAGTTCGCACACACATTCTCACTCTCGCTGCCTCAAACGAGCTTTAGCGGCCAAAATGAAGAGTCTCCCGACTCTGTTTATTTTAGCCAAGTGCACCGTGTCCATTTGTTCTGGCCGTTAGGATATGTCTGAAATAGCATAGGCTGCTGATGTTCCTTTGGTAACAATCACCAGATCATTTCTCGGCAACGAGGGGAGAGCCCAGCAGAGAAAGGCATAAATAGGTTAGGTCACCCACGGAGAGATTTTTGCAAAAAGGGTGGCTTGGTTTAATTAAAAGAACAAATTAAGGGCATGGTAAGCAAAAAGATAAAACAAAACAAGTGGGTAACTGGAATCTCCTCTAAGAGCACTCCACTGTTCCTAGATTTATCAAAACCTTCATCCCCAAGTTACCCCCTGAAATAATGTGGTCCAAGCTCTCCGTAAAAGCAGGATTAGAAGTTTCTGCCTTTTAGAAGTTACCACAACAGAAGAGAGCATCGGCTTTAAAAGAAAGCAAAGATCACATCAGTCTGCATTAGTTATTGGCTGGGCTGCTCTGAAATGCTATATGTTATCTTGCACATGTTTGTTTTTATCTGTCAGAGTGGTTTATTGTTAGGGAAGTGTAGTATCAGCTGTCTCTTCCCCACCATCAAAGCTACTTCATTAAAGTTAATAGTGTTTGACTTGCAGAGGATCTTTTACCAAGGTAACACAAAAACTTTTGCTCAGTTATTTTTCCAGCAGTAAAGGCGGAAAATGGATGCAATGACCTTTTTAAAGTGTACATGTATGTACATATGTATATATAAAAAAAGAGCCAGTTCCTGAGTCGAGCAAAAGCATTAAAAAAATGTAAACTGGTCATTTTTTAAATGACCTCAGATGTGGGTGAGGGATTTAAATGATACAGGAAATGTCTTTGACAGGCTCTCACCAGGACTTGAACAAGGACCCTTAGCAGCCACCGGTCCTATTGCACCTGTGTAGCAGTCAGTTGAGGGCTCCACTCACAAAGTTCTTCCAGCTTTGCTCCAGGTCTTTAGGGCTGAAACAAAAGTCTGAAGTAAACCACGGGCCCACGCTTAAGAGCAAATCTATTCCGGGTTAGTATGTTTTCCATCGAATGCAGAACCCTACTCACTGTGCCTTGATCTAATTCCTTGATCATGCCCTCCCACCTAAAACTCCTCACTTCACCATCTTATTAAAATTACCTCTCTTCCAGGAAGTCTTCCCTGACTAATCTCGTCTCTCCATCTTATTTTCCCTCCCTTCCCCAACCTCCACAGCAGGCATGCACACAAACACACAAACACACACACACACACACAAGCACTCAGTTCCTTCCCCTACCAGTAATTCATTTCAGTGTCCTCCTCCCCTGCTGAGGGCAGGGATTATGTCCATTTACTCTATCAACACTCTCCCAAGAGCTTAGTACAGGGCTCTGCACACAATGAACACTCAATATGACTAATTTGATTGATTGATGAGGTGGGTATGTTGGCCAAAAAAGTGGCAGATGAACTTAGAGATAATGTACCGAAAAAGAATAATCGATATTATTGGAGTTCTCAGTCGTGGCTCGGGAAAGAGATCCCAGAGTCATTTGTGCACTGTTCTTCCAAAAATCACCTGTTCAGTGTGTGCAGGAGCATCAGACCAAAAGGTCAAGTCCGAGTCCTAAAGGAACACACACAAACACGCACACACACACATGCACTATACAAAATCATGCTTGCTCACACCTAAAATTCTGGGGTGCTGCCCTGGTTACCAAAATTCTGCAAAGATTTAATGGAGCTGGAGACTGCATATGGGACAATCATAATGATTAGACAGATGGAGAAATTTCTTTAAGAGGATGTATTGAAGAGACCAGAACTCTTCAGTCTGAAAAGAGACATGACTGACGTTAACATAATCACAAAGGATGTGGACAGGGCTAAAATGGAATTGTTGACTCATTAAATCGCACAACACCAGAATAAGGGGACACTGAAGCTTGCTGATTCAAAATGAACAAAAAGAAACACTTAACATAGCAGGTGCCAAGCAAGTACGGTGGCCTTAGAGAAGCAGTATGGCCTAGTGGATAGTGGACAGACCTGGGAGTCAAAAGAACCCTAGTTCTAATCCCAGCTCCATCCCTTGTCGGCTGTATGACTTTGGGCAACTCACGTAACTTCTCTGTGTCTCAGTTACCTCATCTCTAAAATGGGTGACCCACATGAGACATCGACTGTGTCCAACCTGATTAGCTTGTATTTACCTCAGCACTTACTACAGTGCCTGACACATAGCAAGTGAAAAGCAAGTGGAATTTGTGATTCTGGAAGTTGTGTCGGTTGAAAAGATCAGCAGGATCAGATAAATTAATGGATGAGGACTCCATAATGGACTACCAAAGAGAAAGTCAGGAACTTTATTTAGATAGTCTACCCCCAATTATTAGACTGGATGTCAAGAAGGGCAACCATTACAAACAGTAATAATAATTATGGTATTTGTTAAGCATTTACTGTGTGTCAAGCACTGTTCTAAACTCTAGGGTTGGTACAAGTTAATCAGATCAGACACAGTCCCTGTCTCACATGGGGCTCAGAGCCTAAAATAGGAGGGAGAACAGGTATTGAATTACCATTTTATATCTGATGAAACTGAGGCCCAGAAAGGTTAGTGACTTGTCCAAGCAGGCAAGTGGCAGAGCTGGGATTAGGACCCAGGTCCTCTGACTCCCAAAACTGGGCTCTTTCCACCAAGACACACTGTTTCCCTCCAAAGATCCCATTGGTACTGTAGAGATTGAACAGTGACCTGAATAGAACTTCATCTGATCCAAGAATAAATATATTATGTTCTCATGTGGACAGTTAAAGTCATACTTTAATGACAAAAATTCAGCAGCCCTGATTTTAAATCAAAATCTATTCTGTTGATCTTTTCCAAAATCCTTTAAAGGGTGTTCATCTGTTTTTCCACTTGGTAAAACACACAACAAGTGCTTAATAAATAACTATCACTACTATTTTGAAAACTCATGAAGCTCATCTCACAGTAAACTCACCTTTCCAGTCATGTGAAAGGTGAGAAGCAGCATGGCTGCTAAGCCATGCTGCTTCATGGAAAGAGCCTGACCTTGGGCGTCAGAGGATAAGGGTTCTAATCCCAGCTCTGCCACCTGTCTGCTGTGTGACTTTGGGCAATCCACTTAACTTCTCTGTGCCTAAGTTACCTCATCTGTAAAAATGGAGATTAAGACTGTGAGCACCATGTGGGACAACCTGATTCCCTTATATTTACCTCAGTGCTTAGAACAGTGCTTGGCACATAGTAAGCATTTAACAAATACCATCATTATTATTATGTGATCCCTTAAGCCATTTCCACACTTGCCCTTTCATTTATTATCAATACATTCATTCACCTATGTTTACTACTCATTGCGGGCAGGAAACATGTCTGTTTATTGTTATATTGTACTCTCCCAAGGATTTAGTACTGTGCTCTGCACATAGTGAGCACTCAATAAATACGATTGACTGACTGAATGTCCCTCTATTAGCCTTTGCATATTTCAACCGATCGGTGGTATTTGTTGAATGCCTGTTGTTTGCAGGGCATCCTACTAAGTGCTTGGGAGAGTACAATAGAGTAGATGTGATCTCTGCCCTCAAGGAGTTTACAGTCTAGTTGGCAAGACAGATCTTAAAAAGTGATTATAGGTAGCAGACGCAACTGAGCATAAAGATATATACATAAGTGTTGTGTTCCAAAATGCTTAGCGGGTACAGACTCAAGTGCATAGTTGATGAAGAAGGGAGGAAGATAAGAGATTAGTCATGGAAGACTTCCTGGTTGGGGTGTGATTTTACTACAGCTTAGAAAATTAACTTATGTCTGCTTCTCTTCTTTATAAAAAGGTAAGCTCTTTCAGGGTAGGAATTTCATCTTCTACTCTACCTGTCTTCCTCACAAGTATCTAGACCAAAGCTCAGCACAAAGGTTGACAAAGAAAATACCAATCAATCATATTTATTGAGCACTTACAGTGCACAAAGCCCTGTACTAAATGCTTGGGAGAGTACAATACATCAAAGACATATTCCCTGCCTACAGCAGACTGGCAGTCTAGGGGGAGAGACAGACATAAATTACGACCACTAACATAAGTGCACCAGGATAACACCAAATGCCCACAACCCACGTATCACAATATTGATCTTTCTTCTTTTCTCTATTGCTTCCCTAGGTCTTGGGCATTTCACTGGACCTCTACCTCCAGTAATAAGTTCTTTAGACACCAGCATTACCTTGAGAACTCCTGGCTTCTAATTGTCCTGAATTAGCATTAACAGAAGACCTTAGATTTCTGGGTATCCTTATTAAATTAGTGAAGGAAAGCAGTTTCTAAAACCAATCGTTTAAACTCCAAAATACTGTTCAAAAAAGGTTTATGTTAAAGATTTAAGCAGATGAAGCTAAGTTGCCTTTCATGCAAAATCTGTTCATTTTCGCAAAAACTCTTCGCTCTTGGTTTTGGTGCTAGTGTAGTGTATATGTACCCATTAGCCATAAAAATTGAAGTAGATATGAAACATGCCATTGGTATTTAAAAACAGATTCTATTAAAATGAGTCCATTAAAAAGGCTGAAAAGCAACTGAGAGTACATAAAAATGATGAGTTTTTTTCTCCTAAGAACATGGCATCGCTGTATCCTGTTGAGGTTTCTAATGAATCTAGAGAAACATAAAGGCCTGAAGTAACTCAGGCAAATTGGAAGCAGCCAGATGAGTCTTCTAGGAGAAGAAAAAGACTACAAGACTGGTGGAAATTCTTGTAGCTAAAGCAAGGATTGACATTCACTCAATTGACATTCACTCACCTGAAATTTGATTCAAGCAATCAATCAATAGTATTTATTTATTTATTTATTGTATTTATAGTAGTAAGTAAATTTATTTACTTATTATACTAAGAGCTTAGAAGAATGCAATACGAGTAGGCATGATCCTTATTAGGATCTTACAATCTAGCCAGGTAGTTGGACATTAAAAGAAATTACAGGTAAGAGGGGGTAATGGAGAATAATAATTGTGGCATTTGCTAAGTGCTTACTATGTGTGTGCTTACTATGCAGGATAATCAGAATAGACACAGTTTCTGTCCCACATGGGCTCACAATCAAAGTAGGAGGGAGAACAGGTAACAAATCTCCATTATACAGATGAGGAAACTGAGGCATACAGAAGTTAAGTGACATGCCTAAGGTCACGGAGCAGACAAGTGGCAGAGCTGGATTAGAATCCAGGGCCCCTGATCCCAGGCCTGTGCTCTTTCCACTAGACCTGAAGTGCTGAAGCAGCTGGGGGACAGGGGAGGGAGAGTAAGGAAGGGAAATGTGAAATTAATCAGGGAAGACCTCCTGGAGGAGACTTGATCTTCAGAAGGGCTTTGAAGATGTGAATGATGAGGGAGTTCAAGGCAGGAGGGGAGATGTGAGCAAGAGGTCAGCAGCGGGAAAGATGAGAACAAGGAAGAGTCAATAGGTTAGCTTGAGAAGAATGAAGGGTGCCAGTTGAGATGAAGTGAGAGAAGAGAGTGGATAAGGAAGAGGGAGACAGCTCATTCAGTATCTTAAAACTAATAGTTGGGAATTTTTTGATATGGAGAGGAATGGAAACCACTAAATGTTTTAGAAAAATGGTCTGGGCAGCAGAGTGAAGTATGGACTGGAGAGGGAAAGACAGGAGGAAGGAAGGTCAGTAAGAAGGCGGATTTAGTAGTCAAGCTGGGACACAGCATGTGCCTGGACACAGTAAACACACGATAAGCACATGGCTAGAGAAGCAGAGTGGCTTAGTGGAAAGAGCGTGGACTTGGGAGTCAGAGGTCATGGGTTCGAATCCCTGCTCTGCCACTTGTCAGCTGTGTGACTTTGGGCAAGTCACTTAACTTCTCTGTGCCTCAGTTACCTCATCTGTAAAATGGGGATTAAGACTGTGAGCCCCACATGGGACAACCTGATTCCCCTGTGTCTACCCCAGTGCTTAGAACAGTGCTCTGCACATAGTAAGTGCTTAACAAATACCAACATTATTATTATTATTATTATTAAGCACTCAATAAATATGATTGAATGAATGAATGACTGGACCGGCACGGTGGCCATTTAAACAGAGAGGAAGAAGTGGATCATTTATATTAATGTCTATTTCTCCCTCTAGACTGCCTGTGGAAACAGGTCGTCTTAGTGAAAAGAGCACAGACTTGGGAGTCCGAGGTCTTGGGTTCTAATCATGGCTCTGCCACTTTCATTCATTCATTCAATAGTATTTATTGAGCGCTTACTATGTGCAGAGCACTGTACTAAGTGCTTGGAATGTACAAATCGGCAACAGATAGAGACAGTCCCTGCCCTTTGATGGGCTTACAGTCTAATCGGGGGAGACAGGCAGACAAGAACAATGGCAATAAATAGAGTCAAGGGGAAGAACATCTCATAAAAACAATGGCAAATAAATAGAATCAGGATGATGTACATCTCATTAAACAAAATAAATAGGGTGATGAAGATATATACAGTTGAGCGGAATTGTCAGCTACGTGACTTTGGAAAAGTCACTTCACTTCTCTGTGCCTCAAATACCTCATCTGTAAGCAGTGTGGCCCAGTGGAAAGAGCCGGCCTTGAGAGTCAGAGGTCATGGGTTCGAATACCGACTCTGTCACTTGCCAGCTGTGTGACTGTGGGTAAGTCACTTAAGTTCTCTGTGCCTCAGTGACCTCATCTATAAAATGGGGATGAAGACTGTGAGCCCCACGTGGGACAACCTGATTACCCTGTATCTCCCCCAGCGCTTAGAATAGTGCTCTGCACATAGTAAGCGCTTAACAGACACCTTCGTTATCATCATTATTATTATAGACTATAAGCTCATTGTGGGAAGGGAATGTGTCTGTTTATTGTTGTATTGTACTATACCCAGCACTTAGTACACCACTCTGCACTGAGTAACTGCTCAATAAATACGGTTGACTGACTGACCAGAAGAGATTTGGGAGCAGAGGGATAGTCCCTATCTTTACTCCTGATCAAGGAAATACTATGAATACCTGGATCTGTTCACCTTATTCCAACCCAAGTGGGTTAGCTCAACTTCCAAAATGCTGAAGGCCGTGTAAAGTCACTGTTAGGACTCCTACCCTTTGGGACTTTTTTATGGTATTTGTTAAGCACTTACTAAATGCCATCCACTGTACTAAGCGCTGGGGTAGACACAAGTTCATCAGGTTGGATCCAGTCCATGTCCCACAGAGGGCACAGTCTTAATCCCCATTTTACAGATGAGATAACTGAGGCCCAAAGAAGTGCAGTGACTTGCCCAAGGTAGAGCTAGGATTAGAACCCAGGTTCTTCAGACTCCCAGGCCCATGTTATATCCTCTAAGCCACTCTGCTTCTACGTGTTCAAAGTGCTTTTTCTTCGGCTTGCCCCGGAGGGCTGGATATTGTTGTAAACAATTACACTATTCTGTAGTCTTGTCAGTCCCTAATTGAGTTAGTGAGCTCCTTGGGGGTAGGCATCGAGTCACATTTCCTCCATAACATCCTCAGGACCCAGGTCAGTATTTTACCCAAAGATAGGACTTTGCAAATTAACAGTAAATGTTGATAAAGAAAAAAAAACAATCCCCTTGCTGACTCCAGCCCATCCCTTGGGCCTTATTGTCAGTGGATTTGAAGAGAAGATGCTCGCTTCCATCCACCGACAGCTCGGCACAAAAGCACAAACGATGTGGCTTTCAACATGCCCCCCCAAAAGTCATTTTCCAGTAAAAGCCTTTTTAGAGTAGAAACTCTCCATTTGTCCCTTCCAACAAAAAAATTCTACGCAATTAACTTGAACAGTTTACCACCAGAGGGCATGGGACGCCAACAGTAACTACAAGGGCTTCATACGCAGAATTTTCACCACCAATTAAATAGGAAAGAATCAGTCAATCTGTAGTTCTTGAGCACTGCACTGTACTAAGCGCTTGGGAGACTACAATATAACAGAGTTGGTAGACACTCACTCCACAGTGAGCTTAATGGCATTTACTGAGGGCTATTATATGTGGAACACTGTACTAAACACCTTGGAGACAGTTTAATACAGAAGGCACAATCCCTGACCACATTAAAGTATATGGAGAGGTGATACTGCATACATGGCCGGAGGGAAACCGAACCTGGATTGCAGATATATTTTTGCCAGCTGAATGTAGGAGCACGTGATGGATCAGCTTCTGTTCTGTACCAAAATACCAATTACCCTAATCGGGAAGTAGAAAATACTACACGCTGGGTACCTCCGTCAGGCACAAGAGCCATGTCTACATGGAGCAAAGCCTATATTCATTTCCAAAATAAACATCCCAAACAGAGGCCGCCATGGTCTCATTTCAACTTGAACTCTAAGTTTTGTAAGAATATTTAGGGACCAGGTAGAGACTATTGGGTTCGTCTTCTGAATCTCCTTGTATTGCTCAGGGTCCATTTGAACATATTCACTCCACTCCAGACCATAAGCTCACTATGGGCAGGGAACATGGCCTCTGCTAATTCTGTTGTATTTTACTCTCACAAGCACATAGTAAGTGCTCAATAAATACCAAGGATTGATCACTCCATCAGACGTGCTCCCAGTGTCCTCCGCCCCACCTCCCTAGTGCAGCTCATGGGCTTTGCTCCCAACATGACCTGGGCACCGTGGATCACTTAGACTGCTGCTGCTGACAGCGTCCTCTGAACCTCTCCATCCAATATGGTTATCAGCTGCCCCATCTCAATCACGGCTCCCAGAGCCCTCGGTGTCTTCTACCATACCATCATGCTACCTCTCCGGGATCCCTTGCTGGCTCTTCTCAGCCTCACCAAGGAACCTCCAACCTGACCTGCCTTCCACCTTACCAGCATGGAAGAGAAAAGGAGCTGCAGCCTGGCACCGCCTCCTCAAAACCTTGGGAAAGCTGTGGTGGCTGCTGCTGTAATGGCCCCTGTGGACTCTGAGCTGCAAAAAGTCTGAAATTCTGCTCCTCCTGCCTCGTTACCTTACTGTTGTAACTGTCTTTATCTTAGCATTGTTTGGTCTCTCCTCAAATATCTGTTGCCAGTCCCCTCTCTCTTTATTCTTGGATTGTGATTTCACCCGAGACACAGGGACTATATCTAATTCCCACCTATGTATTCTTTCCCAGCACTTAATACAGTACCAATAAGCTCTTAATATTATTATTAGTACTACTACTGTGACTGATAGCTGCTGCTCAGGAGTTCTTAGGAAGTAGCTTTGCTCCCCTCCCGTTCCTGCAAGCTTGCCTGGGCTCTGGGGATGACCGTGAAGCTCCCTAGAGCAGGAGGGGGCCTCTAAAATTCCTAAAAGCTGTCAATCAAGTGTAAAATTCCCTTCTCAAGATTTACCTGTCCCTGGTCAATGTAGCCCAGAAAGAAGTGTTCTCATCCCACAAACAAGGTGATTCTCTTCTGTCAGAAAACCCGCACAACATGGACTTGATGAAACAGAATATAACTTTCTCCTTTGAAATTTTTCTTCCATTTGGGAGAGGAACTTTTCTTTGAAGTTTGAGGAGTTCATGTGTCAGTTGGCTTTTGAACCTAGTGAAGTGATTTTTCTGACCAAGTGGCTATCTTTTCCTAATTTGAAGTAAAAAAGAGTTTCCGGAAAAACAATTGCAATCTGCTGACATTGAAGGATGGGAAGTAGCTGAAAGGATGGGGGGTTCAGTTGCACTTAAATTAAGGAAGCTGGAGGGATTTTCTGATTTGGGGTTTTAAAATTCTAAATGTTTTCTTCTCTAGTAACTTTGCAATCACAGACCTATATCCCAGAGTTTACTTTGTAATGAGAAGGTTTCAAATAATTATATCATTTAAGTTTTTAAGGTTATAATGGCTTTGGTTGTCTTTTACCGCTACTATACTCTCCTAATGCTTAATGCAGGACAAAGGAGGTGCTCAATAATTACTATTATTATTGCCATCAATGTTCACAGGGCTATGAGCTATTCTGCCCAAATGTTCTGAGGCAATGAATGCCAACCCAGAGATAGTGAAGTTTGCCTGGATTGACCACATCTATGTCAAGCACCTTTATTACTAAGGTATTTGCTTAAGCACTTACTATATGTCAAGTATTATTCTAAGCGCTGGGGTAGGTAAATTAAATTGGACACAGTCCCCATTCCACATAGGGCACACAATCTAAGTAGGAGGGAAAACAAATATCCAATCCTCATTTTACACTTGAAGAAACTGAAGCCGAGAAATGTTAAGTGACTCGCCCAGGGTCACACAGCAAGCAATTCACAGAGCCAGGATTAGAACTCAGGTCCTCTGACTTCCAAGCCCACGCTCTTTCCACTTGGTCATGCTGCTTCTCAGTGAAACCTAAGAACCTCATATTATTGGAGTAGTGTTCATGACATTAACTGAAGTCACAAAAAGCAGAAGGCAGCAGGTATTATATAGCCTCATTTTGCTTCAAAATAAGTAAGGACACAGTAGCAATGGAAACAGATTTTAGGTAAATGTATGAGAAAAGTGAATTGGTGAAAAAAATTAACGATCTAAATGGAGGAAGCAAATTTCTTCCTTGCCTCAGCTGGTAGATTTAGCAACATTCATTCATTCAATCAAATTTATTGAGTACTTACTCTGTGCAAAGCTCTATACTAAGTGCTTGGGAGAGTACAATACAACAATAAACAGACACATTCCCTGCCCACAAAGAGCTTACAGTCTAGAGGTGGAGAGACAGACATCAATACAAATAAATAAAATTACAGATATGTACATAAGTGATGAGGGGGAGAAGTACAAAAGCGAGCAAGTCAGGATGATGCAGAAGGGAGTAGGAAATGAGGAAAGATGGAGCTTAGTCTGGGAAGGCATCTTGGAGATGGGCCTTCAATAAGGCTTTGAAGGGGGGAGAGTAATTGTCAGACATGAGGAGGGAGGGCGTTCCAGGCCAGAGGGAGGATATGGGCTAGGGGTTGGCGGCAAGATAAGCGAGATTGAGGAACAGTGAGAAGGTTAGCAGTAGAGGAGCGAAGTGTGTGGGCTGAGGTGTAGAAGGAGAGAAGTGAGGTGATGTAGGAGGGGGCAAGATGGTGGATTGCAACACCGCTTCAATTTACTTCTGCCCCTGTTGAGGCCAGAGCCCTGCAACCCTGGAGGCAGCTGATCAGGTCCCAGCCCCCCTCCGGTCACTAATTCACTCTGCTGTCCAGTTCATGTTTCTAAAAATCCATTCAGTCCCTGTTTCCCAACTCCTCAAGAACCTCCTCTTCAAGATGGTCCTTCAGTAAAGCTTCAAAGCTGGGGAGACTGATTGATTGTTGGATATGAATTGGGAGGATATTCCAGGCCACAGGCAGGACATGGGCAAGAGGTTGGTGGTGAGATAGAGAATGGGGAGAGGTGTTTACCTTGTCTTTATAGAAGCATGCCCAGATTGTAGACCTTTAAGGATAGATGTTAATGTTTAATTTTGGGAGTGTGGAAGCTCAAAATCTCCCTTCCAAAGCTAAGGACCCATATTATTCTGTAGGACTGACAGATGGGAGATGACTCATCCTGCTTACTAATGGAAGAGTGTGTCCGCATCAGTTGGACACTGACAACTGATTCTCCACTGACAGCCTAGAATGTAATATAATGCTTTCTTCTGTCTGGAAAGTGGGAAGGGACTAGGGGGGAAACCAGAAGGAGTGGATGCTGGAACACCTTAAGTGGAATCAACAAAATGGTGAGGCTTCTGTTTGCTTGACCCCCAATTTTTGTTAAGTGTTTACTGTGTGCTGTGCACTGTTCTAAGCGTTGGGTTTGATATAAGTTAATCAGGTTGGATACAGTCTCTGTCCCACATGGGGCTCACAGGCTGAATTCCCATTTTACAGATGAGGTAGCTGAGGTACAGAGAGGCTAAATGACTTCCCCAAAGTCACAAAGACAAGTGGAAGAGTTGGGATTAGAATCTAGGTCATTCTGACACCCAGGCCCAAACTCTATCCACTTGGCTACTTTGCTTCTAGATGCCGGAAAGAGAAAGGTCCTGGTAGTCAGGAGACCTGGGTTCTAATCCCAGATCTGCCACTTGCCAATTATGAGACCTTGGATAAGTCACTTAACTTCTCTGGACCTAAATTCCTGCATCTGTAAAATTGAGGATTAATTGTCTTCTCCTTTCCGCTCAGACTGTGAGCCTCTTGCATAGCGGCTGGGTCTGATCTGCTTATATTATTTCTACCTCGGAGCTTAATATAAACACTTAAATCCGACTATTATTATTGGTTTACGACTCGATCTCGGAGTGAAGGCCCTAGACAGGAGGCTGAGTTTGTCAGAAGCAGCAGTCTTCCTCAGTGAGGAGATCCACTAATAGCATCCGGCAAGGAAAAATAAAAGTCTTGTATTTCAGCTGGATGTTACTCCTCTCATTATTCCCTGGGCTTGGCGTCCAACATAAACAAAACATCTTTCACGACAAACTCCCCCAAAGAACCTTGGAAATCTCACAAATGCAGCCAAGCACTCTGAAGTGCTAAAGGGTTAGAGGGTTTGTACTGCCAGGAGTCCTGAACACACTCTCTGTCAAAACCTGGGTGCAGCCAAACTGAACGCCCATCCCAGGGCCACTGGGTCTCGAGAGGTCAGCCAGATGACCTCCAGGTCACCAATCACAGGGCAGGCGGCAAGCACGCTCTGGGCATCCTCAGGCCAGGCCCGGACCCATAAAGCATCCCCAATTTGCCAAAGGCCAGAACGCCCATCAAGAGAGAGGCCAGATACACTGAAATCAGGAAGCGAACCGAGAAAAAAGTCCACCAGCTCTGGAGGAAGAGGTGGCTTTAAACTAAATCCAAAGGCACGTCCAAGAAGTCAGTGCCAGTTGGGAATTGGCCAGTTACAGGATGAAGACATTGGCCAGGATTGTGGAGTCCTGGGTTCTTTCCAACACAGAAAAACCTTATTTTGTACAAATACGGACTATAAAATGCCTTAAGTCAACCCCTTTGACTTTCCCGCAAAACTCCAGGAGGCGTGTGAGTTCCGTGCTAGTGGATACAAAATGGAAAGCCCGAGCTGCTGTCCTCAATCAGGGTCGAGGAGCAGGTGGGCAGGGAGAGAGGGGGATTTTCGTACTTTATGCAATAATGCTGATGGCCCTAGGCTGTGCCAGGGGGGCGTGGCATACCATCCCCGCCAGCCTTTGACTAGCCATTCTATCATCTTCCTGGAAGAAAAGTCCTTAGGGCTTGGGGAAAGTGTGGGCACCTGGCACTGTACTAGCGCTGGAGTAGATACAAGGCAATTGGGTTGGACACAGTCCCTATCCCACATAGGGTGCACAGTCTTAATCCCCATTTTCTAGATGAGGTAACTGAGGCACAGAAAAGCAAAGTGACCTGCCCAAGGTCACACAGCAGAGAAGACGCAGAGTTGGGATTAGAACCCAGGTCTTTCCTACTGCCAGGCCCATGCTCTATCCACTAAGCCACACAATCAATCAATCCAACAATGGTATTTATGTCCAGAGCACTGTCCTAAGCGCTCGGAAGAGTGTTACCCAACAGAATTAACAGATATGCTTCCTGGCTATAACGAGCTTATGGTTTTGAGGGGGAGAGAGACATTACTATAAATAAATAAATTATGGAATGTACATAAGTGCTGTAGGGTTGAGGCAAGAGTGGGTAGACCTTAATCTCATGAGGGGCAGGGAAAGGCGTAAAGACTGTAAGTTCATTATGGGCAGATAATGTGTCTGCTACTTCTGCTGTGTTGTATCTCCCAACCGCTTCATACAGTGGTCTGCACTCAGTAAGCATTCAATAAATACCACTGGTTGACTGATTGATTGATAAAGGGTACAAATCCAAGTGTGAGGGACACAGAAGGGAGTGAGTGACACAGAAAGGAGTGGGAAGGGAGGAAATGAGGGCTTAGTCAGGGAAGGCCTCTTGGAGGAGATTTGATTTTAAAAAGGCTTTGAAGGTGGGGAGAGGGACTATCTGACACAGTAGTGTCAACAATTAACTCTAGAGCAAAAATGGCTTCTCACCCTAACAACCTCGGCCCTGAGAGACCTACTCTTCTGGCCCTTGGTTAGGTTTTGTTAAAATATAAAGTTGAAGCAGGCAGAGACAGATGGTCTTAAACTGTAGGAATCTGCCCATTCCACCCCTGAAGGCTTCATGCTTTCTTTCCTAAAGAGTAGAGTGGGGTAGGCACTTGTGAGCTTTTGATTGCTGGGCCTAATTACAGCTCACAGAGGTGGCCATGGTCAAAAGTAGGTTTTGTTTTAAACAACCCATGGAATCTCAATCAATAAATCAATCAGTGGCATTTGAGTGCTTACTGTGTGCAGAAGTCTGTACTAAGTGCTTGGGAAAGTACAACCAAACAGATTTATTTATTCATTCATTCATTCATTCAATCGTATTTATTGAGCGCTTACTGTGTGCAGAGCACTGAATTAATTGCTTGGAAAGCACAATTCAGCCAACTGTACTTGCTGTAGCTACAGATTTGGTAGATATGATCCTTGTCTCAAGGAGTTTACCATCTATAGAAGGAGAGGGGCATTCAAAGAGATTAGAAATAGGGGAATCAGTAGAGTATAGGAATATTTACAGGGTCAAAAAAAAAGGCTCAAGTGAACTCTTTTTAAAGATTCAGGCTGTCCCGAGGTAGGCTTAAAGAACCATTCTGAAACCCTTGGAGAACCTCCCTAGCCATCTTCTAATTCCAGCTGGAATCACACTTCTGATGTGTTATGTCAGAAGATTCCTAAGAAATCCCAACTTGCATCCACCCCCATATCAAATGTAAATGGTCATTTTTCTGTTTCAATTTGAATGAAAAAATACTGTTCCAGATAACCTTTCTAAGAATGGCTCCCTAGTGTCTGGGTTAAAAGGTGAAGGGGTTTTGGTGCCCTTTCGATTTTATTAAACCACTAAAAAGTTTTCCAAGTTTCTCCTTGGCGGCTCCCACACAGACACCACTTCGGTCAATCATTCAATCAGCCAATGGCATTTGTTGTGTACTTACTGTGTGCAGAGCACTGTACTAAGCCCTAGGGAGACTTAATTACAGCAGAGTTGGTAGACATGTACCCTGGTCACAACAAGCTTACAGTCATAATATGAACGTTAATATACATAAATAATTTATAATATGTAATTTATAGATGTGTATGTAAGTGCTGTGGGGCTGCGGATGGGACAAATACAAAATGCCTAAAGTTCGCAGATCCAAGTGCACAGATGACCCAGAAGGAAGAGGGAGCTGGAGAAAAGAGGCCTTAATTGGGGAAGGCCTCTTGGTGTAGATGTGACCTTCATAAGGCTTTGAAGGTGGGGAGAGTGATGGTCTGGTGAATATGGAGGGGGAGAGAGTTACAGGTCAGAGAGAGGATGTGGGAAGAGGGTTGGCAGCAAGATAGACGAGATCGGGGCCCAGTGAGTAAACTGGCTCTAGGGGAGCAAAGTGTGTGGGCTGGGTTGAAGTAGATCAGCGAGGTAAGATAGGAGGGGGTGAAATGATTGAAAGCTTTAAAGCTGATGGTAAGGAGTTTCTGTTTGATGCAGAGGTGGATGGGCAGCCACTGAAAATTCTTGAGGAGTGGGCAGACATGGACTTAAGGTTTATTAAGAAATATAATCCATGCAGCAGAGTGAAGTATGAACTGGAAAGACAGGAGGCAGGGAGGTCAGAGAGAAGGCAAATGCAGTAGTCAAGACTAGAAAGGACAAGTGCTTGGATCAGCATAGTAGCCATTTGGACCCAGAAGAAAGCCTGAATTTTATCGACGTTATGAAGGTGAAACCGACAGGATTTGGCGGGGGGTTGAATATGTGGGATAACGTAACAGCGGGTCACGTTTAGTCATCAGAAGATAGTAGCACTTGTAGCTGCAGAGTACTTGCCTTGCTGGTTGGGGAGAAGTGGGTCATTACTAGAAGAGTTACTCACGATACTCTGATAAAGAAATTACATCAAGGTGTTTCACAGCTTTCAAAGCCAAAAACCCCCAACCCAGTGTCTTCCCACAGGGAACAAGAAAATTCCACCAGACTTCCAGATACTTTGAATCTACCCAGTATAAATATCTTTAGCATCACCCTGAGATGGGTTACCATTTTTTGGCCAGTTCTCAGTGAGCTAAAAGAGGAACTAAGTTTCCAAGGTTTGTCTTCTAAAGAGCTGGGCTTCGATGAAAGTGGTGTTGAAGCAGGCAAGGGATCAAATGGCAATTTGTAACAAATGGTGAGCTAACCTCCTGCCCACTCCAGTGATAAATAGTGAGGATTAGAATTTCATCTCCTGATTCCTAGATTTGACCTGCTTTTTGCTTCTAGCAGGGAATTCTCTGGTCATGCCTACAATCTTGTTTTGACTGCAGTTTATTTTACTTTGGGATCTTTGTTTTGTAAGTTGGGAGACTGAGAATCAGGCTTTCAAGTCCAGGATACTCTCCCAAACCAATGACATGCCCAGCAGAGGCAGCCAGGGTTCAGACCCAGAATTTTTACTCACAGTTATTAAGTGCTTATAGTGTGCAAAGCACTGTATTGAGTGCTGGGCTAACTGCAAAAATCAAATAAAATCCCTCTCCCACAATCCATGTGAGGAAGGACAGGCTCAATTCAACACTTGAGGGTATGATCCAATTAGTAATAAAACTGGTTAAAATTCAACTATTTAAAAATATCAACAGTCAAATATGCAAAATTAATACTACTTGCTGGGGACACTTCAATCCACAGTGAGAAACTGCCACAGTCAAATTTAATTGTACTTTATCATATTGCCCAATTTTGTATAATGGTCATTCAATCAATGGTATTTATTGACTGCCTACTCTGTGCTGAGCACTGTACTAAGCACTTCTACACTGTAAGCTCGTTGTGTGTGGGGGAATGTTAGAATGTTAATGTTTTATTGTTAGAGTGTATTCTCTCAAGTGCTTAGTACAGTGCTTTGCACACAGTAAGCGCTCAATAAATACAATTAAATGTATGAATGGAGAGCACAATAGAGTGATTAAGTATGATCCCTGCCCTCAAGGATTTTACAATCTTGTGGAAACTACTTTTCTTACAGAAACACTATCCCCGTTGCAGCTTTAATAGCCTTATTATATATTTTATAAATTGCCTTAAGTAGTTCTACAACTTACTTAGACTATGAGCCCCATGTGGGATAGGACCTGTGTCCAACTAATGAACTTACATCTACCCTAATGCTTAGAACAGGGCTTGGCACAACAGTAAGGTTTAACAAAAGTCATAATAATCATTATTTCTATTTTTATCTATACATTAACAAACACTGTTTATGCATAAATCCCATCAGCCAGCAATAAGTGCTACTTATTTATTTGTATCCACCCTCAGCATTTATGTCTTTGCACTTTTTCAATTGTTCCTTCAATCATTATTCAATCATTTATTTTGGTTATTTTGTAACTAAAATATGCCTGCCCCCCTCCATTAGAGTGGAAGCTCAAGGTGGGCAGGAAACATGTTCTTTGCTTGTTTTTACTTTCCAAGGGCTTAGCTTAGCTTGCACCCAATAAGTCGTCAAATAAATGGACCGTGACACTGTTCTGAAGTCTGGAAGCTAATCCTGAATGCCACAGCCATTTGAGAGCTTGGGTTGGTGTTCTGCATATGAGTGAGCTCAGCCCCCTGCACCTGTGTGGCCTAGAACAAGAGTTGTCTCAATTTCAGATACAAATTCATTCAACTGTGCTTACTGATTGCCTACTTTGTGCAAAGCACTGTTCTACATGCTTGGGAGACTACAAAGTAACCTAAATTCTCTCCCTCAAGGAATTTACAGTCCTGGCAAGATAAAGTCTTTACCAGAATTCAAATTGGGTTCCCTCAAAGAAAGCTCTGAGAAGCCATGTGGACTAGTTCAACCTTCTTGAACTGAAATATGGTGCCCTTTGTTGAAAACATACCACTAAAAGCTCTTAAATGAAATTGTTAAAGTGAAGATAAGACAAAAAGAAGGGAAATGAGCAATGACTTTTACTATCAGAGACTCATTAAACAGCATCCTAGGCCACTCACCTCTGGTTTTGCTTTTCACATGTCAAACATTAAACCCTGCTCAGGTTTAGAGATGTGTAACAGCATTTCCAGGGAGAATTTGACTATATACTTCCCTCTCAGCAGGCAATCGGTTTTTGTGAGAAGCAGCATGGCTTAGTGGATAGAGCAAGATCTGGGAGTCGGAAGGACGTGGGTTCTAATCCTAGTTCTGTCACTTTTCTGCTGAGTGATCTGGGGGAAGTCACTTAACTTCTCTGTGCCTCAGATGGAAAATGAGAATTAAGACTGTGAATCCCATATTGGACATGTACTGTGACCAACTTGACTATCTTGTATCAACCCTAGTGATTAGAACAGTGCCTGGCCCATAGTAAGCATTTAACAAATAATTCCTCACCCCCACAAAAAAAGTTGACTTCAGTGGCAATATACCATGAGTAAGGTTAAAATTACTGTGTTTATAAGAAACGGGAAAACTTGGGAGCTGTGTTGGGATGAGACGTAGTGGGACTTGGGGATATTGGTTAGCTGTCCACTGGACTAATTGACTGAAACAAAGGCCATTCAGGAGTTTGGGAGATAAGATTCCATGGGACACTGTGGGAGATGGACACCATGTTTGGGCCTATGTGGCCTCTCTTAGAAAATCCCTGCTGAACAAATTAATTTATCACCGCTCTTTTCTCCAAAGGATTGGCTGCATTCCCCAAGAAGAGTCTGCTTCCAGCTAAATGAAGCTTGCCTTGCTTATGTCATTTTTCAAAGGAACTTAAGAAGTGAAGAAAAAGACCAAACTGGAACACTTTTTCAAGCTGAAAACACACATGATATATCTGGTCATCAGGCTGTTTTTAGGGTCAGTCACTTAGCTCTTTCTATAATCTGTTGAGTCACCTTCTTGGCCAAGCCTTCTTGTCCTCAAGGAAGCCAAGAATATTGTGCTGATACTAACCCCAATTTATTGAGTGAGAGAATCTATGTAATGTACTCCGGATTGAACTCGTGGCTCAAAAACCCTAAACAATTAGTTGGAAGATATATTTTTGCTATCTAGAGACTTCAGATTAATTCCAATTCTAATATAGAAATGTCCTGGAAGAATGAAAGTCTTAGTTGTTTGGATTACTACTTTTAATTAGTTGAGAGATTTCCTTTTCAAAACGATATCATTTTAAATAAATACACAGCTCAATCCACAGTCTGAAAAGCATTTAGCATTGTTGACCCTCAGTAATGCTATTTTTCTTTGCCCTTTGTATTTGAAGACGTGTAATATTGTATATAGGTGAATTTCACCATCAGTGGTGTCTTCTTTGAGTAGGAAGGACAACTATATATGTTTGAAGATGATGTAACCGATGGTATTTCTATCCATGTATATGAATTTCACAGAGAAGACAGATGTGTGGTTTTAATAATAAATTGTTCCTGTAATGATACCTTAGCAAAATAATCTTAGGATGTAAAACTATTATATCAAAACAGAGTTACCAAATCAAGTGTTAGAAGGAAATATTACTTTATCTCCCATAGGGGGAGGTTAGTCAAATCATCGTTACTATGGGAACAAGCTAAGAGAAAAGGAGGACAAAGATAGAGAAGGGAAAATGTGACTCCTCACCCAGGATTTCTGATTTTGCAATTTAATAAAAAGATATGTATTGCCCTGTGAAGCATGGTGTTGAGAAGGGAAGAGTTGTGCGTGGGTGTGTGGGTGTGACACTGTGAGATCAAAGACCATGACATGGTCCATGCAAGCAACTTATACCAGAGGGCCACTTTTCCTCACCGCCAACCTCTCACCGACATTCCACCTCTGGCCTGGAACATTCCTCCCTCCTCATACCTGACAGACAATGACTCTCCCCTACTTTAAAACCTTATTGAAGACATCTCCTCCAAGAGGTCTTCCCTGACTAAGCTCTCCCTTTCCTCTTCTCCCACTCCCTTCTGTGTTGCCCTGACTTGTTCCCTTTATTCATCCCCCCTCCCAGCCCCACAGCACTGAAGTACATATCTGTCATTTATATATTTATATTAATGTCTGTCTCCCCCTCTAGATCATAACCTTGTTGTGGACAGGGAATATGTCTGTTATATTGTTAGAGTCTACTTTCCCAAGTGCCTAATACAGTGCTGTGCACATAGTAAGCACTCAATAAATACAACTGACTGATTGTTTCTAAACTTGGAGAGCCTGGTGATTCCTAGATGGGAGACGGGCATGGATGGGAAATGGACAAGGATGGGAGACTGGCATTTTTTTTGTTTTGTTTTTTAATGGTATCTGTTAAGCATTTACTATGTGCCAGGCACTGTACTAAGGGCTGGTGTGGATATAAGTAAATCAGGTTGGACACAGTCCCTGTCCCACTTGGGGCTCAGACTTTTAATCCCCATTTTACAGATGAGGTAATTGAGGTCCAGAGAAATTAAGCAACTTGCTCAAGGTCACACAGCATGCCAAGTGGCAGAGCTGGGATTAGAACTCAGGTCCTTCTGACTGGTGCTCTGTCCACAAGGCCATACAACAGAGGGACTGTATTATGACCACATGCAATGACATTACTGGGTCAGACCAATGACCATTCATTCATTCAATCATATTTATTGAGTGCTTACTGGGTGCAGTACAAGCACTGTACTAAGTGCTTGGGAAAGTATACTACAGCAATAAGCAGTGACAATCTCTGCCCAAAATGAGCTTACAGTCTAGAGTTGGGGAGGCAGACATCAAGACAAATAAATAAAATGACAGATATGCACATAAGTGCTGCAGGGATGTGATGGGAAAAGAGCAAAGAACGCAAGTCAGGGCAACACAGAAGGGAGTGGGAGATGAGGAAAAGTGGCGCTTAGTCTAGGAAGGCCTCTTGGAGGAGATGTGCCTTCAAAAAGGCTTTGAAGGGAGGGAGAGTAATTGTCAACTCTGAGGAGTTAGGGTTCCAGGCCAGAGGCAGGATGTCCATCCTACCCAGTGTTTTATCTCCACCAGTTGAACAGTGATGGAGGTTAAAAAGATAATGAGCTCTTTGAGGGAAAGGAAGTGTGTCTAATTCCCACCTGTGTATTGTCTCCCACTATTTAGTACAGTGCTCTGTGCTCAGTAGACCCTTAATAAATACTATTACTACTAAGGGTGTGGTGGTTATTGCCCCTTAAAGCATCTATTCTTATGTGTAGGCCTAGCCCACCTAACCCCTTGCTCCAAATCCCTAATATTCCTGAAGGTCTCCATCTTACATAGAGCAACTTCTCTCCCACTTGACTGTCATCCCTTTCCCTGACTCTCTGCTGTCATTTTCAGCTACTGTCCACAAGTTAAGCCCAGTGCTGTTCTGCAGCTTAGCAGAGTCTCTCAGTCAGTCAGCCAATCGTATTTATTGAGCTCTCACTGGGTGCAGAGCACTATACTACATGCTTGGGAGAGTACCGTATAACAAGGCAACAGACACATTCCCTGCCCACAACAAGTTCACAGTCTAGATGGGGAGACAGACATTAATATAAATAAATAAATTTCAGATATGTACATAAGTGCCGTAGGGCTGGGAGTGGGGATGAATAAAGAGAGCAAGTCAGGGTGACACAGAAGGGAGTGAAAGAAAAGGATAAGGGGGTTTAGTCAGGGAAGTCCTCTTGGAGGAGATGTGCATTTCCTGAGCCCTCCTCCATGACTCTTATTCTTCCTCCTATAACAGGTCATTTAATCTCAGGGAGCCCTCCCACCCATAGACGATGGAGCAAGCCCCCCTACACTGTGAAGCAGTGTAGCTTAGTGGATAGAGCATGGGCCTGGGAGTCAGAAGGTCAAGGGTTCTAATCCTGGCTCTGCCACGTGTTTGCTGAGTGAAGCAAATCACTTCACTTCTCTGGGCCTCAGTTACCTTATTTGTAAAATGGGGATTAAGAGTGTGAGCCCTATGTGGGACAGGGACTGTGTCCAACCTGATTAACTTGAATCTGCCCATAGTAAGTGCTTAACAAGTAATGTTTTTATTGTTATTACCTGTCCTCTTTCTGCAGGCCCTGCTCGCTTTATTTCATGGGGTGGGAAAAAAAACTTTGTTTTTTTCTCAATACGCCATCCTTCAGTCAGGAGATAGAACACACCCTGAGAATTGCTCAAGAAAGCTTTGCCTGCGATTGCCCGTCCGTTCCCTCTAGTTCACATACCAATTTCTTGCCAGCTCAGCCCTGGCTTTGTGCAGTGTCTGGCTAATGGAGACAACTCTCCTCACCATTAGCAGTGTGGGCGTGAACAGAAACATCAGACTCCGGGGCCAGAGCCCCGACAGCGGGGATTAAACCTGGGCGGAGAACCAAGCCAGTGGTGGGGCCGAGTGGGTTCTCTGTGGGGAAGAAACCCATGCTCCTCCCCTACTGAATTTCCCCTTCTGATTCTGGACCCAGAGCAGCCATGGGTCTCAGGCAATGGGCTTGGACTGAAGGGACCATGACACCTCAGCCTGTGGTCGCCGCTATCCGATGTTTGCTTTTTGGTAAATTGGGTCCTATCAGAGACTGGAGGCCTGTAGACTGACTCCTGCCGTCCTATGTCTGGATAGGGCCTCCAAAAGGCCCCTGGAGCCGAGTCAAGGAGGAGATCCTTAAGGTAACTGAGTGCAGCAAATAACTAAGAATGAAAAACTGATTCTAATTGCCAAAAGGAATAGGGCCAAAACTGGGGCTGGGGGTGGGGGGGAGGTGGAAAAAAGCAGAAACATTACGATAAGGATAGAAGGATGTTCATTTTCAAGCCGAAGATAAGATATGGATTAAAGTTCATCCTCAGAATAGTGTAGAAGACTTTATGGCTAAACTAACTCCCAACCGGAAAATCCCTGTTCTGAGCACCCTTTGAATTATAGGGTAAACTAATTGGATCTTCATGTTTACCATGGAGGAAGCCGAGTGTTACTGGGGATGTAAATCCTGGAGGAACTTTAAAGGAACAGTGTCAACCCTTACAAGCTCCTAAACTTATGGATCTAGGGAAAAAAAATGCATCTGCTGACCTCTGCCTTGTGCAATGCCATTTTTTTTCTCCATCCCAGGGTCCCCAGTGCCTTCCCCCTTTTCCTGATGTTGTTTTTTCTACTCTGCCCTGAGGCCTTCTTCAGATCCCCAAAAAGGAAAACAGAAAAGTAATGATTATCGCTATCCTGAGACTGCCCCACTCTGCCCTTGAGGGGAAATTAAGGGTTAGGTTCTACTGACTTCCTGTGTGACCTTGGATAAAGCACACAACCTCTCTGGTCCCTGTCCATTTCTTCATTTATAAGAACAGGGATCATAATGTTGATTTGCCTCTTGGGGTTTGCCCTGAGAAATAACTTAGAGAAGCTCTAAAAATATAGTCTGAAAATAGGGATATTGTATTGGATTAATTCTCCTTGAATATTTTTTTCTTCCTTTTATTCCATCTCATCTTTTCAATCAGTCAATCAATCCTATTTATTAAGTACTTACAGTGTGCAGAGTACTGTACTAAACACTTTGGAGTGTACAGTAAAATGGGTTTCGTAGACACATTCCTTTGCCAAAACAAGCTTATAGTCTGAAAGGGAATACAGATATTAATATAAAGAAATAAAGCACAGGGGCTGATTCAATAGTGGCCAGTAGGCCACTGTGACTGTAATAAACAGTCCTTAGATACAGATTGTCTCTCCCAAATTTTCTTTAAACATAAATTTCAAATTGGTGAAAGGCCTGAGCCTGACTTTCCTCATCAAGAGAATTAACCTTCCATCTCCCTGGTTATATGAATTAATCTTAAGAGCTGGGTAGAGTACCATGGCATTAAATAATAATAATTATTATTATTATGGTATTTGTTAAGCACCTACTATGTGCCTTGCACTGTACTAAGAGCTGGGGTGGATACAAACAAATCGGGTTGGACCCAGTCCCTGTCTCACGTAGGGGCTCCAGTCTCAATCCCCATTTTACAAATGAGGTAACTGAGGCACAGAAAAGTGAAGCTACTTGCCCAAGGTCACAGAGCAGATGGTTGGCAGAGCCGGGATTAGAACTCACGACCTCCTGACTCTGATCCCTGCCCCCAAGAAGCATGCAATTAATAGTTCTCCTGTCTCTCCCCACTCCAGTCTATTCTTCATTCCGCTGCCCGGCTCATCTTCCTGCAGAAACGCTCTGGGCATGTCACTCCCCTTCTTAAAAACCTCCAGTGGTTGCCTATCAACTTCCGCACGAAACAAAAACTTCTCACTCTAGGCTTCAAGGCTCTCCATCACCTTGCCCCCTCCTACCTCTCCTCCCTTCTCTTTTTCTATTGCCCACCCCATAGGCTCTGCTCCTCTGCCACCCACCTCCTCACCTTCCCCCGTTCTCGCCTATCCCGCCGTGGACCTTTGGCCCACGTCCTCCTGCGGTCCTGGAATGCCCTCCCTCCTCACCTCCGCCAAACTAATTCTCTTCCCCTCTTCAAAGCCCTACTGAGAGTTCACCTCCTCCAAGAGGCCTTCCCAGACTGAGCGTCCCCTTTTCCCCCACTCCCTCTGCTGCCTCTCTGCCCCTCCCTTCACCTTCCCTCAGTTAAGTCCCCCTTTTCCCCCCTTTCCCTCTGCTCCTCCCCTCTCCCTTCCCCTCCCCTCAGCACTGTGCTCATCCACTCATTTGTATATATTTTTATTACCTTATTTATTTTGTTAATGAGATGTACATCCCCTTGATTCTATTTATTGCTATTGTTTTTGTCTGTCTGTCTCCCCCGATTAGACTGTAAGCCCGTCAATGGGCAGGGATTGTCTCTATCTGTTGTCGAATTGTACATTCCAAGCGCTTAGTACAGTGCTCTGCACATAGTAAGTGCTCAATAAATACTATTGAATGAATGAATGAATGAATGGTTTGTAAACACATTACCTCACCCCTCCAATTTAGCACTCATGTATATTTGCTTATTGATTAATTTAATTATTTTGGGGTTGATCAATTGTACCTCTGCTTCACTTTTCCACCTAGTCTACATTCGGCAGTATGTGACTGCCTGCCTCTCCCCATTAAATGGGAAACTCCTTGAGGGAAGAGACTATTCCTACTACTTCTGTTGCATGTTCCCTAGTACATTGCTTTTACAGTAGGCACCCAGCCCAGTGCTCTGCACAAGTAGGCGCTCAATATATTCTGCTGCTGCTGCTGCTGCTACAACTTGAAAGCAAGGGATAATAAGGTTGGTATTTGTTAAGTGCTTACTATGTGCCGAGCACTGTTCTAAGCGCTGGGGTAGACACAGGGGAATCAGGTTGTCCCACGTGGGGCTCACAGTCTTAATCCCCATTTTACAGATGAGGTAACTGAGGCACCGAGAAGTTAAGTGACTTGCCCAAAGTCACACAGCTGACAAGTGGCCGAGCCGGGATTCGAACCCATCACCTCTGACTCCAAAGCCCGTGCTCTTTCCACTGAGCCACGCTGCTTCTCTGATGTCCCTGAGGCCTGAATCAGTCGCGCATAGGGCGATTAGTTGAGCACAGTGTGATGCAGCTAAATGGAGGACACTTCGAGGAAGAAGGACCACAGCCGCAAGTGAGAGGGAAACTCTGAAGTTAGCTCTCTCGACTCATGACAGTGACAGGACACCGGGCTGGGAAGCGGGGGAGTAGAACTCCAGTCCTCAGAGGACCTGAGAGAGGCAAGTTCAAACTGACCACAGGACAGTGAACGATGATGAGAGCATGAGAGAAGTGTTTCTGTTGTGAGGCCAGGAGAAGCCGGCCCAGGTCCAGGGGAACTGAGAGAGTCAGTTTGGGCCAGTTAAGAAGACTTGACTGGAAGCAGCTGCCACATTATTCAGAGCACTCTTCTCTTCGCTCCGTCTTTGAGATGTGACTCTCCATTTAAACTGAGAAGATAGCCCCAGCTCAAATGGGGGTTCACATCTCAAAGATTGGGCAAGAAAGGCAAAACCCTGATCTTGGAAGCATTGGCCAGGCCAGCTAGATAAACACATAAATCCTAACTGTGTAATCTGGGGCAAGCGACCCAAGATACCCCCTCCTTTTTAGTAACCATTAGGAGAAACAGGATGAGGATCCAAAGTTATTGACAGGAGCAGAGTCCCAGGAAACTATCATCAATCAACCCACAGTATTTACTGAGTGCTTACAGTGTGCAGAGCACTGTACTAAGCAGTTGGGAAGCACAATACAGTGGACATGATCTCTATCCACAAGGAGATCCCAGTCTAGAGGATAAACCTAGGTGGTGAGCCAAAACGATGACAGTGTCAAGAGAGACCCAAGACACCCAGGAGTGATTATTTTTTATGGTATTTGTTAAGTGCTCACAACGTGTCAAACACTGTTCTAATCGCTGGGGTAGATACAAGTTAGGTTAGAAACAGTCCCTGCCTAGCATGGGGTTCACAGTGTAAGCAGGAAGGAGAATGTTGAGATGAAATGAGTCTGAATCTTTTAAAAAATTTAAATAGTACTTGTTAAGTGCTTATTCTGTGCCGGAACTCTCTACTAAGCGCTAAGGTAGATGTGAGATCTTCAGTTTACAGCCTCTGTCCCACAGTCCTAGGGGTGGGTGAATAGGTATTCAATCCCTATTTTACAGATGAGGAAACTGAGGCACAGAGAAGTTAAGCGACTTGCTCAAGGTCTCACAGCTGGCAAGTGGGTGGGATTAGAATCCAGATCCTCTGACTTCCAGGGCAGTGCTCTTTCCACCAGAAACACAGCTATGTTGATTGAACCCAGGGCAACTGTGGGAACTTCCTGAGAAGTGGGCAACCCTTACTAAGGCTCAAACTCTACACTTCCAATAATAAAAGTGATGGACTTTCCACTGTATTGAGCATTGGAGATTTAACCCAAAAAATTGAAGTACGATTTTTAAATGCCGAGTTTGCAGTTCTCCAGGGCTGCTGGGTAAGTTGTGCTTATGCTAGGGGAGAAGTGTTCTTGGTTAGGAACGTCTTCAGTGCAATTGAAATATTCTTGTTTTTGTTGCATCAGACTCACCCAAAACAAATGTAAGCCATGTTGCCCCCTGATTTTTATTTATGGTATTTATTAAGCGCTTACTCTGTGTCAGCTACTGCTCTGAGATCTAGGGTAGATACAAGGTAATCAGGTCCCTTACGGGGCTCACAGTGTCAATCCCCATTTTACAGATGAGGTAACTGAGGTACAGAGAAGCAAAGAGATTTTCCCACAGTCACACACTAGACAAGTGGAAGAGCAGGAATTAGAACCAGATCCTTCAGACTCCCACGCCCGGGCTCTAGCCTCTAACCACGAGGCCACTAGGCCATTCATTCATTCATTCAATAGTATTTATTGAGCACTTACAATATGCAGAGCACTGTACTAAGCGCTTGGAATGTACAAATACACTGCTTCTCACTCTGACTGGGCAGCTTTCAAGAGTTCTGTGCTTGTCTGGGTAGGGTCAGCATTCTAGAGAAAGTGAGAACACCTTGTACAATCTATCAACCTCATTTATTGATTGCTTACCATGTACTGTACTAAGCGCTTGGGAGAGTATGATAATAATAGAGTTGGACAGGGAATATGTCTGCTAATTCTTTTGTATTGTACTCTCCCAAGCACTTAGTTCAGTGCTCTGCACATAGTCACCACGCAGTAAACACCACTGATTCATTGACATGTTCCCTGTCCACAAGGAGCTTGCAGTCTAGAGGAAGTCCTTCACTAGAGAAGGAGAGATAATCATTTTCTTTCATAATAATAATAACAATAATAATAATAATAATAATGTTGGTATTTGTTAAGCGCTTACTATGTGCCGAGCACTGTTCTAAGTGCTGGGGTAGATACAGGGTAATCAGGTTGTCCCACATGAGGCTCACAGTCTTAATCCCCATTTTACAGATGAGGTAACTGAGGCACAGAGAAGTTAAGTGATTTGCCCACAGTCACCCAGCTGACAAGTGGCAGAGCTGGGATTCATGACCTCTGACTCCCAAGCCCAGGCTCTTTCCACCAAGCCACACTGCTTTCATGAATTTTAGAGACCAGTATTTTGTGACTGTGGACTAGCCTCACCACCAGCTAAAATGAAGGCCAGGCTGAAGAAGCAGAGTCTCGGAAAGCAGCTACCGGCACAACCAGGGGACTCGAGTCAGTAGCAGAATGAAAAACTGAGCCCAAATCTGTCAAACTGGCTTTGTCCGGTTGACAAAAATAGGACTAGCCAAGCTGCGACTAGCCAAGCTGCCACCCAAGCATGACTCCCTCCAAAAAAAAATCTATCAGTGAATCCTTAGGGTTTGATTCAGTGGAATGATCCAAATCATGTAAGGGGCCCAACCCAAGGTGATGCAAAGGGACATGAGTAATAAAAAGAAGTTACTCAAATTTCAATAGAGGAAACACAATGAAAGGGATGAGAGTGTCATTACTTATTGTTTAAGATTAAGAAATTGAATATTAACCTGGGAACCAGTGAGGGAGTAGTTGAATTTCTCCCTATGAGAAGAGAGGCAGTTTTGCCTTACCCCCTTTCCCCAGGTATGCACATATACACACCGTATACATAGCCTCTTTATGAGCCATAGTGGGAGGCTGAAGTGATCATTGGATGAACTATTTAATATCTCTAATTTTACCTCTAATCACCCATCATGGGCCTACTGTCCAAGAATTTTGAAATTTCTAACTGCTCAAACTCCTGAGGTCTCCCCTCTATTATCCCAACCTGGACCTTTCATTTAGAGTTTACCAAAACTTGCACAACTTGCTTTAGATTATAAACATGTTGTGGGCAGGGAATGTGTTGTGTTGAACTCTTCCTAGTACTTAGTACAGTGCTCTGCACATAGTAAGCCCTTAATAAATACGATTGAATAAATGAATGAATGATTGTTGTATATTTATTACCTGCTAAAAGAAGGATTTCCTTTTGCTTGTTTCAATCCTGCAACCTTCAAGCTTTAGTGATCCCCTTCCATCCTGATGGTGGGGGATTCGGTGAACAGAAATTCCAAGTTAACCCTGATCACGCAATTCTCTCCTCAGCCAGAGTCTTTCCAGGATAAAGAGCTCCACTCCCAGGAGCCTTCTCTCAGTCCAGAAGTCTCCCTTCCTTGTCCCCTTTCCTCCCATGGAACCCACAAGAAAGGAGTCATTTTGAGTGTTTGGGGTTTTTCAGGTCCTGTGGACCACTTTTTCTCTCCCATTTCTTTCCCCCTACCACCCTCTCCACATTTGCTCCTATCTCTCCATCCTCATATCCTGCTCCCTGAGTCCAGCCCATCTCTTCCCTTTCCTTGGGTCTTATTTGCATCCAAACCCAGAAAATCACATTCTGGAGAGAGAGTTAAAGGTTCCCCAGTCAAGTATCCTCCCGTGCTCTGGTTCTCAGCACAGGGTTTCAACTTACTCCCTGCTTCCGCTGGCTGGGTAGAATTTGTATCCTTGTGGATGACAGAGAGAGAATTTTAGGGTGTTACATCTTGGACCACGTTACCCCAGACCCCCCTTTCCGACCCCCCCAACAGACACACACTCACACATGTATTCAGAAAGATGAAAGAGAACCTTCCGTTGACCAGGGAAACAATCAACACTCACCATAGTTTTACTCCTCTGAATGTCTTCAAAAAAAAAAAGCCTGTGTAACCTACAAACACAAATGGAGGAGGTCATTTTCAGGTATAATTTGAAGGCTAAAGGGAGGTTAAATCCTAGAACTCAGGCTTCAGAGTCTATTTTATCCTTAAAGAATGTTTGCATTGCATACACAGAACTTCACAGAAACAATTCCTTGATTGCTAAATTAAAATGCTAAAAGGATTTAATCTCCACTTCTGTTTCATTTCACCATAGGATAAGGAAGGGGAAAAGATTCAAGACTCCCAACAGTCCTGGTTTTCTTCTTGGTTTCTTACAAGTGTGTTTACAAAATATACCCAGACTACTCCTTAGTTACATACAGATTATTAGCCTCTTATGGTTAATGAAAGATATATAAATTGCTGAGGAACTGATGAGAAAGAGCTGTTAACAATTTTTTAAATTAGTTTAGTAAGATCATTTCCAGTCAACAATTCCCTGTTTTAGTGGTGGAAGATTAATGAGTTTTCCATAAAACCAAGTGCCAGAAGTTTGAATCACTCAGAATGAAAAGATTCTTGAAAGAGCCACTTGTTATCGTTTGTTGTGCAGTAAATAATAAAGTTCCTGAATGGAGATATAAACCATACTATCCCATAACAGCATGTGGAGTGATGTACTAGCAGTTCTCTGAACACAAACAGCTCTTTTCCCCTGTGGAGATCTCTAACTACTGCTGTGTTAGCATACTGTAGTGTATGCTGCGTGTGCACTGATTGTACACTTGGGAAAATCCCTTCCTCATGGACCTATTGCTCACGATGCGCATGGCATAGTGAATAGAGCCGGGGCCTGGGTGTCAGAAGGTCATGGGTTCTAATCCCGCCTTCACCACTTGTCTGCTGTGTGGCCTTCAGCAAGCCACTTCACTTCTCTGTGCCTCAATTACCTCATCTGTAAAGTGGGGATTAAGACTGTGAGCCCTATGTAGGACAAGGACTGTGCCAACCCCATTTGTCCCTCTAGATTGAAAGCTCATTGTTGGCAGAAATGTGTCTGTTCGTTGTTATATCATACTACCCCAAGTGCTTAGTACAGTGTTTTGCACACAGTAAGAGCTCGATAAATAAATAGGATTGACTGACTGACTGACTGACTGACTGAATGAATGAATGAATGAATGGCATTCTGGCTTGATTTGCCCCAAATCTAACAAGTCCCAAAATGAAAATAAATGAAAATTCAACCAGAATCAAGGGGGAAGCAATCCAGGAAATATAAAGATGATTGCAATCTAGTACAATTTCCCTGTGCTCCATATCCAGGAAGATTATGGGTAGGGTGAGGGTTAAAGTTAGATATCGGGGCGTGGCGGGGGTGAAGGTGGGAACAAGCACCCCCCAAAAAAAACACTATTTTAGTTCCCTACAGGTTCTTCAGGGGCACAAAAAATTGTGATCGGCCCTAATAGCTCAATTGACTCCAGAAAGGGGCTCAAATCCCATCAAGAATGCTTGTCCCAACCACAACCCAAGTAAAAGCCAGAAACTCACTTCACCTTGTTTCTCCCACTACAGAAGTTGATCTCATCAAAGGTTTTCCTTAACAGAGAGCTCAGAGTCCAAGAAAGAAAGTTAATCCGATTGGCGCTGTACTCTGTGTGCATCCGTATAGTTGCAAAACTCTGCACCTGCTAATGTACACGTGCCCAGAGATGTAACTTTGGGTACACTTTATAAATCAAAAAGGAAGAGCTCAAACCAGCTCATCCAGATTACTTCAATCCCAGATTGACGCTTCAGAACAAATCACCACTCCCACATGGGCATTCCTTCCACATGTGACTTGCCTTTTGAAGACAGTGGGAACTTTGCAAGGGGATAAGCAGAAAGTCAGCCAATATCAGGGAAATAAATCAAGTTAACAGTTCCACATTGGATTCTGCAGCATAGGTTCTTATGCTGATGATGAGAAGCAGCATGACCTAGTGGATATAGCATGGGCCTGGGAGTCAGAAGGTCATGGGTTCCAATCCTGGCTCTGCCACTTGTCTGTTCTAATCCTGGCTCCACCACTTGTCTGCTGTGTGCCCTTGGGGAAGTCACTTCACTGGGCCTCAGTTATCTCATCTGTAAAATGGGGATTGAGACTGTGAGTCCCACATGGGACAGGGACTGTGTCCAACTCGATTTGCTTGTATCCGCCCCAGTGCTTAGTATAGAGCATGGCACATAGTAAACTCTTAACAAATGCTGTCATTATTATGTTACCTACTATCCATTAGCCTCCTTAGATTCCTTTTTGCAATTTCATATCTGTGGCTCCATCCTACTTTGCAGATATGCATGTTCTTACATTCAGAGAGCAAAATGCATAGATTTGTTTAATGAAATATATACATTTCCAAATCACAGGGAGGGGATTTATTCATTATATTTTATGTTCTCTGAGGTCAAGCAGCAGATCTCTCTATTCAGTGAAGTTGGTTGGAGGTGTGATGGTGATATCTTGACCCAACACCTCATCCTTTCTCCTCTCTTACTTCCATTCATTCACCACCAACCTACGCTACCTCCTAGGAGGGTTCTGGTCAGTCTGCGGCTTAGCTCGATCAGGAATCCTGTTTTTCTCCTTCCTCCCTGTCATCTTCTCTTCCCTCCAGAAGCCAGATTTGCAGTGGATAGATCTGTGGGCTTGCCTTACTGCCCTTTATGCCCCCCGCCCCCACCATCTCTCTC
Organism: Ornithorhynchus anatinus; assembly: GCF_004115215.2. Classification (NCBI taxonomy): domain Eukaryota; kingdom Metazoa; phylum Chordata; class Mammalia; order Monotremata; family Ornithorhynchidae; genus Ornithorhynchus; species Ornithorhynchus anatinus. The sequence goes on along the minus strand of NC_041730.1, from coordinate 42,965,141 downwards.
CCATTCTGACTGCTGGGAAGGAGATCGCTCCCCACCCACACGTGCTAAGGGGTAAGAACAGGCCACGTGCACTGATAACAGCTGTGGGAGGACTAAGCACTGAGCCGGAAAGCACTGGGGCCAAGGGTAGGTTCAGCCACTGTGCCGGACACTGTGAGCGCTTATCTCAGGCCTCTGCACACGCCGGGTCCAGGAGAGGCCGAGTTCAGCTGTGGAGGCGGCAGAGAAGGAGATGAAACTTACCAGATGTGAGGGTTCATTCTCCCTTTCTCTTCCTCTCTTTCTTCCTTCCTCTAATGCTCCCCCCACCCCCCACCCCATTAGCTAGCTAGGAGAAATACCGTCCTTACCAAATCCCCGCTTACTCTTGGCCCTGTTTCTCCTGCTGGCATTTATGCAAATGGAGAGTTTCCTCCATATTGGTCTCATGGATTGGGCAGAAAAAGGCAGAGGGGCAGGAGTGGGGACAGAGACCAACCAGACAACTGCCCCTACCTCTTTCCTTCCCTGCTTAGCAGTTTTTTGAAGCCAGAGGGTAAGTGAGGTAATGTGGAGCTTCATCCAGGCAAGGAGAGGAGTAAGTGGGGAGAGTTGTTCCCTTCCTCTCTCTTTCTCCCTTCCCCTTTCTCATCCCTATTGACCAGAACAAACCCTCATTTAGTGAATGTTGAGATGTCATGCTTTGGTTACTTTAATAAAGATTTTTAAATAGTTTAGTAATGTTATAGTATATAGTTTGGAAAAAAGAGAGGCAGCATGGCCTTGTGGATAGAGCACAGGCCTGGGAGTCAGAAGGACCTGAGTTCTAATCCTGTCTCCACCACTTGTCCACTCTGTGACCCTGGGCAAGCCACTTCACTTCTCTGTGCCTCAGTTACCTCATATGTAAAGTGGGGATTAAGCCTCTGATCCCCATGTGGGACCCGGACTGTGTCCAACCTGATTACCTTCTAGTTACCCCAGTGCTTAGTAAAGTATCTGGCACATAGTAAAGCGCTTAACAAGCACCATTTTTTTAAAAAAAGAATTTTATATTATTTTTCCAGAGGTTCTGGAGCTTTTCTTAATTTGTAGCATGTATGTCTATGGACAACACACTCCATGATATAACTTTCAAGATACGAATGCATTTTTAAAGAACATAACCCCACTGTATCATGGAATATACCTACATAAGCTTCTAGGGTAGGGGTTGCTAACTCACGGCTCTAACTGTTACCCAGAATGGCCTTTGAATATAGATGCCCATTCCATGGGAGCTATCTTCCCTACAGATTCAGCACCCTGAGGGAGATAGCATGCATTTCATCATCAGGAAGTAGCTGGCCCCCTCCAGCCCCCTTTGAGCATTTATCGAGTGCTTACTTTGTGCAGAGTATTGTGTTAAATGCTTGGGAGAGTATTTGAGACAAGAGAGTTGGTAGATATGATACCTGCTCACAAGGAGCTTACAGTCTAGAAGGGAAGATAGGCATTTAAATAAAATCACCAAGAAGGGAAATGGGAGAGTATAGGGATAAGTATTTGAGGGCTGTGGGGCTGAGGGTGGGGTGAATATCAAGTGGTTTGGGGATATAGATCCAAGTAGATAGTTGAAGCAGAAGGGAGGGCAGATAGGAGAAATGAGTCAGGGAAGAACTCTTGGATGAGATGTGATTTTAGGAGGGTTTTGAAGGAAGCAGGGGGTGGTGAACTGTCAGATGTGAATGAGGAAAGACTTCCAGATAAGCGGAGCATTTGAGAAGAATATACAATAGGAGTAAAAGGCATTGTCTTGGCCTCAGTAATAATCATGTCATTTATTTAACAGCTATGTGCTAAACCCTGAGTTAATTACAAGCTTATGAGAACTGAGTCCCTGCCTCACAATCTATCTTATTCCCATTTTACAGAGGAGGAAACTGAGGCCCAGAGAAGTTAAGTGACTTGTCCAAAGTCATACAGTAGACCAGTAGTAGAGCTGAGACTTGAACTCAATCCCACTGATGCTCTTTCCATTAGGCCAAGCCATCTCCCCTCAAGGAGTTTCAGGTCTTTATGCAATTGCACCCTGGATTTCAATCCGGCCTAGCACCCATTCCCCAGTCCTCCCTGCCCCTGCCAGAGTTGCCTTTCTGTCCCCCTCCATTCACGCAGCCCCTCCTGGAGCTCCTCTCCACCTCATCTCTGTCCTCCAGAGGGACAAAGGCCCTGAGGACCAGAGGATATGGTGTGGGAGGGCCTTTTGAGGAGCCGGGACAGAGTCACTCTGGTTTTTCCTCCGCCTCCTCTCTGTCTGGGAAGGCTGTGGCTGTCTGGATGGGGGGCTGTGATGTGGGTGTACAGCAGTAATGGCAGCAGTGGCAGCTCTCTGTGCCTGGCTGGGAGAGCCCCGGCTTCCACCCCTTACTCAGAGGCCTCTCCACCCCACTTCATAGCTCCACTCCCCAAGGAGCTAAGATGGCTGCCGCTTTGGTTTGTTGGCCTGCTCTTTCCCTCTGGGGTGGATGCAGAGGTCCACACGCAGGTCAGTCCCAGGGAAGACATCTCCTTGCTGGCAGCCCTCTGGCTGACCCCGCAATCCACACATGTTCCGGGTTGGGAAAACCACATGCTATAGTCCCAATCCTCTCCCCTCCCCAGGCTGTGGGGGTCAGCTTTGGAGGAAAGTCCCACCTCTCCTTTCCCCGGCACCACACCCTAGTCGCAAGATTTGTAATTTGAAGAATGAAGATGGCTGATCAGAAGCTGATATTGCTTGTTTATCAGACCATCTTAAAGGATTCAGCTGATTAATTTGTCGTAGCCCAAAATGCACCCATCAATCATGGAATCATCCACGGGACTGACTTGATGGGGTTAAATTGCAATAAATTGTGGATTTCCACTCAGAACCATCCTGCACCTCTAATGCCCTGGAGGAGTTACTGTACCTATGGGAAATCAGGAAGAACCAAGTCCTAACAGACGTACCTACTCTCAGAAAACCAAGGAAATTCAGCTTTGTTGCCTAATTCCCACCTATGTCCTCTTTCCCAGAGCTTGGTGTGGTGCTCTGTAAACATTAAGGGCTTAATAAATGCTTTTATTACTATTTCTAGGTGATGGTTGAACATTGGCTTACAAAAAATAGATCCTCACTACTAATTATTGCAAAAACTTTAGCACCCTGATAGTGGCTTGTGTTCAGAAACAATAACAAACTTATGCACCCAGCAGCCTAAAACCTTCTCTTTTTCAGCTCTCTTAAAATGACTGAAGATTAATGAGCACAAGAAATATTGTTGCTATCCCAGGTGATGGGGTGGGTTTCCCCGCTCTTTTTCTAAGCAATGCATCTCTTTACAGAGATTTAGTCTTGAGATACAGTCAAGAGGCCATGGCTCTGACAGGATTTGGTAGGAACTAGGTCACAGTGCCAATTAAAAGCAGTAAACCAGATGTATCATGTCTCCGTTCAACCCTTTCCACTTGTGTCAGAGGGTGAAATCATTGCATGGTACACACTGGTGCGTTTTGTCATTCTAAATCTGACGAGAATGAGGTTAAAAAAAGCTCCACCATTCTACAAGTTTTTAATTGTGGGATGGAAAATATGCTGTCAGAATTATTCCTGTAGTACTTGAGTTAAAGATTTCCTTAGAGTTGAAAATCTGTAGCTCTCAGGAGTAAACTTGAAATGTCTCTTTTCTGAAGAATCTTATCGGGTAAAAGTTGCTTCATATTTAGTAAATTTAGGTCCCTGGCTGACAAGAAAGTGCATCATCATGAGCGAGGTAATAGGATTGATTTTCAAACTAGGAAGATATGAGAGCCACAACATTTATTCATTCTTTGAAATTGGTTCCACTTAGTAACTATGTTTTATGTCGATTTCCAAACACGCATTGCTCCGTAATTGCTCCGTAATTCTTGGAAGAACATTTTTGCCTAGTACCCATGAAGGCAAAACAACAATGTGGTTGGCTGTCCACTGAGTAGAGAGCCAAAGAATTTAAGTTTGGGTTTTTTAAAAACTTTCTCCACTCACTTGTCCTGTGCCTAGGGATGATAATATATCAGTATAGCACTATAATTTATATATAATGGATAGCATCATGGCACTAGCCCACCCAGTGAAGATTCATTTCTAGTGAGCAAATGTAATTCCGAATGACCAGGCTGGCTTGGCACACCATCCGACATCAAAAAAGAGGATATGGTGGTATAAAGCACTGTGCTCCTCCCAATCTCCATGGTTGTGGAACAAGCTTTGGGAGGCTCTGTTCCAGCTGTGCCTTCCTCAGCTGGCAAAGTTAATTTGGGGCTAAATGGCCAGGGTTGTGGGAGTAGAAGCCAGCTGGCTTGTCAGGAGAGCAGAAATAATACCAGTTGCTCTATGTCACATGCTTCTGATGTGGGTAAGGCTCTACTTAGGTCTGGCTTGCATTGTCATGAATGGAGAACAGCACCTTTACCTCAAAATGACGCCTGGATTTTTAGGTTAAGAATCAGCATGGCATAGTGGATAGAGCACGGGTTTGGGAGTCAGAAGGTCATGGATTCTAGCCCTGGCTCTGCCACTTGTCTGTTATGCGAACTTGGGCAAGTCACTTCTCTTCAGTTACCTCATTTGTAAAATGGGGACTGAAACTGTGAGCCCTACATGGGACAGAGACTGTGTCCAACTTGATTTGCTTGTATCCTTCCCACCGCTTAGTACAGTACCTGGCACATAGTAAGTGCTTAACAAATACCATCATCATCAAGTCACTTCATTTCTCCGTGCCTCAGTTACTTCATCTGTAAAATGGGGATTAAGAGTGTGAGTCTCTTGTGGGACAGGAACTGTACCCCACCTGATTAACTTGTATATACCTCATCACTTGGAACAGTGCTTGGCACATAGTAAGTGCTTAACAACTACCATAATTATTATTATTATTGAGACTATGAGCCCAATGTGGGACAAGTATGGTGTCCAACCTGATTTTTTTGTATCCGATCCAGTGCTTAGTGCAGTTCTTGGCACATAGCAATCGCTTTAAAAATACCATTAAAAAGAAAAAATCTGAGGTTTTGAGATGCTCCAAGCGAACCTTGGTTGCAGAAATGGAAGCCATTACTTGAATAGGGATAGAGAGGACAAAATTGTTCAAGCAGCCAAAGGTGAACTATTCCACTCCTTGTAAAAAGGCTTATTGATAAAATGGAGCAAATCATCAGATGCTCCAGATGAGTTCTGTGGTTTCAGAAGTGTTCTCCTTCACTGAGACAGATTCAATAATGATCAGTTTTTGTTTGTTTGTTTCTAAATGGCATTTTAAGTGCTTTCTACGTGCCAGGAACTGTATTAAGTGCTGAGTAGGTACAAGCTAATCAGGCTGAACACCTTCCAAGTCCCACATGGGGCAGTCAGTCTTAATCCCCAATTTACAGATGAGGTAACTAAGACACAGTTAGGTCACTTGCCCAAGGTCACACAGCAAAGTGTTGTAAATGGGATTAGACCAACCCTGGTTCACGGGTTTATAAATTCTGGAACTGACTAAGCAAAAGTCCCTGAATTCTACAGAATTTGTGTTTCAACTTCCCCACTGGCATGTTGACATTCTTCAAAACCTCAAAGACGCCCATTTTCTCAAACAAAACTTGTATATTCCCAAACATTTTATAGTACAGCATCAATCAACAGTATTTACCAAGCACTCACTGTGTGCAGAGCACTGGTCCAAGACCCTGAGAGAATGCAGAAGAGACAGAAGACAATATTATTGTCCATTTATCTCATTTTGTCCTCACAACATCCTGAAAGGCAGTATTAGTTTCCCTACTTTACAGATGAGGAAACAGAGGCCCAGAGAGGTGGAAGCCCTGGCAGGCAAGTGGCCGAATTGGGATAGAACCCAAGTCTTCTGTGTTCCAGACCCATTTCTTGCCACCATACCACATTTCCTCAATTGAGTGTCCCCCAGTGATTAGATAGATAAATATTTAAAGAATAAATGAATAATCCTCAAAACTATTCTTTTTGCAGGTTGGGTGGGAAATTTGATTCTAAAAAGTAATTTTTATTTTATTTTATTTTAACTTGTGGTTTTGACTATGACCCATTAGAGTCCCTGATTCTTTTTTCTAACTTCAAAGTTTAAACAAAAATCACTTCCCAAATGAAGCTATTGATTTAAAACTCTTAACGAAGAGCATGAAGGAAAACTGTTATCTTTCTTATCAAAATAAAGTAATCACTGTTTCAACATTTGTCTGCAGAAACAAAGAACAAACTGCATCAGCACCAAGATGTGGACTAGAATAGATTACTCAGACAGAAATATGCTGACCCTCAAAGCAATAGTCAAAAAGTGTGCTGTGCCAAAAAGAAAGAAAAAGAGAACCCAGCAGCTCTGACCTGGAAGTTTGAACACTCAAAGTACGGGGGTTCACCCTTAGATTTTGGCATCCCCGCAGGGACACTCCAATTTATTACTCAGGTATCTGGGATTCTGACTCTGTCTGCCTTGATTCCTCGGATAATGACCCAGCCCAGCAGTGATTTACTGAACCTAACCGCTATGCAGCCCCTCAATCAGAGTGGGATAATCCCTTAATGGCCCCTGTTGGGTCCAGCCTGCATCTCTGAAAGGTCCACCACACTCTCCGGTCCTCACAAAGCACTTCTTCCACCCTCCTTATCTTATCAGGTAGCTAATTCCCACAAATTATCAAGGAGTCCAAGGGAAAAAATGAAATTGCTGGTGAATCATAAATTTGTCACTCTCTAGACAGCTGCTAAGTCAGGAAAAATCTTGATCAAGTGGGGATTAGTCACTGGATTGAACAATTAAGACCTGTGAGTGCATTTGGTACTCTGTCAAAGAAATGTTTATTGATGAAAAAAATCCATAGTTTACATAGAGATTTAAGGTGTTATTCATTCTTAAGTGGGGGGTAATCCTTTATCAGGGATAATGTGACACCCTGCACATTATACCAGCCCAGCCCCCGGGGCTGTTTAAAACAGAATTAATCTGGAGAATAATGAGAGTCTTTTTGAATTACTGATGCATAATGCATTATGCCACTCCAGACCCTATTCACCAAATTCTTCACCTCTTTCAGGTTCTGACTGAACAGGGAAATGACAGCGTTTAACAATCCTACGCTTGTTTGTAGGGATTCCCCCCTCACACTCATATGTGCTAAAGAGTTAAGTAGCATGAAGCAGTGGGGAAAGAAAAGACTTGATTCCCAGGAAAGGGCCAGTTAGATGCCAGACTCTTGGCAGGAGTCCCTTCCGGAAGCCAGGGCCACAGTATTTGCTGATCACCCAGCTCATCTCCTGGGTTTGGAGTTTTACTAGTTAATCCCTCTCTTCCCTCCCACACACTGCTTCCTTTTGTGGAGTTCCCGGTCTCTTCAGAGAGAATGCTGCCTCCAGAAAAGTTATCCAGATGCTCTGGAGTAATGAGAACAGGAACCAGACCTTGGTGCTTTCATTTTGGGGAAGCTGCAGAGGGGAGGAGAGAGGGTCAGAGAGAAAGAGGAAGAGAGAGAGAGAAAGAAAGACAAACTGACAGACTCCATCATAGAGCATGGACAAGCTTCGGTTCCATCTGAAGACTTCAGGATGGAGAACCTGAGCGAAGGAATTGATTCCAACGCTAGTGGTGCGCAGTGTGGCTTGCGTTCTCATCTCTGCCTGTCAATCACTCAATCACTCGTACTTATTGACTGCTTGCTGAGTGTTGTTCTAAATGCTTAGAAAAGTACAATATAAAAGAGTTGCTAGACACATTTCCAGCCTACAAGGCAGTCATATGTCCACTCTGGGGCATGGACTCTAATGAGTGAGTCAGTGGACTGGAGTGCAGCATGTATAATATTAATTTTATTATTATGGTATTTGCTAGGTGCTTACTATGTACCAAGCATGTTCTAAGCACAGGAGTAGATACGAGGTAATCAGGTTGTCCCACGTGGGGCTCATGGTCTTAATCCCCATTTGACAGATGAGGTAGCTGAGGCACGAAGAAGATAAGTGACTTGCCCAAGGTCACACAGCAAACATGTGGCAGAGCTGGGATTAGAATCCAGGTCCTCTGACTCCCAAGACCATGGTCTTTCCACTAAGCCACGCTGCTTCGTGATGAAACGTGCACAGAATTCAACTTACAAAACCCATCTATGTCTGAAGTGACCATAGGATAGAGCCTATGGAAACATTACCTGCCCTTGGCTTCACCAACACTTTCCTCTCCTGGTTCTCCTATCTCTCTGGCTGCTCAGTCTCATTCTCTTTCTTAGGCTCCTCCTCTGTCTCCCATATTCTAATTGTGGACATCCCTCAAGGCTCAGTCCTGGCTCCCCTTCAATTCTCCATCTACTCTCACTCCCTTGGACAATTCATTCATTTCCATGGCTTCGACTATCATCTCTATGTATATGATTTCCAAATCTACATCTCCAGCAGGACTTTTCTCCTTCACTGCAATCTCGGGAATATCCTCCTGCCTTCAAGTCAGCTATACTTGGATGTCCCTCCAATACTTCAAACAATATGTCCAAAACAGGAGGGAGAAAGAGGTATTGAATCTCCAGTTGAGGAAGTTAAGGCACAAAGAAGTTAAGTGACTTACTCAAGATCACACAGCAGGCAAGTGGTGGAGCCAGTATTAGAATCCAGGTCCTCTAGCTGTTAGGCCTGTGCTTTATCCATGAGTCCCAGCTGCTTCCCCTTGTTATAATCACATCTCCTCCAAGAGGTCTTCCCCAACTAAGCCCTTTTTTCCCTTATTCCTTTTCCCTTCTGCATTGCCCTTGCACTTGAATTTTTACCCTTTAACACTCATTTTCTCCCCACCCTCAGCCCCACAGCATTTATGTATAGATCTATAATTTATTTTAGTGGCTGTCTCCCTCTCTAGACTGTAAGCTCCTTGTGATGAGGGAATGTGTCTGCTTACTCTGTCGTACTCTACTCTCCCAAGCACTTAAGATGGTGATCTGCACAGAGTAAATGCTCAATAAATACCATTGATTGATTGATTGATTCTGTGCTGCGGCATCATGAGCTCCCCTCCCCACCCCAGGTGGTTGTCTCAGTAGCCACTGAAATCACAAAGCCAGCTATTTTTAGGATTCCTACTGGACTCTGTCCACCACATGAATCATCCAAGATTGTTCTTCAGGCAGGAACCCTTACCGTTGATGACAGTGGTCCAGCAGATACGTCCCTATTTCTTGCTTCTTCAGCCCAGCCCAATGTGGAGAGGTGTGGGTCAGGTTTTGAGGGAATGAACACATTAAAATGAACCAATTACAAATGATAGCAATAAAAGTTCTCTACTGCCTCGATCCATTCATTCATTCCTTCATTCATTTATTCATTTCAAATCAATAATATTTATTGAGCATCTAATCTGTGTAGAGTACTTTACCGAACACTGGGAAAGAGTATAAGAATTATAAGCGAACTAGGTTTCTGGCCCACAGGAGGTTCACACTCTAAAAATAAGGGAAGAGGAAGCAGTAGCAATGGATCCTGAGGAGATTAAAAACAGACAAGCAACATAAGAAATCAACGACAGTAATTGCTGATGGCATGACCCTTGGTCTCTTTGAATTTCATGGTCCCAGGCAGGCCCAAATCCATCATCTATCAGTGGTATTTGTTGAGCGCTTACTTTGCGCAGAGCACTGTACTGAGCCCTTGGGAGTGTACAAGAGTTAGTAGATATGATCCCTGGAGCTTATTACCTTGTAAATGTTCAATGTCCCAATGAGGATGCAACTTGACTGGGGCAGGGAGCAGTAGAATGGTGGAGGGAACCCTAATCTTTAGGCCACCCAAACATGGTGCTGAGTTTCTACTTGCTCTATGATCCTTTGGGAGTAGGTCTCAACTCCTAAGGTTCCAGCATGAGGCAGACGGTTGTTGATGATTCAACTTAACAATAATGAACAATTACTAATACAAATAATAATTCAAGTACTATCTTTTATTACAGTATATATGTTGAAATACAATTGAGGAAAACCAGCAGAATTATTGCACCCGCACAATGAATGTTAAAGTGAACATTTTTTCCTTATAAGATCTCTTTATTATCTAAAAATTTTGAAATGGTGGATGATTTTTTTTCAAGCTTTGCATGTAGCAAGATTATGCAACAATCTCTGGGTTGCTAGGGGGTATATAACTCAAAACCTGTTGTAACTATTTCACAATTACAAAGTGACACCAACCTAACTTTTCAGAATTCATGAACAGTCTTCAATTTTAATAATTACTATCTTGAATCTTTTCCTCTTTCCTCTTTCTGAAATAAAGACAAATTCAATCAATCAAAAGTATTTATTAAGCACTTACTAGGTGCAGAGCACTGTACTAAGTGCTTGGATGAATAAAATAGAGTTAGTAGGTACTATCTCTGCCCTTAAGGAGCTTACAGTCAAGCAGGGAATCAGACACTAAAATAAATTACAGGTAGGAGGGAGCCACAATTGTTAAAGAGATCAACGTACTATGCTAGGGAGTAGTGGTGTGACTACCTAAGTGCCTAGAGAATAAGGACTAATTCAATATTATAAATATTCTGCACTATAGGTATTGAAAGTACTTCTTTCCCTCTGGCTTTAAGCTCCTTGTGGGCAAGGAATGTGTCTGTTTATTGTTATACTGTACTGTCTCAAACTCTTAGAACAGTGCTCTGGACATAGTAAGCTCTCAATAAATATGATCGACCGACTGAATGACTGATTTCTTTTACCTTTATTCTATTCCAGCTGAGGCTGGGCACTGCTGGGTTATTCAAGGTTCACAGAAGGCACACTCAAGAAGCCCGTGGATATCATATTAAATGAATGAGGCATGAAGGTTTAGAGGCCGGCTTTCCACAACACGTTTAACACCTGTCGTCTAATGGTTGCCAAAGGGATCGTGGTTGCCAGCCATTTGACAGCATGATTGTCGAGGCTGGATAGGAAGGCATATGAAAGACTCGATCATCTCTATCCCTACACATATCCTCTCTCCTCTCCCCCTACAACCCAGCCCACACCTTCACTCCTCTAAACCTACCTACTCTGTGCTTTGCTATCATTTCTTGCCATCGACCCCTTGATCACACCCTCCTTCCTTCCTAGGATTCCCTTCCCCTTCATATCTAGCAGACCACCTTTCCCCAGCTTCAAAGCCCTTCTAAAATTATAACTCCCCACAGGAAGCATTCCCTGGTTAATCTCTCATCTCCCTACATGTTTCCCCCACTATCCTAACTAACTCTTTAACACCTCTGTCACCTATGCCCTTGAATCCTCATCCCCTAAACCCTCCCCTGCATAGAATTTATATACATATATCTTTAAACTCAGTTGCTAATCTCTACCTGCAATTTATTTTAATGTCCATTTCCCCCACTAGACTGTAAGCTCCTTTCAGGCAGGGGAAGCAGCATGGCTTCGTAGGTAAAGCACAGACCTGGGAGTCAGAAAGTCATGGGTTCTAATCTCAGCTCCGTTACTTGTCTGCTTGTCTTCTGTGTGGCATTAGGCAAGTCATTTCACTTTTCTGGGCCTCAGTTACCTCATCTGTAAAATGGGGATTCAGGCTGTGAGTCCCAAATGGGACAGGAACTATGTTCAATCCTATTTGCTTGTATCCACATAGGAAGCGCTTAACAAATACCACCATTATTATTATTGCTAATAATAATAATATTATTAATAACTGTTCTAAGTGCTGGTAGATAGAGGGTAATCAGATTGTCCCATGTGGGGCTCACACTTTTAATCCCCATTTTACATATGAGGTAACTGAGGCACAGAGAAGTTAAGTGATTTACCCAAGGTCACAAAGCAGACAAGTGGCAGTGCAGGATTAGAACCCAGGACCTTATGACTCCTAGCCCAGGCTCTTGCCACTAAGCCATGCATTATTATTATTGTTATTACTTATTCTATTGCACTCTCCCAAGTGCTTAGAACAGTGTTGGTCTCAGAGTATGATTAATTGATTATTGATTGCTTGATTGAAAGGAAACTGAACCATGAATGAGCAGCAGAGATGGAGGGGGAAAAGAGGAGTCCACCAAAAAGCTGGTGTAGAACTGGTTTCTGTAAAAGCCGGAAATTCTGGAAAGATTTATTCACTCAGCTCTCATCCCATTGTGACCGGGTTGAGGAATGGGGTTTCATTTAGGGATTTCAACTGTTCCTTTCCAGACCCAAGACCTGAACCCAAGATAGTGGTCTTCCCCAACTAAGCCTTCATTTCCTCTTCCCCTACTCCCGTAAACTTGGATTTGTACCTTTTATTCACCCCACTGTCAGACCCACAGCACATATATATATATATATATATATATATATATATATATCTGTAATTCTGTAATTTATTTATTTTTATTAATGTCTGTCTCCCCCTCTAGACTGTAAGCTCGTTGTGGGCAGGGAATGTATCCACCAACTCCATTGTACTCTACTTTCCCAGGTACTTTGTACAATGCTCTGTACACAGTAAGCACTCAATAAATACAATTGACTGACACATCATCTTGCAGCCCTGATCATACCTCCTCCAACATCCTGTTTCTCTAAGGAAATGTGCTCTTGGATCACCTCAGCCAATTAGTTCATCCAAGCAGCAGAGGTTGATATGAATGGGTTCACGTTAAAAACTGCGTGCCATGTAGAATTCTCTCCTGAATTTTTATCTGATAATTCCAATTAAAAATGTGGTTTCTTCCTCCCCACCCAAACTCTGGAGAATTTTCTTCTTTATTTGGATATCGGTGACCCGGCCAGCTCGAAAGACCTAGGAAGACCTGCTGGATTAGAAAAAAATTGTCCTGGATCGATGGGTTTTTCAGAGGCCTGGTAAATCTCAAGTGGTCTCCGTATGTCCCGAAAGAGTTAAAACACAACCAAACACACCTTACCTTCTAACTTTTAAAATTCTATGATATCTTGTTGATTCAGAGGAGTCTTAGTTGAACAGTGCCAGCTAATACTATATAGCTAAATTTTATGTCAATCAGCAAAACTGGGAAGAAACAAAGCGAAAATCTATGGCTCCCCCTCTTGGCGATATGGATGTTTGAACTCTTCACCCCAAGAAGAGACTTTTTTTTCCTCAAGTTAGAAATTAGCTCTGTTACTGGTCCAGAGGAACGAATTGGCTCAAGGAATAAGGACATCTGGGGTCCAGTCCCAAAACCGTAAATCGAGCAATCCCTTCTGGGGCTGGGCCATCCGTGGGGAAGATTTCCAAACCAAGAACCACCTAGGGGGTGTTACACGAGGTGCATTGGCTCAGGAAAACTCCCGAAAAGTAGCTGACTAGCTTGAGCAATGAGGCCCACAGTGAAACCTGCTGAGTTATGTCACTTCAGCACAGCATCCACACTGCGTTGCTGTCACTTTGGCCAAAACTGGCTTCCGAATATTAAAAATCTTCACGAATGTTTCTCAATTGCTGCACCCCTCCCCGCCTAGCCTTTGGGAACAGAAGTTGCAGGAAACTGTAAGCTCACTGAGGGCAGAGATAATGTCTACCAGCTCTAACCATGCTGAACTCTCCCGGGATGGAAACTACTCTTGGTCATTACAAATGTGGAGGAGGGACTAGATAGGCATCTCCTACACTTCTACATCCTGGGTAAACAAGAGCATCCAACAAACTTAAAAAGGGCCCAACTCCCCGAGGAACGGCTTTCAATGGTTAAAAAAGGCAGTCGCCATTTTCAGCTGATGTTCGATATAAACGCCAAATGAAAACAACAAAAACAAATCTATCAGTTTAAAAGAAAATCACACATTCAGTTATCTACTCCAAAGAAAGTTATTTCTTGGACTAATATTACATATGTGCTCATTTTCCAGCTTGGTTTTATCTTCTTAAATGCCTCACTCGGGCAAAAGAGAACTTCAGTCCTACTTTCATTCTTGCCTCTATTTTCATTCTGCTAGGAGCAGCCAGATTTCTGAGTGATGTATGTTCAGTCCTTTATCAGAGGTTCTGCAATCCAGTTTTATTCAGTGTTCTTTTCCACGGGTCCCTCTCTCTTCTGCGTCATCTGTGCACTTGGATCTGTGACTTTTGGGCATTTGACATTTGCCCCACCCTTAACTCCACAGCAATTACATATATATCTCTAAGTTATTTATCATAAGTTATTAATGTCTGTCTCCCCCTCTAGAACGAAAGCTCTCTGTGGGCAGAGAACGTCTCTGCTAACTCTGTTGGATGTATCCTCCCAAGTGCTTAGTACTGTGCTCTGCACATAGTAAGAGCTCCATAAATACCATTGATTGATGGCTCAGAAGCAGTGCATACCTATTCCATACTCTTGGAAATCCAATCCAGACCCTACAAGATTCAGGGGATTTATCTGTCCTGGGAGGTGAAATTTGAGTCCTTATTCTAGTGTAAATACATTGAAGACTATCCCCTTTGTTTCAGATTTTCCCAAGCAGAACAGAGTTTTGCACACAGTAGGAACTCAACAATTGTGATTGATTGATTGAATGAGTAGAGAAGAGTTGAGATAAAACTAGTAAAGCTACTTGCCTGATTGGAACTCAAGAGATTCCCAGTAGAAACCTAAGCTTTTACCTCTATATCTTCACAGTTAACAACCTCCACTTCTTGTAATTTGGGAAGGGCCAGGACCAGTCCTGGAAGCAGGGCTGCTTTTTCATAGGAACACAGAGGAACTACGTTTGGGTGCCTATGCATAACTGCAGGATGGGTATCCAAAAACCAAGGAGATGCAGGAAAGCAAGACTTTAGGCCAGGTAGGAATCAGTAGAGGGAGGAGGGAGTTAAAGACTCACCCTTAACTGGCAACAGCAAACAGCAGAGTTCCCAGTGCTTAGAACAGTGCTTCCAGTGCTTAGAACAGTGCTTAGCACATAGTAAGTTCTTAACAAATACCATAATAATAATAACTGAGCAGAGCCCCAGGTCCTGTGTCCAGGACTTCAATCATTCAGTTAATCAGTGGTACTTATTGAGTGCTTACTGCATGCAGAACACTGTACTAAGTGCTTGGGAGAGTACAATACAATAGAATTGGTAGACAGGATCCCTGCCCAGAAGCAGCTTACAGTCTAGAGAAGGACACAGAGAGAATGTGTTTGTAAAGTTGTATCGTACTCTCCCCAACATGTAGTACAGTGCTCTGCACACAGTAAGCGTTCAGTAAATACAATTGACTTACTGTCATTTAAATACATTACAGATAGGGGAAATGGCAGGGTATAAGGATATGCACATAAGTGCTGAGGTGTTGGGGGTGGGGTGAATATCAAGTGATTAAAGAGTATAGATCTGAGTTCATAAAGGATGAAATAGAAAGGCAAATAGGGTACATGAGGGCCTATTCAAGGAAGGCTTCTTGGAGGAGGTGCAATTTTAGGAGGGCTTTGGAGAGAAGAATGATGAACTGTCAGGATATGAAAGGGGAGGGAATTCCAAGCCAAAGGGAGGACATGCCATGAGCAAGGGTTCAGTGGTGAGAGAGACGAGATCAAGGTACCGTGCAGAAAGTAACACTGGAGGAGCAAAGCATGAAGGTTGGGTTGTAGTAGATCAGGGAGGTGACCCTGGAGAGGAGAACTGATTAAGTGCCTCAAAACCTGTGGCAAGAAATTTCTGTTTGATGTGAAGGTGTCTTGGCAGTCACTGCAGGTTCTTGAGGAGTGAGGAGACAGGGACTGATGAGTTTTTTAGAGAAATAATCCGAGCAGCAGAGCAAAGTACAGACTGGAGTAGGGAGAGGTGGGATGTAGGGAGGTCAGTGAAGAGGCTGATGCAGCAGTCAAGGTGGGATATGATCAGTGCTTGGATCAGCACGGTAGCAGTTTGGATGGAGAGGAAGGCGGGATCTCCTTCTGAATCCTTTTGAACAGGAATGAACAATATCTTCCATGCTCAACTGTAGGTTCAGCTCCGATCCAAGCTCCACTGTGCTCCATTCCAAGCTCCACTGTGCTCCTGCTGATCACAAGAGCAAACAGGAGAATATAGCAGATGACCAGGGTCTACACTTGGGTTGTCTAAACCAGAAGTATGTGTCTTAGAAAATGATTATCCATGCCCCTGACCAGCCAGAGGCTGGTATGATGGGATGGGCAGGGAATGTGCCTGTTTATTGTTATATTTTATTCTTCCAAGTGCTTAGTAAAGTGCTGTGCACCCAGGAAGCATTCAATAAATACAACTGAGTGAACTATTGAATGAAGTATGCTGACCCTTTGGCTGCACTCTAATAATAAGTGTTACTTAATTGCTTAATATTTGCCAAGTTCTGGAGTAGATACAGTGCGATCAGATCAGACACAGTCCTTGACGGAGTTCACAGTCTAAGAGAGAAGAGAACATTATCCCCATTTTACAGAGGATACTGCGGCACAGAGAAGTTAAGTGATTTACCCGAGGTCACAACAGCAGGAAAATGGCAGAGACAGGATTAGAACTCAAGTCTCCTGGTTCCCCAGGCCTGTGCTCTTTCCACTAGACCACAGGAGAGATGATATAAGAGTTGAGCAAGGCAGTGAGGCAGCATCGTGGAGCAGGGAGAGGTAATGGGAAAAAATCCCTTTTCACAGTCCATGCTGGTCAGGGTGTGGGTCCCCGCTAAGGCCTTAACCTGTCCTTTCCTCTTGAGGGTTTATCTACATCATATCACCCCTGGGCATTACCTAAGGAAAGCAAGCAGGAAGGAGTGGTTGGGGATGGGTGATTTCCAGAGAGACAGTTATCTGTACAGGAAATGAGGCAAACAGCTAAACCAAATCAATCCATCAGTCAATCAATCAGTCATATTTATTGAGTGTTTACTGTGTGTAGATCACTGTATGGCATTTGCTTAGCACTTACTATGCACCAGGCACTGTTCTAAGCACTTGGGAGAGCACAATATAATAGAATTGGAAGACACGTACCCTCCCCATAGAGAGCGAGGGGAGAAGAGAACTAGCATCTTCCCAACATAGGACCTCCACAAGACCCTGTCGTTAACTAAATCCTAGTTCCTAAGGCTGCTGTTCAGTTTTGTGGCACCCCACTATAGTAATCAAAAACCCTTCTTGACACCTCCCTGGTAGGAGGAAATCAGCTTCTCGCAAGATCTCCTGGCGACTGCTTTTCTTTTGCCCCAGCAGGTTCATCAGGTTCATGCATAAGGTATTTTCCCAAAGAAGGTATTGTTCCTCTAGACTACAAGCTTGCTGTGGGCAGGGAATGTGCTATGGAATGTGGGAAGAAGCGTGGCCTAGTGGGTAGATCACTGGCCTTCCCAGACTGAGCTCCCCTTCTCCCTCTACTCCCTCTACCACCCCCCCTTCACCTCTCCGCAGCTAAACCCTCTTTTCCCCCTTTCCCTCTGCTCCTCCCCCTCTCCCTTCCCATCCCCTCAGCACTGTACTCGTCCGCTCAACTGTATATATTTCCATTACCCTATTTATTTTGTTAATGAAATGTACATCGCCTTGATTCTATTTAGTTGCCATCGGTTTTTACGAGATGTTCTTCCCCTTGACTCTATTTATTGCCACTGTTCTCGTCTGTCCATCTCCCCCGATTAGACCGTAAGCCCGTCAAACGGCAGGGACTGTCTCTATCTGTTGCCGACTTGTTCATTCCAAGCGCTTAGTACAGTGCTCTGCACATAGTAAGCGCTCAATAAATACTATTGAATGAATGAATGAAGGAAGGAAGGAAGGAATGAATGGCCTGGCAGCCCCACCACTTGTCAGCTGTGTGACTGTGGGCAAGTCACTTAACTTCTCTGGGCCTAAATTCCCTCATCTGTAAAATGGGGATTAAGTGTGAGCCTTACTTGGGACAACTTGATTACCCTGTATCTACCTCAGCGCTTGGAACAGTGGTCTGCATATAGTAAGTGCTTAACAAATACCAGCATTATTATTAGTTAGGAGGATCTGGATTCTAATCCCTGCTCTGCCTCTTGTCCACTGTGTGACCCTGAGCAAGTCACTTAAATTCTCTATGCCTCAGTTACCATCATCTGTAAAATGGAGATTAATACTGTGAGCCCCATGTGGGACATGGACTGTGTCCAGCCTGATTATCTTGTATCTACCCCAATCCTTAGTACAATGCCTGGCACATAGTAAGCGCTTTGATTACTATTTTTCAGAATGTTTGCACCAACTCTGTTATATTGTACTCTCCCAAGTGCTTACTACAGTGCTCTGCACACAGTAACTGCTCAGTAAATGCAACTGATTGATTGACAAGCAGCTGCAGACAAAGAGTAGCTATTCATCATGTATCATCATAATATCAGGCAGTTTCATTTTCACCCGCTCTGTCCCCTGGCCATTATGACAAGTAGAAATTGTATGGCTTAGTGAGAAGCAGCATGGCTTAGTAGAAAGACCTTGGGCTTGAGAGTCAGAAGGATCTGGTTTCTAATCCTGAGTCTGCCACTTATCTGCTGTGTAATCTTGGGCAAGTCACTTAACTACTCTATGCCTCAGTTACTTATAAAATAAAGATTAAAACTACAAGCTCCATATGGAACATGGACTGTGTTCAATCTGAATATCTCGTATCGTCCCCCGTGTTTAGTACAGTACAGTTAAACACATAGGTGCTTATCAAATACCATAAAAAAATGGTGCTGCACACCTTTATGTCTGGCATTTCAATTTTCAGCATTCTTCTTGACACCCACTTTCTCTGCTCATGTGAACGTGGATCTAAGAAGGACACAATCAATCAATCAGTTGTATTTATTGAGTGCTTTTTGTGGGCAGAACACTGGATTAAGTGCTTAGGAGAGTACAATGCAACTGAATTTGTAGACACGTTCCATACCCACAAGGTGCTTACAATGATTCTGGAGCAAGATGAAGTGGGGGAAAATGCTTTAGGTTGGAGAAAACTTGGGATAATCCTTGCTTTAAAATCATACTGCATGCCTGGCATGTACCATGTGACATCACCATGCCCAGTATTCTCCCCTGCCAATAGTGGTCACCCTATCTAGATGCCTCCCTCAGAGAGCCCTTCTTCCTCTCTGAGGAGCCTGTGAGTTCTTCCTCTTGGCTGTCTCATCTCTCTTTCTGCCCCTTCCCAAGATTTACTGCCTCTCTCAGCAGGCAGCTATATCCTTGAACTCTGAAAACTTTCATAACGCTCGTTCAGGGATCACCCTCTTCTGGAACTGCCCACTCCCTTCAGCGTTCCATGACGGCTTGGTACACTTTGCTCTACAAGATGTTATTCAGGAGAAATCCTTCAAGATTGCATGACAATCCTGTTCTTCTTATTGGCTAATGATGGATCTTCTCCATGTTTGAAATACTAGTTTGCTCCACCTGATGAATAGGGAAGGGGGAGGCGGGACTTTCCATGAAGCCCGCAAGGAACCCAGGCTGACTGTGGGTATGTCTGTGTGTGGGTGAACCATGGATGAACCATGGAGCTGACCCCTGTGGTGGGGGGAGGGGAGGGTACCCCAGATTGGGCTGCTGCATCCAGGGCTTTCCCAGTTCATGCTGAGAGCATGGAAAACAGCAAAGTTCATGCTGAGAATGTGGAAAGCAGCAAAACCCTTGTGGGAAGCCTCATGTTTCCTTCCATTTTATTCATGAAAAATAAAAAATTCCCGTTGGCCAGCAGCTAAGTTAGGGGTAACCCCCAAATTGGGGAACTCTGGAAGCATGAGCCAGGTGTGAGAACTAGCCTGGATATGATGGGCCAGGGGTGGCAGGGTCATGAGCCGTGCTAAGCATGGGGAGGGCGGGCATCAGGCTGGTGTCATATTGCATTCATTCATTCATTCATTCATTCATTCACTCATTCAATCTTATTTATTGCGTGCTTAGTGTGTGCAGAACACTGGGAGAGCACAACAATAAATAGACACATTCCCTGCCTACAGTGAGCTTACAGTCTCATATGATTGGAAGGGAGAGTTGGTGGCATGTTGGACTGTGGTTCAACCCCTTTGCCTCGGGATTGTCATCATTATTTTATTTTATTATTTATGGTACTGGTTAAGCACTTACTATGTGCCCGGCAGTGTACTAAGCCCTGGGGTAATTACAAGCTAATCAAGCTGGACACAGTTCATGTCCCACACGAGGCTCACAGTCTTAATCTCCATTTTACAGCTGCGGTAACTGAGGTGCAGAGAAGTTAAGTGAGTCACCCAAGGTCACACAGCAGACAAGTGGCAGCGCAAGTGGGGAGGGGGGAGCGTTATTGGTGGATTCCAGAAGAACCTTAAATGGGTCAGGCAGGAATCCGGAGGTTCCAAACACAACTGAGAGAAATCTCAGATCCCCCATACCGGCTCCCAGCGGCCTCTCTTACAGCCCGACAGAGGGAGAATGAAGTGGCAGCACTAGGTCTTTCCAACTTTTAGAACATTGGAACCCCCGTGACTGTGATTGTAATCTTCCCCATGCTGCAGGTCTGCTATGCAGCCTCATCTCCTGCATAGCAGGGGATAGCGATCACACAATCAATGGTATTTATTGTTTACTGTCAGTGTGGCTCAGTGGAATGAGCCCGGGCTTGGGAGTCAGAGGTCACAGGTTCGAATCCCGGCTCTGCCACTTGTCAGCTGTGTGACTGTGGGCAAGTCACTTAACTTCTCTGTGCCTCAGTTCCTCCATCTGTAAAACAGGAATTAAGACTGTGAGCCTCACGTGGGACAACCTGATTACCCTGTATCTCCCCCAGCGCTTAGAACAGTGCCCGGCACATAGTAAGCGCTTAACAAATACGAACATTATTATTATTATTATTACTATGTTTACTGTGCACAAGACATTGTACTTAGGCTCTTGTGGTAGTACAATACAAATAGAGTTGGTTAGCACCATCTCTGCCCCCAAAGTGGATAGAGCACTGGGCTGGGAGTCTGAAGGTCTTGGATTCTAATCTCAGCGCCGCCACTTGTCAGCTGTGTGACCTTGGGCAAGTCACTTTGCTTCTCTGTGCCTCAGTTCCCTCAGCTGTAAATTGGGGATTAAGACTGTGAGACATGGACTGTGTCCAGCCTGATTATCTTGCATCTACCCCAGCACTTAGTACAGTGTCTGGTGCATAGTAAGCGTTTAACTACCATTAAGAAAAGTGCTCACAATCTAGAGATGGAGTCTACACTTGGCTGTAGACACTCCATGCACAGACCAACCTCCCTCAGGGCTGGAGAATACCAGGCATGGGGAAGCCTACCTTTAAATCTTTTAGAAGCCTGGAGAGATTGCCAAGATTTGTAATTAATAACTGTTTACCTGGAGCAGTGGGGAGTCTGAGGGCCCTGACACCAAGATATATTAATTTAATTAGCTTGACATTTACTTTTCTTCACAGCTCATCTCCTCCAAGAGGCCTTCCCAGACTGAGCTTCCCCTTTTCCCTCTGCTCCCTCTGCTCCCTCTCTGCTCCCCCTCCACCCTTTGCTTCCTCCCCCTTCCCCACTTCACCTCCCCTCAGCTAAGCACCCTTTCCCTCTGCTCCTCCCCCTCTCCCTTCCCCTCCCCTCAGCACTGTGCTCATTTGTATATATTTTTATTACCCTATTTATTTTGTTAATGAGATGTACATTCCCTTGATTCTATTTATCATGATTATGTTGTCTTGTTTTTGTCTGTCTCCCCCGATTAGACTGTAAGCCCATCACTGGGCAGGGATTGTCTCTATCTGTTGCCAAATTGTACATTCCAAGTGCTTAGTACAGTGCTCTGCACATAGTAAGTGCTCAATAAATACTATTGAATGAATGAATGTTGTCTTGGCTTTTTGTTTTTGCAATCCATTGTCTTTATCCATCTACTCTCACCTAGATTGTGAGTTCTTATGAGAAGGGGACTGTATCTGATCTCATCATTATTATCAATGATATTTCATCACCAGTGGTAATTATTGAGAGCTTACTATGTACAGAGCATTAAGCACTTGGGAAAGTACAATACAACAGAGATGGTAATAATAACAATAATAATAATAATGATAATAGTATTTGTTAAGCACTTACTATGTACCAGGCACTGTACTAAGCACTTGGGTAGTTACAAGGAATAGGGTTGGACACAGTCCCTGTCCCACATTGGGCTTGCAGCCTTAATCCCCATTTTACAGATGAGGTAACTGAGGGAAAGAGAAGTGACTTACCCAAGGTCTCACACAGCAGACAAGTGATGGATCTGGGATTAGAACCCAGGTCTTTCTGACTCCTAGGCCCGTGCTCTATCCACTAGGTCATGAGACACATTCCCTGCTCACAGAGAGCTTTACAGTCTAGAGAAATCTGTTATTTTTGTGTCTATCCCAGAGTTTATCATAGTCCTCGGTACATGGTGAACACTTAATTAAAATCATCACCAATCAGTTTGGTCCAAAGACCTCAGCTCTGGCCAGATAATGGGCACAGACCTTCTGCAGAGAGTCCCATATCCATCATTGGTGCCCTGTAGAATCTTCACAAGAGGGCCAGGATCTAAGAAAGCTGAGGCTCTCCCAAGTTCAGAGGCTGGACAACTGGCCATGTTAAATTAAGCATGTGCAGAAATTCTCTGAATTCTCAACATCGCCCATGACCAAATGCTCACTCATCACACTTGAGCCACTTTCACCCTCTCAGAAATCAGTGCAGGCCCAAAACTGGTACCAGACCATGTATGGTCCCCCGTTTACTTATCAGACATGGCTTGGGCTTGACCGAGTCCCAGAATTCTGGTCCAGTTGGGGTTAGTTGAACTAGCCCCACTCTGGGTTGAGAAATCCCCCCAACTGAATTCAGGCACATCATGGGGTGATGAGGAGAGAGATTACACTGGTCTCCTGCCAGTGGGGTCCACTTCCATGGACACATCAGGAGGTTTTGCCAAATGACTGAACTATTCAGTTACCGTGACTGCATCTCATTGTCCCCCAAACTCTCAGGGAAAGGAAGAACTCTTGCAATTGTGGATTTGGATTTGAGATTCTAGTCTTTCTTACAGTCTGGAAACCTGAACAGCCCAAAAAACCTAAAAACAAGATAGAGGAGCCTATCAGGCTCTAATCTTGGGCTTCCATCAAGCACGCACACACACACACACACACACACACACACCCAGAGTGAAAGAGAGAGAGAGAGAGAGTAGCCAACATACTTGACATAAACAGGTGATAAAAGCTGATATCAGGAATGGCGAAATTAAGAAAATAACAACACTGTTCCCAAGATTTATAGGCCAGCTAAGGCAGAGCTAAATAAGTGATAACAAACACTGATAAAAGGAACAGGGCATCAGCCATATAAACACACTGGCAACTTCAATGCTTCTGTATATTACTATGACATTGGTTTGTTTACACCGGCGTTGACCTTTTGCTCTCAAAGAACTATATTCCCATCTAGCTCCCTTTCCTTTAGCTTTACTCATCAGGAGAAAGTTGGGCAGGGCTAATTCTGATGAATAGCCTTAGCAGAAAGTCAAGTTATCCTTGACTGGATGCAGATGGCCCAGTAAAAAATGAAATCTGCCAGGAGACGCTGCCTTTATCAGTTGTAAAAGTTCAGCAGGGACTAGACTTCCTCATCCCTGGCCAGAGCAAGCTAGCCTTCTGTTTCAGCACCATATCACATACTGTCCTAATGAATTCTTGTAACACACTGCAGCCCAGATAAATATGCTTATATTAATGTTTTCTGGCAGTCTGGGGCATGGTACAGAACTCACCCTCGTGTTTGAATTCCGCTACAAGTAGACATCAAGGAATTCATGTAGCTCAGAAATCCTGACCAGAATCTCTTCAGGGCCTTGTGGTAAATTAGGTGCTTAAGAAGATGGATTAACTCTTTCAGGGTTCTAGCTTGACCTGAGGCCAGGGCATCTGGTTCTGGATGAGGTCTGAGCAGAACCAGAAGGGGACTTTATTATTTTTTATGATATTTGTTAAGTGCTTACTATGTGCCAGGCACTCTACCAAGCATTGGGGTTGATTCCAGCTAATCAGGTTGGACACAGCCCATGTTCCACATGGGGTTCACAGTCCTAATCCCCATTTTACAGGTGAGCACACAGAAGTTCAGTGATTTTCACAAGGTCATCTGGCAGACAAGTGGCAGAGACAAGATTAGAACCCAGGACCTTCTGACTCCCAGGACCGTGCTCTATCCAGGAGGCATGCTACTTCTCATACTTGGAACTTGCAACAAGGGAGAGGTTTTGCCACCCAGATACAGTGTAGTTGCCTCCTTAGTCTCCTGGGACTTGTATAAATCAACCAGTCAATCAATTAATCCTATATTTTGAGCATTTACTTTGCGCAGAGCATTGTACTAAGTGATCAGAAGAGTACAATCCATCAGAGTTGATAGACAAATTCCTTGTCTATGAGGAGTTTACAGTCTAGAGAGAGAGACAGGCAATAAAACAAATTACAGATATGTACCTAAGTGCTGTGGGGCTGAGGGTTGGGTGAATAAAGGGTGCAAATCTAGGTGCGAGGCTGATACAGGAGGGAGAGGGCGTAGGGGAAATGAGGTCCTATTCTTAGGACCTCATTCAGAACCAGATGCCCTGGCCTCAGGTCGAGCTAGAACTCTGAAAGAGTTAATCCATCCTCTTTAGCACCTAACTTACCACAAGGCCCTGAAGAGATTCTGGGCAGGATTTCTGAGTTACAAGAATTCCTTGATGCCTACTTGTAGCGGAACTCAAACTCAAGGGTGAGTACTGTAACATGCTCCAGATGGCCAGAAAACATTAATATGCCAGGGAGAGAAGAGACCGTGTCTTTTTTCTCTGTGTCTGGGGCCTGAAATCAATCAATCAAGCCATCAAATTTATTAAGTACTTACTGTGTGCAGAGCACTATGCTAAGCTCTTGGGAGAGTACAATATAACAGAGTTAGAAGACACATTCCCTGCCCACAACGGGCTTATAGTCCGTAGGAGAAACCCCAAAGTGATTTGCCAACGTCACACTACAAGTCATCAGTGGAATGAAAATGGAATCCAATGCTGTGGACAGACCAACACTCTTTCCAGAAGGCCCTCTAATGAAGCGGCTAGCAGGAGCACAGATGGTAATGTCTGACAGGCCCTCCAGCAATAGAAACTGCCCTGCCCATTTTTTTTAATGTTATTTGTGAAGGGCTTATTATATGCCAGGCACTGTACTAAGCACTGTGGCAGATACAAGATAATCAGGATGAACACAGTCCTTGTCCCACGTGGAACTCACACTCTTAATCCCCATTTTACAGATAAGGTAGCTGAGGCACAGAGAGTTAAGTGATTTGCCCATAGTCACACAGCAGACAAGTGGCAGAGCCCACATTAGAACCCAGCTCCTTCTGACGCCCAGGCCCATGTTTTATCCACTAGGCCTCACTGACACATCAGAAACCTACGTGCTGACAAAATCAGAACCCTGTAGGAAAGAACATTTCCCCCATCACATGGATCTTGTCCTAAGGAATCTAATGGTGCTTCTAGCTTCACAATTTGGGAACCAGCGTGGCCTAGTGGAAAGAGCATGAACCTGGGAGTCAGAGGACCTGGGTCCTAATCCCAACTCCCCACTTATCCTCTGTGTGATCATAGACAAGTCGCTTAACTTTCCTGTTCCTCAGTTGCCTCATCTGTATGTAGTGGATTAAGACGGTGAGCCCCGTGGGGACATGAACTGCAAACAACTTCGTATCTACCCCAGCACTTAGTACAATGCCTACCACACAGTAAGACCTTAACAAATACTATTTTTAAAAAATGTAAAAAAAGTCATGTACCAACCCATGCGGAGAATCAAGAGGCAAGAAGCAGCCTGGCTCAGTGGCAAGAGCCCGGGCTAGGGGTCAGAGGTCATGGGTTCGAATCTCCGCTCTGCCACTTGTTAGCTATGTGACTGTGGACATGTCACTTGTCATGGCATGACCATCCTTCCCGTCTCTCGGGCCCGCAATCTCGGTGTCATCTTTGACTCGTCTCTCTCATTCACCCCGCACATCCTCTCCGTTACCAAGACCTGCGGGTTTCACTTTTACAATATCGCCAAGATCCGCTTTTCCTCTCCACTCAAACGGCTACCTTACTGCTACAGGCTCTTGCTATATTCCAGCTAGACTACTGTGTCAGCCTTCTCTCTGATCTCCCTTCCTCCTCTCTCGCCCCGCTCCAGTCTATTCTTCACTCCGCTGCCCGACTCATCTTCCTGCAGAAACGCTCTGGGCATGTCACTCCCCTTCTTAAACACCTCCAGTGGTTGCCTATCAACCTCCGCTCCAAACAAAAACTCCTCACTCTAGGCTTCAAGGCTCTACATCACCTTGCCCCTTCCTACCTCTCCTCCCTTCTCTCTTTCTACCGCCCATCCCGCACGCTCCGCTCCTCTGCCGCCCACCTCCTCACCGACCCTCAGTCTCGCCTATCCCGCCATCGACCCCTGGGCCAGGTCCTCCCGCGGTCCTGGAATGCCCTCCCTCCTCACCTCCGCTAAGCTAATTCTCTTCCCCTCTTCAAAACCCTACTTAAAACTCACCTCCTCCAAGAGGCCTTCCCAGGCTAAGCTCCCCTTTTCCCTCTACTCCCTCTTCCGCCCCCCTTCACCTCTCCGCAGCTTAACCCTCTTTTCCCCCCATTTCCCTCTGCTCCTCCCCCTCTACCTTCCCCTCCCCTCGGCACCGTACTCGTCTGCTCAACTGTATATATTTTCATTACCCTATTTATTTTGTTGATGAAATGTACATCGCCTCGATTGTATTTAGTTTCCATTGTTTTTACGAGATGTTCTTCCCCTTGACTCTATTTATTGCCATTGTTCTTGTCTGTCCGTCTCCCCCGATTAGACTGTAAGCCCATCAAACGGCAGGGACTGTCTCTATCTGTTGCCGACCTGTTCATTCCAAGTGCTTAGTAGAGTGCTCTGCACATAGTAAGCGCTCAGTAAATACTATTGAATGAACTTAACTTCTCTGTGCCTCAGTTACCTCATCTGTAAAATGAGAATTAACTGTGAGCCTCACATGGGACAACGTGATTACCCTGTATCTACCCCAGTGCTTAGAACAGTGCTCTGCACATAGTAAGTGCTTAACAAATACCAACATTATTATTATTATTATTATTAGGAAAACCATCTGTGATTTGCCACCTAGTGGTTAAAATTTACTAAGCTCGAAGGATCTTCGAAATTTTCCAGAGTCATGGGGTTCAACTGCAGGTATGTGGGCCTCACAGAACCCAGAGTGTTGATTCTAGTGGCCTAAAAGCTTTTCTCATAATGGCATGCTGGTACCATGGGGTCTGCCTCTCTCCCAAGCAGGGCCCCGGGGACACGACAGGCAGAGGAATCCCATTCTTCCAATTTCCCAGTTGGCTCTCCCAGTCTCCCAGCTGGGTCTCTTACTCTGCCCCCTCCCCAGCAGAGAATGCCAACTCCCCGAAGACAGCAAAGCTTCTCCCTCCAGAGTGGATGGCGGTAGAGCACAAGATAGTTCTTGTGACTCCAGGAGGGCCTCTTACAGACTAATGGAGAGAAAGATTGAGAACTAGAATGTCAGGAAAAGGGTAAAAAGGGAATTGAGAAAGGCGGAAAGAACTGAATAATGAGTAAATTTAAAAAAGGAGACTAGAGAGTGGGTCAGATGAGTAGAACAAGCTTAAGGACATTAGAAAGTAAGTGAAACCAGTGGGTAATCCGGTCCAGAATTACTGAGTTTAGACTGGGGAAAAAACTGCTGCTGAATAGATTGAGCCTAAGAATGACAGCTTCCGATGACATTCTGTCCTAGCTGGAAGAGTTCTCTGGAACAGCAGGATGCTGCACTTTAAAAAAGAATTGACCTTGAACCTTCAAAATATATTTCTTAATTTTCCCTTTCATCTTTGAAAGGCTGGTCTGATGTTAACTCCTTTAGAAAGTTCCGGCCTTTAATGCAAAATATTGGATCACGACCCACTTTACACATGACCTGATGACAATCAAGTCAGTGAGGAGAAGCACATCTCACTCTTCAGATCCCCTTGGATCCTTTCTCCTTTTCAGGCTCTTTTAGAGATTTAAGGAATGTTCTTTGTCATGGGAGAAGCGGGTGCCATTTCTAGATTTCCTTAGGCATTACTGCACTTCAGGGCCAAAAGAGCAGCCTAAGATCCAGAGGAAAATATGCTCTTGTCTTTATTAACTGTGGGGTTTCTGCCCTGAATGTGAATGTTAATACTGGGTCAATCCAATGGGTCATGAAGGAGCAGTGGGAAGATTCCACCCTGGACACCAAAACTCAGAACTGCTGAGCACCAAGGTGAAGCTTGACAGACTCCGCTAGTTCCTGCCCAGTGTTTCTCATTCCCGTCAGAAGCCTCCATCTGTGCTTCTCCATTCACCAGCAACATCTCAGAGCAGCTAAAGGACAGATGACAATCTTCTCAGGGAAAAGCCACTTAGCTCAACAAATCTGTCCTGCTTTGAGTTTCTCTCAGCCCCACCCCTGGCTTTGTCACTTTCTTTCAATCCCCCTTTGCCCCATAAAACCATCTCCATGTCTTTTAAACACACTTTACCGTTTGCTTCTTTGACCTTCCTTGGCAAGTCATTGCTTGTGTTTACCAATCGTTCAGCTTGCAGACCCCACTTTTTACACTTAATTGCTTAATTGTGAGGCCATGCTAAATGATTTTTTTTGACAATTCAGGAAGGCTGGTTCCCAGATTTCATGTCCTCTGTTTCCTTCTTAACTTTAAAAACTCACATAATCATCTCTCCAGCCTTTCTTTAATGTCCTCCTTACAGAAAGAGATGCTAAAGATTATAACCCACCTTGATCAGTAAGCCAAGAAATCATTCATGTGCCCCAATCCTTCTGCAAACATTCCTTCGCTGCCTTGGAGGGCTAGTCAGGGGACACAGGGGCACAAAATTCCTGCAGGCCTGGCAACTTGCCCAAGGCCCTTTCTTCTGTGCTGAACTGTACTCTCCCAAGCACTTGGCCCATTGCTTTACACACAGTAAGCACTCAATAAATACCAATGATTTGTCCATTGGTGGACCCTGCACGGCCAATTTGACAGCTCTTACCTCTGCTGGTGCCATTTGGATAATAACTGGGATATTTTGTTTTGCTGTCTGTCTCCCTCTTATAGATTGTGAGCCAGTTGTTGGGCAGCGATTGTCTCTATCTGTTGCCGAATTGTACATTCCAAGTACTTAGTACAGTGCTCTGCACACAGTAAGTGCTCAATAAATACGATTGAATGAATAAATGTGCCAAGTGCTGCATTAAGTGCTGAGGTAGATATGAGACACAGTCCCTGTCCCACATGGGGGTTACAGTCAGAACAGCTATTTAATCCCTATTTTACAGGTGAGGAAACTGAGACACAGAGAAGTTAAGTGACTTGTTCAAGGTCATGCAGAAGGCAAATGGCAGAGCTGGGATTAAGTCCTCTGATTCCTAGGCCTGTGGTCTTTCCACTAAGCCACAATGCATCCCTGGGGTTGAGTAGCCAAATGCCTCTTCAACACTTCTGTATCACCTAACCAGTTGAGTTTTCCCAACCCACCATGCATTTAGGTATCTATCGTTGCACTCTATTGCTTTTACACTCCCACTTCTTCCCTTGTCTAAAAATTATTTCAGTCTCTGCCTCTTCTGCTAGACTGTAAGCACTTTGAGGGCAGAGATCTTAACTACTAACTCTACTATACTTTCCCAAGCACTTAGTGCAGTGTTCTGCTTACAGTAGATACTCAGTAAATGCTCTGGATTGATTAACTGATTAGGCGTATCAGCTGCTGTTCCTCCTCACCAGTCCAAGTTCCTCTGGCAGACCAGTCAACAAGAGAGACGTCCATTCGTCAGGAGCGTTCTACCTGTAGGATAAAAGGAGAGTGGAAGGAGGGGGAGACCAGAGGAAAGGGAAGCAATAAAGTCTTCCACAGGAGTAGGAAACCTCTATGCCCATGTCTGCTGCAAAGAACCTGGGGAGCGGCATAATCTGTACACCATTTCATCTGATGATGCTGTGGTAACAAAGAAAGTATAGTCTAATGGCAGATTATTTCACAGAGGAGAATCCAGAGGGAATCCATGACTCCCATTCTCATTACATGCAAATTTTTCCTCTCGATGGGAGTTGGAAAATGGAAGGATTGGTCCTGGCTACAATCAGGGGTGGATCTGTGAAAACAGGTGGTGAAGGAGCCATGTATCCAGACACTCTGGCCATCTAATGCGAGGCATCAGTCAGGAGAATTAGAACTACACATCTCGCCTGGGAAGAAAGATCCAGGGAGAATGAACACAGGTGAATGTAAAACATTAAAGATGGGCAGATTTTAGGGAAAACGGGCATCTTTGGGACTGTAGTGCATGCCAGAGACAAAATTTAACTCCTTCTTACAGCCTGAAGGTTGTGGGCACTACTGAATAACCTAGAGCATCCTGGTACATAAAATTGTTTTAACTCCAAAACCTTCTCTGGTCTTGCCTAGCTGGGGACTGGTAAAGATTTCTGGCTGCTCAGAGACAGTGCCTAGGTTTTGTTCACAGCAGCAGAATGGCTTGAGTGCCAAGTTAATCAGATGGTCTGTAGGCTGAAAACAACAGTAGGTAAATCCTCGGATAATTTTGAAAACTTGACTCTTTAGGCTGAAGTTATAGCTATATCTATATAGATATGATATATTGAATATGTACACAAATAAATAAAATCTGGATTGTTTACATGCATCATTTGCTCTAAAAATTTGATTTTTGCCAGACTGAATATGAGTTTCTCCAGAGAGATGCTGTCTTCTGACAGGAAAAGATAAAACTGACTGATACCAGTGAGTCACAATATCCTGGGCTATAATTAACAGTGATGCAATATCCATCTGAAAACTGAAAGAAAAAAAGGACATGAAGTATCGACTGTTTCTCAGTTTTGAGGTTATAGCTGAACTTTAGTTCACAAAGATGACCTCTTCACGGTTATGTCCACATTTCATTAGTAGATGCTGAACATGGAAAAAAAATGTCTTTGAAGCCACTCCCAAAGTGTTTCAGAGGAAAGGGGGATGAGGAATCCACCCAACCACCTAGACATAGTTCCAAGCAGGATGGGGCTAAATTGATCGTCGTTTACCACAGCCAATGAGGACAACGAAGTAACGAAAGCCTCGTTGCAGTTTATGACGCTCTTCATTTGTCCCACTTGGTCACCTAGAAGGAATGAATGCTCTTCAACCTGCTGAACTGAGATGGAGCTCCACATCACAAATTAAATCATATTTGGTGTCCAGCCCACGACCCCCTAATCTCAAAAATACCCTTCCGGACCATTACCTCAGCTCCTAAGGCCAATCGACCTTTTCATTTTCCAGTTTTCCTGGGCTGACTTGCAATGGGAAGTAACAGTTTGCCACCTGACTCATTTTAAAAGGGGAAAGAAAAAATGCAACTTTAAGAATCTCTCACTTCTCCCCCACTCCCTTTGCCCCTGGGAATGGAACAACTCCTTCAAACCCAATATGAAATCTGATCCTGTTTTCTATGGCCGGGCAAATCCTGAGGGAGAGACCGACGAGCTGGATAAATTGTGGTCAGGACCCGGACAGGTTAACTAGTGGTCATCAATGTCGGTGGTACCTTTTTGTACTACCCCCTCCCCCACCCTCCCCGCCCACCCCCCCTCCCCCCCGCACTCCTCACCCAAAATTGGGCCTGATTGGAGAAGGCATTTGAAATCCAATACCAGCCATGAAGCAAGACAGCTGTTGAACTCTCACTTGTTTCCTTTTGAACTGTTTTAATCGAGAGCACAGTGAAAAATGCAGATTACAGTCTTAGTGTTATCGTCATTAATATTTTGCAACAGCCACGTCTGAACAGTGATGCATCTAATATTTATACACTTTCTATTTCAGTTGTCTAAGAGCAATACATTACCAGATATATATATATACACGATCATTTCAAGCAATAATAAACTCCCTTCCCCCCACGAAACTCCCAAACAATATATTTCCTCACACTATTAATGTCTTCTTTTCACATACACTTGTAGATCCAAAGTCTTTAAGTTACGTTAAGAACAATCTGTTCCTGGGGGTCATGAACCAGCCCCCTCTGCTTTTAGCTCCATTTTAATTTTTACAACTTCTTAGCCACATAACCAGTGTGGCTTTAGCATCGTAATGTCATCTGTGATTCTTTTTTCCGGATGAACAGGAGACTTTAACATCGCTGGAAAGTAAGCTGCAACAAGGTTCAAAACAAGCCCCAATCCACAAAACCCGATTTATGATTGTATGAAAAACAGGTTAACTTATCTAGTGAGTTGCTTGAAAGACTTCTGTGCAGGGAGACTGGGTTAGTATTCATTTTAGCTGCTCTGAAACAAAGAGTTTTAAAAAAGTCAATGGGAAGACCTTATTTCTCTGGCAGGAGTTGGTCTGACCTCACGGACAGCCAGTGAGAAACTAAACACCCACCTAGCCCCTCCAACCCTGAAACACAAAAAAATGCCTTATCGTCTGATTGATTTCTTGCTGTTAGTAAGTGGAAACTGTAACAAGGTTTACATTAGCAGGCACATACCCGGGTCCTGGCCTATATAACCCATGGCTGGCAATGCTGCAACGGGGGAAGGAGAAAAGAAAAATCCCTCCTCGCCAGCACCGACCCACTCTTTCGGAGGGAAAACAAAACTGCAAACCGGGTGAGCTTTTACAGCGACGCGCCAATGACCAACAAATGGATTTGACCCTTGAGTGTAAACAAACAAAGGAGAGGCGCTAGTGGCCAACCTGGACAGGATCCTACGGCTTAGTTAACTTGTCTCGAGACGTGAGCGACGACTGCCACTTCCTTCCTAAAGAGGTGGCCCCGGGAGGAGTTAAAAAGTCAGACTCTGCAGTAGTTCATAAAATGGCCCATCTGGATTGAACTGTCCCAGGGGTTTAACCCTTAAAGCGCCAGCTGGAGTTTAGTCATGTTCCTCTGGTGCATGTTGTGATGACGGACTAATTCGTCTGACCGGGCAAACTTTTTCTGACAGCTGGGCCACCGACAGCTGAAAGGCTTTTCACCTGTTGATACAATTTGCCAGTCAGAAGCATGGCTGAGGAAAGGTATAAAGTACAATACGGTACATTGTAAGCCCCGCTTCTCTCACTATCATCATCATAAAGAAACCTCTCCTTATTCCTCATCGCTCTTTTTTAAGGTGGTGGAGTTTGGTTTTTTTAGAAGGACATTTTTCAGTGGGTGGCAGGGGAGGAGCGTTTATCGAATCCTATGATGTTTGGGATAGTGTCCTGTCTGGGCATAGAGGAAACGTTATCGGCACACAGTAAAAGCTTTTCAGAGTACGGTGTGCACTTCCAGTGTGCAGTCTGGTGAGTAGAAGAAACATTTATTCAAGCAATCGGAGTGAATTTTGAAGAAATGAGCCTGCTGTATGACTTTGGGAAAGTCACAACTTCTCTGGGCCTGTTTCCTCATCTGGAA
This sequence comes from Ornithorhynchus anatinus, assembly GCF_004115215.2. Taxonomy (NCBI): domain Eukaryota; kingdom Metazoa; phylum Chordata; class Mammalia; order Monotremata; family Ornithorhynchidae; genus Ornithorhynchus; species Ornithorhynchus anatinus. The sequence goes on along the minus strand of NC_041730.1, from coordinate 42,931,713 downwards.
AATGGGGATTCAATGCCTCTTCTTCCTCCAAATTAGACTGCAAGCCCCGTGTGAGACAAGAACTGTGTCTAACCTGATTATCTTGTATCTGCCCCAGCACTTGGAACAGTGTTAGGTACCTAGTAAGCACATACTAATACTAATGATAATAATAATAATAAAATAAATTGGAGACTGTTGAATTTTGCCCATGGCTTCTAAAAGGATCTCAGCTTCCCCATTAGGGGATGACTCATCCAGGACTGATGGAAGTTCTTCCCTATCAGATTATAAGCTTCTTGAGAACAGGAAACATGCATCTTGCTTCTACCGTACTCTCCCAAGTGCCTAAAGAGGGAGACGAGAGATAAGACTCTCCCTTCAGGGATGTTAGATGAGGTTCAGTTCTGAGACTTTGGCACTGAGAACCTGCACAGAGGAATTGATTCTAGTGTTAGTGGTTTGGAAAGTGCCACTCACACTCTCTCATCCCCACCCAACATGTTCCCACTGGGGCACGGACTGTGACAGGCAAGTAGGCAGGCGGGGAGGAGTACAGGGACAAGTGCCTATGGAACCAGTCAATCAATCAATCATTATTATTATTATTATCATGGCATTTGTTAAGCACTTACTATGTAGCAGGCACTGTACTAAATGCTGGGGTGAATACAAGGAAATCCGGTTGGACACAGTCCCTGTCCCACATGGGGCTCACAGTCTCAATCCCCATTTTACAGATGAGGTAACTGAGGCCTAGAGAAGTCAAGTGACTTGCCCAAGGTCACACAGCAGACAGGTGGCAGAACCGGCATCAGAACCCATGACCTTCTGACTCCTAGGTCCCTGCTCTATCCACTACACCATTCTGCTTCCCAGTGGTATTTATTGAGCACTGACTATGTGCAGATCACTGTACTAAGCTACATGAATAACTAAACCCAGGTCCCCTGGTCCTTAGAACACTGTTCTTACCACTGTATCAACAACAGATATTTTTGTTTACACAGAATTCAAGTGTTTAATATAGTGCTTAACACTCAGTAGGCCCTCACTAAATTCCACTGAACGATCACCTGCTGAGTCCCCATTCTAGGGCATCAGGAAATGGGTTACATCATGAGAAGCAGTGTGGCTTAGTGGATAGAGAACAGGTCTGGAAGTCAAAAGGACTTGAGTTCGAATCCCAGCTCCACCACATGTCCGCTGTGTGACCTTAGGAAAGTCACTTCACTTCTCTGTGCTTCAGTTACCTCAACTATAAACTGTAAGCCCATCAAAGGGCAGGGACTGTCTCTATCTGTTACCGATTTGTACATTCCAAGCGCTTAGTACAGTGCTCTGCACATAGTAAGTGCTCAATAGATACTATTGAATGAATGAATGAATAAAATGGGGATGAAAGCTGTGAGTCCTACGTGGGACAGGGTCTGTGTCCAGTCTGATTAACTTGTATCTACCCCAGCAATTAGAACAGTACTTGGTTCATAGTAAGCTTAACAAGTACCATTAATTATTATTTTGAGGGGAGAGGAAGTAATAAACTTGCTTTCTGGCTCTGATTATTTTAGGTGTAAGCTGTACTAGAAGTTGAAGAAAGGTTATTGAGCATGCTTAATGGACTGGCTAGAGTCCAGGTGTTCAGGACAGAGGGAAGAAGCAGGGAGCTCCAAAAGTGAATTCTGGCTCATAAGAGAGACTTTACCATGCTCCCCTGTGGGGCAGCTCTATTCCTGCATCAATGCCACCCAGCCAGTTGCCACATTCTAACACCTAGGAATGCCCAAATTCTCCTGTAATTTCTATTCAGCATGGCCTGGCGAATAGAGCTTAGGCCTGGTAATCAGAAGGACCTGGATTCTTATCCCAGCTCTGCCACTGGTTTGCTGTGTGACCCTTGGCAAGTCACTTCACTTCTCTGTGCCTCAGTTCCCTCAGCTATAAAAAGGGGATTAACTCTGTGAGCCCCATGTGGGACAAAGACTATGTCCAACCCTATTTGCTTGTATATATCCTAGGGCTTAGTACAGTGCCTGGCACATAGTAAGCACTTAATAAATACCAAAGTTAGTGTTAGTATTAACCCAAAAATAAAGCATGTGCACTAGGATCTGTAGAAGCTGCCAATCTGCAAGTCCCAAGCCCTAAACCTGGAAGTTCAGCTGAACCAAATTCAGAAGAACAGTCCATGTCAACTATCTTGGATTGCATAAGGAAAATCACCACAAGGTTCTGAAAGAGCACCTCTGCTCACCAAACAACCTTGGATTCCCTCAGTGTATACACACCCTTCACCTAGGAACAGCTGGGGCTCAGCAAGTGATTCCTTTCTCGAAATTTTCTGAATTGGGGTGTGAGAAAATTCATGTTAGGGAGCCAGGCCATTTTCAAGATTGGTTAAGGAAACCTAAGAGAAATCTAGAAAAATGTAACCCATTCCCCCCAAACCTATACCCATTCCTTACTGCCCTTCCCTCTCCCCATCGGTATTTCCCCCTATTTCCCCTCCCCATCCCCACCCCCACCCCCAGGGAATATAATCGGGGACAAGCCACCTTTCATACTTTCATCCTGGCCAGCTGCAAGGCTGAGAAAAGGAAGCAGATCAGGGTGGTGGCTAAACTTTCTTTGGAAATGACTCGATAGTATTCCTAAATAATGAGAGCTAGAGGGTGAATTGGATCCTTTTCTGCTGAGGTTTTTGTTGGAGTTCATGAGAATGAGCAGACTGATTTGAGGTCTAAAACCATAGCATCATTCAAGCTTCCAAAATGGAAGATGACAAGGAAACGTTTTTTCTCCCCTGGGACCCAGCCCTTTATAATTTCTTTCAGCGTTTCTTCTAAAGCTGACCCATCCTGAAACTCTTCTAAAACTCTCAATACCCACTCTAGTCACAATAAACTATCAGCACGAGTCAAGAAAATAATGAAAAATAAATGTGAAGAAAAGTTTACGCACTTGTTTTACCTGTATGAGTCCTGGTGTGGGTTTTCAGGTGATCAGACCGTGAGAACTTTCTCTGGCAGGTTTTGCACTGGAATGGTTTTACCCCTAAAAAGATAAAGAGAGTCATTTCCCTAATTCCAGTGCTCTTTGGCAGGATAGGGGACCCTGTATTTGTTTTCCAGTTTTCCCAAGTCAGCTCTTTTCTAACAGTTACTGTAATAGCCTCCTCACTTGGTATGCCTACATCTACCAGAAACCAGGGAGCAGATGACTCGGAAGAACCAAGAATGCTCATCGTCTCTTTTCCCAAATACATTCATCCTGACTCCCACAGTGGAAGCAAAAACTGGAAGCTTTTAAGCCTGGGAACCATAGCCCGAAAGAGTGAATCAATATTCCATTGTTGTAGGCCCTCCTACTCCCATTCCCCCTTTCTCCTTTGTATGTGCCACGCTCCCAGTGGACTGAAAGTGGAACATTATTGTTTTGTGGTTGCAAGGGGAATTTCAGAGAGAGGAGAAGGCAATCTATGAGATGGTTCTTGGTTTCCCTTGGTCAAAAGAAGAAAAGCCCACGGAAATAAAAAGCTGTAATAGAAAAGCAAAATGGAAGTCTGAAAGAAAAAGACAAAGTGTTCTGTGAAATAGTCCCAATTATCTATTCAAACACACCTGTGTGTCTTCTTTGATGTCTTTTGAGTTGATCTGAACGAGAGAACCTTCGTTCGCAATCTTTGAAATCGCACTGGTACGGCTTCTCACCTTAAAGAAGATACAGGATGATTTGTAAATGCAGGGAGAAGAGTGACAGGAAGTAATGCACTGAGGAGCTTTGTTCTATCAAAAATGGTCTCCGAGTGATTTCTGGGGCCAAGCAGTGATGGGAGATTCCTCAGTAATGTTGATCCTGGAGATGGGGAATGGGGGTCTCTGAAAAGTTCTGAGGTGGTGGCAGGAACAGGGTGGCATTGATCTTTTCCTAGCTGAAGGATATATCTTCTTACTATTAACTTGCTGATCTTGATTTACTATGCTCGAGGCAGTCAAGCCTTTTAATGATGATGATGACAATAATAATAATAATAATGATAGTAATGATGATGATTATGTTTGTTAAGCACTTTGTGTCAAGCACCATGTTTAACACTGGGACAGATAAAAATAATTAGGTTCTACATAGGGCTCCAAGTCTAAGTAGGAGGAATAACAGGTATTGAATTCCCATTTTGCAGATGAGGGAACTGCGACACAGAGAAGTTAAGTGACTTGCCTAAGGTCACACAGCAGACAAGTGACAGAGCAGGGATTAGAATCCAGGTCCTCTGACTGCCAGGCCTATGCTCTTTTCATTAGGCTATGCTGCTTACTTGAGAGTAGAGGTCATATCTATTTAGTGCTCTACTGCAGGAGGTATTCAGTAAATACCATTGATTGATTAGGTATTCTTTCAAGTGTCCCCAGTGGAAAGCCCACTTTTAAACTGAACGGGCATGAGTAGATACTATGGAGACAAAACCATGCAGATCCACTGCCTCAAAGCCTGACCCAGACAGCCTTAGGTTTGCACTTACTTGGGACCAGTTTCCTTGCTGTATCTGTATTTCAAATTGGGTCCACTCCAGCAGCTGCCAATGTGGCTAGTAATAATTGATGATGATGATGGTGGTGGCATTTAGTAAGTACTTACTATGTGCCAAGGACTATGCTAAGTGAGGGGCTGAGATCAGATACAGTTCCTCTTGTGCAAGGAGCTCACATTCTAGCTCAGTCCCATTTTACAGATGAGGAAACTGAGGCCTAGAGTGGTTTAAGTTGATTTGCTCAAGGTCCATTTTCTATAGCTCTCTTCCTTCCCTGTACTCTCTTTCCATAGCCTTGTCCTGTCTTTGCCTTAGAACAAACAGTAAACCCCAACTTAAATCTTTGCTCCTTCCCATCTTCCCCTGTTTCTCACCTCTCAACTCTCCTGCTTCCAACCACTGGCTCAGGCATGTTTCCCTGGCCTAGAACTCCCACCCCATCAAAATCCTTCAGACCTCAACTTCCCCCATCTTCAAAGTCCTCTTGAAATTTCCATCAGTTTTAGGAAGGCTTCCCTGATTCATTCACAAAAAACACAATTACATGAACCAGGCTTATCACTTTAAATATTTCATTCCTCTCCTCAGTACTTGAGCATATATGTGCACTTCAATTTGCACATGCAATAATTTAATTCAACTTTTCCATCCTGATATATTTGGTCTCCCTCCTGCTCTGTTTGTAAATTATTAGTGTCTACCTCCATTAGACTGTAAATTCATGTATTCTTGCCAAAAGCATCTCTCCCCACCTTGCCCCCCATCCATGATTCTATTGAATCCTCCCAAGTACTTGGTATATTACTTCACTTTCAGCAAATTCTCAATAAACAGTATTGATGATGATAATTGATTAAAAAGCACTTCGATAAATCACTCAGTGGTATTTAATGTGAATTTATTGTATGTACAGCATTGTAGTATGTGCTTGGGAGAGTTCTTAGTACAGTGCTAAATGCTTAGTACAGTACTCTGCACACAGTTAGTGCTCAATAAATATCATTGAATGAATGAATGCACACTAGGAAGAAGAGAAATGCCCTTTCAAGGAGAATTATCTAAAATTCAAATAAGAAACTAGCCCGTTTTTCTAAACCGGGAGCAGGTTGTTCTCTAAAGGCCTTAATATGAAACTGAATAGCCAAGCTTTTAACCATTCTGTTCTTGATGGCCTTTGGTTATAGGCTTACTGTAACAAATTTGTTACTTAATGTGGAAAGGGTAAAAGAAAGATATTTTCACTTTGGCAAAATTTCCTCCTAAACAGCTATAGGGATGAAACCAGTCTCCCATACTGAATGTTCAGTGAGCTGACCAGAAATGTTTCTTGGAGGCTTATTCATGCTATTCTCCCAAAGATCAGATCATGTCCCTTTTCGCAAAGCCCTTACTTTCATCTTAAACCAGATATTCATATCCCCACTGTTCTCAGAGCTCCACAACCACAAGTTCACGTCCTCTCCCTGCGATATACAAAGAGGCCCAGGAAACCAAGGGGATTTGTTCCTCTCCCCGCAATGTACAAAGAGGCCCAGGAAAACCAAGGGGATTTGTTTAACACATTTGAATGTATTAACTACTTAGCTTGTTTTACTCTCATTACATCTTATGAGGTAGGGATAGGCACAGAGAGGTTAAGTGACTTGCACAAGGTGACCCAGTTGATATGGGAGAATTGGGCCCCAGAACCCAGGTCCTAAAACTCCCACTAGACCACCCCCCCCCCAACCAAGCCTCTTAGGTACAAGATGCTCCCATTCCCAGAACTGAACTTGGGGTAATGGGGACGGAGGAACAGAGTGATTACGCTAAGAACTGGACAAGGAGAAAAAGCTTCAGGAAAGGTTTTGGCTTTCACATATCAGTGAGAGAGATGATTTTGCAAGGGCTTTCCACAAAGTCTTACCTCAGCATGGAAACTCTAGCCCCCAAGAAATAGAAACTTTGGCCAGATCAAGTCTAGGAAATCTGCCACAGAAGCAGACAACCACAAGAGGTCTTTCCATCTCCTTTCTGGAATCCCCTGTCAGTATTTTCAGGAAACAACAAAACTTTCTTATGGCATTTTTCATGTAACCATGGAAACCCCCCAAGATAAGTCTCTGCTTTTAGCCATAAGATTACTGTATTAATTATGGGAGCTAAAGATGAGACTGGTCTGTTGGTAATTTACTTAGTCAGTGCTCTCATCTCAGTCTTTGGACTAAAGTCCTGTGAGCCATTCAGCGGGAAGACAACATGGGTCTCTTAGTGAACCCAAAGCTCATAAAACTGTTCGCTAATCCCTCTCCCTGCTGAATACAACTGTTTCCTGAGGGATGTTTTCTTTACGGTTTTACAACCCAGTTTTTAATGCCAGGGCTCTCTTCCCTCAAAGAGCCCAATGCCACCTTTTCTTTTCCTTAAAAACATAAAAATATTAGCTATGCTGGTATTTTACAGCCCTCTAGACTATAACCTCTTTGTGGATAGGGAACATATCTACCAACTCTGCTAGATTGTATTTTCCAAAATGCTGAATATGAGGCTCTGTGCACCGTAAGTGCTCAATAAATAAGATTGATTGATTGATGGATGGTCTGCCCAGCCCAGGATTCTGTTTCCAACACTGCCACTAAATTCCACTTTGAAGAACAGTGTGATGATGGTTGCCCTTCTTTTTACCCTACTCATGGCTATGGATGTTCCATCTAACATCACTACATTTCTCTCTACATCTCTAACTTTCCTTTTTCTAGCCCATTATGAACCCTCTTGTCCTTGAATTAATCCTTAAACTTCATTCTCCAACTCTTACTTTCTCTGGGGCTATTTTCTTCTTTGGTGCAATTTCTAAATTCCATCTCAGTTATATATTCTCTGTATCCCCCCCAAATATTCCTTGAAGTTATCTTCTAACCTGGGTGGGGTTAAACAAAAATTTCTCTTCTCCTATAATTTGGGATTATATTCCTGAAAAGCACTGTATAGAGGAAAACCTATACTCTAATATGCATATCTGACTAAAGTTTTGCACATTCACACAACTGTTTCTTCTAATATCTCAGTGCACATTGTTGGAAGAATGTATTCTAATTTCCTAAGGGTTCCCTTCACAGTGAGTAATGAAAGCACACATTACTGAAGCACTGGATGTTTCATACAGAAATGTAATGTTACCTACCCTTTCCCCTTGATCCTTAAATTGAATGCTTGCATTGGTGCCCGCAGGACAACTTCTCACATGTGTTTTGACAGGAAAAACCACACTAAATCTTAGGACCACAGGGCTGAAAAGGACCTCAGTTAATCTACCCCATTCCTCTCTCCTTAATGGGAAAACTCAACCGACTTGAACAGACAACTATCCCTCTTGTCTTAAAACAAAACCCATCTGAATTTCCACAGTACCCATCAGCAATCCATTTTAGAACCCACAGCTTAAATACTTTTATACAAATGTAATTCTCCTTTTCGATTTCTTTCTAAATCTTTCTGTGATTTAAAACCCCTTTCCCTGCTTGTCCTTTGTGGAGATCCCTTGTCCTACAGTCCCTCTTCACAAACGTGCAGCAGGGCATAGTAGAAAAACATGGGCCTAGGAGTCGGAGGGCCTGGGTTCTAATCCTGACTCTGCCACTTGCCTACTAGGTGATCTTGGGCAAGTCATTTAACTTCTCTTTGCTTCAGTTTCCTCATCTGTAAAAGAGGGATTCAAATGTATTGTACTTTCCCAAGTCCTTAGTTCAGTGTTCAATAAGTACCATTGATCGACTAATTGAAAACCTGTTCTCCTTTACACTTAGGGTGTGAGCTCCATGTGAGACAGGCTCAGTGTCCAATCTGATTACCTGGAATCTACCCTAGCACTAAGAGCAGTATTTGGCACATGGTGAGCGCTTAACAAATATGACCATCAATCAATCATTTGTATTTATTAAGAGCTTACTGTGTGCAGAGAACTGTACTAAGCACTTGGGAGAGTACAACAGAGTTGGTAGACACATTCCCTGCCCACAACAAGCTCACAGTCTAGAGGGGGAGGTAGAGGTTAATATAAATAAATTACTGATATCTATGTAAGTGCTGTGGGAGGGGTGAATAAATGGAGCATGTCAGGGTGGCACAGAAGGGAGTGGGAAAAAAGGAAATGAGGGTCCAGACAGGGAAGACCTCTGAAAGGATCAGGGAAGACCTCTTAGAGGAGGTGTGCCTTCAATAAGGCTTTGAAGGTGGGGAGAGTAATTGTCTTGTCTTGTTCCCATTGCAGCGCAGCAAAGCAGTGTGGCCTAATGGAAAGAAACAGGACCCGGAAGACAGAGGACCTGGATTCTAATCTTGGCTCTGCCACTAGCCTGTTGGGGGCCCTTGGACAAGTCACTTAACTTCTCTGTGCCTCAAATTCCTTATCAGTAAACTGAGAATTATAAGCCTCTAACTTGGAACACCCTCCCTCTTCATATCCGACAGACAATTACACTGGAGTTCTTAAGGAATGGGGAACGTAAGACCTTACTCTCCCAAGTGCTTAATACAGTGCTATACACACAGTAAGTGCTCAATAAATACAATGGAATGAATGAATGAATATTTCTGTAGAAAAATAATCCTGGCTAGATGCAGGATGTGGGCAAGAGGTCGGTGGCGAGATAGACGAGATAAGGGCTTGGGAGAATACAACAGAGTTGGTGGCCATGTCCTTTGCCCACAAGACGCTTACAGTCTAGAGGGAGGGAGCCCTACTCACCGGTGTGCTTCCTGCTGTGCATCTGTAGGTGGGATAATTTAAAGTAGCGCTTGTTGCAGCCAGGGTATGCACACATGAAAGGACGCTTCTCGTTTGTCTCTGTAGCTGACCGGACGATGGTTGGGGCTACTCCTGGCACCCGTCGGACATCCTGCAATGATAATGGAATTTGTTAAGTGCTTACTATGAGCCAAGCACTGTACTCTGCTTGGTAGATACAAGATAATCAGATCTGACACAGCCTTCCAGGCCCACATAGGGCTCACGGTCTAAGTAGGAGGGAGTAGGATTATAATTCCCAGTTTATTGAGAAGGAATTTGAGGCACAGAGAAGTTAAGTGACTTGTCCAAGGCCCCCCAACAGGCTAGTGGCAGAGCCAAGATTAGAATCCAGGTCCTCTGTCTTCCAGGTCCTGGTTCTTTTCATTAGGCCACAGTGCTTTGCTGCGCTGCAATGGGAACAAGACATGACCGAGAGAGGTGTATATGGAGTGAAGTTGGAATAAATTTGCTTAGAAAACACGCTATGACCAGCAGGCTGTTTCCTAGGAAAGCGGGGGTGGCTTACCCCATAAATGTCAATAATATACACATCTTACATCTGCTTGGCTAGCATGAGCAAAAGGGGGGAATTCTGTATTATACTGTTAGAAATCTTGCTCTCGACTTTGGGTTTGAGACAGTGTGCCTGGAAGAACCAGGGGGAAGTAGTTTGTGCCCAGAGCTGGTTGGTTCAGGGCAATTGCCCCAGGTCTGTGTCAGTGCAGCAGAGCTGCTTTATGTGGGACCAAATCCAGCCTCAGACCAATATCTCCAGGGGCTCGTTCTAGAGAGGAGTGATTTAACGGAGGAATTACTGCACTGGCAGCCTCACCAGGCAACCTGCCCTAGAACCCTCCGGTTCGGAAAAGTGCTGAGCTGCCTTGTACTTTGACTTTGGAAGCATGGATTATTTGTAACCAGTGCATTTGTTTCTTAGGGATGAGAAATTACTTGGTGTTCAGACAAAAGGACATCACCAGAAACGTTAATCAGGAGGACATCTCCCTCAGTGTGCAAGCGGGTTCTCATGTAACAGGTGGCTGAGGCAAAGCCAAATCTAGGTCACTGATTATCAATCAATAGAATTTACTTATTGAGCACTTATTGCATGCAGAGCACTGTACTAAGTGCTTAGGAAAATACAATGCAAAAGAGTTAGTAAACATAATAATAATAATTACGTATGTGTTAAATGCTTATTATGTGCCAGGCACTGTACTAAGCGCTGGGGTGGATACAAGCTCCAGCTTCTAGACTATGAGCCCGTTGTTGGGTAGAAATTGTCTCTATATGTTGCCGAATTGTACTTTCCAAGCACTTAGAACAGTGCTCTGCACACAGTAAGCTCTCAATAAATAAAATTGAATGAATAAATGAATACAAGCAAATCGGGTTGGACACAGTTCCTGTCCTACCTAGGGCTCACAGTTTCAATCCCCATTTTACAAATGGCGGAATTGAGACACAGAGAAGTGACTTGCCCTAAGTCACACAGCAGACAAGTGGCAGAGCTTAATAGTAGAGAATAAGAATATTTACATAAGGATTGTGAGGTTTGAGTATCAAAGGACTTAAGTGGTGTTTAAGTCATTATTAAACACCAAGCACGGCAAGAGTCATTAGAACAAGTCAGGAATGCTTAGACTTAGTAAGCATGCCCTCATGTCACAATCAGTGAGCGAGTTGGGAAAATCACAGTTGGTGCATCCCAATCTTCAGAAGTTGGCATCTATCTCCTGCACCCCTTAGCCTTTTCTGAGGTGATCATTTCCTCACTTTAAGCTTTCCAAGGCAGGTTTCGCTAGTGTAACTCCCCTAGACTTTTGGACACCTTTCCCCACCGTGGTCACGCCGCAATGTCCACCCCACCTCTATCAGCCTCCCGTGGCAGGCAGAGCATCTGCCCTGACCGGCATGAATCGTAGTGTTTTGGGGGGCCTCCAGTAGACAAAGGAAGCTTGCTGGGTGGGAAGAGCCAGGACTTTGCAGGATGCATCTTGATTTGAGTCACAGAAGGAGCATTTATGTTGGATTCCAGTGGAGTAGGAAACTAGCTTATCTCGGGGGTTCCTTGATGTCAGAAGGAGACCTATAATTAGTAGCAGATTACCGCATCCCCAGTACGGGGAACCAAAAAAACCTAATGGGGAGGGAAATAATAATAGTTCTTCCCTCCATACAATACTCACTTGTATTCCCCTGAAGACCCCATGTGTGTGTATTCTATACTGGGCCCCATAGAGCATGGGGGCTGTGTGGCTATCGTTGTCGTATCCTGTCGCATGGCTGAAACACAAAAACAGAGAACAATGCATGAAGTTTCCCTCACGGTTTGAATGCCCAGATCTCCTCACAAAAGGAGGTTATCTCTTCCTTTGGACACAAAATGAAGACACTCGACTACCAGATACTGTTGGAGAGCAAACTGTTAGGGAACGGGCTGGTGATGGGGAAAGGGGAGAAGAGAAGGGTAATGGGTCTTGGGTTGGCATGGTGAGTTCCTTCTCCAATCGCCGCTTCAAACTGGCAAGAAGCAGGCAGAACAGGGGTCAAGTCTTGGGATCCGACATCAGACCAAGCTGAGAAAACTCAAAGGAGAAGTTTCAGGGCAGGCAGGCGAGCCGTTTCTCCACCACGCTGAAGAGCCAGCCGTGCTAATATCTCAGGAATGAGCAGAATGCCTCCAGCTCCACGTTAAGTGCACTGGATTTTTGTCAGCACCTCATGACTCAGATATTACCAGATAGCACTGAGAAAGTGATGACATTTACAAGAATGGCTGTCATGTCCTCGGGAGGAAGGATTACAGATCGGCATCCCAGCTCCACTTAACCCACGTATCGGTTGGCGAGATTAGTTTAACTCTTTGTATCCAGTTTGTCCTGGACACGACAGGGATCGTGAAAAATAAATGTGGGGTTTGTTGAGTGTTTACTATGTGCCAAGCAACGTGGACTTGTGGATTGAGAAGCAGCATGGCTCAGTGGAAAGAGTCCGGGCTTGGGAGTCAGAGGTCATGGGTTCGAATCCCTGCTCTGCCGTTTGTCAGCTGTGTCACTTCACTTCTCTGGGCCTCAGTTCCCTGACCTATAAAATGGGGATTAAGACTGTGAGCCTCATGTGGGACAACCTGATTACCCTGTATCTACCCCAGCACTTAAAACAGTGCCCTGCACATAGTAAACGCTTAACAAATACCAACATTATTATTATTATAGAGAACGAGCCTGGGAGTGGATATGCCACTTGTCTGCTGTGTAATCTTGGGTAAGTCACTTCACTTCTCTGTGCCTCAGTTACCTCATCTGCGAAATGGGGATTAAGACTATGAGAGCCATCTGGGACAGGGAATGTGTCCAACCTGATTAGCTTATATCTACCCTAGCACCTAGAACAGTACTTGGCACACAATAAGCATTTAACAAATACCATCATTATTATTATTAACTCTCTGTTTTCCATTACTTCAAGTCAGGTTCAACCCAGAAAAAGAGATCACCTCTGTGAGGCAGAGAAGAACAGCATGAAGCAGCTTGGCCAGTGGATAGAGCATAGGCCTGGGAGTCAGAAGGACCTGGATTCTAATCCCAGATCCACCACTAGTCTGCTGTGTAACCTTGAGCAATTCATTTCACTTCTGTGGGCTTCGGTTACCTCATCTGTAACATGGGGATAAAGGCTGTGAGTCCCATTTGAGACAGGAAGTGTCCAACCTGATTAGCTTGTATCTACTGCAGCACCTGGTATAAAATAAGTGCTTAATAGATTCCATATAAAAAAAACAACACAGAACAGCAAGCTTGTTAAGAAAACCTGTAGAATAAGAGTCCCTGGAGAGAAGCCACCCATCTCTGAAAGATCTGCCCAGGAGGGATGCCAAGAGAATGGTAGCTGATGCCAACATTGACTTCATTATGTTGGAAAGAGAATGGCCAGGGCTGACAGCCCTAGGCCAGAGTATTCTTCGAAGTGCATTTTTCTGGGGTCAAGTTCCTCCCGTGATCTGATTCTGCATTAGGCAGAGAGCACCCTCGTGGCAATCCAACACTTGTGAGGAAAGCCCTGTGGATGTGGGGAAATCTTTGTGGAGCCAAATATCACTAAGCTCGTTCCAGAGTCTGCCTGAGGAACGCTCGAAGCTAGCATGTCCTTCTATTTGAAAGGCTGCATTCACTGTGCCAGCAAACAGTGCCAGTAACTAGTCCCATGCTCGATAATCAATTTTTTTTTTATCATTTACTGTGTGCACAGCATTGGACTAAGCATTTGGGAGAGTACAGTGTAACAAAGTTGGTAGACACATTCCCTGCCTACAGTGAGTTTACATTCTAGAGGGGGAGACAAACATTAAAACAAATGAATTGTCGATATGCATATAAGGGCTGTGGGGCTGAGGGAGGGGTGAATAAAGGGTGTAAATCCAATTGCAAAGTCTCACAGAAGGGTGTGGGAGAAGAGGAAATGAGGGTTTAGTTAGAGTTAAATTGGGAGATTTTGATTCTTGGATTTGGCACTTATTTATACCTACCCAGGGCACAGTTACATATATATATATTGTATTCCCAATTGTGCATTCAATTCGATGGATTATGCATTTATAAATATTGTCATGTTTGCCTCTCCCATTAGAATGTCAGCTCTTTCTACTCAGAGAAAGTGTCACTTCTGTTTTCCAATTGTTTAATACAATGTATAGATTGTAAACTTCTTGAACGCAGGGATCCTGCCTGGCAAGTGTATTGTATTGTACTCTCCCTAAACAGTTAGTACAGTGGTCTGCACACAGTAACACTCAATAAGTGTCACTGAGTGATTGACTGCATCCAGTATATGCTCAATAAATACTATTTCTATTATTACTATGACTGCAACAACTATTACTATTATTATTTTCCATCATCGCTTTATTTAGTTAACCACCCTTTAAGAGGAATGGATAGCGTTCACACCTTCTGATGTTGTTCTTATTCTTTTGCTTCTATTTCTGAATTCTATTGTCAGGCTCCGTTGCCATGACCCTAGGTGGAGAAATGCTATGCTTTCATACAAAAAGCAACAAAAAGTTGCAATCTGAACACAGAAAGGTCAAAAGAACTACGTATTAAGTTGTGCAAGCTTTTTCGGCTAAAAAGTCAAGGAGGAGCTTGGAAAAATCAAGCTGATTGGCCATCTTTGAGGCCAATCAGAGGGCACCCAGAAACACCACCATATGGTCAAAATCTCCATCACCGTGGGGCAAACTCAATAATTTCATCCTGATCTTGAGCCAGTCCCATGTTATTCAAACAACTTTTAATCAATCAATCTACAATGAATTAATCAAAGTGCTGTACGAAGTACTTAGGACACCACAGTGAAGACGGAAGACAGGATCCCTGTAGTCAAGGAGATGACAATCTAAAGGGGGAGACAGACATAAAATATTTTACAAATAAGAGAAGTGCTCAGAATTGGATATTCAGTCCATGACAGATGAGTAGTACAGCTGCAATAATGTATTTCTATTGAGTCACAGAGGTTCAACAATAAGGAACCAATTTTGTGTTTACTCAGCAGTAAAATGGAAGCACTAGCCATCTCCGGTCTATAGGAGAGGTAGCGTAGCCTAGTGGAAAGAGCAGAGAAATGGGAAGTTGGGAAGAGCTGTGGTCTGACAGATCTATCAGTCAATCGGTGGTATTTACTGAGTGCTTACTCTGTCCAGAGTACAATTCTACGCACTAGGGAGCATGCAATTTAACAGAATTGGGGGACATGTCCCCTGCCCACAACTGGCTTATAGACTAGAGGGGGGAAAGCAAGTGCTATTGTTTGGGTTCCTGCACTCAATCATCTGGGGTGCATCTGTCAAGCCAGTCTCACTGGAACGAAGCTGCTTGGCATGTAGAGTGTAGGAAACAGTTCCACTCTGGACAGCAAGAACAAAAGAAATGTGTTTCAAGATTTGCTACATTCCAATCAAAAGAGAAAAGGGGAACAGCAAAAGACAAACATAACATAGTCTGAAAAAACTGACTGGAAAAGTAGCTCGACCTAGTGGAAAGAGCACAGAGCTCGGTGTCAGAGGACCTGGGTTCTATCCCAGCTCTGCCACTTTCCTTCTGGATAACCTTGACTAAGTCACTTGACTTCTCTGTGCCTCAGTTTCCTTATCTGTAAAAAGGGGATTCCAATTCCTGTTCTCCCTCCTACTTAGACTGGGAGGACCATTCAGGACAGGGATTGTGTCCGACCTGATTATCTTGTATCTACCCCAGTGCTTAACAGTGTTTGGCATGTAGTATGCACTTAACATATACCACAATTATTAGTATTAAAAACCCGAGGATGGTACCCAATCAAAAATTCCTTTCTGCACAGAGACGACCCCATGGTTTCAGTCCAACGCAGACTGTATCATAGCTCTGAGGATTCCCCATTCCTATACATCGCAGTGAAAAAGAGACAGGACACATTAATCTTGCTGAGAAGTCTTTGTATTTGTAATTGATTTTAAACAAACAGTGATTTCCTGTGTGACCCGGCCCATTTTTATGTTCGTGTGTATGCAGATTGCTTCTGGAGAGAGCTGATGTGCCAGAGGGCGCGTTTTCTCTTCCCATACTAGTGAAAATAAATTCAACCAAAGCAGTTATCAGCACAGCGTACTTTCAGAGATTCAGTTTCCAGCCACAGTCTGACCCCATCTGGAGCCTATGTTTTCCAAGACAGCTGAAGATTGGAAGGAGAAGCTGCTACACAAAAGTCTATCCTGAGAAACTGGAAAAAGGAACCTGGTTTTCTGTACAACATGAATTGTTAATCCTCTACATTGTCACATCAGGTGCCTTCCGCATAAGCCCAAGAGATACTTTATGCTTGGAAAGTAGCTCTTTAAGAAATGATTCATTTGGATATTCTGCAGAGCAAATGGAGATTAATAAAACGATTGGAGGTTTTACAGATGAGAAAAAACAGAACAGAACCAAAGTATTAATATGAAAGGTTTTAAAAGAAAGAATCCTTTGAAAGTGAATAGCATTGGAAGTGAATATTCAGAAGGGAAACTCCTTACTTTGCACTTTCTCTCACTCTCTCTCCTCCCCTCTCTTTCTGTCACTCTCCCTCTCTCTTTGGCCCTGTCCCTCTCTCTTACCTTCTGTTTCTGACTGAGAGAGGGGTTGTCACCTTAACAAGCCACTCTTAACAAGCCACCAGCACCCATTAGAATGATGGGTGTTTTCTGTCGCCTTCCCTCCCCTCCACATCACATTCTGAGGAATGTGAACCTGGGGGAGATACCAACTTGTAGATGGTTCCTGCAAATGGACTGTGCCCTCTGACCTTCCTCTCCTCACAGGTAAGGTTTCGGTTGTTGGTTTTGGTTGCTGGTTTGGGTCTTCCAAAATGATTTGGGGAAAGTGTAACAATGGGGGCAAAGGTTATTTCAAGAAGCTCTGAAAAGCCCCCACCCTGAGTCCTCTCCAGCCTGAAATGTGTAGAGCCGGGATTAGAACGCAGATCCTCTCATTCTTCTAGGCTATGCTGCTCTTTCCCGAATTTAGTACAAGCTGTTCAACTACCTCTCATCACCCTGACATAGAATAGACCCAAAACTGCCAGGTGCCTTAACTTTTTCTCTCTCTGTGTTTTTGGAAAGACTCTGAAAAAACTCATTCTACGAAATCAAAATCATCCAGGGATTTACATGGGGAAATGCCGATTTTTCTCACCAATCTATCAAGTAAAACTATAAAATGAAAATGAGAACCCTGGATTTCTGCAAGATGAGCAGCAAGTTCAGTATGGAGGCAAGGGCAATCTGGCTGATGATTTCCTAGAAAGTTAGAAAAGTTCAGGGACTGTCAAATACAGTATGGCTGTATGAAATTGCTGGTATCATTAGGGACACTTACATTGACATGCACATTTTCATCCATGCATCTTGAAAAAAAGCAAATAACTCAAGGCACTTCAGTGTATGTTTGATTCAACATTCATTTTAATCACTCTCATTTTTGCTGCTTTGTAATATTAACATAGCATATGATAGAGAGCATCCACTCTCCTCAACCCCTGAAAAACTCCTACGCTTTGTTGTCTAGGATATAAGCCCCAAGATTTAAAGCACTGCCAAGGTTACCCTGCCTTCAGAAGATATCTCATAGTACTCAGTAATAATAAAATGAAAATTAGATTTTTTATTAAGCCCTTACTAGTAGATACAAGATAACCAGGTATCACAAGGGGTTTGCAGTCTAAGTAGGAGAATAGGCATTGAATCCTATGAGGGAAATGAGGAAACTGAGGAAGAGAGAAGTCAATTTACTTGCCCAAGGTCACCCAGAAGTTAGTGGAGAAGCCAGGATTAGGACCCCAGTCCTCTTACCCCCAGACCCAAGCTCTTTCCACTAGGGCACACTGCTTCTCTACTGCTTCAGTACTGTTCAACTCTATGGCATGGAGTGCCAAGTCATATAAATACTAATGAGGGTGGTGGCATTTGGTAAGCACTTACTATGTGCCAAGTCCTGCACTAAACGCTGGGTAGATGCAAGTTAACTAGGATGGACACATTCTCTGCCCTTCACTGGGTTGACAGCCTAATCAGGAGGAAACCAGAGCTCAGAGAAGTTAAGCGACTTGCCCAAAGTCACATAGCAGGCAAGTGTCTGAGCTGGGATTAGAAGCCAAGTCGTCTGACTCCGAGGTCAAGCTCTTTTCATAAGGCTACATCGCTTCTCCAGTCTCAGGAATATTTACTGTGTCATCACTCCAGTCAGGTTATCAGAGCTACATGTGGGGAGAGCAGCAGTCAGGCTACACTCAGCAAAACTTGACCGCTAAAATTAACCGCTAAAATTAACCACACTTTGGTAGCGTCTTCTTCTCTGGGGGAGCAGGGCTCACTGGAGATGGCAGGACATAGCTGCCCTGTATTTTCCTTTGGGAAAACTACTCTGAGTTTTTAGGAATATCCTAAAGAAAGAGGTCAGATTCACAGTCAAAGGAAGCAAATACCCCTTTCTGAAAGGAATCCAACATGCAGAAACATCACTTGCTCCAACTGTTTTGACTAAGATGGAAGTTGAAAGAGGAAACTGATGGCCCGTGTGGTTGTTCCCCCTGCTACTTATAAGAAGGCATTTGCATTTCCTATTCCCAGATTTCTGAATGAGATGGATTCCCTTGGACACTGCTCAATTGGAGAGAAAGAGTAAGTGATGACACTGCTCACAGGGCTGGAGAAATAGGGAAGGGCACGGGCCCGGCAGTCAGAAGGACCTGGGTTCGAAACCAGGCTCTGCCACTTGACTGTGTGACCTTGGGAAAGTCAGCTCACTTCTCTGTTCTTCGGTTCCCTCATCTGTAAAATGGGGATTAAAACCAAGAGCCCCATGTGGGACAAGGACTGTGACCAACCTGATTAGCTCTTATCTGCCCCAGCACTTAGTAGAGTGACTGGCACATAGTAAGCGCTTAACAAATACCAGTAAAAAAAGAAAAACTTTTCTGCCAAAAGGCAGAGCAGAAGATCCCCAACTCCCTCACACCCTGAAACATGAGAGCATCAGAAATGTCACTGCTAGGGCAGAACAATGGTCCAACTGGGGTGATGGCCTAATGCAACTGGTCCTCAGCCCCCAAAAAGGGACAAGGAGGGTTCAAAGTTTAGGTAAAGGAAGCAGATGTTCCCAGTTAGTGGTGGATTGGCCCAGGGAAGCTGTTGTGACTGGGTTTACACTCAGTGCAAGGCCAGAAAGTTCAACGGCAGCACCTACACATTTTGGCGAAGAGGGAGAAGAGCTAGGGAAGAGCAAGAACAAGGTGGAAGTTAATTCAGGTCTCTGAGAGCCAGATGAATGGAGGGGCTCTCAGCTCTAACTTATAGATTGACTTCCTCACCTTATACCAAAGAACTCAGTCTTCCTTCTCTTACACATGGTATACAGCCTTAAAGCAAGTCTCAGGAAAGAAAGAAATACAGGCCAGACGGAACTCCCGATGATTGTTGTATTTGAAGAGATGCAAAGAGTTCTATTTTGGGAAATGCAAAGTGTAGTTGTCACTCAAAGGTTTTGCACCTGTAGAATATGCAAGGTGCTCTGCTAAGTGCTGGCTGATAGCAAGAGACTCAATTGGGTCACAGGCCCTGGCCCTACTCTAAGTGGGGAGTCCGGGTTCGTACAGCAATAAGGAAATAAAACCCAACATTAAGAATCTGATCTAACCAACAGACCCAACTTCCAACTGTTCAAAATAGCAACAGTTAAACATGTAATCGACAAACCATACATAGCGAGGGGAGTTTTCAGTCCCCTCACCTCTCCGGGCAGCCATTCCCAAACCTTCCTCATGGTTTAAAGGTTGGATAGGAGTTTCTGCCTGCCTGTGGCTTGGCTCCCAAGAAGTGCAAAGAAGGCAGTGGCCCCAGCGAGTTCCCCATAGACCCTGGTGTCCTGATGGCCCTGAAGCCTGGTTGTATGGGTAAGCACGTACTGCCTGCCCTCTTGCAGAGGGCAGAGTAGTGGTCCCATGGTATCAGGAAGGAGAATGATCCGCTTCCATGACGTCCGGGAAAATGCCTGTCAGTATTCCTGGGGCTCTCCTTCCTCCACCTTCATGCTGCAGCCTGAGTATGAGCCCCTGAAGGATCCCATGAACAGGCCATCTATTTTAAAGATGTAAATCTCTTGGACGGGGACCTTATGTTCAGAGCGCCTGGGGATGAAGGTGCTGGGCTGTGCATTGTAACTCTCAGCCAGAGAAGACAGATAACTATTTTGGCTCTGATTCCCACTGATGAGACCATGTCTAGCACTGACTTTCTACAGATTCTACAATCTTGGCCTCACCGCTCCTTTCAGCTTTGTTTTTACCATAGATCATTCATCTTGAGTCTTTATTTTTCCTTTCAAGCATCCCCAGGTCAAATACTTTACACTCCTAACAGTCTGTGAACTTCTTGGACCAGCAAAGAGCCCATTCATTTTGCTCGGCACTCCTTTAATATTTCTATTGTGTCCAATTTCCCCCTCCCTCTCTGCGTCCCCAGAGAATAACCTCTTCCTCGTTTTAATAACTTGGCCCTTGGTCAAGGTTGATGTGTTTCTCCATTTTGCAGGATATTTTCTCCAGAAGAGACAAAACAGTGTCTAATCCAGCAGTTTGAGTCTTTTAATGGAGAACCAGTGAAAGGAAATCGGCAGCCATAAAGGAATGGGGGAAAAAGGACCAGAAAGCAAACAGCCCTGTGCATAATCACTCAAAGTAGGGACCCAGCGCTTTGAAGGGGACTCTCCCCCCTCACCCATCTCCTTCCCCAAATAGAGCTGCTTGCCAGGCCTACTTCATTTTGTTGGGGGTGAGGAGGGGGTTGGAGGAGAGGGGAGGGAGAGGCCGCAACTTAAAACTAAAGCAGTTTCTTCTACTTTAAATAGTTTGAGTCTTTGGAGTTATGGGGAAACCAAAGTGATTTTCTTGTTTGGTACACTCTTATCCTTTGCAGCCCTTGGAGCTCAACTTGAAGGCAGAGAAGGGAGGGTTAAACTCAGGTATCCTTCCTTTGAGGTCACACACTAGCTCAGGTCCTGGTGAATGAGCATGGTAGCATATGGGTGGTTGATAGTGGGGAAGTGGCAGTGATGGAGATTGGCAGAAGGAGAGAAACTAAGATCAGAGCCTACCCCCAAAATTATCTGCCTGCTTGGTATATTTCTTCTGTCTAGATGGTGCTTTAAAAATAGTTTTGCAAGCCAAACAATTACTGTTTTGAACAAACCCCAAATTCCTTGTTTTTCTAACTGACAACTCATACACTTTGCCTCCAAACTCAGCTCAACTTCAAAGTTTATAATTTATAACAACTATGGTACTTGTTAAACACTTACTATGTGCCAAATACTGTGTTAAGCACTGGGGTGGTCACAGCATAATCAGATCGGACACACTCCTTTCCCCACATGGGGCTCACAGTCTAAGAGAGAGGGAGAATAGTTATTAAATCCCCATTTTACAGGAGAGGAAACTGAGGTGCAGAGAAGTCTCAAGTTCACGTATCAGGCATGTGTGTTTGTTCCCTCTATTTATACATAATTCTTGTCTGTCTCTCCCAGTAGATTATAAATTCCTTGTGGACAGGAAATGCGGATTTTTCTTCTATGGTTCTCTCCCAAGCACTTAGTACAGTGCTTTGCACTTAGTAGGTGCTCAATAAATACTAAAGATAGACAGATCGATTGATTTTGATATGCTAGGGAAAAGTGACTTCTCCTTTCACTCCGGGTTTCCACAATTTCAACCTTTCTTCTTGAGACAACCAGTGGAAGCTAGCGTTCCCTGACCCTGTCCTCCCCTTTGAGGCTTCTCACCTTTCCCTTAGGCTTTCTACAAAATATCAGAAGAAGTGTTGCCAAGCTTTGTATCACAGGACTGAGTCTCCACCATTCCTGGGCCAATTCCTTGAATATCCCGGACTGTTGGATTTGTTGCTGGAATTCACTGTGCTGCAAAGATACTTTCTAGTGCCTCATTTTTTAAAAGTTTAGAAGAATATAAAAATGGCACATTTTCAGACAAGAAAGGGAGGCCTGCTGAGAAATCCGGGGCAACTGAGAAAGTCATTAAAATGTCTATGTGTTGATA
This sequence comes from Ornithorhynchus anatinus, assembly GCF_004115215.2. NCBI lineage: Eukaryota > Metazoa > Chordata > Mammalia > Monotremata > Ornithorhynchidae > Ornithorhynchus > Ornithorhynchus anatinus. The sequence goes on along the minus strand of NC_041730.1, from coordinate 42,909,814 downwards.
TTTCTTGCCCCCCAAAATTTGCCTCGCTGTAGGAGTGACTTTTGGAGAATTATCAGATTCTGCACCTTAGTGGTGGAAACCACTCATCACTGCCAAAACTGCTACAGCCAAATCTGATTGACCTTTTCTCCAAATGCAGATAGCTGAACAACAGAAACTCTACGAACTTTTCTCTGCCAACTGCAAATAGACCCAAATAGTGAGGGGCTATTTTTAATTCTCATCCTCCAACTTACAAAATCCAAGGAAATTGCCTCAGGGATAAATCTTCAGAAGCAGCACGGGGTAGTGGATAGAGCATGGGACCGGGAATCAGAAGGTCATGAGTCCTAATCCTGCCTCCACCACTACTCTGCTGTGTGACCCTGGGCAAATCACTTAACTTCTCGGTGCCTCATTTACCTCATCTGTAAAAAATGGGGATTAAAAGTGCGATCCCAATGTGAGACAGGGACAGTGTCCAACTTGATTAACTTGTATCTACCCCAGTGCTTAGAATAGTGCTTGGCACATAGTAAGTGCTTAACAAGTACCATAATTATTATTAGTAGTAGTAATAAATAATAATATTATTATTCTCTAGTTAACTAAATGCTACATTTCACAGTGAGAAGAACTGCAGCTCCCTCCCAAATTATTGACAACTTTACACAGCCGTGGCTTTCCCATTTTACTCCACCCCCAGGTCCTGTGTGCCTAGAATCTTATTGAGAGCTTACAGTGTGCAGAGCAGCCAATTAAGCACTTGGGAGGGTACAACAGAGTAAGTAGGCATGGTCCCTTGCTCTTATGGATCTTTCAGTCTAGATGGAGAAACAGACATTAAAATAAATTACAGGTAGGAAAAGCAACTGAGATAAGGATATATACATAAGTGCTGTGGGTGGGAGTGGGTGTAAGGACTCAATCAATTGCATAGGTGATCAGTTGGGAGGGAAATAAGAATGGGAGAGGAGGGAAGAGTCAGGGAAGACTTCCTGGAGGAGAGGAGATTTTAGTAGGGCTTTGAAGATAGGGTGAGTGGTGTTCTGTCAGACATACGTGTATATATCTATGATTCTATTTATCTTGATGATATCTACGCCAGACTACTTGTTTTGTTCTGTTTTGCTTTGCTGTCTGTTTAGATTGTGAGCCCGTTATTGGGCAGGGATTGTCTCTATCTGTTGCTGAATTGTACATTCCAAGTGCTTATTACAGTGCTCTGCACATAGTAAGCGCTCAATAAATACTATTGAATTGAATTAAATGAATGACCATAAAGGAGGAGGGCCATCCAGTTGATGGTGAGAGAGATGAGAGTGAGACATGGTGGGTATGTTGGTATTAGAGAGGTAAAATGCATGAGCTGAATTGTAGTGGGAGAGAAGTGAGGTTAGGTAGCGGGGAAAGAGTTGATAGAGTGCCTCCAAGTGAATAGTGAGGAATTTCTGCTGGAAGTCACGATGGATGACCAATTACTGGAGGTTTCAGAGGAGTGGGAAGATGTTCTCAAAGTGATTGTTTTAGAAAAATGATATGGGTAGCAGAGCTGGTATGGATTGGAGTGGGGAGAGGCTGAGGCAGGGAGGTCAAAAAGGGATTTCAATCTTCTTCATTGATTGCTGCCACACCCCACATCCTTGGCAGTTGCCACCACAGGTTTCCAGCTGAACTTTTTTCTTACTTTTAATAGTACTTGAATGAAAGGAGAAGATTTAATAGTATTTAAAAGCATGAAAAGAGAAGAATGACCGGTTGGAGAGGAGGAGGGACTGAAGTTGGGGTGTAGCCAAACTGGGGCGGGAAGAGGAGAAGAGGGATAAGGCAAGAAAAGGCAGAAAGAGGCTGGGTTTATGGTGGAAGGAGGTGCCAGGATGCTCTATGATGGAGCCCAAGAGTGATCGAGCTTGGAGGTGGCAAGGGCAAAACGGGCAATGGGAGGGAGAGCTTGGTGGTGAGAGGTGCCATAATGATAACTCAATAAATAGGATCCTCCCCGGCAAGACTGTAAGCTCGTTATGGGCAGGGAATGTGTCTATTGTTATACTGTACTGTCCCAAATGCTTAATACTGTGTTCTGCACACAGTAAGTGCTCAATAAATATGATTGAATGAATGAATGAAAGGAAGGAGTGGGGCAGAAAGGGGATTCTGGTGCTGGGCCCTGGGGCCAAGGTAAACTGCAGACAGGAAAAGAGAATCATCAGACCATCAGAACACAGGGCAGTGGGGTGAGAAGAAATATGAGATTCAGCAGGTCCTGGGAGACAAACAATGTCATCAGTGTTAAAAGTGAGCAGAGAAGGAGAGGGGATGAGAGCTCTGCAGAATGAGGGCAAAATGGGGAAAATATCCTGTAATCGGAGAAGCAAGGGTAAAGATGGAAGGACAGGATTCTGTTGGTTTGGAGGCATAGTCCCAGCAAACGCCAAGCACTCTTCACTAGGATCTACCAGAACCTGGAGATAACTCTGCTTCAGAGAGTACTGGGTCAAGCTGCTGAACCAAATAGAGTCTAATCACTAACTTCTTTCATTATCCCAAGCACTTAGTACAGTGGTCAGCACACAGTAAGCACTCAATAAATGCCACTTATTGATTCACCAGGTAGAGAGCTACGGTTCACTCCTTAGGGAGTAGCTTTTCCTGCCAACCAGGGTCACCACACATTTGCTTTTTCTTCTTCTTGGCGGTGGGTGACAGTGGGTGACCTATCCTCACACAGATCATTCACTTCTGTGTTTTCCTAGAACAGAAGCCTTCAGCCAATCTGACCAGGACATTTTTTCAAGCACCTACAGCTTGAACAATCCATTTATTATCATCACAGTGGAAATATTACTTGGATTTCATACACTTTGAGTAGGCATATTAGCCTAAGTGATTAATCTTTGCTCTTAAAGTCACTTTTAAATATTAAAGTGTATGGGAAAGTCAGTTCAAGGAACAATAGATTCTCTCTGGTTAACGCAAGCATTTAGAGTAAAGCAAAGGCTACATGAAAGGCTACATGGGTGCACTGGACAAAAAAACAACTCAGTTTACATTTCTGAAACATGAAAACGCCATGCACGCTCGCATATGCCACAAATATGCAACCCACAAAAGCCACGAGCCACTAAAAGTTCAGCATCTGAAGCAGCATAGAGCTAAATATCTATTTTCCCACTTCTTTTTCGATAAGCTTATGCCCATGACCCTAATGTACGACTTAAACAAGTGTAGCCAACTTTGATAGCACAACCACATAGAAAAAAGTTACAGGAGGATAAACCTTACCCTTTCAATGTGGCTCCCAAGTTCATTTGGTTCCATGTCATGCATTCAAGCTGGGAGGTCATTTGATATAAATTGTCACTGTTGGAAAAATATTCAGAATTAGAACTGATATCAGTTCAACAAATTACATTGTTCTCTAAGAGAATAACAGCAGTTTCATTTCTCTGCAAAGCAAAACTTTCCACCAACCGCTTTCAAAAGTGGCATCACATAATGGCACTAAATAAATTTCTCATTAACCTGGTGGTCCATACACTACAGTCCCTTGAGAGGCAAAATGGAGAGGTAAGAAAGAGAGAGAGAGAGAGTGCGCAAAAGAGGGAGGATAGCCATTTCTAGGTATTTTTAAACATTAGAGAATCAAGCATGCAATTTCTAAAGAGAGGTTTAAAAAATGTGTGGGAAAACACTGAGGGACTAACTGTTAGTGGCATACAGGCTGTGCCACTCAACATTAGTGTAAAAAGCCTGCAGATGAAAGCTGATTGAAAAGAGATGAATTATTTGTGGAAAGATCATTAGACTGTTTTAATCAAGTGGGGAGGAATCACATGGATTATGATGCCTGTGAAAATTGGGAGTGATGGGATGTTGTGTCCACAGCACACACCGCAGTGTGGAAGAAAGAAAAATGGAGTGGCTGAAGGATGAATTATCCCCTCCCAACTAAAATTATTGTGTGCAGTCGCCTTGGTTCACGTGAAAGGGGCCCTGCAGGCCCCCCTTCTTAGGGCCATCCTGGAAGCTAAAAATTGGTTGAAAATTTCCAGGTTCTCAGGGAGAAGATTCACACACTCTGAGTCACGACTAGGAAACAACATCAAAGCTTCTCCATCTCTTTTGCAGCAATCTGAGCCCCTACAGGTCCCCTTTACAACTGGATGTGTTAGACTGTAGAGTTCATCTTTCTTTATTAGTATTTTTTGAAATTTCATCTTTCCTCCTACATCTGACACCAAACACTTTCCACCTTATATTTAGATTGTGAGCCCCTGGAGGACAAGGGACTGTATCTAACTCTCGCCTGTGCACCTTTTCCCAGTGCATAGTACAGTGCTCTGTATGTAGCAGACATTTAATAATTCTTAATACTACTTTGATCTCCAAGTGAGTCAGTTATGAGTCAGGAACATATTGTACCTAGGAGGTCTTGAATCTTTTCACACTCTGAAAAAATTTAGGCAAATAAGTTTGTAAAGGTCTTGAATCTTTTCACACTCTGAAAAAATTTAGGCAAATAAGTTTGTAAAGGACAGACTTAATTAAGAAATTTGAGGGAGGCTGAATTGCTGTGTTTCCCTCAAATCCTGCAAGATCTTGCTGTAGAGGAAGATTCTCTCTCTCCATATATGGCAGAGTCGGGACCAAAACCCCAACTCTGTACCTCAGTGGCATACGGGGGGAAAGATACGTTTGTGAGAGTAAATCCTGGAAATTCTTTTTTCCCACTTTCTCGCATTCCTCAAACCGGCTTCATTTGGCAATAGGGACACCAAATTTTAATTAAGAAATATTTCTGGCATGCCAACCTAAAATAGGGGCTTGAGGAGGGATTTTACAGAGGAGTGTCTGCAATTGTGGCCGCTTCAAGCCAGTGAGTGTTTACTTCATTTCCTTAGCTTGATTAATCATAGTGAAATCCATCAGACTCTTGTGTAATCACATTCAAAATGATTTTGAACTCCCTGGTGGCAGGCACACGTGATAGGGAGACAATCAGATTCCAGGAGGGAATTTTGCATAGGAAAAGCAAAGTGACTTCAAACTCCAACTATGTACGGCCTCATTTGTCAGCACCCCTGGATGCTATCATTCATCCGGATGTCTGAGGGGCTATTATGCTACTCCAATCTCCTGCATATCAATGCAGAAATGATTAGACTCTCCTGCAGGTTCCCCATTCGGAACAACATCCCGTGCTGGTCCGTGCCACCTTCATTTCGCAATTCCACAAATTCCTGCTGTAATGTTGGTGTAATTAATTCCTCCAGGACTCTGATTTTTATTAGAAGTGCCAGCCCGCTGCATTTACTGCAGGAGATTTTCTTTAACTTTCTTTCGGCTGACAGTTCATTAATAAGAGGCCTCCTCCACAATCACAACTGTTTTTTGTTCTCTCTCGCCTTTTCATCGAGCAATCCATTTATTCATCTTGTCATTAATCTAAGCCAACAGGCACTGTATTCCCCCGGGGACTCCATATTTTCATCGCTGATTTTCTTACAAATATTATTGGCCAACCAAAATCACTGAGCCAGAGGGTCAATTTTCCTGGGCATCTCTTGGGTACTACCGTACCTAACATCACTCTTGGCTTTACAACACTTGGGCCTCAGGACGGCCCTTCACAAAGGGGTGAAAGTAAAAATGTCTTTTACCTGGGCATTTCTGCCACGGAGAGGGTTTTGTGTGTGTGTGTTGAGGAGGAGGGTAGTAGAGGGCAGGGGCCTAGGGGAAGAGCAGTGGGCTCTGAGTCAGACAGTAACCAGGGAGCTGAGGCATCTTAAGGAACAGCACTGGGACACAAAAACCTATTAATTAATCAATCATATTTATTGAATGTTTAATGTGTGCAGAGCACTGTACTGCTTGAGAGAGTACAATATAATAATATAAAAGATGCATTCCCTTCCCACAACGAGCTTACAGTCTAGAGGAAAATGAAGAGTTTGAAAGGCGAGGATAGAGCACGGTCAGTATTGGCCAGAGGGGTGGCAGGACCAGGAGCCGAGGTGGTGGAGGAAGAGGGAGATTGGCATTTCTGGGGTATGAGTTGTCTAGAGCCCCCTGACCTGTCCCAGGCACCCCACAAGGCACTGATTTCATTGGTCTGGCTCAACCAGAGGCCCAGACCACTTCTCTGGGGCATTAAATAGGGGTAGGGGGATGGGCACAGGGCCAGTCTGTCTCTGGAACACACAACTGCAGCCCCTCTCCGGCCTGGGCCCACATGGAGAAATAATTCTCATATCTCTCTACATTGAGAGCTCTTTGTGGGTGGGGCACTTCATTCATTCATTCAATCATATTTATTGAGGCTTTACTGCGTGCAAAGCACTGTACTAAGCTCTTGGGAGAGTACAGTATAACAATTTTTATTCCCGGCTCATTATGAGCTTACAGTCTAGAGGGGGAGATAGACGTTAATATAAATAAATAAATTTCAAATATGTACATGAGTGCTGTGGGACTGGATACATTTCTACCAACCCTGTTAGACTGTACTCTCCCAAGAGCTTAGTACAGTGACACAGTAACTGCTCAGTAAATACAACTGATTTATCGGAAGGGCCACTCTGGGATTTCTTCTTCATTGGAGCCAAGTTCTGGCCATTCTGGTTTATTTCGAGCCCGGTCTGGTTTCCTAACGCTAGGAGTTTCTATAAGTGTGTAAGATCTGCTGCTAAAGGAGGGCTTGACTACAGATCACCAGGAGACGTATGAACGTAAGGGATCATCGCTACTAACCCAGCCTTCTAACCCCAGGTCCGTCCCAAGGAATAAACTCTGTCAGGCAAGAATTTCCCTACAAGGACTTGCCTCCCTCTCCCACTGTGGATTCAAAAACAGTAACCACAGGAAACCTGGCCCAGTGAAAGACTCCTGGACTGTCTGCAAGTGACCTTCCCATCAGGAAGAGGGAATGGGCAACAAAATATGCCACACACTTAGAGAAGATTACCCTCAGGCTACAGTGTGAGACTCCTATACATCGATGGGGGTGTAAAGCGAGGCTGGGAAGAACATCAGTTAAAGAGCTCCATCTCCATAGCGAGCTCTGCACAGGAGGCTTGGGAGGAGCCCCAGAATTCATCCCAGAGTCCACCCTGTTCTGGCGGGTGTCCAGGGGCGGGAGGCCCTTGATAAGGCTGAGATCTAGGCTTTGACCACATCCTGCCTGGAGAATCAGCCTGGCTGGCCCACTCGGCCTTCCCCGTGGGAAATTAAACCCGAGAGTGACAATCACTCCTTCTGGGGAAAGGGTCATTCATTCATTCATTCATTCAATCATATTTACCAAGTAATTACTGGGAGTAGAGCACTGTACTAAGCACTTAGGAGAGTACAATATAACAATAAACAGACACATTCCCTGCCCACAGTGAGTTTACAGGGTCCAGGCCACACACTCGGAGCAAGTTAAAAATTCATGGGCTCTTATCACCACAGGCTTAACAGCTGGAACCACTGGGGAAGCTGGAAGGAGTTGAGGAGGGGCCCACTTTCTTTGTGGAAGGAGGTGATCACTGAGACATCTTCTGGGACGGATAAAATCCTTCATCGGTCAAAAAATGCAGAAGATGCTCAACATCTCACTCTGAAACCAAACTGGATGGCAGGATGAAAGGACTTAGAAATCACCAGAAATCACATTCTCAATTCAGTTCTAACGATCACCTAATTCGACCGGTCTAGAGGTGAATCTGAAACGGACTGACCAGCAGACTCTCTTAAATCATGGTTTCCTTTAAGGAAAAGTCCTTATTTTAGAAGAAAAATAAACACACTTTTTTTTTCCATGGAATAAATTTTTGAAGCTGGAGGCCCGGTGGGGAGTGGGGGAAGGAACTTCTACGGCTGGGATGAATGCACGTTGGAGTAAAATAAAAGGAAGTGAGCACTGAGTAAAATGGGAAACTTGAAAGGAAATCAGTAGTAGATCACACAGAGTTTGTTTTGGCCTGAATGCGGAATTACCGATCTCCAGACCTCTGCACAAAAACAGCCATAAGATGGGATGGAACACATCCACTTTGGGAAAGTGTGATTTCCAGTGAACTTGTCATCATAAATGTGTTTGCAGCTTCCACAACTTGAAGTAGAAAAGCTCATACCGCCGTCTTGGTGGCAGCAAGGTACATCCACAAACTGCTCCGAGTTACAGATTTCACAGGCAACCAAATCAAATTGTATCAATAGGGAGTAAAAAAAAGTAGGAAACATGAAGGATAGGTTGATTAGGAATACTTTGGTTTCCACAACTAGACTTTATGTGATCTTTCACATGTTTTCTGTTATTGCTCTTCTCCCCCAAGCATTAGAAAAATCCAAAGTTGAAATGTCTTTAACTCTTCATTAACTAAGGAATCTCATGCATAATTTTTTGTAAAAAAAAAAAGGCTGTGGCCAGAGACACCGGTGGGCTGGGAAACAAGTCTTTGTACTTGGTTACCTTGCACTCTCCCAAGTGCTTAGTACTGTGCTCTGCACGCATTAAATGCTCAATAAATACCATTGATTCATCGATCTCCCTCCCTTTCACTTTCTTTCTCTCTCTGACTCTCTCTTCATTCTTAATCCTGGAAAGATATCTATTTGAGAAATCTCTGCTGAGCTCTTTTAAGATTAAAACTGTACTATGCAGTATTTAGATAACTGAAATCTCTCTCCTGTTCAGAGCCTGGACCACCAAATACTAAGGATCCAGCATCTGATGACAAACCAAAGCTGAGTGAATGCTGAAATCCTCATTTTGCCTCAATGAGTGAAGAACCAAGGAATTAATGCACCAATTTTAGACTGGATTCCAACAGAAAAATAGCACTGCCTGTAAAATTCAGTTTGGGAGTAGGGAGGTGGCCAGTCAGCTGCCACCCCTTGTCTGCTGTGTGACCTTGGGCAAGTCACTTTACTTCTCTGTGCCTCAATTACCTCATCTGCACAATGGGGATTGGGACTATGAGCCCCACATAGGACAAGTACTGTGTCCAACCTGATTTGAATTTACCCATCCCAGTGTTTAATATAGTTCCTGGCACATAGTAAGTGCTTAACAAATATCACAATTATTATTAGTATTATCAGCTTCATTTATATACTTGATGCCTGATGATAAGGACCCCTCCCCAAACACACACACACACATACACACACACCCTGGTCCCTCCCACCTTAAAAGAAAATGGCAATAATAAACATCAGCTAAGCGTTCAACACATTCAGGTGACCCCGGTACCCAGAGCATTAAAGGAAGAGAAAGGGGAAATAAAGGAAAGGAGAGGAAAGTAATTTGTTTCAAAGCCGGCAGGAGGTACAGGATTAATGTCAACTGATCTGGGGGAGCCAGGGGCCAACCAAGAAAGCAGAGCATACTGTATCCCTGAGCCAGACAATGCAGAGGGAAAGAAGGTGAAGCAGGGTCAGGGGTGGTGGGAAATAAATGTAGGGGGGAATCAGGCTTCTCAAGAAGCTCAAAGCAAGAGAGGTGGACAAATGCTACCCAGAAGTGTGCCCAAACCCTGCAGGAAACGGAGAACTCTGGGGTAGATAGACAGATCTGCATGGGGGAGGCAGGGCATGCCCATGAAGATGAGAATGTTACTAAGAACTAGTAACGTCCATCATAGAGTTATTAGCAAGTCCCACCCTGGTTTTAGGTGGAGGATTGAACTGTCCTGTCCTAACAGCTGCCCCTTGGGCTCCACCCCCATTTAGGGGTGGAATTTTGGGGGACTAAGGAGAAAGGTACATGAGTGGAAGACAGGCCATGTTTTTTAAGAAAGGAAAAAGAAGTCACATTGCTTTCAGAAGATTCCAAGATCTTTGAGGGCAGGGATCGTGTTTATTAACTCTATTGCCCTGTCCCAAGAGTAAATACTCAATAGTAATATTGATTGCTTGATTCCAGGAACACCTCCCGGGACTGGGAGCTCACCCAAAACTGTTGCTTGTCAGCCAGAGGGGAACCCCTGAGCCCAATGGAGAATTGTGTTTAGGACCAGATGGGTGGGAACTAATGAGTCAATCAATCATATTTATTGAGCACTTACTGTGTGCAGAGCACTGCCCTAAGTACTTAGAAGAGAACAGTATAACAGAGTTGGTAGATATATTCCCTGCCCACAGTGAGCTGCTGCAAATCTCCCAGCCCCATCTTTCTAATCACCGATGGTAAGCAGCCAAGACAATCTCACAGCACAATACTGACTGAAAATGTTGGGCAGACTGGAATTTACCTATCATATAGAGAAAAAAGTCAGGCATCACCCCACCTTCCAGAAGAGAAGGGTTTAGAGTGAAAGAAGCTGTGTAGAAAGAGAGTCTTCCTACTCACTGCCTTCCTCTTTCCTTCTCCCTCTCCCTCCTTCCCAACAGCTAAAATTCACAGGGCCTCCAAAGTCAAATAAGACACAGATCTGGTAGAATGAGCATAGGTTCAAGAGGGAAGAGGACTGTGTTTTAATCCCAGGTCTGCCACTATCCTGCTTTGTCACTTTAGGCAACTCACGTTTTGGTTCCTTGGGCCTGCAAAATGGGAATAATAATCTCACGAGGTATGTGTGAAGGTGAAATTGGATCACTGATCTAAAGGCACTGTGGAAAAATAGAAGCATTAGATACTTTCACAGCTTTATTAAAGTAGATTCAGTGCAGGTATGAGCTAAACCCGCCTTCAAGATCCCAAACTTTTTCCTAACATATCTACTGAGATGGAATTCCTGGAGGCTAAATCCACAAATATATATATATATATACATATATATATATAAATATACATATTGCTGGATTGAAACTCTGCTGACTTGATAAAGGGGGATCCTGGGAAATCTGTGCAGAGTCAGAATGTTACCTTGAAGAGATAAAGAAAACACTTGTGCTTATTTACTCTATTGTGTTCTCCCAAGTACTTATTACGGTGTTCTGCACACAGTAAGCACTCAGTAAATACCGTTGACTGAGGTATTACAATTACAGTCCTGCCCCTGTCCTTGTTCCCCAGACAACTATTTTATCCGGTCATTGCGCTGGAATACTAAAGGTTAAATTTATTTCAACCTTCAGAGCAGAGTCTGAGACAAGGACCTTCTCAAATGGTTTTCAAAACCCTTTTTCCCTGTTTTAGACAGAAGAGAAGGGAGGGGGTCAAGGATTTCATGGAGGAAACAAATAGACGATTAAACAACTAAAATGAACAATTATTAATGAATTAAAGTCCCTGGGATTATCGGCCTTTGCTCTTTGCAGCCACTAATAAGCCTACCACCTTCTAATTTCGCAGGTAAGTAAGGTGCTGGCAGAAGCCTTAGAGGGCAAAGAATATCGAAAGCAATGTGCAGGTGGTGAATGTGACAACCTCTCTACCGGAGACCAAGAAGCCAGGCCAAAAAATCATCAGCCCATCTCCTCCACAGGATCCCCAGGAAAGAGCTTGGACAGTGCCAAGAGGAACTAGAGAGTGAGACTCTCACTCTCGGTTGCATTAGACAGGGCAGGTGCAAAAAAAGGTAACTGTCCAGAGCCTTAGAGGGATCACATGAATAATAATAATAATAATAATTATGTATTTGTTAAGCACTTACTCTGTGCCAAGCACTGTTCTAAATGCTGGGGTAGAAACAAGGTAATCAGGTTGACCCACCTGGGGCTCACAGTCCTAATCCTCATTTTACAGGTGAGGGAATTGAGGCATGGAAAAGTTAAGTAACTTGCCCAAAATCACACAGCTGACAAGTGGCAGAGCAGGGATTAGAACTCAGGTCCTCTGACTCCCCAGCCCGTGCTCTTTCCACGAAGCCATGCTGCTTCTCTAACATTAGCCTCTCTCCCCACTGTTGGATGAAAGTACTGAAGGGAATTGAGAACCACCGCCCCTATTTCAGCCCCACTAGCTAAAAGAGGTAGTTCAAGGCCCTTGGAATTGGTGAGCACTCCTAAAGGCCGCGGGGTTATAATATGGCCCCATACAGAAGGGTTTATCACTATATCCCTAATCTCATCTCTCAGGCAGAGATGGCAGAGACCTTAGGCAGGTGAATGCCTGGTTCATCCAGGATAAATGGGTAACTATTCTTCCTTTAAAAACCTGATGTCGAGAATGTACATCGTAGATAAGGACTATCAAGGCCATCTACCCAAGGCTGGACCACACTAGGGAAATTATTTTCTGTTGATTTTTTTTTTTTTTTGGCCTCATTTTTGGCTTCACCCTCGGAGAAGGTTGGGGCTTCAGAGAAAGTCAACATGAAGCCCGAGTCAGGCTTCAAACCACCAGGTATGAGCTCCGGGCCACCTGGCACCTTTCAGGGGCAACACTAATGGATTCCGAAAGCCACTGGGAACGCTTCTCCTGCGGGATTGCAGCTGGGAGCAAGTGCGTGGAAGAGGAAAAGAGTGACTTTAATGGTGAGAGGGGAATGAATCTGAGCACGGCGGGGTGAAAGGTCGGGGTCCTAGGTGACCGGGAGTTGAGGGGAAAAGGGGTGAAAGGGGGGAGGTGAGGAGGTGGGTTGCAGGGAGCTGGACCTACGGCCCAGCGACTCCGGGAAGCTGCATCCCCTGGGCAGACCCGAAGGCAGAGAGGGGTGCTGGCTGTCAGGACTCCAGCCAAGGAAAACGCGGATCGTTCTGCTCCCGGAGGGTCCTGAAGGTGGGTAGAGATCGGGGGCGGGATCCGGGGTGGGAATGGCCTTAGGAGAGTTGCAGAGGGGCGGGGGGCGGGGTAGGGAACACCCCACACCTCGGATCGGGCGGCGGTTCCGTCCTAATTATGTGTCCCTTTCTCTCCGGGGTTTTGAGCCTCAATTTCCAACTGTCTCCCTTTCCCTGATAGTCCTTCCCGCCTTCCCGGACCCAAACATACATGCCTACATGGACACACGCCTACATATAGGCACAGAAACACACGTCCATACGCACCCAGACCCCATGCATATGCGCAGACACACACAAATAGACATGCATACGCACGCCCGATTAGGCAGACATCCAAGCACACAGATGCACCCGTCACATGTTGCGGGTCTTCCCCGCTTCCCCCGGCTTTACTTCGAGAGAGTCTCCCGCACCAAATGGCCCGGATCCTCCACCCGGAGACCCCGTACCTTCCCCACGGTCCCTACGATACATCCATAGGTACACACACATACTCACACGTATTCACACATGCACACACGCGCGCCGAGCTCCGGGCAGAAGGACGTACAGTTCATTCATTCAATAGTATTTATCGAGCGCTTACTATGTGCAGAGCACTGTACTAAGCGCTTGGAATGTACAAGTCGGCAACAGATGGAGACAGTCCCTGCCCTTTGACGGGCTTACAGTCTAATCGGGGGAGACAGGCAGACAAGAACGATGGCAATAAATAGAGTCAAGGGGAAGAACATCTCAGAAAAATGAGGGCAAATAAATAGAATCAGGGTAATGTACATCTCATTAAACAAAATAAATAGGGCCACGAAGATAGATACAGTCGAGCGGACGAGTACAGGGCTGAGGGGGTGGGACGGGAGAGGGGGAGGAGGAGAGGGAAAGGGGGGAGAAGAAGGTTTAGCTGCGGAGAGGTGAAGGGGGGAGTAGAGGGAGTAGAGGGGGAAAGGGGAGAGCTGTTGCGGAAGAAGAACCGGACCAGGCCCCTAAGGATGGCGGCAGGGGTTGCGGTTCTTGCGGGGAGGGAGAGGCGACAAGAGGCGAGGCCTAGCGGATAACGCACGGACCTGGGACTCAGAGGACAGAGATTCCAATCCCGGCTGCCCCCGTGCCTGCTGTGTGACCTTGGACCAGTCACTTGACTTCTCTGTGCCTCTGTTACTATCAAATGGGGGTCCATTATCTGTTCTCCCTCCTACTTAGCCTCTGAGCCCCGGTGGGAGAAGGACTGAGTTTGCCCTGATTGTCTTTTATCTAGCTTAGAACAGAGCTCGACGCAGAGTAACTCGTAGTGGGCAGGGAACGTGTTTACCAACTCTGTTACACTGTACTCTCCCAAACGCTTCGTCCAGTGCTCTGCGCACAGTAAGGGCTCAGTAAATACGATTAGTTGAGAGTCACCGCTTAACCAATGCCACCCCCCCCAAAAAAAAAAAATTATCTTCCCGGGGAGTGACACTGCCGAGGCGGGGGGACTCCACGGTGCAACTCAGTGGTCCCGGACCCGGAGGAGGGGAAGGCTGTTGGGGGGGACGGGCCGGGGCCGGAGGGGCCACTGAGGCAGAAGGAAGGGCTTCTGCTTCTCTGTGAGATGCCTCGAGGAGGGGGGGAAGGACGGTCCGCCCCCCAACACATACACACACACACACACACACACACACACACACACACACTTGCTCCATGGGAGGGAGCAGGGAGAAAGGTCAAAGGCCCGGTTCCCGTTGACTCCGTCTACACAGTCCCCAGTCTCTCATTCATTCATTCATTCAATCGTATTTATTGAGCACTTACTCTGTGCAGAACACTGTACTAAACGCTGGGCATGTACAAGTCGACAACAGAGACAATCCCTGCCCAACAACGGGCTCACAGTCTAAAAGGGGGAGACGGACAGCAAAACCAAACAAGTAGTCAAGCATCAATACCAACAAAATAAATAGAATCATAGATATATACACATCATCCCCGCCACCCCCCAGAATAAACTCGATCCTCCCCCCGGTGCAGGGGTCCGGGGCTGAGAGACACAGCTCCGGCCCCCTCCCCACCGCACCCCCAAAATCCGGGACAGGCGCAAGGGGTGTGGGACCCCCAGCCCCAAGGGCAGCCAGACACCCAGATTCAAGGCCCCAGGGGCAGTCGCATAACAGTAAAAATTATTATTATTATGGTATTTGTCAAGCGCTTACTAGGTACCAAGCACCCTTTTAAGCGCAGGGGTAGATACAAGGTAATCAGGTTGTCCTACTTGAGGCTCACAGTCCTAATCCCCATTTTCCAGATGAGGTCACTGAGGCTTGCCCAAGATCACCCAGCAGACAAGCGGCGGAGCCGGGATTAGAACCCACGTCCTCCGACCGCCAAGCCCGTGCTCTTGCCACTCAGCCAGGCCTCTTCCCTTGCCCGGCCCGAGAGGACGGGGTGCCCGGGCTGGGGTCGGGAGCTGGAGCCCCCCCGGGCCCGAAACGGTTCGCTTGGAGGAGCCCCACTCCAGACCCCCGAGGGCGCGGACGCCGGATGGAGGGACCCAAACTTTGCGCGCCCCCCGCCTCTGGCTCCCACCTGAGGGTCCCCCCGCCCCCCAGCCCAGCCCAGGCCGGCCTGGCCGGCGGCTTTCCTTCCGTCATGACCTCACCGCCTCCTTCCCTTGGCGTCATCCGGGGGAGGGAGGGTCGGGGCTGGGGCCGGGGGGAGGTCAGTGCCGGTTCCTAAGCAGCCCTATCCGGGCGAGGGCGGCGCCGCCCAACAGCTCCAGAAGCTGCAGAATCAATCGAGGGAGGAGGAGGGAGGAGGAAGGTTGGGGGTTGGGGGGGACCCGCTCTGCCGGATCCCAAGGGGAAAGGGAAAGAGCTCGGGTTGACCCCGGCCTTCCCGGTGTCGGCCTCCCCGACGGGCCGGGAGGACCAGACCCGGGACGGGGGGCTGGCTGTCCCATCTGCAGGAGACTCCGGGGTGGGTCTCCTTCGGGGGGGTGACCCCAAGAGAGTGGCGAGCAGTGGTCCTCCGAAGGTGGCCCCCAGGGTGGACGAGGGGGATGGAGGATAGCGGTATGGCCCGCGGGGGCAGGGAGAGGCCGGGGTAAAGGGATGTGAAATCGTCAATCCTATCATCATCATAATAATAATGGTATTTGTTAAGCGCCTATTATGTGTCGGGCACTGTCCTAAGAGCTGGGGTTGATGCTAGATAACTGGGTTGGACTCGGCCCCCGTCCGACATAGGGCTCCCAGTCTTATTCCCCATTTTACAGATGAGGGAACTGAGGCCCAGAGAAGCGAAGTGAGTTACTCGAGGTCACACAGCAGACAAGTGGCGGAGCGAGAGCTAGAACCCATGACCTTGTGATTGGCAGGTTCGCGGTCTATCCACTAGGCCAGGCTGCTTCTCCTCGAGCCCCTCTGGCTTGTGCCCTCATGCGAGTCGAAATACACACGGGATGGGCCCACTCCTAAAGACACACGGGCTGGGCCCCCTACCCGACCACGCGCAACATTTCGCACTCACCCACAGTCATGTAGGGCGGCCCGGGAACAAGGCAACATCATAAAAGCGTGAACATTGCCTAGCCTGGATCAACGGCCGAGTCCACCCCGCGGCCCAGAACCCTCGGAGGAGCCGGGTGGTGGTTGCCCAACCGCACACCCACCCTCGCGGTGAGAAAACTGACCACCCGACCCCCTAACTTTCTCCTCCTAATTTGCCCTCTAATACTGTAGTGGGCTGTCTAATGGTGATAGCCATTATTGACCTTGAATCTATACCTCTCTTTGAATCTCTCGTCGCAGCCTCTGTTGCCGAACTGTACTTTCCAAGCGCTTAGTACAGTGCTCTGCACACAGTACACGTTCAATAAATACGATTGAAGGAATAACCGTCGGCACAGCGATGCTAGCACACGCAGCCCCCTTCGAATCATCGAGGCAGCCCCCTCCTCCCCGCAAACCGCAGCCCCCACTCACTTCGGCGACCTTGGAGGTGGCCAGTCCTTGCCCTAGACGGTGGAGCAGGGAGGGGGGCAGTAGGCAGTCTGGACCCATTGGCCATTGGGCCTGTTTTCCGGACTGAGCCGCTCCATCTTCCCGAGCAACAGCAGAGAGCCCCTCGCCCAGCTGAGCCCCTTCCCCTGCTTTAGGGCAGGACCCAGGACCCCGGACAGGGTGCAGGGCCGGAGCGCTTCGGCGGAGGAGGGAAAATGGGGAGGGGGAAAACGGCGAGGGGCTGGTGGGGGCAGGAGAGGGTGCAGAGGGGCAACCTACCTGTTGTAAGGAGTCCTGAGCAGCAGAGCCTGGCTACCTGTGCAACTGTCCGTGGGCGTGTGGCAGCCGTATACCGGGGGAGGCACCGAGTACTGCTGCTCACCTGTGGAGAGAGGGGAAGGGGTCCGCCTCAGTGTGGGGGTCCAACATAGTGAACGGGGGTGGGGGTCATAGCAACGGAATGGGGGGAGGGGGCAAGCTTTGGGAGCTCTACATTCATTCATTCATTCAATCGCATTTATTGAGCGCTGACTGTGTGCAGAGCACCGTACTAAGCGCTTGGAAAGTCCAATTCGGCACCCGGGGCCAGAAGGGCCGGGGGCGGGGCTGGAGTCAGATCGCTTCTCGCTCTGAGTGGGATTTGGGCTAAGGGTCCCCGGCCGTAGAGATAATAGTAATAATAATAATGGTATTCGTTAAGCGCTTACTTAAGCGCTGGGGTAGATACGAGGTCATCAGGTGGTCCCATACGGAGCTCACAGTCTTTAACCCCATTTTCCCGAAGAGGTCACTGAGGCACAGAAAAAGTTCAGTGGCTTGGCCTAGGTGACACAGAGGACAGGTGGCGGAGCCGGGATGAGAACGCAAATCCTCTGACTCCCAAAGCCGGGGTCTTTCCACTAATAATAATAATAATAATGTTGGTATTTGTTAAGCGCTTACTACGTGCGGAGCACTAAGAGCAGGGGAATGAGGTTGTCCAACGTGAGGCTCACAGTCTTCATCCCCATTTTACAGATGAGGGAACTGAGGCCCAGAGAAGTGAAGTGACTTGCCCACAGTCACACAGCTGACAAGGGGCAGAGTCGGGACTAAGCCACGCTGCTTCTCGATCCCCCTGCGGCTCCCGGGGCGGGGAGGGGCCCGGGGTCGCCCTCGCCCTTACCTAGCGATCCCTGCTGCCCGATGGGGTCCTCGTGTTTGAAAGAGTGGTTGGGAAACTGCGCGGCGTGGTGCGAGGGAGTGTGTCCGTAGCTGGGCGTCCCGTCAAAGGTGACCGTGCTGTAGCCTGCAGTGGACCGGAGTGAGGGGGGAGATGGACGGGGAGAGAGGTTCTTGTTAAAGGGGGCGATGGACCCCAGCCCCCCGCCCTACCCGGGCCACGGCTGTTCCCACGCCGCATCCTCTCCCTGCCCCGCGGCCCAAGGCCCCGCACCGGTCCTAGACCCCCTCGACTGGGCCGACAGGGCCGAGGGGACTGGCTGTGGTCTTGCGGGGGGTACGGGAGAAGAGGCCTGGCTGTCCAGTTTTCCCAGTTGAAGTACGAGCCATGCCCTGTTCCTTGGGTTTGCGAATGGCTTCACCGCGCCCCGGGCCAACCCTAAGGCGAGGGCGACCAAAAAACCACAGTAGTCGCCGCCGCTACCTCCTTCTCTTTCCTCTCTTCCATCACCTCCTCCTCTTCCTCTCCCCCCTCCACGCCCTCACCCCTTGTCCTCCTCCATTTCTTCTTCCCGCCCCCTCCTCTTCTGAGCACCAGGAAAGTTTTCCCCTTTTTCCCCGGAATAAATGGACGGCGGATGCGCCGGGAGAGCCCGGAGAGTCAAGCCGCCCATCCCCGCTGCTGCCCCCCGTGGGTCCCATGGCGGTTTTCCTGAAAGGGTTTGATGGGAAGAAGGGGAAATAAATCGTCTGGGCTCATCCGGCCTCTCCCTCCTCTCCTTCCCCCGAGAAAGTAGTGGCGCTCCCACCCTCTGGACCACACTGGGCCAGGCGCTGCCCAGGTTCTCTGGACCTCCGAGCAAGGCTAAAACTGTGAGCCCGTTTTGGGCAGGGAATGTGTTTGATGTTGTATTGTATTCTCCCAAGCGCCTAGTGCAGCGCTTTGCACACAGTAAGCGCTCCATAAATACGATAATAATAATAATAATGCGGGGACCGACGAGGTTTCGGCAACTGAATCTCTGTGGGCACAGCGTTCTGCACTCGGTAAGCGCTCAGTAAATGCCGTTGATTGACTGAGTGGCTAAAGAATGGGGAGGTCCGGGCTCAGGAGAAAGCCCTTCCTGGGTTTCTCCCAACTGTGTCGCGACACAGATTCCTGGAGGCTTCTCCTCGCCATCACCCGTCCATCTCTTCCCCTCTCCTCCCTTGTTTTCAGATTCATTCTCGGCGGTAAATGCGGGGAAACACAACGATGAGGACTCTGCTTCTAACCCTTCCACTGTGCCTCGTTCTCGCTTGTCCCGCCGTCGACCCCTGGCCCACGTCCTACCTCTGACCTGGAATGCCCGCGCCCGTCACATCTGCCAAACTAACACGTTTCCCCCCTTCAAAGCCCTACTGAGAGCCCACCTCCTCCAGGAGGCCTTCCCAAACCAAGCCCCCCTTTCCTCTGTTCCTCCTCCCGTCCCCATCACTCCGACTCCCTCCCTCCGCTCTAACCCCCTCCCCGCCCCATAGCACTTCTGTACCTATGTATATATTTATTATTCTATTTATTTTATCAACGATGCGCATGTATCTATAATTCTATGTATTTATATTGATGCTATTGATGCCTGTCTACTTCTTTCGTTTTTTTTTTTTGTCTGTCTCCCCCGCTTCTAGACTGTGAGCCCGTTGTTGGGTAGGGATTGTCTCTATCGGTTGCCGAAGTGTACTTTCCAAGCGCTTAGTACAGTGCCGTGCACACAGTGAGCGCTCAATAAATACGATAGAATGAATGAATGACGGATCCGCCCCGGGACAGACCGCCCCGCCTAAGAAGCCGCTCGGACGGGACACGGAACCGGTGGCTTAATTCCCTTGGGCCGCTCCCGCGCCGTCACCTGGATGTGGCGCTCAGGAAAATCCCGACGGAGACCGACCCTGTCTCTGCATTCCCGGGCTGCGGGTGACTGTGTTGATCCGTTTCCCTTCGGGGGTAATCACAGGTGCCCGAGGAGACCTCCCCCTGTTCGATGACTTGCCACTGAAAGACGGGGGTCTCCTCCGCCCCAGAGGGGCCGAGAGAATTCAGGCAAAACGAAAACTACGCATCTGCCTTTAATCAACCGGTTAACTGATGCCAAGCGCGGGGCTTCCCCTGAATTGCACCCACTGTTCATTTGACTTTGTTCAGGGAGACGCGGGTCTGTCCATATCCTATTGAAACTCCGTGGGGGAGGGCGAGTCTTCCTGGAAAAGGCTGGACTTGGGGGGTACTGGAAGGGTGGGAATACTATTTGAGTCGGGAAGGGTTGGGGGGGGGGTTGTCCTGTGCTCTCTGAGGGGACCCCACGTACCGTGGGAGGGGAAGGGGAGTCCGGGATTGCTAAGGACTCCTCGTTTCCTTCCCTCTCTTTTCCTTCCTCCAGCTCCCCGCCCGCACCAGGCCTCTCGCCCCTCCTTCATCGATCCCCTGCAAGGACCCTCGGCTGCTCATCGCGGGATAGCTTCGTCCGAACCCACCTCTGTTTCCTCCAGATCGTTCTCCAGAACCTTCTCTCCATCCCTTTCGCCATTGCCTCCAGATCCCTTTCCGATCGATTCCCCCCGGGCTCTCTCACTTCTCCATCTTTTCCAGATCCCTCTCCCCTCCTCTTCCTCTCCGACCTCAGGACCCCGCCGATGGCAGAATCATCTCCGACCCCCCGACATGGGGGGCTTAGCCTTCAGGGAACTTTCCTAGGGAAAGGGGAGTCTCTGCCACGAGGTCTCAGTCGAGCCGGAGGCTACTTGCCCTGGGAGGGGGTCTGGGGGCGGTGGGAAAGGGAAGAGAAGCCCAGGTTGGTCCCGGTCTGCCCGAAAGAGTAAACTCGTTTAGGACAGGGATCCAGTCGACCGATTTGTTGCATCCTACTCTCTCAACTCTTAGTACAGTGTTCTGCCCACAGTAAGCTCTCAGTAAATACAAGAAAGCGCTCCAGACTGTGGCCCCGTTGTCGGCAGGAAATGTCGCTCTTTATTGTTGCATCGTACTTTCCCAAGCGCTTAGTACAGTGCTCTGCACACAGTAAGCGCTTAATAAATACGATTGAATGAATGAATGAAATACCACTGATTGATCGATTGGAGCGTTGGCTTTCCCACTGGGTTCTCGGGTCAGTCCCTAGACCGAGTCCCGGAGGCGAAGCCTGCCTGCTAGGAGAGTTAACGGGGGCAGGGGCCCGGACAGGGCTCCTAGGCCCCCAATAATCCCCCCACCTCGCCCCGTTTAAATGAAAACAAGAAAAACGAATCTGTGGGTTCACCCCTAACCGTTCTTGATTGCCCGCGGGCGGCCGCAACCGAGTTTCTGGGTTTCAGCAGAGAAAAGAGGAGGCAGGGGTTGGCACCGAGGGTCATCCCCTTGGCCAGCCTCGGGTACAGGGGCTCAAGGTTCCCGGTCAGAAAGCCCGCGACCCCCTCGGTTCTGCCCCCTTTTCCGACCCAACAACAAGAGCGCAGGGTCCTTGACCCCTGGGAAGTGGGAGGCAGAAACGGTTGAACAACCGAGGGCCAGTTGGTCAGTCGGTCAGTGTCAGACTCGCTTCTTGAGGAAGGTGGGTTCCCCCGGAGGGGTGGGCCGGGGGCATTTCGAGGCCACACTTATACTCCACGGGAACTCATAAAAGCAAACAGGCACCCATACGCAGACAGGCAGACAAGCTCGCACACCGGTTTTAACCCATTTTATCCAATATTTTGTAGGGGCGGTGGGCCACACAGGGAAAGAGAGTTCCAGGGTTCCCTTCCTCGTGTCAGCTGCAGAGTGGATCCCTGCTGGCCGGGGTCTGCGGGGTCTGCGGTAACCCCGAGGGGCTCGGGGGGGACAGTGGACGGAGGGGGATAGAGTGGGAGACTCCCCCGGGCTAAAAGCATTCTGAGCTTCCTGCAAAATCTGCTGCCGAGGGAAGTGACTTGTTGCTTCCCCTCCTGATCTCTGAGGCTTCCCCTGCTCATCACCGCCCTTCTCCCCGCCTTTCCTCCCACCGCATCCCACCCTTTCCTCCCCCCGACCTCCCAGGGCCGGGAGCTGAGCCCTGGGTTTTTGACTGAAGAATCCCCCGACCCCGGGGGGTGTAGATCCTTTACGGGGGGTGAGGGGGAGGAAAGGAGGGGAGACGGGCCTTTTACTCTCCCTGGGGACTAAACCCGCGAGGGCAGAGGATCCACACGGAGCGGCCCGACCCTTCTCTGCGGGGTGGGAAAGAGGCCGGGGGGAGGGGGCTTGCTGGAGTCTCTCTGTTCCTTCCCCCGTTTCACTCCTCAGCCCCTCAGGGTGAACGCCTTGAAAGAAAACACACGCCCCTGAACAAACCCCCTCAGCCTGCTTTCGCTCAGCCCATCCCAGTCTCGGCACAGCCTCAGTTTTCCCTTCCCCTCTCCGTCGGGAATAAACAATCCCAGGTGTCTGGAGAGGCCTCTAGGTGAGGAGGGGAAGGATGGGAAAGGGCCGGGATGGTGTGGGGATTTGATTCCCCAAAGCACTGGGACCCAGGACCATGTCCTTCGGGACGACAGACTGTTACTTAGATTGTGATCCCCTTTGTGGGACAGGGACTGTGCCCCATCTGATGACCTCGTATGTACCCCAGTGCTCAGTACAGTGCTTGGCACATAGTCAGCTTCTTAACGAATACCATTATTATTATTATTACTGTGAGATGAGCCGGGGCTTCAGAAACGAGCTATTCCACGCACTGAGGTCCGGTCCATTTCGGTTTACGGTTGAGACTGGCGGCCCCCACTATCTGCACCAGGGTGGGATCCCCTCCCCGGCCCCCCAGTCCCAGATTGAGTCCCCCTCCCCGCCCCCGGCTTCTCTCCCCAGGATCCAAGCAACAAGCGAAATTCCAAAAAAGTTTCGCTCTCGGAAAAACAGTCCCCGTTTCTTACGCAAATCCTTTCCCGAGAGACGAATCGGACCAAACGAATTCTCGCTTTTCAGCAACACTGAACCAGAACTAGATTATTTCCCGAGATTTTCCCAAACGTCTTCCCCAGCACTCTACCCCGCCGCTCCCTCGGCCTAGAAATTGTCCCGCGTCTGCATGTGTCTGCTACGGGCGCGCGCATTCGGACACAAAACGTGTCGAAACCTAATCGAAACAAGCGGGAATTAGTCAATTCCTCGCAAACAGTGAGACTTTTCCTTACACAAATTTCTAAATAAAACCAAATCCACACGGTCTCTTCCTGTTAACCTCGGCCCTGCCCTAGGAGCGCTGAGGGTCGGGAAGCCCAGTAGTTTCCAGACCAGACCCTGCCTCGGAGAGAATGCGCCTTTTCCTCCAGGGTCTATGATAGTGCAGGGGCGGAGGGGGGCGCGGATCCCCGGCGGGGTAGAAGGGAAGAAGGTTATTCTATTTCGAAGCACAATTTCGAGAACTATTTCCAAGGATATCGATCAGCCACGGACCGTTCGGCGCCACCCCCATCGAGCCGGGAGCTACCGAGCTGAGGGAGAGCATCTCCAACTCCATCCTGGCTCTTGCCCACTCTGTCCAGACTCTGGCCTCACCGCCGGTTCTGTTCCAGATCTATTTCCACTCTGTCCCGAACGCTAGTTCTGTCTCGATACCCAGTTCTACGCCCCAGAATCTATCCATTCTCTCTCCATTCCAGCCCTCGGTTCTGTCCCGGGTCTATCTTCGCTCTGTCCCGGCCCCCAGTTTTGTCCTGGATCTGTTCTCAATCAAATCAGTGATATTTCTTGAGTGCTCACTATGTGCAGAGCACTGTTCTAAGCTCTTGGGAGAGGACATTACAGCAGCATTTTCCCTCTGTGTTCCGGCCCCCACTTCTGTCCCGGATCTATTTCCAGTCGGTCCCAGCCGCCGATTCTGTCCCGGATCTATTCCCATTCTTTCCCACCCGCCGATTCTGTCCCGGATCTCTTCTCTCTGTGTCCCAGGCCCCAGTTCAGCTGTGGATCTATTCCCTCTCTATCCCGGCCCCTCGTTTCTTCCTGGATCTATTTCCTCTCTGTCCCGTCCCCTCGTTCTGTCCTAGATTTATTCCCTCTCTCTCCCGGCCCCCGGTTTTGCCCCGGATCTAATTCCCTCTCTGTCCCGGCCCCTAGTTCTGTCCCAGATCTATTCTCCCTGTATCCCGGGCCTCAGTTTTGCCCCAGTCCGACCCGCGCTGGGCCGGCTCTGACTCCTCTCTGTCCCGCTGTTGGGTTCATTCTCTCATCCATTCCGTCGTATCTATCGAGCGCTGACGGTACTAAGGACTTGGGAGAGCACAGTACGCCCACAAACGGACGCATCCCCTGCCCTCAACGAGCTCCCCGTCCTGCCCGGTTCTACTCCCGCCCCGTCCCGGCTCTCCCTAGCTGGGCCTCGGGGCAGCCCGGTTTAGGAAGTCGAGGGGTTCCCAATTTGGGGCTCCTTTCTGCTCCTTCGGCGCGCTTCCCGAGAGGCCGGGGTGGACGGGGCTGGACGGGACTGACCGGGGCTGGGCGGGACTGGCCGGGACGGGCCGGGGCTGGGAGGGACTGGCCGGGACGGGCCGGGGCTGGACGGGACGGGCCGGGACGGGCCGGGGCTGGACGGGACGGGCCGGGACGGGCCGGGGCTGGACGGGACTGGCCGGGACTGAGCGGGGCCGGCCGGGGATGGGGACGGGGTGGTCCCAGTCCGTCTCCCGGCTCCTGCGGCCAGTTCGCCCCCCTCCCCCGGCCCGTCCAGCTCCCGGCCCGGGGGTCCCCGGCTAGGCGGGCCGGTACCTTGGTTGCGCAGGGCGGGAGGACTGTCCAGGCAGCTGGGCAGGTAGGGCGCGCTGGGGAACATCCTGGGCTGGGCGGCGGGCGGCTGGCTGGGCGGGGGCGGCCCGAAGGGACCGTAGCGGCAGGCCCCGGCCGTGCCGGTGAACTGGCCGGAGAAGTGGACGGTGAAGGCGCTCAGGCACTGCTCCTCGTGCGGCTCGGCGCCGCCCCAGCTCGGCTCCTGCTTGATGAAGGAGTGGGGCGGCGGGGGCGGCGGGGGCGGCGGGGGCGGCGGGGCGGCGGCCGGTCCCGCCGGGGGCGCCGGGGTCCCCAGGGGCCCGTAGGCCGGGGCGCCGGGGCCCGCGAAGTCCAGCACCGGGGCCCACTGGCCCGCGCCGCCCATGGTCAGGGCGCAGCCCCCGCCGCCCCCGCCGCCCGCCGGGCCCCCGCACACGGGCCCCCCGCCCAGGGCCGGCCCGGCGGGCAGCAGCGCGTTGAGGTCCCGCACGTCGGAGCCCATGGGCGGCTGCTCCCCGCCGCCGCCGGCCCCCCGGCCCCGCCGGCCCGCAGCCGCCGGCCCGGCCGGGGCCACCTTGCTCCAGGCGGACCCCGGGGCGCAGGCGGGGCCCGGCTCCGGCGGCGGCGGCAGCACGAAGTCCAGGGTCGCGGAGGACGAGGAGGACCAGGAGGACCAGGAGGACCGGGAGGACCAGGAGGACCAGGAGGACCAGGAGGAAGGGCGTGGGGTGGGGGAGGCCGCGGGCCCCGGAGGTCCTTCCCCCGCTGCCCGCCTGCCTGCCGGCCCCTGGCCTGCCCCAGGCTCAAATAAGAGGGTTGGGAGGCGGCGGCGGCGGCGGAGGAGGAGGAGGAGGAGCCAGGACCCGCCACCGCTCCCTTCACACCTCGGGCCGGTCCTGCCCGGCCCCCGGTCCGGCCCGGCCCCGTCCGGCCCGGCCCCGGAGCCCCTTGGCGGGGGAGGGGGCTGGGGGCGGGGCCGGAGGACGAGGAGGAGGAGGAGGAGGGGATGGAGGAGGAAGGAGGGGGATCCCCCGCGGACCCTCACCCACTCCGGGGAGGGCTGCGGCCAACGGGCAACTTTCCCCGGACGGCAGAAAGCCCAGCACCGGAGGGCGGGGAGGGGCCGGGCAGGCCCGGAGAGGCGCTCGGACGGACCGGACTCCGTTCCTCCAACCCCAGATGCAGTTTTTTGCCTTCCACTTTTGCTCCCCCAGCTTTCCCCTTGCAGGTTTGACCCCACAGTTTGGGTAATAATAACGTCGCTATCTGTTAAGCGCTTACTAGGCGCAGAGCGCTGTTCTAAGCGCTGGGGTGGATACGGGGTAATCGGGTTGCCCCACGTGGGGCGCACAGTCTCCATCCCCATTTGACAGATGAGGGAACTGAGGCGCAGAGACGTTAAGTGACTCGCCCACGGTCACACAGCTGACAAGTGGCAGAGCCAGGATTATGAGGTAACTGAGGCACAGAGAAGTTAAGTGACTCGCCCACGGTCACGCAGCTGACAAGTGGCGGAGCCAGCATTCGAACCCATGACCTCTGACTCCCAAGCCCGTGCTCTTTCCACTGAGCCGCGCTGCTTCTCTAGCCTTCGCCTTGCAGGTTTAGCCCCGAACTCATTTCGTTCCAGTTGGGTTCCCCCAAACCCCGCCCCTGCCTATCGCGACAGACGCGGAGCCCCCGCGACCCGGGGGTGCGGGGAGACGGGTCGGCGGGGAGGAAGGGGATGTGGAGGATGGGCAGGGTCGTCTTTAGTGCTTTGGCCTTAAAGTTCCCCCCTACACACACCTTTCCCCGTGGGGCCTTCTCTCTTGGCTCAGTGGCAAGAGCACGGACTTGGGAGTCAGAGGTCGTGGGTGCTAATCCCCGCCCCGCCGCTTGTCTGCTGGGTGACCTTGGGCAAGCCGTTTACCTTGTCCGGCCTCAGTTTCCTCATCTGTACAATAGGGATCAAGACGTGCGAGCCCCACGTGGGACAACCTGATTACCGTGCATCTACCCCGGGGCTTCCAAAGGTGCCCGGCACCTAGAAGGCGCTTAACAAGTGCCATTATTTATTATTATTATTATTATTCTCGCGCCGGGGAGGAATAGAATCGGTTTGAAAGGGGATGCCGAAGCCCCAAGAGAGATGGATGGAGACCCTCTGGCCTCTAGCTTCCCTCCGCTCTCCACCATCCTTCCCCTCTCTCCCAGGGCCGCTTCGGACCGAAATTACGCAGGGCGGGAAGACGAGAAGAGTCCTGGGAAAGCCCAGTTAGCTAGAGGATTTTTTTCCCCCAGCCTCCTGGCAGGGGAAAAAAAAAATAATTTGGGGTGGGAAGGAAGGAAGGAGGAGGAGGAGATGTGGCCCTGCCCTACCTTCTGTAGACCCTGCCCGATCCTGTCCCTGACCCCGCCTCCTTGCCCCGGCTAATAATTATATTCATTCAATGGTATTTATTGAACGCTTACTATGTGCAGAGCACTGTACTAAGCATTTGGAATGTACAATTCGGCAACAGAGACAATCCCTGCCCAATAACGGGCTCACAGTCTAACCAATAATGATGGTATTTGTTAGGCGCTTACTAGGCGCCCGGCACTGTTCTAAGCGCTGGGGTAGATACAAAGCGATCAGGTCGGACACGATCCCTGTCTCCCACGAGGCTCGCACTCTTTCTTAATCCCCCTTTTAGAGACGAAGTACCTGCGGCCCAGAGAAGTGCAGCGACTTGCTCAAGGTCACACAGCCGACAAGTGGCGGAGCCGGGATTAGAACCCACGACCTCTGACTCCCAAGCCAGCCGCTTCCCTCTGAGCTACGAAAGGCGGGTTCGTCGAGTCCGTGTCTGGCCGTAGCTGGGTTTTCGAGGGTCCGAGCGGGGAGACTTAGATTTCCTTGGGTGGGAGGCCATGGGGGCTACTTCTCCAAGCCTTCCCGGGCTCCAAGGGCTGGGGGTGGGAAGAAAACGGACGAGGAGGCCCCGGGGAGGCGGAACGAGAATCCCGGGGGGATTCATTCATTCAATCGTATTTATCGAGCGCTTCCTGTGTGCAGAGCACTGTGCTAAGCGCTTGGAATAATAATGATGGCATTTGTTAAGTGCTTACTATGCAGTTCTAAGCACTGGGGTCGATACAAGGTCATCAGGTCCGTCCTACCTGCGGCTCACAGTCTGAATCCCCATTTTACAGATGAGGGAACTGAGGGCCAGAAAAGGGAAGCGACTGGCCCAAAGTCACACAGCTGATAAGTGGTGGAGCCGGGATTAGAACCCACGACCTCCGACTCCCAAGCCCGTGCTCTTTCCACTAAGCCATGCTGCTTCTCTTAATGTACAATTCGGCAACAGATAGAGACAACCCCTGCCAAACAACAACGGGCTCACAGTCTAAAAGGGAGATCTCGGGCCTTGGGCGAGCAAAGACTGGCCAGGTGGGGAAGGACCTCAGAACCGAAGCAGCCTCAACTGCGACAAGGGCCGACCCCACCGGGTTAACTTTTTAGGCGCAGTCATTTACCGGCTCGTTTTGGCTTTCTCCATTTTTTGCAAAAACGATCTCCGGGCACCCGGGCTCCGGAGAGGAGAGTCAGATGTGTGTGCGCTCCTCTAGGTATAGAAATACACGCTGACTTCACGCACGAACCCGAATACACCCATAAAGAGACAGTCACGCAAACACATATATGAGGTGCATATTCACACCCTAAAAGGACACGTAAAAATGGGTGTGTGCTTGTGCCCTCACACAAACACACACCCCTCTGCCTATCTGGGCTGCTCTGAAGGGCACACGAGTGTGTTTCGCCGGCCGGAACGTAGAGACCAGATCTCCTCGTTGCAATGACATCCCCTTTATCCCACCCAATTCACAAGCCCCGGGATAACGGGAATTCAGGCTCCGAATCCCCTACCTGTTTATGCGCGTGAGTTTGGGGAGGGGTGATGTGTGAACGAGTTTGCGTGTGTGTGTGTGTTTTGGGGTGTGCGTGAGTTTAGGGGTGTATGTGTGTGTGTGTGTGTGTGTTGGGGGGGTGTTTATGTGTCCGTGTATTTGGGGGTCTACGCGTTCGTGCTTGTGCGTGTGAGTACCCACTATATTCCACCGGATTTCTGTAAATGAAATCCTTACACGAGATGCTCGTACCAGCCTCAAACACCGCACCCTGTGCCAAGCACTCAGTTCCCTCCCGCGTCGGAACCATTTCAGCACAGCCTCCCTCCTCTCCAGGCTCCTCCCGGTGAATTTTCCCGCGGCGGGGAGCCTCCCCGTTCCTTCCCCACCCGGACGGGCTTGGGAATTGGAAGTCCCTCGGTGTCGGTTGGCTTTCCCGAACGGGCCGGGAGCCCTGCTCCCAGCGTGGGACGGGGGATGGGGACGTGGGGACCATCCCCCTTTCCCCCCATTCCCTCCAGGAAGAGCTCCCCCTCCTCGGGGGGGCAGGGACTGGGCGGGACAGAATCCGGGTGGCTTTTTTTCCTAATAATCCGGGGACACAGGAGGTGGAACAGCGACCGGTCCTCCCTCCCTTCCCCCCTCCCCCCACGACCCCCAAGACCCACACTCACACCTCGGACCCCGGGGGAAAGGGAGGGGAGGGGATAAGAGGAGGGGGTCTCCCCAGAATTAGGACCCCCATGCCCTCCGCTTTTCCCCCCTTCCCCTCAAAGGACAATCTGAGCCCGTTGTCGGGCAGAGATTGTCTCCATCTGTTGCCGAAATGTCCATCCCAAGCGCTTAGCACAGTGTTCTGCACACAGGAAGCGCTCAATAAATACGTTTGAGTGAATGAATGAATCCGCTGAAAATATCAAAAGGCTCAAATGTCACATACTCGCTCGGAAATACCCGCTCCCCGCAACACACACACACCCACACACCCACACATCCTGCACCCACACAACCCCAGCGTCGCCCGCAGGGTGGGAGCCCTGGCTCTCCCGCACTTCGGGTCCGGGGTAGCAATCGGGCCCGAGGAGAAGCTCCGCATCAAAGCCTTCGGTGGAGTTGCGCGCTATTATTTTACCGTAAATCTTTTAAATTCTGGAACTAATTACCTAGAGGATATGTCTCAATTTGTTCTGCATTAATGCCACATTGGGGATGGAGCCGGGGCCACAACCAGAGCAGAATCTCGAGTCCACCAAATTGATGAGCTGAGAGTTGCTCCAGCCCCGAGCCCGCCATCTGGAATTCCTGTCTGAGGTTACAGCTACAACTCTTGACCCCTCATTCAACTTTGCAACGAACCAAGAAAAAAAAAAAAGCCACTCATTCTGCACCTGTAAAAGAAAAAAAAAAAGACCAAAACCCACACAATCTCTCAATCTTTCTCATCTCAGAAAATTCTTTCCAAATGGGTTTTTAAAAATTGGTTCTTTTGGAAGTGTGTGTGTGTGTGTGTGTGTGTGTGTGTGTATGTGTGCGCGCGGTACTAATGGAAATCTTTCCCAGACTGTATTTTTCTCTCTTCTTCTCTCCCTTCATCCGCTGAACCGATTTACAGGGATGCTAGGTTCTCCCTGAATTGGGTTGAATTATGACGAGCTCGGAGCTATTCACCCGTCTACTAGTTTTGCTGGGTTTCTGTCCCCTGTTTAAAGCCCCCAAGGGAAAAGATTTCAATTTGTCTAATCCCACTGTCCGTCCCACTTGGCAGAAGAAAACCTTTCCTTTTCCATAGCTGCCGCGGATGGCTTGAAGGGAACACGGATCTGCAGGATTCTGCACACAGTAAGCTCTCAATAAATACGATTGAATGAATGAATGAATGAATGAATGAATGAATGAATGAATGAATGACCTGATCGTTTTCTCCTTTCCGAGGGAGCTTCTTCTCCCGTCCCCTTGTAGCCCTCATAGAAAGTGAAGTCTCCGGCAGAGCAGGGAGAATCTAGGAGAACTATTAGTTTAGTGCTTAGACACAATACGAAGTTAACTCACTCAAACTTAATAAGCCATAAAACATTCCAGTGAAGTCAATCCTTCGCCAAGGTTCTGGTGTATTAAAGTTTATATGAAACAAGGTATCGGGACTATCTTTCAAACTGGCTATTGGAACATTGCAAAAGCCTTCAAAAATTGGGTGGGGATAGTTTACAATGGGAAACACTTCTCTATGGAGTATCACATTAAAATTCTGGCAGCTTGAAGTGTGAGGGGAAGATGAAGACATTGCCATTTGGGTTGGGGATTTTATGTCGAAAATTCTTGGGAAAAGGACCAAGCAGATATTTCTTCATTAAATAGTCTTTGAAAACAATAAAAAATAAAAAAACCCCAAAGGAACAACTTTCTGCAGAATGCAGTTTCAAGAGTACTTTAGACAGAAGAGGTAGCAGCCCTTGTTCTCCTCATATATAATAACTGAGGAGACATTAGTGAAGAACCACCGTCTGTGAATATGTCCGGTTATGCACTTGGCCTGCGGGGGAAGGGTGGAAGCTGGAAAATAGAGGAAGGGGCAGAAAATGCTGGGGGCGGGGGAGTGACTAGAATGGGAGCAGAGAGGAGTTTGGCGAGTCCCTGTGGACTGTAGATTGTAAAGCTCATTGTTCTTATACTGTTATAGTGTATAGTGCTCTGCACACGGTAAGCGCTCAATAAACACAACTGACTGACTGACTGTAGACTCTCTTGGCTTAAATTTCCTGAAGAAAATCAGGCTCTTTTTCTGAAATGCTGAAGGAGCTAATTGAAGATGTTCAAAGCTAGAACTCACCTAGCAGAGAGGCTTGGGTCTTCCTTACCTGGGCCAAAATTACACTGCCCGCTTGACATTTTGGAAAACAATCGCTCTGAAGTCCATGTTCCAAAGTCAGATGGCTGTTTTCTTTCTTCCCTTTCAGCAGGGGCATTCACAGCCCCTTGTTCCAACTTGTTTCCCTGGCTGCCTCCTCCTGCCCGGGTCCAACACTTTTCTTTCTTGAACAATGGTCTGCCTGGCCAGGCCTGACGTAGCAAGTCTCCCCTCGAGCCCCATGGGACTGCTGAGCTGTTGGTCATGCTTCGTCCACGCTTGCTTTCAGTTTTCCTCTCCCGGGGGGGCAGAGCTGCTCACTTCCTTACACATATTACTAAATTGAGCTCTCTCAAGCACTTAGTACAGTGCTCTGCACACAGTAAGTGCTCAATGAATACAACTGACTGACTGACATAAACAAATCCCCCTTAGAAGCTCTGGGTTTGGAGCTCAAGGTTTGACCGGGGGGTCCAGGGTGGTTGGGAGTCTGTATCGTTAACAGTACTGATTGAGCACCAGATGTGGTCCAATTGAGTGCAGAGTCCCAGATTGAGAAGCTACTTCGTACAGAACACTATACTGGGCCCTTAAAGTGGACAAGAAATAAAATAAGTAATCCCAGTCGTGAGGAGTTTACAGTAGAATAACAGGAGGTGAATAGTAGACATGCATTGAATTTGTCACCGTTAGGTAGCTCTGGTACTAGCATTTACTGAGTACCCACTTGAGAAGCAGCCTGGCCTAGTGGAAAAAGCACTGGCCTGGTCATCAGGGGACCTGGGTTACAATTCTGGCTCCACTATTTACCTGCTGGGTGGTCTTGGGTAAGTCACTGAACTTCTCTTTGCCTCAGTTCCCTCATCTGCAAAATGGGGATTCAATGTCTGTTCTCCCTCCTACTTAGATTGTGAGCCCCAAGTGGGACCTGATTATCTTGTACCTACTCCAGGGCTTAGTACAGTGCTTGGCAAATAATAAGCACTTAACCAATACCACAACTATTACTATTATTATCATTATCATTATTATTATTATGACTACGAGGGACTTGGGAAGTTTAGGTTAACAACAGTAACCATTCCCTGCTCAGAAGGATTTTAGCCTCTGGTAGATACAGATGCAAACATAATTAAATGCAAGTACAATAAATAAACAGATAGGATGAAATAAATAAGAAGCCAGAGTCACTAATAAAGCAATGTCACCTGGAGGACTTTTTTTTTTTTTTTAGGAGGGACGGATAGAGGAAAGGGACATGCTTTATCAAAGCTAACGGAGAGTGCATTTCAGACAGGAAGAAAAGGCATGAGTAGTAGATTGGAGACAGAAGAGCCATGAGAGATGGACAGGAAGGAAGTTGGTTTGGGGATGAACAAAAAGCATGATCAAAGAGCAAAAATCTTGGGACTTGAGACTCCTTAATTTCTAGTCTGAAGAGAAATACATTTTCTTCCTTCCACAATCTAAAGAGGTCCAACCTTCCCTTCCCAACTTGCTGAAAGAGATTTCAGAGTAGGATGTGGAGGATGGGAGAAGAGACCGGGGTGGAAGAAGTTGATTGTGGGCCCTCTCCATTTCATATTCTTCAGAACATCCTCAAATCATTGTGGGTCCCCTTTGGTCCTTTCCAGGGAAGATCTACATGGGTGTTGACGGCAGTTCTGTCCACATTTCCCTCTCACCTGGACTTTCTAAGGGCTTTGGGGAGGGGGCTGCTGAACAAAATCTGACCTAGGATCCAATGGGTGATCCACTCTAAATTCTTTGGCTCTTGTAGTTCTTCCTTGCTGGATAGGGTTTGGGGAATTCTTAGGCTCATAGGACCTCCTCTAGCCTGGGTGGCCTCCGCCTTCATATCTAACAGACAATCACTCTTCCCATTTTCAAACCCTTGCTAAAATCACATCTTCTCCAACAGGCTTTCCCCCACTGAGCCCTCATTTTCCCTACTCAGCCTCCCTTCTGTGTTGCCTATGCACGCGGATCTGTGCCCTTTAAGCACTTAATTTTCACCTCACCTTCACCCCCGGAGCACTTACACACTGTAAATTATTTCAATGTCTCTCTCCCCCTTTAGACTGTAAGCTCCTTGTGGGCAGGGAATGTGTTTACAATTACAATGTGTTGTAATTGTACTTAGTACAGCTCTTGGTACTGCACTCTGGCACAGTAAGTGCTCAATAAATACCACTGATTGATTGATTCTCAAACTGGAGTTTTGGAACAGGGGAGACGGAGGCTGAGAACTTTCACCTGCCTAAGGCACCGTTCCCCATGTCAACTTCCTTAGCTTCATTATTGGCTCTTCTGTTTATTCCCTGGATTCTTCCCACTGCAATCTGACAATTCACACTTCCCAAGTTTTCTCTGAAGCCTGTCGATTATTGTTTTACAATCCATTACTCCACCTCTACTTTAAATGAATACTCATTCTCCACTTTAATTTTTTTTAATGGTATTTGTTAAGTGCTTACTATGTGTTTTCTGTGTTGGTGTAGATGCAATCCCTACCCCACAGTCTTAATCCCCATTTTACAGACGAGGTAAAGGAGGCGCAGAGAAATTAAGTGACTTGCCCAAGGTCACTCAGCAGACAAGGGATGGATCTGGGATTAGAACCCAGGTCCTTCTGACTCCCAGGCCCGGGCTCTATCCACTAGGCACGCTGCTTCTCAATAACACTGCTTGTTCTACCTGGTAGTGAACAAAAGGGCAACTTACCTGTCTCTGGGTTTGTACTCTTCTCCTTTCCTTGCACCTCCACTGCCTCTCTGGCTTCCTCTTTAGCTAGGTCTTTGGAGCTGACCCATTCTCACTGCACCAAAGTGGAGCGGGTTTGATCTGCACATAGTAAGCGCTCAATAAATACTATTGAATGAATGATGGACCAGGAACAGAACAGCCCAGTAGCTTGCATCACTGGGTGATTCCTTTGTATGGGAAGGACAGAATGATAGGGATTTAGGTCAATCTGTGATTTGTAAAAGCAAAAGAGGATGAACATTTTGGCCCCTTGGTGGAATTGCTGCACAGTATTCCTGAATAGCTCTGTAAACACACTTGCTCATAGTCTCATCCTGTTGCTTAAGCTCCAGCCAAGTTTATGAGAAGTTGCTTAGAAAAAACAAGATAAGATCATTAGCAATCTGATACCGGTCAATAGCACATTTATATAATCCTTCATAAATCATATTCAAATGAAATTTCCATTGTGATCACTATTCCAGATCTAAGTCATTAATTTCTGCTCCTTTGGTAGAAGTTAAAGTACATTTCCGAAAGGCAGAATTATGTCCCTACTGATATGGGACTAATCACCACACCTCCCAAGAGATAACTAATATTACGGCCAAGTCATCAGGTACGATTCATGGACAAACTATACCTAGGTTGATCTATTTATAGATAAACAGAAGTATACTAGTTAAAAGTGCTGCAAAAATCACCAAAATTAGTTGTCTTTAATCAGCATTTTCAACCTCAGGAAGGAAACTAAATGTTCATGCCTGCTCATTTTTTCTTAGTGGTGTCTCTCATCCCATCCCCTCCTCTCCCCCATCCCATCTCCCCTCCCCCCCAGCTCCACACACACACACACACACACACACACACACACACACACACACCAGGGAAAAGGGGAAGGGAGAAGCAGAAAACTGTAATTTGCAGAGAGTAGAGAGGGAGAGGAGAAGAATGGCCTACATTATGGCCTACGTTATCACTCTTTTGAACCAGGATCCTCCCCACCCCAGCTGTAGCGAATATTGAGAATATCAGGACAAAGATAGACTGTGTTGATGATCTGCTCTTGAAGTTTTTACGGCACTCTTCAAGTACTTACTGTCCCAGGATTTAGTACAGTGCCTGGAACATAGTAAACGCTTAACGAATACCTTAATTATTATGTGCTTGGGTAAATACAGTATAATTTCATTTTCACTCTAAGTACCTGATTAAACTGCATTATCCACAGAGGATACACCTCTGTGGATACCCATGCATTTTTTTCTTTTATGCTAATCCCTGAAATTTATCTCATCACTCTATTCTCTCGTGATTTCCTAGAGGTTTAGTTCAATGTTACTGTCAATGGGACAGAGGTTCCCCCCACCCAAGGATGGAACATTCTGAACAGCTGTTGTCACTGGCATTGCATTTTGGGACTCCTTCCCAGCATTCTCCATTAAATATAGTCTCTGATTCCATTCTATGGGTTTTGCTCCAGAAAACCTTCTCCTTGAAGTCATTAGGATGAAGTTCTTCCTGAGAAAGGACTGCCGAATTGGGGCCCTAAGGACTGTTTTACACCCCCAAACTTCAGTCCGGCCAACGGATAATAGGATGTTTATTCTTCAGACAAACAAATTTAGTTTTTGGGTCAACGCATTTAATTGAAGAGATAGGTTAGGGATTTCATTTTGATGAATTACAGAGAAATTAGCATGATCCACAATCATTTGCTGCCAACATATATGACTTGCTAGGAAATACGAGATCTTGAAAAATGGTTGCAGTTCCTCATATCCCAGTAATTTTTGTTCAAGGACCATATAAATATCACTAGCCATTGAGTATACCTGACATATTTATAGCCACATTCCCGCTGAGCAATTCCCATCTTGATGTGTTCTCACACATTGCTTTCACAAATTGTGTTATGAAAGAAGTTAAAGAAAATGTAGGCTCAAGAAACAAGATGTTATCTTTTGGAGATGATGACCTTACATTAAGAGAGGACTGTAATCCATTCAGAGGTTCCAAAAGCCAATGTCCTCCAGAGGGTGTGATAAATCCACATGATATGAATCCAAGATTTTGCACTTGGCCATCTAAGTCAGTATGAACAATCTAGTTGTGTTCCAAATGAACACAATGTGTTATTATTGGATAAGCACGAACATCTGTTAAGTCAATTCTGTCATATTTCCTTCAAGACAATGGGATTCTCTAGCACAGTCCCAATTATTGAGGTGCTATTTCATCTGTCTCAGATTAATTAGTAATGTGTGCGTAGGGGGGTAGGGGTGGGTCCCTGGGCTGCCTCTCTGCTAGCTGTCCTTCTTGAAACTGAACTTCCTCATTGCTGTACATCTAACCAGGCTCGCATCCAAACACAACGAATATCTTTCCTGTGCCAGATAGCCGAGCCTGTATTGCAACACCGGAGAAACTGAGGCAGAAAGAACAGATATTTCCTTTCCTTTGCCATTAGGCTGGAGAGGAACATGTAAGCTTTTTTTCCCAAGCCCATCTCCTTTCCTCAGCCCCATAACCTCTAACTGGTGGGATACCGTAAGATGGGTAATAATAATAATAATAATAATTTTGGTATTTGTTACATGCCTGGTATGTGCTAGGCACTGTACTAAGTGCTTGGGTGGATACAAGCCAATTGAGTTGGATACAGTCCCTGTCCCATGTGGAGCTCAGTCTCAATACCCATTTTACAGATGAGGTAAGTGAAGCCCAGAGAAGTGAAGTGACTTGCCCAAGGCCACACACAGCAGACACGTGCTGCTCGTTATATCCCGGCTAGACTACTGTGTCAGCCTTTTCTCTGACCTCCCTTCCTCCTCTCTCGCCCCGCTCCGGTCTATTCTTCACTCCGCTGCCCGGCTCATCTTCCCGCAGAAACGATCTGGGCATGTCACTCCCCTTCTTAAACAACTCCAGTGGTTGCCTATCGACCTCCGCTCTAAACAAAAACCCCTCACTCTAGGCTTCAAGGCTCTCCATCACCTTGCCCCTTCCTACCTCTCCTCCCTTCTCTCTTTCTACCGCCCACCCCGCACGCTCCGCTCCTCCGCCGCCCACCTCCTCACCGTCCCTCGGTCTCGCCTATCCCGCCGTCGACCCCTGGGTCACGTCCTCCCGCGGTCCCGGAACGCCCTCCCTCCTCACCTCCGCCAAACTGATTCTCTTTCCCTCTTCAAAACCCTACTTAAAAATCACCTCCTCCAAGAGGCCTTCCCAGATTGAGCTCCTCTTCCCCCTCTACTCCCTCTGCCATCCCCCCTTTACCTCTCCACAGCTAAAGCCTCATTTTCCCCTTTTCCCTCTGCTCCTCCACCTCTCCCTTCCCATCCCCACAGCACTGTACTCGTCCGCTCAACTGTATATATTTTCGTTACCCTATTTATTTTGTTAATGAATTGTACATCGCCTTGATTCTATTTAGTTGCCATTGTTTTTACGAGATGTTCTTCCCCTTGATGCTGTTTAGTGCCATTGTTCTTGTCTGTCCGTCTCCCCCGATTAGACCGTAAGCCCGTCAAACGGCAGGGACTGTCTCTATCTGTTGCCGACTTGTTCATCCCAAGCGCTTAGTACAGTGCTCTGCACATAGTAAGCGCTCAATAAATACTATTGAATGAATGAATGTGGCAGAGTAGGGATTAAAACCCAGGACCTTCTGACTCCCAGGCCGGTGCTCTATCCACTACGAGATAGTGAATAGCAGGCAGCCTCTGCAACACTCCCCACCTGTATCATTCTAGACTGTGAGCCCATTGTTGGGTAGGGATTGTCTCTATCTGTTGCCGAATTGTACTTTCCAAGCGCTTAGTACAGTGCTCTGCACACAGTAAGTGCTCAGTAAATACGATTGAATGAATGATAGATCTGCCAGGTGAGTCTTCCACTGTACCATGAGACAGAAACACTGTGAGAATTTTGACTGACATAGCTAAACTACAGAGTGCTTAAAATAGGGAAGTATTTCTTGTGTACTCTCCCAAGCGCTTAGTACTCTGTTCTGCCCACGGTGAGTGGTCAGTAAATTGGTTGTTGATTGGGCTTAACCAGGTTTTAACAAAGAGGAAAGGAATTTCTGGTCCTATGTCCAGGAAGCATTGCCTAGGATGACCTCAGCCTTAGGGAGAGGTTGGGGCAGCTGCTGAAAGGGTCTCCGGAACCTGGCATATATATGCCCGAGGCCCAAGCCTTCTGGGCAGAGATGGGGCAAGAAAATGGGTTGGTTTGGAATCTAGGAAAAGAAGAGATGACCAGGAGGTAGAAGGGAGGATTTCAGAGAAGAGTCAGAGGGAGAAAGAAGAGATGAGTTGGTTTGGGAGCTCCTAGTGTAGGTTTTGAAGCAACTTTTTTCCTGCTGGGCATAAAAACAGAATCAGGAGAAGGTAATCAGGAGCTGAGTTCTGATTTTGGGAAACCTGCCTATCTGGGGCTCTCCTGCCCTCAGTCCTGGATTCCCTTGCGCAGGGTCCTGGTCTCTCCCACTACGACCCTAATGACTCCGGGGCCTCCCTCCCCTCCTAAAGCCCCAGGGTTCTCCGCAATCAATCAATGGTATTTATTGAGCACGTACTGTGTGCAGAGTACTGGACTAAGCACTTGGGAGAGTATAATACAACAAAGTTGGTATTCACGTTCCCTGAGTGCAGGGAACTGTAAAAGTTTACAGTTTAGAGAGGGAGAGCTCCCTACAAACATACTCCTCCATACTCCTCCAGGTCTAGGGCTGGTAATGGCAGGAGCTTGAGCCATAAGGAGTTGGGGAGGTTTTGGAAAGGGAAGAAAGTCCCACCCCTTATGGCTCAGCCCCCTTGTGGACCCTCCCCCCCAAAGCCCCACTCTCTCAAAGACAGAACCTGGGGTGGGCACTGTAAAAAGTAATAAGTCTGGCTTTAATCTGAGCCAGGGTTTACCAGTGCTCAACTCCAGCACCTCTGAAATTGGCCAATCATAGCCCTGGCACCTCTGGATTCAAAGACACTGAAGATTATATATGAAATCCTCTAGACTGTAACCTCACTGTGGGCAGGGAACTTGTCTATCAGCTGTACTGCACTGTACTCTCCTAAACAGTTAGTAGCGTGCTCTTCATCCCGTAAATACTCAAAAATTATTATTGATTGATAGCCACGTGTTAGCCCCAGCACCACTTTTCTGACAAATTAACACTGCCTCTCACCCTGCTTCTAACTCGATTTGAATTTACCCTGCCAAACTTTTCGTTATCGATGGGAATAAATATGCCATTTGCCCATTTGTGTATTTCAAATATTTATCCAACAGGCTGTCTAAAAGCCTAATCATTTTCCCAATTTAATGATTTCTACACTTATCAGCGTCTAACTGTGTTTCACTTTTAAAGTGAACAAAATCGAGATCAAAAAAGATGTCAGCTGCTGTGTCCTTTTTAGCTCTTCCACATCTTCGGTTACTGTTGTTTAATAATCTTGGGGTCACCCAAAGTGCTTTTGTTCTGGAGACCTTTCAAGGCAAGCCAAGGAGGCAGTTTAGAGAACTTTTCTTGTTTGTAGACAAAAATACATTAAAATGACCAAGGGAGCTATTACTCTTCCGCATAATTATTTTTAATGTCTCATTGGACATGTATGAAATGCCTTTCAGGTCCTGTGGGAGATGAATTAGGCGAAATACTTTTTTCGGGGGTTTTGTTTTACATCTTGTAACTTGGCTTTGTTTAATTCCGATCCTTTATGCACATTGTGCGACACTCACCCCCAAAGCTTTTGGGCCAACATTTCTTTTTTTTTCTGGATCACTTGAACGATAAGGAAACAGGGTGCACAACCAGGCTAGCCATTCCCTCGCAGCTCTGCAGCTCTCTTCACGTAGATGGTTGGGAAGCTAAGAGATTAGTCAGAGAGCCTGCATCTGGCCCAAGACCTGATAGGCCTCCCTTCCTCTCTCAGGTCTAACTCCCAAACAGGAGGGCTCCCCTTTCAGAAAACTGGGGTCAAATGGAGGGACCTTTGATTCTCCTCTATGCAAAGAGACAAGTGGCAGTCCAGGGTAAATTTAAAAAAATAATAATAGTATTTGTTTAGCACTTACTGTGTGCCAAGCACTGTACCAAGAACTGAAAAGATATAAGATAATAATAATAATGTTGGTATTTGTTAAGCGCTTACTATGTGCAGAGAGCACTGTTCTAAGCGCTGGGGTAGATCCAGAGTAATCAAGTTGTCCCACATGAGGCTCACAGTCTTAATCCCCATTTGACAGATGAGGTAACTGAGGCCCAGAGAAGTGAAGTGACTTGCCCACAGTCACACAGCTGACAAATGGCAGAGCTGGGATTCGAACCCATGACCTCTGACTCCCCAACCCTGCTCTTTCCACTGAACCACACTGCTTGATAATCAGGTCCCACACAGAGCTCCTGGTCTAAGTAGGAAAGTGAATAGGTATTGAATCCCATTTTGCAGATAAGGGAAATGAGGCACAGAGACCTTAAATGACTTGCTCGAGGTTACATAGCAGGCAAGTGACAGAGTCGGCATTAGAACCCGGGTCCTCTGATTTCCAGGACCATGCTCTTTCCTCTAGGCGACACTGCTTCTCTAGAGTTTAGAGTTCTAGAGTTTAGAGTTTATTTATACCCTCCTTAGCACTCATATGTTTAAATCAGTCATATTTATTGAGCACTTCCTGTGTGCAGAATCCTGTACTGAGCACTTGGGAGTTGTAAAGCACTCAATCCGTTCGATCCTCCTATCTCACCTCACTGTTGTCCTACTATAACCCAGCCCCCACTCTCCGCTCCTCTAGTGCCAGCTTAGTTACTGCACCCCAATCTTGTGGATCTTACCACCGGCCCCTTTCTCACATTGTCCCCTTAGCCTGGAACTCCCTCCCCCTCCACATACACCAGACCACCACTCTCTCCACTTTCAAAGCATTATTAAGGTCACATCTCCTCCAAGAGACCTTCCCCGATTAAGCCCACTTTTCCCTGGCTCACTCTCCCTTCTATGTCATCAGTGCACTTGGATCTGTGACCTTCAGACATTTGATATTTGCCCCACCCCCAAACCCACAGCCCTTATGTAAGTACCTTTAAATTATATATTACAAATTACTTATTCGTTCCTATTAATGTCTATCTCCCCTTCTAGACTATACACTCATTATGGGCAGGGCTTGTGGCTGCTGATTTTGTTGTATTAAACTCTCCCAAGAGCATAGTACAGTACTCTGCACATAGTAAGCACTCAATAAATATGACTGATGGACTGAATGACTGATTGATTGGGAGAGTACCATATAAAAGTTTAACAGACTTGGTAGACAGTCTCTGCTCACAATAAGCTTGTAGTCTAGAGGGATATATGTGTGCACCGTTGTCTACTTTGACCACTCTAGCTGTTCTAGTGAGCTCTTTTGGGGACAGGAAATGTGCCATTTCTTTAGTCTGTATTTTCTAAGCTCCTAACCTTTCCCGCCGTCAACCCCTGGCCCATGTCCTACCTCTGGCTGGAACACCCTCCCTCCTCAAATCCGCCAATCACACCTCCCCCCCTTCAAAGCCCTACTGAAGGCTCACCTCCTCCAAGAGGCCTTCCCAGACTACACCCCCTTTTCCTCAGCTCTCCCCTGTGTCGCTCCAACTTGCTTCCTTTGCTCCACCTCCCTCTCCCTGCCCCACAGCCCTTGCTTATATATGCACATCTATAATTCTATTTATTTATATTGATCCCTGGTTACTTGTTTTCATGTCGGTCTCCCCTCTTCTAGACTGTAAACCTGGTGTGGGCAGAGATTGTCTCTCTTGATTGCCGAATTGTATTTTCCAAGCGCTTAGTACAGTGCTCTGCACACAGTAAGCACCCAACCCTCATCTGTAAAATGGGGATGAAGACTGTGAGCCC
Organism: Ornithorhynchus anatinus; assembly: GCF_004115215.2. Lineage (NCBI taxonomy): Eukaryota > Metazoa > Chordata > Mammalia > Monotremata > Ornithorhynchidae > Ornithorhynchus > Ornithorhynchus anatinus. The sequence goes on along the minus strand of NC_041730.1, from coordinate 42,867,931 downwards.
CGCGTGGGATAACCTCATTCCCCTGTGTCTACCCCAGCTCTTAGAACAGTGCTCTGCACATAGTAAGCGCTTAACAAATACCAACATTATTAATAAGTACAATTGAATGAATGAATGTACAATAAATCTTGTTGTTGCTATTATAACTACCGCTTTCTTAGTGCAGTGCTCTGCAAACAGTAAGCCCTATAAAAATACTATTTCTACTAAATTACCCAAATGATTCAGAACTATAAAACAACGGGGAAATTTTAGGTGAACATATATTTTTTGGGCTAAAATGTCTGGATAATTATGCTAAGGGTCACCTTTAAATCCCGAATTAACCAGACAGCTTGCAGTTGCAGAACAGGCCTTATCCGGAGTGTTCTATGTGAAGCAAAGGAATACTTCCCTAGGGCCCCCCTTGGCTCGTTCAGGAGCTAGGGGCAGGTTCTGGTCTTCCAACAAAACTTCCACTCCACCCCTAAATGCTGCGATTCCTGGGTGGGTGCTGGCTGGAGGTTTTCTCTTCTGCAGTCAGCCTCTCCTTCTCTCATTCCCTTCCCTGATTCCTTTACTTTTTTCAGATCCCTCTTAGCACTGGCTTCAGCTGCTGAAGTACTGTGGGGTTAAGCTCTATCTCCATCACCCCCAGAACTCCAGCCAGGGTGGACCCTAAAAAGACCCCCATATCCAGCCCGATTCCTGGAGCAGAAGAACATAAGAGGATCTTGGATTGGGATCAGCAGGAACTCCAAAGCAGTTCAACCCCACCCCACTAGCCCTGGGCAAATGCTCCAATATCCGCTGGGAAAGCCCAATCTGGATTAGAATCATTGTCCTGTTGCTGATCCCTCTGGGGAAAGCCCAGAATTAGCTGAAGCGGCAGGTCCCAGCTCTGCTCCAGACCTTCTTGGTGACCTTGCATGTGTCACATAGTCCTTTTGACTTCAACTTTCTTCATCTGTACTCTCTCTACCTCCCAGGGACGTTGTGAAGACAAAATAAGATAAGTAATATTAAAATACTTTGGAGACATAAAATTGCTACTATAGGCTTTCCCGCTAAACACACCAATCGCATTCTTGAAATCCTAATGTTATCAAAAACCATCAAGTTATACCAACCATGGTTGAGTCACACCTGGTAAAATTCAAGAAAGCTGAAAGACCCCAAAGTTACCCAAAGCTTGTTTCAAGAAGCAGTCTTAATTCTTTCTCTGACACATATCTGTCATCTATCAGCCGGCAACCTCATGCGATCCAATTTACAACTGCTTAAGGTCAATTTCTAGTTAACAGTGAGTTTTAAAAAGTTACAATTGGCTCCCTTTGAAATGCTAATGAACCTCTGAAAACTGTTGTTGCACAATCCTGTTGGCTGCTTGAAACAAGCTTTAAAAAATATTCCCGGCAGAACCTTATCACGTAATAACCAATTCATGCCCACATCTTAGTAACTATATTCCCCTATTCTTCCACTGCATTTATCCAAATTACAATTTTAAAAAGTCTCATTCTGGCAAGAATGCCTGAATTGCTGAGGTATTAGAAGGGGCAGGGAGAGGTTCTATCATTCATTTAATTCATTATACTATTAAAGCCTGGACTTTCCACACTTTCCCCTATTGATTCGCCTTGGATCTTTCTCCAGAGCAGAAAATTTCCAGCCTGGAGCCCTTCCTTCCAGAATCATCCCCATAACTATTGTGTCTCCTCAAACTCCCTGCCTGAATCCGAGCCAACTTGCAATGGAGCTCACCACGTGGAACTCTAACAGGGAAGAAGTTCCTGGAATGTCAAGGAAAGTATTTACCTTTTGGTAGACCCAAACTTACCACTGGTGCCAAATTACGAAGCTAAAGCTTTCATCAGTGTCTGCCCTTCTGCGCTTCACAATAGACAAGAGTTCAGAGAGTAAGAGGTTAGTGGTCAAATGCCACACCAAGAATCACAGCTCCAAGAGCAAAATCTTACTGCCTCGTTGGGTACTTCAAAAAAGAAATCATGTCACATCAGCCTCGATTTGTAAGCCCTTGGAAAATTCAGAACTGATCTCAGAAATGTTTCATGGTCTCTGTTTCCTCTTTATCTTTGACAAAGAGCATCATGATTACAGTACTAATGACTGTGGGCAAAGCTCCCAAGCAGCTGCCAGTGGACAATCCCGGTCAGCTGTCAGAGTTTAATAAAGAAAGCTATATTTCTCTTACTAAGCCAAACTTCCCAGGGCCAGCCAGCCTCAAAACTCCCCTGCTTTGTTCCTCACCTCCCCACCAGTTATCTTATGCCGCTCCATGATAAATAAGATATGGGGGTTTATATGTTGGTTGGTTCCTTTGTCATCACAGGGTGGGGAGGAATGGGGGGAGGAGAGGGAGAGTACCTGATCACACGTCTTCCCGCTTCCTGCGGTTTGCCTCTGTGTCCAAATGGTACTTTAGCAATGAAATGTTGGTGTTCATCTTTCCTCTTCAGACTCCTCATTCTGTCGCAAGTCAAGAGATGGGGCGGTGAGATGGACAGTGATCCATTTCCACAGTGCTTTTGCCCCCTCCCATGTGAGTGCATTTCCCCAGCTCCACCTGTGACTTCCCCTTCCCTGGAATTAAGTTTAAAAGGCAGGGAAGGCACATAATAATAACAATTACAGTACTTGATAAGTGCTTTCTATAAGCCGAGCTCTGGATAGATAGAAGATAATCAGGTCCCACATGGGACTCACAGCTAAGAAGGAAGAACAGGTGCGGAATCTCCATTTTGCATATGAGGGAACTGGGGTACAGAGAAGTGAAGCGACTTGCCCAAGGTCACACAAGAGCCACTAGGTTATATTGCTTCCCATGAGAAGGTGAGACAGGTGTCTAAAGTGCCTTCCAGGCAGGAGGTTTGTGTCTCCCGTTCCCTTTCTGCCCCACCACCATGGCCCACTCTGAAGTTACCACTGCCCCCCCGGTTGACAAGAAAGGGTTGTCAGTCCATCAGTTAGTGGTATTTATTGAGCCCTTACTATGTGCAGAACACTGAACTAAGCTTTTGGGAAAGTACAATACAGTAGAGTTGGTAGATATGATCCCTGCCCACAAGGAGCAGGAAAGCAGTAGCCCTGGAATACTTCCTTGTCAGGAAGAAGAGGATGGGCAGGGCAAGGTGTGCCCAAGAAAGTATTCTGTGGCTATCGTTTTCCTGCTCTGCCCACCCTCTTCTTCCCGACACTGTCTCAAAAGTGTTGAAGCTGCCCTACAGGCTGGGAGGTAGGAGAGGAGCATTCTAGCATGGGACCAGTGAGGGAGGAGTGGAACAGACTGGAGAAATGAGCATCCTGAAGTATGGAGGGAACAGCTCGGCCTGGTGGATAGAACATGGGCCTGGGAGTCAGAAGGACCTGGGTTCTAATCCCAGCTCTGCCACTTGCCTGTTGTGTGACCTTGGGCAAGTCACTTAACTTCTCTGTGCCTCAGTTACCTTATCTGTAAAATGGGGATTTTTAAGACTGTGAGCCCCATGTGGGATGTGGTCTAGGTCCAAACTGATGACTTTGTATCTACCCCAGCACTTAGGACAGTGCCTGGAACATAGTAAGCACTTAAATACCATTAAAAATCAATAGAGAAGCAGCATGGCCTAGTGGCAAGAGCACCGGCTTGGGACTCAGAGGTCATGGGTTCTAATCCCGGCTCTGCCGCTTGCCTACTGTGTGACCTTGGGCGAGTCACTTCACTTCTCTGGGCCTCAGTGACCTCACCTGTCAAAAGAGGATTGAGATTGTGAGCCCCAAGTGGGACAACCTGATCACCTTATATCTACGCCAACTTTTGGAACAGTGCTTAGCACATAGTAAGTGCTTAACAAATACCATTATTATTATCAATATTACTATTGATAATAATAACAAATAAATACATAAACAAATAAGTGCAAAGGAGATCCTGGACCAGGGGGCAGGACCCCTCATACTCCATGTCTCCCCTTCCCTTTCCTCATTCAATACACTCCTCCCCTCTCTTCCCTGCTTCCTCACTCACCCGATTCATTCATTCAATTGATTCAATCATATTTATTGAGCGCTTACTGTGCAAAAAGCACTGTACTGAGCACTCGGGAGAGTACAACAACAAAAAGACACGTTCCCTGCCCACAACGAACTCAGAGGGGGAGAGACATTAATATACATAAACAAGTAAATAAATTACAGATATATACATACGTGTTGTGGGGATGAGAGGGAGGATGAATGAAGGGAGCAGGTCAGGGTGATGCAGAAGGGAGTGGGAGAAGAGGAGAGGAGCACTTAAAGATGCCACCTTTACCCTTTTGCCCCGCTCTGTTCATCAGACAGCCATGTGATTCTCCCGGGAACATGCCCCCGCCACTGTGATTCCCAGGGCCCTGCTCCCAGCATGGCCTGTGCAGCTGTATGGACTTAAACTGCTGCAGATCGTATCCCGGGACTCTCTCTCCTCCAGATGGTCACACAAATCCTTCCCGACTGCTGCCTTCCCACTGCGTCATCCTGGACCCTCGGCATCTTTCTCCATGCTGCCTCCCTGGGACCCTACCCTGACTCTCCTCCATGTCATCAAGGAACCTTCACCCTAACCTTCCTTCTACCACCCTGATGGGACAGAGAGAAGCAGCTGTAGCCTGGCACTACCGCCAAGAAGCCCGGGGATGACCGTGGTGGCTGCTGCTATAGCGGTCACTGTGGCTGCAGTTTATAACTGTGGGATTTGATCTTTGATGATGAGCCTAAAATTCTGCTCTTCCACCTATTTTTGTACCTACCTGATTTTTGTTTTTCTTTATGTTGTCTTAGTGTTTTATTTTATCTTTCCTTAGGTATCCATTGTCAATTCCATCTCCCCGTTTCTATTTTCAGATTGTGATCCCTCTGAGGGACAGGGACTGTGTCATTCCCACCTGTGTATTCTTTCCCAGTGCTTAGCTTAGTGTTTTGCACACAGTAAGCACTTTAATAAAGATTATTATTACTACCCCTACTTCACTATATTCATAGGATCTGAACAGGTTTGAATAAAGACGGAGAAAGCTTCTGGCAACAGACGTCAGAGAGGCATAGATAAGCAGTGTGGCCTAGTGGAAAGAGCACAGAGGACCTGGGAGTCAGAGGACCTGAGTTCTAATCCCACCCTGCCTGTGTTTCCTTAGGCAAGTCACAGCCCCGGCATCTCTGGGCTGTAAAGTCATGGGACTTTTACACTTTCAAATGATATAATAATGTTGGTATTTCTTAAGCGCTTACTACATGCAGAGCACTGTTCTAAGCGGTGGGGTAGATACAGGGGAATGAGGTTGTCCCATGTGAGGCTCACAGTCTTCATCCCCCTTTTACAGATGAGGGCACTGAGATATCATCACTTGAGCCCGGGCACCTCTTTCATTTCAAACGAATCACTGTTCATCTGCATCTGACCTGATTATCTTGTATTTACTCTAGTGTTTAGTTCAGAGAATGGCATATAATAAACACTTAACTATTATTATTATTATTATTCTCTTGGAAAAGCAGCGTGGCTCAGTGGAAAGAGCATGGGCTTGGGAGTCAGAGGTCATGGGTTCTAATCCCAGTTCTGCCACTTGTCAGCTGTGTGACTTTGGGCAGGTCACTTCACTTCTCTGTGCCTCAGTTCCCTCATCTGTAAAATGGGGATTAAGACTGTGAGCACCACGTGGAACAACCTGATCACCTTGTATCCCCCCAAGCACGTAGAACAGTGCTTTGCACATAGTAAGTGCTTAACAAATACCATCATTGTCATTATTATTGTTATTATTATTCTCTGAGTAGACCCCTGACCCTGCCCTGGCTCTAGATCTGTGGGAACATGGGGGTCACTTGTAAGCTATGGAACTTGGTGGCGAGATCATGAGCGAAGAGAGGTATGTTCCTGAAAATAAAAATACTGGACATAAAAGTGTCCTTTGCTGCATCCAAGCTGTATGGGGGACAGGCCAGCTGAAAACTGGACTAGAAAATCTCAAATTTTCTTTCCTGAGTATGCTTGGTTTGCCTGGCCTGGGTAGCATGGAAGTATTGGTGGACATCCATCAGTATGTCTTGACTTAACCTGACTTACTCTTTTTATTCATCTCCTCTCCCAACCCCATAGCACTTATGTATATATCTGTAATTTTACTTACTTATCTTAATATCTGTCTTACCCTCTAGACTGTAAGCTCATTGTGGGCAGGGAATGTGTGTTATATTGTTGTATTTTGTACTGTCCCAAGCACCTAGTACACACAAGTAAGCCCTCAATAAAGCAGTGTGGCTTAGTGGATAGAGCACAAGTCGAGGAGTCAGAAAGACCTGGATTCTAATCCTGACTCTGCCAAATGTCTGCTGTGTGACCTTGGGCAAATCATTTAATTTTTTGGGCCTCAGTTACCTCACCTGTAAAAAGGGGATTAAGACTGTGAGCCCCATTTGGGACAGGGACAGTGTCCAACCTGATTAATTTGCATCTCCCCCAGTGCTTAGAACAGTGGTTGGCACACAGTAAGTGTTATTATTAATAAATACGATTGACTGATTGGACCATGCTGAGACTAGAGTCTGAAATGACTTTGGAAGAAAAGATTGAAGAATCAGGTCCTGCATATGTAAGATGAGTTTCCCAATAGCAAACTGAGACTTCCCTTTCCTTTAGATCTTTCAGACCAGGTGAGACAGCTGCCAGGCTGGACCATTACAGGGGTGGTGTGGCTGAGAGCTGGGACCGCTGAGAAGCCTGAATGACAAACAGCTGATTCCCTCAGCCTCCATCTTCATGGGAGCAGAAAGCCAGTGACAAAGTGAATGAAAGAGTTTGCCCAAATTAAACTGGTATAGTGGATAGATCAAGGTCCTGGGAGTCAGAAGGATGTGGGGTCTAATTTTGGCTCTACCACATGTCTGTTGTGTGACCTTGGACAAGCCACTTCACTGGGTCTCAGTTACCTCATCTATAAAAGGAGCATTAAGAGTGTGAGCCTCTTGGGGGACAGAGGCTGTGCCTATTCTGATTAATGTATATCTACCCCAGTGCGTAGAACAGTGCTTGGCACATAGTAAGCACTTAACAAGTACCACAGTTATCATTATTAAACAAATTGGGACATTTAAGATCACGAAAGAAATCCAGCTACTCACTTACATGGCAATCGCTTCCTTGACCTCTGCAGGAATGTGCAAGTTGGAGTCTATGGAATGCGAGAGCCAATACATATGGTTCATAAATCTGCCTGCCAGTGAGCTTGACTGGGGCTGGCTGCAGGTCCCGCAGCCCCTGGTGGTGGACACCAAAAACTAAATAACCAATGCCGCTAGGCACTGCAGGCTACCTTATAATAATAATAATAATAATGTTGGCATTTGTTAAGCGCTTACTATGTGCCGAGCACTGTTCCAAGCGCTGGGGTAGATACAGGGTAATCAGGTCCCACGTGGGGCTCACAGTCTTAATCCCCATTTTCCAGATTAGGTAACTGAGGCACAGAGAAGTTAAGTGACTTGCCCAAAGTCACACAGCTGACAAGCGGCAGTTTATGGTTACCTTATGGTTTCCTAGGGCTTCTGCCCCCTAGGCAACTGCACTTTTCCCAGCTCTGAAAACATAGCCTGGTGTGGACTGGCCAGCCACCCACCCAAACCTTCTCATCACTATTCACAGGACCAATTACAGGTGAAAAATGGCAAGAAAAGACAGGGGAGTCCAGACTGGGTTTGCTTGGCTTGGTAATGGACTATGATCATTGGGTCCTGGAGCCTCTGGGTCCTGAAAGATACAGAAGTGACCTCGACCAAGCTGGGGTAGCAGGCAGACAGTGTTTCTTATTTTATTTTTTATGGTAGTTGCGAGGCATTTACTATGGGCACTCGGGTAGATAAAAGATAATCGGGTCCATATCCCGCACAGCGTTCACAGTCTTAATCCCCATTTTTCAGATGATGTAATTGACTCACAGAGAAGTTAAGTGACCTGCTCATGGTCATATAGCAGACAAGTGACAGATCGGGATTAGAACCCAGGTCCTCTGACTCCCAGGCCTGGGCTCTTTCCACTAGGTCTTGCTGCTTCCCTTTGCCTTCACACTCCAGAGGAACTCTTTCTCCCCCACTGATTTTTTAAAATAAAACAAAGAACCATTTGAGAATCTAAGCCAAGATTAGCGTGGGAGCAGGAGTTATCCAAAGAACCTTGCTTGGGAATTCCCACTACTGGGAATCAGGATGCAAAGCAGAAGAAGAAGAGGTCATCAGGGGAGGAAGGTAGAGCAGGAAACTGCTCACAGTGGGCAGGGCAGAGTTAGACAGAGACCCCCAAGTTGCTCACTTGGGGATGGGAAAGACCTGTCAGGTTTTATTTTGGTTGTTTTTTTAATAGTATTTTTTAAGTGCTTCTATGTGCCAGTCATTGTTTTAAGTGTTGGGACAGATTCATGGTACTCAGGTTGGATACAGTCCATGCCGTACATGGGCCTCACAGTCTCAATCCCCATTTTACATAGAGGCATAGAGAAGTGAAGTGATTTGACCAAGGTCACACAGCACAGAGAAGTAAAGTGACTTGCCCAAGGTCACACAGCAGACCAGTGGAGGAGCTGGGATTAGAACCCGGATCCTTTCCAAGATTGAAAGAGCTCAGCATGGGAAGATCTAGGTCTCTGAAGGGTTTTGCTCTTTGAAATGCTTGAAGGAATGGCTAGCAGCATCCCATTGATCTACGTCAACTGGCTTTCTCTTCCCTCTCCTAGCAGGGGCAGGGGCAGACAGGTCACAGCTTAGTGCAGCTAAATGCAACTCAGCACAGTGTCTTCTGGATGATGCTGAGCTGCAGAAATGCATTAGATGCATTCAGTTTTCAACAACATCTCCTTGTCAGTCATCCAAGAGCTTTGGGCACCTGTTTCCCTGGGGCCTGGTGTCAGGAGGAGGGAAAAGGACTCTCGGAAACTGTAGCAAGCATTTGAGTCGGTGCAATTCCATTTTCGTTACAAATGTCAAGCAAACTCCTTTAGCTCACTGAAGCTTCCTCTAGTGCCTCATTTATTCTCCTCTCCACTGCCCTGGTAATGATGCTGCATGGGTGAATGAGGACATGCTGCCCTCCCTCTGGGCTTGCCAGGAGAGAGAGAGAGAGATGCTATCCTTGGAAGGGCAGCATCTTTTCCAGTGAGTTCAGCATGAGACGTTTCATTCCAGGTGATAGGCGGCTTAGTGAACCTGTTTTGGGGGGATCGAAGAAAATGTCTGAAATAGAAGTCTCTGAATGACCAGCTTATTGGTTTCTTAGGGTTGTTTCCACTACTTGCCAGCGGTGAGACCCTAGACAAGTCACTTAATTCTCAGTACCTCAGTTACCTCATCTATAAAATGGAGATTAAATACATAATCCCCCTCCTGCTTAAATTGGTTTCTGCCTGATTGAATTGTATCTACTCCAAAGTTTATTAATGGGTTTAGCACATGATAAAAGCTTTATGAAATCACTATTACTTTGTTTGAGGAGTTTAATGTGGGGAGGGCAAAGGCTGAGAAAGAATAATGAAAGGAGAGTACTCAAAGCAAGCCTGGGTCTAATATGTCAGGGTAGAACTTATTATTGTTATTGTGATACTTGTTAAGCACTTACTATGTGCCAAGCACTGTTCTAAGCACTGAGGTAGATACAAATCAGTCAGATTGGACAAAGTCCCTGTCCCAAATTCATTCATTCATTCATTCAATAGTATTTATTGAGCACTTACTAAGTGCAGAGCACTGTACTAAGCGCTTGGAATGTACAATTCGGCAACAGAGACAATCCCTGCCCAATGATTGGCTCACAGTCGAAATGGGGGAGAGAGACAGCAAAGTAAAACAGAACAAAACAAAAACAAGACAGCATCATCAAGATAAATAGAATCAAGGGGATGTATACCTCATTAACAAAATAAATAGGAAAAAAAATAATATATACAAATAATGTATACAAATGAGCACGGTGCTGAAAAGAGGAGAAGGGGGAAGAGCCGAGGAGGGGGTGGGAGAAGAGAGAGAAAGGGGGGGAGCTCAGTCTGGGAAGGCCTCTTGGAGGAGATAAGCTGTCAGTAGGGCTTTGAAGAGGGGAAGAGAGTTAATTTGGTGGATGTGAGGAGGGAGGGCATTCCAGGACAGCGGTAGGATATGGGCCATGGGTCGACGGTGGGATAGGCATGAACGAGGGACCATGAGGAGGTGAGCGGCAGAGGAGCAGAGCGTATGGGATGGGCAGTAGAAAGAGAGAAGGGAGGTGAGGTAGGAAGGGGCAAGGTGATGGAGAGCTTTGAAGCCAAGAGTGAGGAGTTTTTGTTTGGTGCGAAGGTTGATAGACAACCACTGGGGGTTTTTGAGGAGGGGAGTGACATGCTCAGAGCATTTCTGTAGGAAAATGATCCAGGCAACGGAATGAATAACAGACTGAAGTGGGGAGAGACAGGAGGAAGGGAGATCCGAGAGGAGGCTGACAAAATAATCCAGTCGGGGAATTATGAGAGCTTGTACCAGCATGATAGTCGTTTGGATGTAGAGGAAAGGGTGAATTTTGGCAATATTGTAAAGGTGAGACCAGCAGATATTGGTAACAGATTGGATGTGTGGGGTGAATGATGGAGAAGCAGCGTGGCTCAGTGGAAAGAGCATGGGCTTTGGAGTCAGGGCTCATGAGTTCGAATCCCAGCTCTGCCACTTGTCGGCTGTGTGACTGTGGGCAAGTCACTTAACTTCTCTGTGCCTCAGTTCCCTCATCTGTAAAATGGGGATTAAGACTGTGAGCCCCACGTGGGACAACCTGATTCCCCTATGTCTACCCCAGCGCTTAGAACAGTGCTCGGCACATAGTAAGCGCTTAACAAATACCAACATTATTATTATTATTATTAGAGCTGAGTCAAGGAAGACAACAAGGTTGTGGGCCTGTGAGACGGAGAGGATGATAGTGCCGTCCACAGTGACAGGGAAGTCAGGGAAAGGACAGGGTTTGGGAGAGAAGATAAGGAGCTCAGTTTTAGACATGTTGGGCTCACACTCTTGATCCCCATTATACTGATGAAGTAACTGAGGCCCAGAGAGTTAAGTGACGCTCTAGCTCACACAGCAAACATGTGGCAGAGACAGAAATAGAATCCAGATCCTTCTGACTCCCAGACCTGTGCTCTATCCAAGCCATGATGCTTGCTAACTTCTCTTCCTATCTTCTAAAAACACTTGTACTCAACTGCTCATTCTCCGATGTCTCCTTCCCTATTGCCTTCAAAAATTCCGGTATCTTCTCTATCCTATAAAACCCTTTTCTGGACCCCACTGCAACATCCAGTTATTGCATCATCTCTCTTCTCCCAATCATTGTTATATTGTTCTCTCCCAAGTGCTTAGTACTGTGTTTTGCGCATTGTGGGCAGGGAATGAGTTTGCACACAGTAAGAGCTCAATAAATATGATTAATTGAATGAATGAATTAATAAGGCTTAATAAATACCACAATTATTACTTTGAGGCAATTGAGGTACAGAGAAGTGAAATGATTTGTCCAGGTCACACAACAGACCAGTGTCAAGAGCCAGGATTGGAACCCAGGTCCTCTGGCTCACAGACTCTGCTCTTTCCATTTGGACCATGCTCTTCTCAAACAGTTCTTTAGCACCACCTCATTTATATATTCTTTTTATCTTCTTTCCTTTAGTCCCAGTCTCCCCTGCTAGAATGTAAATGCCCTGAGGGCAGGGAATCACTAATTCTACAGAACTGGCCCAAGTGCTTAAGCACTGATATTCACCCCAGCACACAGTACTTACCTAAATATCTGTATATTCTATTTCCCCTAGCTGTAATTTATTTTGATGATGACGATGATGTCATTTGTTAAGCGCTACTATAGCTGTAAGCTCCTCGTGATCAGGGACCATGTCTTCCAAATCTTCTGTATTGTACTTTACCAAGTGCTTAGTAGAATGCTCAGCACACAGTAATTGCTCAAAAAATGGAGAAGCAGCATGGCCTAGTGGAAAGATCATGGGTTTGGGAGTCAGAGAACCTGGGTTCTAATCCCGGTTCTGCCATTTGTCTGCTGTGTGACCTTGGGCAAGTCACTTAACTTCTGAGTGTTTCTGTTATCTCATCTGTAAAATGGAGATTAAGACTGTGAGCCCCAAGTGGGACAAGGACTGTGTCTAACCTGATAATTTTGTAGCTACCCCAGCACTTAGTACAGTGCCTGGCACATAATGAGTGCTTAACAAATATCATCAAATTATATAATTAGTTGATTATCTCTCATCCTCCTCCCAATCTTTTTCCTCCCTGTTTTCTTTTAGACTGCAGGGAAGGATCAGCAAGGCCCTAGCTCCCAGAACTTGCAATCTCTCTCCTCTGTCCCACCTCTCCCATCTTCATTTCCCATCTTCCTCTCTTCCCTCTCCTTTCTCTTTCCCTTTTCCCCATGAGCTGCCAGAGCTAAGTCACCAGGGTAGAAGAGAGTTCAATGGGATCCCATGGCAGAACAAACCCAGAACTTTTCCCAAAAGTTCACCCTTCCCCACTGCTGGCTCCCGCCATCACACAGACAGACCTTTTCACAGCCACTGCCCCAGGAGGAGTTTCAAGGCCTCCCTACTTGCCTGCTGCCCCCGAGTTCCGGACCCTGGAGGAGGGGTCCGTCTGCCCCTACAAACACCATTAACCAACTCATAGCTCCTGTTGGCAGTCACCCTCCCCGCATTGGCTCTGAGGTGGCTTTGTCTCCTTTGAACAATAGATCCAGAGTGGGGTAAGGCTTATGGCGCCTTGGCACACCCAGCTTACAAGGAACCTGGCCCTGCTCAGGAAATGGCCACAACAACTGTAAGTTCGCTGTGGGCAAGGAAAGTGTCTACTTCTTGTTCTACTGTACTCTCCCAAGCACTTAGTATAACGCTCTACACGCAGTAAGCACTCACTAATTACAGTTGAATGAATGGATGAAAACAAGTAGGTGGACCAGATTCCCCTGACCTGAACCAAGGGATATTGCACCAAGCCACCACAAGCAGGAGGCATCAATAAAATCTATCACCACCTTCATCATCGCCATTGCTCCTGCCTCCACTGTCATTGCTGCCATCTCTGCCCTTTTTGCCACCAACACAGCTTAGTGGAAAGACCACAGGCCTGATAGTCAGAGGACCTGGGTTCTAATCCTGCATCTGCCACTCTCCTGCTGTGTGATCTTGGACAGTTCACTTTAAGTCCCTCTGCCTCAGTTTCCTCATCTGTAAAATGGGTACTAAATATTTCTTCTCCTTCTTCCTTAGTCTGTGATCCCCATATGGGACAGTATCTGTGTCTGACCTGATCATTTTGTACCTACTCCATTGCTTAGTACAGTGCTTGGAACACCAGTAAGCGCTTAACAAATACCATAGTTAGAGAAGCAGCGTGGCTCAGTGGAAAGAGCACGGTCTTGGGAGTCAGAGGTCATGGGTTCTAATCCCAGCTCTGCCACTTGCCACTCTGCCTCTCTGTGCCTCAGTTACCTCATCTGGAAAATGGGGATAAAGACTGTGAGCCTCACGTGGGACAACCTGATCACCTTGTTTCCCCCAGTGCTTTGCACATAGTAAGCACTTAACAAATACCATCATCATTATTATTACTTATTCTTCTCTATATCTTTGAAATTATATTTCTGCCTAGACAGCCGCCCTGGGCTTCATTTGAATAGAGACTTTCATGAATGAAAATCTTAGTAGACATGCAGGTAATTTATCAAGTAGTACTGACTTCTTTTCAGAGTTCATTCAAAGAGCAAACTTATAAATCATTTCTAAGATAAGGGTACTTTTTCTAAAGATAATAATTGTTAGTATTTGTTAATAATAATAATGGCATTTGTTAAGCATTTACTCTGTGCCGAGTACTATCCTAAGCCCTGGAGGGGATACAATCTAATCAAAGACACGGTCTCTAACCCCTCAAAGTATTCACAGACTAAGGGTGAGGTAATTTACAAGTTATTTAATCTTCATTTTACAGATTAGGAAACTGAGGCACAGAGAAGTTACTTGCCCAAGTAAGTGGTGGGATCAGAACTAGACCCTTAGTCCTCTGGCTCCCAATTCCATGTTCTTTCTCCTGGATCCAGGTTTTCAATTCATAAGGGTCATACTGTTTTTGCTTATATTCAATTAATTCATTCAATCATATATATTAAGTGCTTACTTTGTGCAGAGCACCGTACTAAGCACTTGGGATAGAACAATACAACAATAAACAGTGACATTCCCAGCCCACAGCGAGCTCAAAGTCTATATCAGGCTCCCCAATTTGGGATCCACTGCCCAATATCCTCAAAACTCCTTCACCGCCAGATCTCCCTGTAACAGGTGCTCTTTTGTTTCTTTTCCCATACTTCCCACTTTTGAGTATAGTTTACCAATGCGACTCACCTTCATGTTCGAACACACCCTCAATCTCCATTCATCTCCAGTCCAACAGTGTCTCTCTGTTTCCATTTAGAATCAATGAACGAAAATGCCAGAAACTCTCTTTAGTTTCTGCCTCTCTCTGTCTTTCCCAGTGCACCTGCTGGCACTAATTCTCTAACATCTCATGTCCAGTTCAGTCTTCCTCTTCTTGTGCTCCAAGTCTGCCTTAGATATCTTCCTTCTCCTTATCCTTAGGGCTAAGTCTTGGCAGTAGCTTCTCAGGCTCCCTCCTGCCCGACTCCTTTGTTTTTTACTGTGCTGAACCCTCCCACCATTTGTCCAGTTGCCGGCAGTTTGCTCTAAAGTTCTGTCCCCGCTCTACTTCTTTCAATGCTTTATGCACATTAAAACATTAAAATTCAAACCATAAGAAACATCCGGGATTAACATTCCCAACCCCTATTTTCCACATCTAAATATGTGATTTCCCTTTCCATAACTTTAATCCCATGCCTTCATAGAGCCTCGTGACCTAGTGAAAAGAGCACAGGCCTGGGAATCAGAGATACTGTTTCTAATTCTAGCTCCTCTGTGTGACCTTGGAAAGTCAACTTCTTTGTGACTCAGTTTCTTCATCTGCAAAATGGATATGCAAGACCTGTTCTCTCTCCCCTACTTGGACTGTGAGTCCACGTAGCTCTGATTATCTTGTATCTACCCCAGCACTTAGTACAGTACTTGACACATAGTAAGCCCTTAACAAATCCTATTATTATTATTATTATCATTATCATTATTAAGGTCACAGCCTCATGTGGGTTAGGGACTGTGACCAATCTATCTTGTATCTACCCCAGTGTTTAGAACAGTATTTACACATAGTAATTACTGTCTACATGTAGTAATTAAGTACTATTAAGGTCTTAAAAAGTCTCAGTAGAGGGGAAGCCAATCCAAGGTTGGAAATAAAAGGCACAGAACAGGAAACAGAGGTCAGAAAAGTCTTCCCGAGAGCAGAATGCTTCCCAGGGCAGTAGTTCGCTAAAGGCAGATAGGGTGTAAATGTGCTGCTGTATATCCCGAGGCCCCAACCAAGAATGGAGAAAGCAGAGTTCATCAGTTGTAAAAGGGAAGCTCATCATCCATTCAGGCCTGACAAGCCAATCCTGACTAACAGTGGCAAGTCTTTCCTAAAGGAAAAGTCAAGGGAAAGCCCTTTGTAACTGGATCAGAAGATAAAATGATAAATTTGGTGAAGGGGATAATCATCTACTTGGCAGTGATTGGTTACAAGGATTAGGGTCTCTCACTTGGCCTCAGCTTTTAGGACATGATCACCTAGCAGGAAGGCTTCCGTAAGAGCTCAATTAGGACTCAAGTAGAAATCTCATCCAAGACTCCCTCCAGGCCTTCACAATTGATTGGTTGCTTTGATGGACAGTTTGAGCCATGGTTAAAGAGGGATTTCTTTTGCAAGAACCAATGTGAGTATTCATCTATCTTTCCACCAAAACCCTGCCCTCCCCCTGACTTTCCCATCACTGTAGACAGCACCACCATCCTCCCTCTATCATTTGTACATAACCCTGATATTATCCTCCATTCATTTCTCTAATTTAATCCACATATTCAATCTGTCACTAAAGCTTGTCGGTTCAGCCTTCACAAAATCACTAAAATTGGCCCTTTCCTCTCCATCCAAATGGCTACCACATTAATCCAAGCACTTATTCTATCCTGCCTTGATTACTGCATCGGCCTCCTCGCTGACCTCGCTGCCTCCTGTCTCTCACCAATCCAGTCCATACTCTGCTTCCCAGATCAGTTTTCTACAAACACATTCAGTCCATGTTTCCCCACTCCTCAAGAACCTCCGCATCAAACAGTAACTCCTAACCATAGGCTTTGTAATAATAATAATAATGTTGGTATTTGTTAAGCGCTTACTATGTGCCGAGCACTGTTCTAAGCGCTGGGGTAGACATAGGGGAATCAGGTTGTCCCACGTGGGGCTCACAGTCTTAATCCCCATTTTACAGATGAGGGAACTGAGGCACAGAGAAGTTAAGTGACTTGCCCACAGTCACACAGCTGACAAGTGGCAGAGCTGGGATTCGAACGAATGAGCCCTGACTCCAAAGCCCATGCTTGTAGCACTCACTCATCTTGCCCTCCTACCTTATCTTCTTGATTTCCTACTACAACTCAGCCCTCACACTTTGTTCCTCTAAAGCCAACGTATTCATCATACCTGGATCTCGTCTATCTTGCTGAAGACCTCTCATCCAAGTCCTGTCTCTGGACTGGAACTCCCTGCCTCTTCATATCCCAACAAATAATCACTCTCCCTACCTTTAAAGCCTTATTAGAAGCTCATCTCCTCCTAGAGGCCTTCCCCAACTAAGCCCTTATTGCCTCTTCTCCCACTCTCTTCTGTGTCACCTTTGCACTTGGATGAGGGGAAGCAGCGTGGCTCAGTGAAAAGAGCCTGGGCTTCGGAGTCAGAGGTCATGGGTTCGACTCCCGGCTCTGCCACTTGTCAACTGTGTGACTGTGGGCAAATCACTTCACTTCTCTGTGCCTCGGTTACCTCATCTGTAAAATGGGGATTAACTGTGAGCCTCACGTGGGACAACCTGATTACCCTGTATCTACACCAGCAAATGGGGATTAACTGTGAGCCTCACGTGGGACAACCTGATTACCCTGTATCTACACCAGCACTTAGAACAGTGCTCTGCACATAGTAAGCGCTTAACAAATACCAACATCATTATTACTATTATTTGTTCCCTTTATTCACCCCTCCCTCAGCCCCACAGCACTTATGTACATATCTAAAATGTATTTATTTATATTAATGTCTGTATCCCTCTTAGACAGTTTGCTTGCTGTGAGCAGGCAATATGTCTACCAAATCCGCTCTATTGTATTCTTCCAAGCATTTAGGACTGTGCTCTGTGCACAGTAAGAGCTCATTAAATAAGATTAAATGTTTGATTGATTGATGGGGGGGAAGATGAGTTCTTCCCTTTCAGACATCCAAGTCTGGGTTGACAAAATCTGGAACATAAAGAGCCAAGCGATGTCTGATCCCAAACTCTACCGTGAGGGGTGGTACTCCCTATGGTACTGATAGGGTGGTTTTCCCAGAAACCCTCACTGTGGTGGGGTTCACTCAAGGGTATGGAACCACCCATAATCCTTTATGCCTGGGACTATGCCTGGGACCTCTTACCTTGAAGAGAACCACTGACACAGCCTTGAAAGCACTTGACCTCTGGCTAAACCCAGAGATGTGGACTTTGGAATCTGTTCCCAGTGATATTCTCTAGTCCCTTCAACCCAATTAATCGATCAATAAATCCATCCATCAATGGTGTTTATTGAGCTCTTATTGTACGCAGAATATTCATTCATTCAATCAGTCATATTTATTGAGGGCTTACTATTTGCAGAGCACTGTACTAAGCGCTTGGAATGTACAATTCGGCAACAGATGGAGACAATCCCTGAATATTGCACTAAGTGCTTGGGAAAGTACAATATAACTGAGTTGGTAGACACTTACCCTGCCCACAAGGCGCTTACAGTCTAGAGGGGGAGATAGGCATTAATATAAACAAATAAATAAATTACAGGTATGAACCTAGGTGTTATTCGTAATCTTAACTCTAACCAGAACCTCAGCTCTATCTGCCTCTCTAAACTTGCTCCAAATTATCCCTAACCCTAGCCCTATTCCAAGCTCTACTCTTGAGAGTCAATCTTAGTGCTGCTCTATTTTTGATCTCCAAGACACAGGGGATCAACCCTTGGTTAAATTAGCCACTGGGTGATGGTCACTGGGTGGTAATTATAATAAAATAGTATTTGCTAAATGCTCAATATGTGCCAGGCACTTACTTAGAACTGGGGTTGATACAGTATAAACATATAAGCAATCGCAGTTCCTCTCCTATATGGGGCTCATATCTGGAGGGAGGGAGAACAAGTATTTTATAGTCCCCACTAACCCATTTTACAGATGAGGAAACAGAGGCAAAAAGAAGTTATGACTTGCCCAGGGTCACACATCAGACAAGCGGCAGAGCCAGGATTAGATTCCTAGGCTCGTGCTCTTTCCATTAGGCCACACTTCTTCCTTCAGAATTCTGAAAAAGCAGATCCTTCTTCACATACCAATTCAAAAGCCTGGTTCATTTCTGGTGAATTTGAACATTCAAAGGCAACAGTCTGTAATTTATTCATGTATATTAATATCTGTCTCCCCCTATATAGTGTGAGTTCCCTGTGGGCAGGGAACGTGTCTACAAACTCTATGTACCATAGTCTCCCAAGTGCTTAGTACAGTGCTTTGCGCATAGTAACCACTTAGTAAATACGACTGACTGATAGAGCGTCGAAACTATCAGCAATCGGTACTGCCGCCCAGAAAATATAGAATACTTCATTGATGTGGTCTCTCTGCCAGGGAGGAGAAGTGGGAAGGAGAAAGAGCAATCGAGAAAGAGGGGTCAGCTCAGGCTCTGGCAGAAACACGATCTCTTTGCCGCGAGAAGTTTCCTCAATAGCCTTTGAGCCTCACTCAGGATTGAATTAAATCTGCTCTTCACATCAGGCTTGGCCTTTCATTCTCTTCCCATCCACTCCTGATTTTAAGAGTCCCAGAGAGAAAGATGATGGATAGAAAAAACAACCATCAAATGCAGAGCTTGTGCAAGACCCCTGTCCTGCCGCCAGCATCTGGTGTCTGGCCAAAGCCCCTTGTAGATTCCTTTGGGATCCAGCCCTGACCCCGTGCCTCAAAAGCTAGTGTTCCTTCAGCAGGCCGTGTCAGCACTGCAGAGAGGGTGAAAGAAGCAACTTGCTCCTTTGATTCATGTTTGGAAAGAAAAAAAGACAACTATACTTTCCAGAGAAAGTCCAAGACCGACTCTAAATTCAGTCCAGCTGGGGCCCATAACTAATACCCACCAGAGTCGCTTGGAGTCACCATTTCTGCCCCAGCTCAGCCATCTTGACCTTCATCTTTGTGGCTTTTTAAAAACCCATTTGATTTGGAACAAGAAGCTGATGCTACTGTTAAAGATAGTGGGGGATGGAGTACAGTGGAGAGGGAGGTTGCCAGCAGTTTTTACAAGTTGCATTTATGTTCCCAAATTAGACAGCAATGCCAAAACAGACAGCTAAATATTTTAAGTGGCAATGGAGACTCTTCTGGAAGCTCCAGGATTGGCTCTCTTTGGGTTAACAAAGTTGCCCCTCCAGTCCAGGTGGTCCATCTCTCTGCCTCTGCCCCGCACAGGGTGCCTCATCATAAATGTCCCCAAAGGCAGTGATTCAGTTATCTCTAATAATAATAATAATAATGATATCTGTTAAGTGCTTACTATGTGGTAGGCACTGTACTAGGCACTGGAGTAGATACAAGAAAGTCAGGTCGGACACAGTTCCCATCCCAAAAAGGGCACAAAGTCTTAATCCCCATTTTACAGAGGAGGGAACTGGGGTACAGAGAAGTGAAGTCACACATAGCAGACAAGAGGTGGAGATGGGATTAGAACCCATGACTCCCAGGCCTGTGCTCTATCCACTGGGCCATGCTGTTTATGCCTTGGTGTTTTCCCACTCTACGTTACCTGATCCCAATCCTGTACTTCTTTTTCTTTCCTACTTTTTCCCATTGGGTTTTGTGGACCTTGACCAGGTAACAACAAGCCAACGGCTTTCTGTTTTTCTCTAGGCTGTAGGGACTATATTTCTGTTCCCCACCAGCTCAACTCACAAGGTTTTCTCAGCAAACATTTGGCCATGGTGTCTAATTTATGTTTCATCACTGATCGTGGCTTTTGATTATTTTCCCGCAGAGAGATGTTTAGTTCACCTAATGATGTTTTTCGTGCTTGTCCTCCTTGCACTATTTGGCGTCCTGTCCCCTTCAAATCGGTCTCCAATCCTTCAATCCGGTCTGATTCAATACTTTCCTGCCTGCTTACGTTGCTGACTTGAAGTTGCCTTTCCCTGGATGTTTTTCCATCTCTCTTGAAGTTGTTATATATGTGTCTGCAATTGCTCTCCTGGGCTTCAGTGTGCAGGTTGGATATATATTTCAGACTATAAAGCACTGATCTTGACCCGAATGCATATCCTCCCCCCCCGTAACCACCTCCTCCCTCCCCTCTCTTTGCTCCACCTTTCCCATGATTTAGAATGAATTCCTTTTGGTTTTCATAGATATTTCACATTTATTTGGACTTAAATAATTATATGATCATTTATTAACATTCCTTTTGGTTTTTCAAGATCTGAAGTACTTTGGTAGCTATTACAACGGTTATATTGTACTTTCCCAAACTCTTAATGCAGTGCTATACACATAGTAAGCCCTAAGCAAATGCCATTGATTAGCTGATTGATGGATTTCACAATTTTCTTTCCAAAAGAGCTGTGTTTTGAGCTTTCCATGAATAATAATAATAATAACAATGGTATTTGTTGTGTTTACTATGTATAAAGCAATTATATCTCAAGAACGAATATGAGAAGCAGTGTGGCTCAGTGGAAAGAGCCTGGGCTTGGGAGCCAGAGGTCATGGGTTTGAATCCCAGCTCTGCCACCTGTCAGCTGTGGGACTGTGGGCAAGTCTCTTTACTTCTCTGTGCCTCAGTTCCCTCCTCTGTAAAATGAGGATGAAGACTGTGAGCTCCAAGTGGGGCAACCTAATCACCCTGTATCTACCCCAGTGCTTAGAACAGTGCTCTGCACATAGTAAGTGCTTATCAAATACCAACATTATTATTATTATATGTCAAAAGTATCCCTGCATATATGGGACATCCATGGCATATCTGACAGACAATCACTCTCCCCCACTTCAAAGACTTATTGAAGGCACATCTCCAAGAGGACTTCCCAGACTAAGCTCCTCTTTCCCCTTCTCCAGCTCCCTTCTGCATCACCCTGACTTCCTATCTTTGTTCTTCCCTCCTCCCAGCCCCAAAGCACTTATGTACATATCTATAATTTATGTATTTGTATTTATATCCCTCTCCCTCTCTCTAAACTGTAAGCTCGTTGTGGGCTGGGATTGTGTCTGTTTATTGTTGTAGTGTACTCTACCAAGTGCTTCATACAGTACTCTACACACAGTAAGGGCTCAATGAGTTTGAATCCCGGCTCTGCCACTTGGCAGCTGTATGACTCTGGGCAAGTCACTTAACTTCACTATGCCTCAGTTCCCTCATCTGTCAAATGGGGATTAAGATTGTGAGCCTCTTGTGGGACAACCTGATTACCCTGTGTCTATCCCAGCGTTTAGAACAGTGCTCTGCACATAATAAGCGCTTAACAAATACCAACATTATTACAACTGAATGAATGAACGGATGAAGGAATGAGATAAGGAGACCAGAGAGAATGCTAATACACTAGTCCAGCCTAGATATGACAACCTCCTGGATCAGAATGGTGGATGGGTGGATGTTTGAATGGAGAAGAAAGGTTTAGTATAGTGCTTTATATACAGTAAGTTCTCAATAGATACAGATGACTGATATCCTAATCGGGAACCATTGTTGAGGAAAAATTAGCACAATTTAGCGAAAGGCAAAATGTGAGAGTTGGAAGACAGTGAGATTGTGGACTTCTGGGACAGGGAGGATGGTTGGGTTGTCAAGCAGGTGGGGAATTGGGAAGAGAGATAAAGAGTTCAGTTTTAAACCTATTGAGCTTAAGGTGCTAATGGGACATCCATGTGGAGATTTCCAGCAGGCAAGAGGAAATGTAAAACTGCACAACAAGTGAAAAGGCAAAGCTAGTGAGAAAAATTGGGGAGTGGTAGTTGAAACCATGCTAATGGACAGATTCCCCACGTGAGTGAACATAAAGTGAGAAGAGAAGAGGACTCAGAACAGAGCCAAGAGAAACATGCACAGTTACTGAGTGAGAGGCAGAAAAGCCAATGAAAGAGACAGAGATGGATGGTTCAAGCTTAGAAATGGGACCAGCAAAGCTGGAATATCAAGCAAATGACCCTCATTTGGGGTTAATGATTTAAAATGGCTACAGCATGAGGTTAACCGGAGAACTGATTAAAGTCACACGCTTACAGCTCCACACCCCTATGTCCCAGTGAGGAATTCCCAGTCCCCAGTTAGAAAACAGGTAGAGTATGGCTATATGTGGAGGCTAGGTATGGAGGGTTGATGGAAACAGAAGGATTTCTGTGGCTTTATGAGGTGACCATTCTTCTTCAATTCAAAACTTGCCTTTGAAGGAACCTATGCTCTTGGTGGAAGTCAGCCTAAACTCTCCTGTCTTGGTGTGCAACACTGATAGGCTTGATTCCAGTAGCCCAAGCTTGATCAAACCCTAAGGGTGGACCCAGGCAGGGATCCCTTTTGATGGTTTATCTTTCTCAGGTTGTGGTTCAGGGAACTGGTCCCATTTGCTCATTCCGACTGAAGCTCAACCCCCACAGAAACCCACAGCCAAAGCAGTGACTTCATATCCAGTATAACTGTTGATTACAGACAATACCTCCTCAGAGGTAATAGAACATCCCTTTTGAGAAAAAAAAAGATAAAAATAGCTGAGAAGCAACACTTTTCTTGGTTCTCTGAAAGACTGGCCTGCCTCCAGCATGGACTTAAGGACTTTTTGTACTTGGAGGAAAAAAAGAGATGGGATTTGATCCAAGGCTGGTCACAGAAACGAGAGAAATATGGGGAAGCGGCTGGATGGAGGCAGCCAAACTGGTACCGCCAGCTGCAGGCCCATTAATTCACGTTCTGTGGTATGTAGCCGCGCAAATGACCTTGAGTCTTGTTGAAGCCGTGGAGATAATTTTTCCAGAGACTCTGCTTTTCTCACAGAGGTATATTTATCCAAGGACTACCTTGCCCGTTTCCCTCCCGCTCCCCTCAGCAGTAAATTAGTTCTAATTGCAAGGAGATAGAGTCAAAGCCGTTTATAGAGATTTATACCTGGGTTTAGAAGGATTTTTGAGGGTGTGACTGGATCAGAAAAGGGGGGAGTAGGGAAAGGAGCCCAAGGGAGAAAATGCAGATTTTACAACTCTATAAAATGACCCAACTAGAAATAAATGGGTGGCCCAGGAGTTTTCCATCCTGACCCAAATGCCAGCTTCAGCGGTCCTGCACTCTGGATCCGGCAAATTACATTTTTCTTCCTGTTTCACAGTTTTCCTTACAGAGCTCCGACTGGGGCTTGGGGAGAGAGGAGTTGTGTTCTCCAGCAAGAGAAGGAAATGAATCTGACTCGTGGTTGAGAAGAATCAAGTGTTAGATGCAGAAAGTTAAAAATTAGACCATGCAGCGATCCTCCCTGTTAGAAACAGGAGTAGAAGGTCTAGTCCATAGGTCTGTGGTCTATTCCATTTCCTTTAGAATGGATACACAATTTGGGGTAACAGTCAGTGGAGAATACCCCAGGTAGGAACAGGCCTTAATGGATAGTAAGTCAGGGTGTTTCCAAATGCTAGTGAAAAAATCCAACCCTATGTCGCCTCTGACAGGGCCCCCCTGCTCAGAGCTAGTGCAGGGAACACGTCTCACTTTTCGGCCCATCTACGAATTTTCTCACCTTTAAACTCTTTGGATTGCTTTCTTCTTTTTCATAGTTGCTAGGAGGGCTCTGATGAAGGTATTTTAGGATTTTGCACTGGTTTAAATCCAGTCAGAGACTTGGTCATGAGGGAAAGGAGAGGTGGGAGGGGCCCTGTCAGTTCACTAGGGGGAGCTGGGAAGTGAGATCACTTCACACTTTGTGCCATGAGCGTGACCTTCTGACGGAACAGAGAAATTCGGTTGAACTTTAATAATATTCTCTTTTTTCAGGTAGATAACATCGTGCAAGGGTGAGAGCCGGGGCAGGCCGGCAGGTGGGATCTCAGCAAGATTCTCCTCCTTCCCTTTCTACTCAGGCCCCCCTGGTTTTGTACCTGTTTAGGAACCAGGAGAAAATTGAACTTCAAGAAGAGAAATAGACCCAGAGAGGATTAAAAAAATGGCAAATTTCAACAGAAAAAAAAAGATAAGCTTTGCGGAGTCACTTTGGTTCAGAACAGAGGAATTACTTCTACAGCGATCGCGGGCAGCATTTGCTTCTAGCATGAAAGAGGAAAGAGTTGGAAGAATTCCCACAAAATGAAGTGCTTGTGGAATGTCGATTAGCCTTCCCCGGGTTGTCTCCATCCAGCTGGGAGGGAAGGTGTGTCAGGCATAGCTCACTGTGCACAAGCTAAGGCCAGAGGCCGCAACGGACACTGTAGGGTCAATTCGAGACTTGTTTCAGAACGACTTTACAGCACAATTTTCTACCCAAGCCACCCACAAAATGTAGAAGTTTTGAGCCATATGCATCCAGGTGCTGGTCCTATGAATTCAGGTAATTCCAAGTACTTTCTGGTCTGCCATAGCTTCTCTCCACCATTTGGTGGGGGCAATTTATGTTCAAAGGGGTGCTGGGTTATTCCCACACAAACCTAACCGCTTGGGCTGCTGGAACCAAAATGACCAGTAGCCCAAGGGAACGAACAAAGGAACAGTCCCAGGAAGTGAGCTCAGACTCACTCCCAAGTTGGCCTAAGATCACTTGCAGTCTAGCTTACTTCTCCTCAGATGTCTGGCTAATGCAGGGCTCTAACAGGAGGACATGGTCATTTCAAGGAATTGCTGATGCTTGGGGATAGGATATAACAAGGGATGGAGCAGAATAGGCATGCCTGCTCAGAAATGTTGGACAGAATGTTGGACAGAACAAAGCACTTAAGTACTCACAACCTCCTGCAGTACTTACATAGGAATATTTAGACTCAGTTGTTTCTTCCTACCTGTAATATATTTTAGTGCCTATCTCTCCAGTTGGAGTGTAAACTCTTGAGGGCAGAGATTATGTCTACTGATTCTATTGTACTCCACCAAGCAGTTAGTACAGTGCTCTACACAAAGCAAGTGCTCAATAAATACTAACGAATGACTGATTGATTGATTCCCCAGATTTTCATTGCAGGGAATTCTAGATCTAGTTGGATTGGAAATTTTGAAGGTGTCTTTATGGGCTGGTAAATTTGCGAATCTCTCCAAGGCTATTTCCCCACAATATGCATTCAGAAGAGTATGGAGAAACAGTTCCAAGTTCTGCCTTTCCAAACACTGGGGCAGGGGTTTCTATCCAGGTAGCTCTCCTGTATCCTACTACTAGTAATAATAATAATATTAATAGCATTATTAAGTGCTTGCTATGGTAGCAAGAGTTATGTGAAGCACTGGGGTAGTTATCACATAATCAGAACAGAGTCCTGATCCCATGCTCACAATCTGAGAGATAAGGGAGAGTAGGAGTGCTTTGCACATAGTAAGCACTTAACAAATACCACCATTATTATTATTATCCCCATTTTACAGAGGAAGAAACTAAGGCCAGAGAGGTTTTTTGGCTGGACCAAAGCAATCCTATAGCAAGCTGGAAATAGAACTTGGATTTCCTTCCAGCACCATGTTCTCTCAACTGGGCCAAACAATTTTCACATCAATCTTCTAATTTGGAGCATGTTGGCATCCAACCTAAAGGGATTGTTTCTCGTAGGTTCATCCTTGGACTGTAATCCAGAAGTTAAAGGAAATACAACCAATGTGGGGAAGGTTCCCCCTTTCACAGGGAAAAGGAAATCTGAAGTTAAGTTCAAAGACAGGTTCTTGCTTTTCATATTCTGATTCAAGATTCCTTCCCACACACACCAAGGACAGAGAGCTTCTGGCTGAGTTTGCATGGGGTTCTAGAAAATTATAGAAATTATTAGATTATATCATAGAAATAATTTTATAGAGAAGCAGCATGGCCTAGTGGAAATAGCACAGGCCTGGGAGTCAAAGGACCTGGGTTCTAATTCTGACTCCAATCTATCAATGGCATGTATTGAGCACTTACTGTGTGCAGAGCAATGTACTAAGTTCTTGGGAAAGTAGAATGCAATAGAGTTGGTAGACACAATCCCTGCCCTCAAAGAGCTTACAATCTACAGGGGGAAGCAGACTTTAAAAATAAATTACAGAGAGGGGAAATAGGGGAGTGTATGTTCATGAGTGTCACAAGGCTGGGATAAGTATCAATGTGCTAAAAGTGTACATGGCCAAGTATATAGATAATACAAAGGGGAGGGCCATTAAAAGGAAGCGAGGACTTAGTCAAAGAAGACCCTCAGGAGAAGATGTGATTTTAGGAAGGTTTTGAGGGTGGGGAGAGTGGTGGACTATTGAATATGAAGAGGGAGGGAGTTCCAAGCCAGAAGGAGGATGTGGACAAGAGGTTGGCAGTGGGATAGACATTTGAGGTACAGAGAGTAGGTTGGCATTAGAGGAGTGCAGTATGACGACTTGGATGTAGTAGGAGACCAGTGAGATAATATAGAAGTGTGGGGGCTCTGCCACTTGTCTGCTGTGTGGCCCTGGGCAAGTCACTTTATTTTTCTGCACCTCAGTTTCCTCATTTGTAAAATGGGGATTCAATACCCGTTCTCCCTCCTACTTAGATCGTGAGCCCTTTGTGGGACAGGGGCCATGTCCACCCTGCTAATCTAGTATCTACTCCAGCACTTACTAAAGTGCTTGACATATAGTTAGCACTTAACAAACACCACTCTGGAAAAAATCAATTATTAATGCCAAATGCACAAGACAAATCAATTCTTTAACTCCAAGGAAACACCAGCAGGGTTTTCTCGGCAGACAAAAGTCATGTTTCCAGAGATTTATGCCATGCCACTAGTTCCATCTTCGAGTTAATCTCGCCAGCCAGGGGATGAGGAAAATGCACCTCACGGGTGGTATGCGAGATCTCCCAAGCAATTGATTCTGTCTGGCAGGTCAGATCAGGCCTGGCTCTGGGCTAACTGCTGATGCAGGTAGCAACCTACTAGTTCACCGTGGCCCAGTGAGCAGCAGGGAGTGAAGCTTACGGTCATTATCACCGTCGTCATCATCATTAACAATAGCATTCTGACTGCATCTATAGCTGGCTGTTCTTCCAGAACTGGAACACCTCACCTCTGCTCTGTCTGAAGAAGGCCAGGAGTGGGGATTTGATGTGTGTCCCCTATTAGGTGTCAGAAGTCTGTGAGTATTCACTCATTCATTCAATCGTATTTATTGAGCACTTACTGTGTGCAGAGCCCACCTCTGGGGAGCCTCAACCTTCTATAATAATAATTACTGTGGTCTGGGTTAAGTACTTACTATGAGCCAACCACATGGATGCAGCATGGTCCAGTCGATAGAGCCTGGATGTGATAGTCAAGAAGACCAGAGTTCTAATTCGGGCTCTGCCACTTTTCCACTGTGTGAGCTTGAACAAGTCACTTAACTTCTGTATGCCTGTTACCTCATCTGTGTAATGAGGATTAAGATTGTTATCCTCATGTAGGACATGGGCTACATCCATCCTGATTATCTTGTATCTACCCCAGTGCTTAGTGCCCCAGTGCTTAGTGTAGTGCCTACCATACAGCAAGTTCATAAGTAACATAAAAGCAAAAAAACACCCACCGTATTAAGCACTGGGTTAGTTACAAGATATTCAGGAGGGAAGCAGTCCACTTGGACTAGAGGGACACAGAGAAATTAAGTGTCTTGCCTAAGCTCTTCCAGTAGGCAAGTGGAAGACCCAAAAATAGAATCCAGGCCTTCTGAGTCCCTTCCCAGTGGGTCCTACTGCTTCTCTGATCAACAAACTGCATTTTAGAGGTTTCCACCTACCCCAAAGCCTTTAACCTCCCTGCTGCTCTGAGCAGTTGCAGGACAGTCCCAGAGACAAATCCTAAGAGGTGGGCTGTGGAATAGGGCCAAAGGAAGCCCCTTCCTGGTTGTCCTGTTTGGACAAGATCAAAGAGGCAGAATGGTTGTCAGAAGCTGTTTCTGTACTCTTCAGTTTTTCCACCCTGGGCTTCCTCTCTCTCTAGCCCTGTTTACCTGCAGTTGAAAAGCAAGTAGAGGCTACTTTCAGTTGAAAAGTCTTAGAAATCCTTAGCCAAATTAGAATACCTGGGCAGCAGCTGTCAACCAACCATATTCTACAGACAATCATACCCCTACTCCAAGGACTCAAACTCACAGGAAAATATTGTTCACACCATCTCAGCCTGAAGCTTTCCAGCCCCTCCTTGCTACCTTACAATAACAATTTCCAGCATCGGCTCCTCTTTAGTTCAACTAAAATTGAGTTGTGAACATGAGCACCATTAAGAAACAGGTGCTCATATCACCGGGTCTCTCTCTTCCCTGTTAAAATAGTTGTGCTCAGTAAGACAGTGATGATTACTGTCATGAATTCTTTCCATGCTTCATTTCAGTAAGGATAACTGACTATGGCCAACTAGAATCCTTTTCAATGGCTACTAAACCAAATCTAAGTTGGACAGTCGTTTTTGAGGTCTGAATAGCCCACTGGGCTTCTGGGAAAAATTACAATTGGCCAGAGCCCTTGTAGGTGCGGGTTCTGTCGGGGCAGCACTGGTTACCTCTCCGATTTCCTATTACAATCTAGCCCACACACTTCACTCCTCTAATGCCAACCTACACATTGTACCTCAGTCTTGTCTATCCCATTGCCAACCCCTCACCCACGTTCTGCCTCTGGCCTGTAACTTCCTCCTGCTTCATATCTGACAGACTATCTTATTAAAAGCACAGCTCTCCAAGAGGCCTTTTCCAACTAACCCCTCATTTCCTACTTTCACACTATCTTCTGCATCACCTTTGCAACTGGATTTGTACCCTTTATTCACCCACAGCATTTTTGTACATATCTGTAATTTATTTATTTCTTTTAATGCCTGGCTCCCCCTCTAGACTGCAAGTTTATTGTGGGTAGGGAACATGTCAACCAATTCTGTCTTATTATACTTATGCAAGTGCTTAGCGTAGTGTTTTGTACACAACAAGCACTCAATAAATGTGTTTGATTGATTCACCTATTTCCAAAGGGTTCCAAGTTTGCTTGGAACTCACAGAGAGCAAGGAGCCCCAGGGAGTAGTTAAGAGAATGACTTGGAGTATGGAACTAGTGTCGACCATCCCCTCCTCCTCCATACCTTATCTCACCTTGGCTTCACGGACTCTGTCCTCTCCTGGTTCTCCTCTTACCTCTCTGGCCGATCATTCTCGGTCTCCTACGCTGGAGCCTCCTCCCCCTCCCATCCTTTAACTGTTGGAGTTCCTCAAGGGTCAGTTCTTGGCCCTCTTCTGTTCTCCATTTACACTCACTCCCTCGGTGAACTCATCCGCTCTCACGGCTTTGACTACCATCTCTACGCAGATGACACGCAGATCTACATCTCCGCCCCTGTCCTCTCCCCCTCCCTTCAGGCTCACATCTCCTCCTGCCTCCGGGACGTCTCCACCTGGATGTCGGCCCGCCACCTAAAACTCAACATGAGCAAGACTGAGCTCCTCATCTTCCCTCCCAAACCCGGTCCTCTCCCAGACTTCTCTATCACCGTGGATGGCACGACCATCCTTCCCGTCCCGCAGGCCCGCAATCTCGGTGTCATCCTTGACTCGTCCCTCTCGTTCACCCCACATATCCTATCCGTTACCAAGACCTGCCGGTTTCACCTCTACAATATCGCCAAGATCCGCCCTTTCCTCTCCACCCAAATGGCTACCTTACTGCTACGGGCTCTCGTTATATCCCGGCTAGACTACTGTGTCAGCCTTCTCTCTGACCTCCCTTCCTCCTCTCTCGCCCCGCTCCGGTCTATTCTTCACTCCGCTGCCTGGCTCATCTTCCCGCAGAAACGATCTGGGCACATCACTCCCCTTCTTATACAACTCCAGTGGTTGCCTATCGACCTCCGCTCCAAACAAAAACTCCTCACTCTAGGCTTCAAGGCTCTCCATCACCTTGCCCCTTCCTACCTCTCCTCCCTTCTCTCTTTCTACCGCCCACCCCGCACGCTCCGCTCCTCTGCCGCCCACCTCCTCACCGTCCCTCGGTCTCGCCTATCCCGCCATCGACCCCTGGGTCACGTCCTCCCGCGGTCCCGGAACGCCCTCCCTCCTCACCTCCGCCAAACCGATTCTCTTTCCCTCTTCAAAACCCTACTTAAAAATCACCTCCTCCAAGAGGCGTTCCCAGACTGAGCTCCTCGTCCCCCTCTACTCCCTCTGCCATCCCCCCTTTACCTCTCCGCAGCTAAAGCCTCATTTTCCCCTTTTCCCTCTGCTCCTCCACCTCTCCCTTCCCATCCCCACAGCACTGTACTTGTCCGCTCAACTGTATATATTTTCGTTACCCTATTTATTTTGTTAATGAATTGTACATCGCCTTGATTCTATTTAGTTGCCATTGTTTTTACGAGATGTTCTTGCCCTTGACGCTGTTTAGTGCCATTGTTCTTGTCTGTCCGTCTCCCCCGATTAGACTGTAAGCCCGTCAAACGGCAGGGACCGTCTCTATCTGTTGCCGACTTGTTCACTCCAAGCGCTTAGTACAGTGCTCTGCACATAGTAAGCGCTCAATAAATACTATTGAATGAACTAAAGAAGCTTTCGCTCCTTGAACCCTTCTCAACCCTCGTTTTAATTGGGAGCCCAGCTTGGACTGAAAGAATTAAAGCCATTTAGATCATAGGGCAAATGGGGGGTAATCCAGTCACATCCTCCCAAAGATAGGTCACTTATGCCCACAGGGATTTGAGCAAAAGAATCTCTGGATAGCAGAAAAATCATGGCTGCTTTCTAAGTGCTTTTTAACAGTTCCAGTTTTGCGTGTATCAAGCACTAATCTTCTTGGGAAAGGATTTGTTTGAGAGCCAGAGAACATTGTACTTTAGGTGATAAATTAAAATGAAAGTGTTGGTATTCCTTCAACCAACATGGTGGGTAGTTTTCCTTAAAAGTAATTCAAAGATTAGATTGTATTTCCTAATCTGAAATGGGCAATGGAAGGTTTTCAATCTAATATTTGCAATTTCACATCAACTAGACTGTGGATAATAAGTTTCAAGAAGAAAATATTAGATGGTAAAAAAAAAAGCAAGACCTCCTGAAATGTTCAGGAATGATAAACAGCGGTGAGAAGGTATTGCAATATAGACATCATTTTGCACAGAAAGAAATAATATATAAACAAAGTATTTTATCTACAGTATGACTAGAAGCTTCAAAATTGTAGTGTGCTTTCAGATAACATTCCAAACCTACCCTTTCAAGTTTTCAGCCAAGAATTTGTTTTTATAATTTCCTTGCAGTTGGCAAAAATGAAACTTCACTTCAAATCTAAGTTTCACTCTGCCAGTGCCAAATGGACATTTTTCCCAGATGGATTTAAGGAAACTCTGAAATCGACCAGGCAGAGGAACTGAACCACAACAACTTTTGGTGACAGATTACTTCTTAAATTTCTAGTGACCTGATCTCCAAATAGATATTACCAAATAACTAGAAGCACAGGCTCCCACCTTTGAGTACTTCTCCTGGAATTATGATAGGCACCTGGGGAGGTGTATCTGGCTCTTTAGGTGCATTAACTCTGGGAACTGCACTGACTTCAAGAGGTTTTCTAAGGGCTTGGATGAATTTACGAGTGAAAGAGCCATAATGTATTATTACAGCAAAATGTTAGAGGTATTAGAAGGCTCTGGAAGGGTTTTAAAAGATTAGTACATAAGTGCCCCTTGGCCTTTATGGCCTTATATAATGATCTATAATTTATGTATTTATACTGATGTCTGACTCCCCCTATGTACTGTAAGCTCCTTGTGGGCAGGGAACAGGTCTACCAACTCTAAAGTATTTTACTCTCCCAAGCATGGGAAGCAGCATGGCCTAGGGGATAGAGAACAGGCCTGGGAGTCCGAAGGACCTGTATTTTAATCCTGGCTCTGCCATTTGTCCACTGTGTGAACTTGAGCAAGACACTTGACTTCTCTGTGCCTCAGGTACCTTGTCTGTAAAACGGGGATTAAGTCTGTGAGCCCTATATAGACTTGGACTTTCCAACCTGCTTAGCTTGTATCTACTCCAGAGCTTAGTAGAGTGTCTGGCACATAGTAAGCACTTAACAAAGCCATTAAAAAGTGCTTATTAAAGTGCTCTGCACATAGTAGGCGTTCAATAAGTAAGCCCTCAGTAAATGCCATTGATTGATTAATTGATTTGCATACAATCAACATATGATGGTTTTCTAGAGGGGAAATTAGGGATGTTAGAACGGTTTCATGAACTGGGACACTGGTAACTTAACCTGGACCTAGGCAGCCTGGGGCGAGTGTATTTTTAAATTTGCTTTTTTCACTGGAAGTAACCCATTTTGTTCCCCAAATCAGAAGTGTGAATTAAATTCCTGTAGGAACAGATGCTGAAAATGGTTTGGGAGGATTGGATGTAATGATAAAAGCACACCAATTAAGAAGACTAGAGAAGCTAAGATTCGGGCATTTCCTCAGCCTTGTAACCTCCTCCCCCCTGTTTCTCTCCACTCTCCCTCTCCCAAACATACCCACTGCCCCTCAGCCTCAGAACCCAGAAGATCCTTGGGCTAACAGTTAACTTACAAAGGAAGAAGAAGCTTACTCTCTAGAGGGATGGGAGAAGAGGGAGTAAAAGGACTTAAATAAATGACAAGTGGGAGGAAGAAGGAAAAGGGGATATGTTTATCAGACACTCCCTCCCTATGGCGTAGTGAATAGAGCACAGACCTGGGAGTCAGAAGGACCTGGGATCCAATCCCGTCTCCGCCACTTGCCTGCTGTGTGACTTTGGGCCAGTTGCTTCACTCCTCTGTGCATCAGTTTCCTCATCTGTAAAATGGGGATGAAGACCGTGAGCCCCATGTGGGCCAGGAACTGTCTAACCCGATTACCTTGTATCTACTCCCGTGCTTAGAACAATTCTTGACACACCATAAGGGCTGAACAAATACCATCACTATCATCATTACTTAATGCTTAAGAAGTAGCGTTCATAAGATTATGTACTTAACTGCTAGGGGAGGTTGTGAGTCCTTACGGAGCTAAAGTCAGTGGACCAAGGGAACTTGGTAAGGCAGATCAGGCAGGAATCTCCATTCACTGGTCGTCGGCCCAGACAGACAGCGGTGTGGATGGCGGGTTGTCTTTGCTTACCAGAGAAGAGGAGGGACTGCAGGCCCTCCGTTAGTTGGAACAATGTCGTCTCATCCTTCTGCTGTGTCACCTAAGCTCGGTGTGGGCCCGCTGAGGGGGCTGTGTACCCTCAAGGTCCTAGAGACACCAGGTCCCCCTTCCTCGTGAAGAGACATGGTTCTACTGGGATGTCCCAAAGAACTCACCTCCTCTCCTGTAAGGTCACTGTGGGCAAGGAATGAGTCTGTTATATTGTTATGTTGTACTCTCCCAAGTGCCTAGTACAGGACTCTGCACACAGGAAGCACTCAATAAATATGACTGAATGACTCTCCTGCAGCTCAGGGGAATCCCTAGTACTGGCTCATGGCCCTCAAGGACTTGGAGGCTGAAAGAATGCACTTGGAGAATTAGGACCCTTCTAGTGAAGCAGTGTGGTCCAGTGGAAAGAGCATAGGCCTGGGAGTCAGAGGATCGGGGTTCTAATCCTGGCTCTGCCAATTGTCTGCCATGACACTTTAGGCAGGGAGTGTGTCTACCAACATGTTTGTATTGTGCTCTTCCAAGTGCTTTGGTGCTCTGCACTCAGTAAGAACTCAATAAATACCAGTGACTGATTAACTTCTCTGTGCCTCGGTTCCCTTATCGGCAAATTGAGGATTCAATCCTGTTTTCCCTCCCACTTGGACTGTGAGCTCCAAATGGGACCTGATTATCTTGTATCTACCTCAGTGCTTAATAATGGTGCTTAGCACATAGTAAGCACTTAACAAAAAAACACAGTTTTTATTATTATCATTATTAGTACTTGGTCTTGCCAAATGAGCAACAGACAAGATGGATGGCATGTCTGGTGACTGCTACCATCTCTAGACTCTAATCTCATTGTGGGCAGGGAATGTGTCTGCTTATTGTTATATTATACTCCCCAAGCACTTAGTACAGTGCTCTGCACACAGTAAGTGCTCAATAAATACAATTGAATGAATGAATGAATCTCTTTCCTCCCATCCAACCTGTATCACAGAGGAAAGAGGTTGGGTAACCTGGCCTGGGAAGGTTTGGTTGTAAGTTCGTTGAGGGCAGAGAATGTGTCTACCAATTCTGTTATTTTGTACTCTCCTGAGCACTTAATATAGTGCTCTACACACACTAAGTGCCCAGTTAATATGATTGATTGATTGTTTGGATATCTAAGAAAGAAGGGTGTCCACTTAGCCATCAGCCCTGTGCCCCCACTGGAAGATGTATCCTGGCAGTGCCCAACAATGGAATTTACTTGTCTTGTCTCTTCCTGGTGGTAGGGTGAGGTGGTGGCCCCAGGGGTGGATGCTGCAACATGACTTGTTAGGTTTTGAGTCTTAGGAAATCAGTGGAGAGAAGTTAGCTGGGCTCCGCTACACTGCAGGGGAGGGGAATTGCAAGCTTCCCTCTGCTGCTGCTGGTTCTCTCGGTTCTGCTGCTGCAGCTGGTGGTGGTACTGTTGGAGAAGCACCTAAAACACCAAGTGATTTATGTTTTCTGGGGCCCTTGGCCAACCTCCCCAATTCCTTGATCCCCATTTACTCCTAGAGTGGTCTCTACTCTTCTAAACAGAAAAAGAGAAGTGGGCAAATGCTGGAGAAGGAGAGTTAGGCTCAGAGATCTGGGTTACTCCTACCCATGATCTCGGATATTGGGTGCTACCTGGTTCTCACGGGTCAAGAGGCAAGCAACCAAGAGATACATCAACTTAACGTGTAGAGAGCTCAGTAACAAGAATCAAATGGTGGTTGCACGGTGCTGCTCTGGCAGGATGCCTATCCTCTGCTGCCAAGAACTGGTCTGAATACAGCCACGGAGATGTGGATCCAGGGCTCCCTCTCCATGTTACAGTCCAGGAAGTCAAGGTCAACGAAAGTCACACAGGAAAAGTCAGGGAAAAAACACGGCGTTCTTGACCCATCGGGCTCTCACCCTGGAGTCTCTCTCCTCCTAGAAGTCCTCGATATGTGGGATGGTCACCAGGAAACAGACTGCTTCAGCCATCAAATCAAAGAATGAAAGAACTAGCCATCCAGGCATGTTTCCTTTTTGGGTTAGATGATGAGCTTCAGAAAGTCAGACCTTCCTTCCGGTTCTTCTCCCCATCCTGTGCGAATGGAACAATAGATGTTGTGGGAGGGGAGGCAGCGGGGCAGAGGAGATATTTGGGGCTTTTCCATCTCTTGTCCTCTGCCTTCCCTCAGACATCTTGACCTTCAGCTGGATTTTCTCTTGGCAGTTCCTCTACCCTACCGGGGCAAAGTCAACGAGGACTACATCCAGTCCATCTATACCGTGGTACCTCACGTTAAGAAAAATTCACATTTTGTATGAACTGTGTCCAAGGTCATTTGCATATTCACAACTCCTTCTTCTGACATTGTGGCTGCAGGATCAGCCTTAGACGACAAGTGAGGTGACTACCTCAGGGAGCAGCTGAGGAGAGTGAGGGTAGCTTTGGAGAGGCGGCAGCAGCATGGCCTAGTGGTTAAAGCATGGGCCTGGAACTCAGAAGGATCTGGGTTCTAATCCTGGCTCTGCCACCTGACTCCTGTATGACCTTGGGCAAGACACTTAACTTCTCCGTGGCTCAATTTCCTCATCTGTAAAACAGAGATTAAGACTGTGAGCCCCACAGGGGTCAGGGACTCTATCCAACTGGATTATCTTGTATCTACTCCAGAGCCTGGCACAGAGTGAGCACTTAACAAACACCATTAAAAAAAAGAAAGGGGAGTGAAGACAAGGGTTGCCTGTCCCTCTACCCTTCTCTAAAATGGAGGCATCAGGGTTGTGTCTCTCACAAGGCAGAAGTGATGTATTAATGGGACAGAAGGTGGGGTTTGGGAGCCATGTTTCCCAGCAGGTTCATTTGAGGGGTGGCTATGAGGTGGATGCAGAAGAGGAAGTGGTTCAGCCCATCACAAAGTGGCAATAACAGGGCTTTTGTCCCTCTCTAAGATGGTGGCAGGGGGGTTGGGTGTTGCATAATTGGGGTCTCAGAGCCTGATGGACTTGGTTGAGGTGTGGCTACAAAGCGGCCATGGAAGTGGGAAGGTGTGGACAGGGATGGGGTGGGTGCAGGTCGACAGAAGGGGTGGTAGCATGGTCACAGGGGCGGGGTGGGGTTGGTAGCAGCAGCAGCAGTGATAGAGAAGAGCTCTTCAGATGGATTTCCTTTAATTGTCATTTGTGACACTACGTTATGTAGACAGTAAGCTACTTGCAGGCAGAGATCATGTCTACAAAGTCCTTTGTGATGTACTTTCCGAAGGCTTAGTAGAGCGTTCAGCACACAGTCAGCGTTCAATAATATTGTTGATTGATTGATGTTAAGCGGTGTGCTGTCTTACAAAAAGAGAATGAGACAGCCAAATTTTCTGTCTCGGGTAGAACCAATGTTACAAGACAGCCCGAATGGTCAGTTGTATCCAAACATTCCCATTCCCTCACAGTGTTCTAGCCAAAATATGCAGTTCTAATCCCAGCTCTGCGACTTGTCTGCTTTGTGACCTTGGGCAAGTCACTTAAATTCTCTGTGCCTCAGTTCAAATGGGGATTAAGAGTGTGAGCCCCATGTGGGACCTAGACTGTGTCCAACCTGATTAACTTGTATCTACCCCAGAGCTTAGTTCAGTGACTGATAGTAATAAGCACTTAACAAATACCATTTTAAAAAAGATAAATACAATGGCAGAATTGGGTAGTAATAATAATAATGATAGTTTTTGTTAAGCACTGTTGTCAGACACTATACTAAGCGCTGGGATGGATAAAGCAAACCGGGTTGGATGCAGTCCCTGTCCCACGTGGGGCTCACAGTCTCAATCCCCATTTTATAAATGAGGTAACTAAGGCCCAGAGAAGTGAAGCGATGTGTCCAAGGTCACACAGCAAAGTGGCAGAGTCAGGATTAGAACCCGTGACCTTCTGATTCCCAGGCCCCTGCTCTATCCCCTATGCCATGCTGCTTCTCTGTGCCTGTTTGTGAATCCTTTTGCAAAACCAGGGGACTGAGCCTGAAGCTGTGTTGCTCTTTTGCTTCTCACTAGCTCTCTTTTACCATCAGGATGGAAGCATTGTTTCACACTGTATTCATGATAGGAACTTGGTTTGCCAGGACTTATCTCTTCTAGAAAATCTTTATTCTGTTTGTTTGGACTCCCATAGCATTTCTCAAATCAGTAAGAGCCTTCTACTCTTCAAAATGCTGGTCTGATAAATTCTCAATAGAAATGATTAACATTCTTCTATCCTTGGACACCAGAGACTCAAGAGTAATAATAATAATAATGGTATTTGTTAAGTGCTATTCGATTGTTGGGCATCAGAGACTCAAGAGTAATAATAATAAGAAGAAGAATGGTATTGGTTAAGTGCTAACTATGTGCCAAGCACTGTACCAAGTGCTGGGGTGGATACAAGCAAATCGGGTTGGACACGATCCCTGTCCCACGTGGGGCTCACAGTCTCAATCCCCATTTTACAAATGAGGTAACTGAGGCCCAGAGAAGTGAAGTGACTTGCCCGGGGCCACACAACCACTAAGAAGCAGAGGTAGGATTAGAACCCATGACCTTCTGATTCCCAGGCCCGGGCTCTATACACTGGATCATGCTGCTAGAAAAAGAAATAATATTTATTGAGCCACTACTAGATGCAGTGTAGTGGTAGTTGTAATAAAATACTAATAGAAGTTATTCATTCATTCATTCATTCAATAGTATTTATTGAGCACTTACTATGTGCAGAGCACTGTACTAAGCACTTGGAGTGAACAAGTCAGCAACAGATAGAGACAGTCCCTGCCGTTAGACGGGCTTACAGTCTAATCGGGGGAGACGGACAGACAAGAACAATGGCAATAAATAGAGTCAAGGGGAAGAACATCTCGTAAAAACAATGGCAACTATATAGAATCTGATATTATTAATTAAATGGTTGTTATGTGCAGAATACCGTAGGAAGCATTAGGAAAAATTAACATCTGGGAATTAGATCCATACCCAGCCTCTAGAGGGGCTTGCAATCTAAGAAATTAGGAAGAATGAAATAAACTCTTCTCTTTATACAAAATACACCCCATTCTCTCACAATACCGATGCACTGTGTTCTATTGGAAAGAGCACGATAGTGGGAATAAGGAAATCTGAGTTCTAATCCCAGCTCTACCATTGGCTTGCTGTGTGATCTTAGGCAAGCCACTTAACATTTCTGGGCCTTGGTTTCATCTGTAAAATTATTAGCATATCTGCTCTCCCAACATCTTAGATTGTGAGCCCTGTGTGGGACAGGGATTGGTTATTTTATATCTATCCCAAGGTTTATCATGGTGCTAACATCTAGTATTTACTATTACCACTAGTATTTACTACCACTAAGAGAAGCAGTGTGGCTCAGTGTAAATAGCATGGGCTTGGGAGTCGGAGGTCATGGGTTTGAATCCTGGCTCTGCCACTTGTCAGCTGTGTGACTGTGGGCAGGCCACTTAACTTCTCTGTGCCTCAGTTACCTCAACTGTCAAATGGGGATTAAGCCTGTGAGCCTCACATGGGACAACCTGATTACCCTGTGTCTACCCCAGTACTTAGAACATAGTAAGCGCTTAACAAATACCAACATCATCATTATTATTATTATTATTATCACCCTAGTACCTGGCACTAATTATCATTATTATCATTGCAAAACTCAGGTGAAGGAAAACCTGTGTTGTAGGACGCATCATACCCAGTGCCACTCACACCCCCACATATGCAGCGTGGCTCAGTGGAAAGAGCACGGGCTTTGGAGTCAGGGCTCATGAGTTCGAATCCCAGCTCTGCCACTTGTCGGCTGTGTGACTGTGGGCAAGTCACTTAACTTCTCTGTGCCTCAGTTCCCTCATCTGTAAAATGGGGATTAAGACTGTGAGCCCCATGTGGGACAACCTGATTCCCCTATGTCTACCCCAGCGCTTAGAACAGTGCTCGGCACATAGTAACCTCTTAAAAAATACCAACATTATTATTATATGCACATAAATATGCACACAAAGCATTGTTCTTTTGTTCTGACACCATGGTGCATGTATCCAAACAGACTCACATTTTCAAATGAATATTCCCTATTTTCCCTAGCCTTCTACCTGAAACGTGTAATGAAAATGCAAATGAACATCTTAAATTGCCAGCCCGGATGGGTGCAAGAGCAAAAATTCAGCAAAAATTACCAGACAAACGGTTCCCTGAGCAGTCAATAGCTTTACAATCTATTCCACCAATATTGATCCCTAATTTCCCCTGGTTAAATCTCAGTCAAGGGCTGAAGCTCAATTCTCAGATGGACTGGTAGGGTTTTAGTTTGTAATTTGTGGAATTGTTTTTTCCTACTTGACCTGTCACTTTTATTCCAAATATTAGTGGAGTCCCATTAACATCCCAGGCAGGAGCAGGCTCTCTGAACAAAAGCTTCAGGGATATTTTACGTCTATGCCCTGCCATTTAAATGTCCCACAGAGTGAATATATCAACACTGTAACAAGTGTGTACAAGTCTAATCTGGAGGCAAAGGACAAAAAATAGGCAATGCAATATTTTTCCATCTGGAACTAATACTTTTCACAGTCAAGGTCAGACCAAGAAGTTCCTGGAAAAAAATAGATTTTTTTAGATTTTTTTTTAATAGCATGAAAAGTCATCTGTTTTTGCCCAGCACCTGTTGGATGTCCCTTTTACTTCTATATTGAAGAGAAATGTTTGCTTTACAGATAATAGAGACCCAACAGTGTGTAAAATCCATGAAGTTAGCATCCACAGAAACTTCTGGCAAATGTATGTTCAACGAAACGCTTTGTGGGGAAAGCAGATAGAGAGACTGAAAGCAGCTACATGACACACAGACTTATTTATCCAATAGTGTCCTGGGCACAATAAGTACTCAATAAGTACCACTGATTGATTGATTGATTCATGACATTTTCTCTTTAATAGAGGAGGCAGAAAAATTGTACTAGAAATTCACTAAAGTCTCCCCGCCCATAGTATTTGGGCCTTTGTTTCTCTTTCAAGGCTAAATGAAATGTCCCTCCACAAATTCCACTTTTTAAAAAAATATTATTTGTCAATCAGTCAGTCAATTATATTTATTGAGCACTTACTGTGTGCAGAGCACTATACTAAGCACTTAGGAGAAGACAGTATAATAAACAGATCCATTCCCTGCCCAGTCGAGCTGTTTACTATGTGCCAGCCACTAGGCCAGATATAAGCTATTCACATTGGCCACAGTCAGTGTCCCACGTGGGGCTCACAGTCTTAAACCCCATTTTACAGAAGAAGTAACTGAGGCACAGAGAAGTTAAGTGGCTTGCCCAAGGTCACACAGCAGACAAGTGGTGGCCCCGGGGTTACTCCTAGGTTCGTGCTCTTTCCACTAGGCCATTTTAAGGGAGATAAGAAAAGGATCATTAAGAGTGCATCTTCTGAAAATGCATCACACCCAGTGGCATGTTTGATAGTTGTTAGTCCATTTCAACTAAGTCATTTCTTCCAGGAGCCTGACAAGAGCAGAAAATGAAAGCTAAAGTTCCAAAGTCCAGGAGTAGAGACATCCAGTTTTGTTTTTAATATTGAGGCTGGGGATAGATATAGCATTTGGAAATATAGAGAAGATCGCTGAGCTAAAACCTTTTCCGGGATTTTGCAGACTATTCTCTATACTTTTTTCCCACTGCGAGGGGAAAAAAAAGACACAAAGAAAAAAAAAACTTCTCGAGCCCAGTTATGAATATGGCCTTGACAGTGCCAACAGATATATTGTTGTCTTGTTGAGTCTGCAGCCAGGAAGACTGAAATCACAGCACCAAAGCAGGTGTGAACATCCTCCCCTCTTTGTAGGATGTTAACTTTGAAGCTGGAGAATCAAGGCCATTTGTACCTTCAAGGAAACAAGGATATAATTATCTCTGCACTCGATTTACCAGTGACCTTCTAGTCCCCTGGCCTATTCCACTCCCTTTTCTGGCTCTATCCCAGTTCCTCCCAGATAGAGTTCCTACTGGTGAAAGAAAAGAACAACACACTCTCTAAAAGTGCTTCTAATCTTCTTCCACTCGGCTGCTTTGGCTGATACAAATCCATCAACACAAGGCGGCTGCGTAATCCTACTGATCCAGAAAGTCCTACGCAGGACAAGTGAACCCAAAATGCCACGATGGAGGCTAACACACCTCCCATCTCCTCACCCACCTCCCGTTTCCTCACAGAACGACGGCCTCGCGTGAGGCCTCTGCCTCACTTGGGGCTCTGGAAGGGCAGGGGTTTCATGGTCACTACTGCCATCCTTTGAGGCTGCAGGAGGGGAGGAAACCAGAGAGCCGCTGTTTGTATTGCCTTGCACCTGAACCATGAGCGGGGTTGCATAAGATTATAATCGCATGACTTGGGGGAGAGGAAGGGGAAAGTTGACGCCATGGTGGATTGCACTTCAACACCTTCGCCTAAAGATTGGTAGAATTGATAGGTCACCAAGACAAATTCAAAAGCCAACAAACCTCTCTTAAGCAAATCACACCAGCATCACTGACCCTGTTTCTACTTGAATGTCCCACTGTCACCTCCCATAACTGTAGAAATGTAGACATTATCCTCCCTGTCTCGTAAACTCGCAACTTTGGCATTATTCTCAAATTATCTCTCTCATTCAACCCCAGATATTCAATCTGCTTCCAAATCTTTTGGTTCTTCTTCACAATGCTGCTATGATCCATGCTTTCCTCTGCATCCAGATCGCTACTGTGTTGCTCTACACACGTCATATCCCCGACTTGT
Organism: Ornithorhynchus anatinus; assembly: GCF_004115215.2. Lineage (NCBI taxonomy): Eukaryota > Metazoa > Chordata > Mammalia > Monotremata > Ornithorhynchidae > Ornithorhynchus > Ornithorhynchus anatinus. The sequence continues at coordinate 42,825,572 of NC_041730.1, read as the reverse complement.
CTACTGCATCAGCCTCCTCCCTAACCACCTTATCTTCTGTCTTTCCCCACTCCAGTCCTTACTTCATGCTGCTGCCGGCATTGTTTTTCTAAAAACCTATTCAGTCCACATCTCTTGACTCCCCAGAACCTCCACTGATTGCCCATCCAGCTCTGAAACTCCTTACTATAAACTTTAAAGCACTCAAAAAGCTTGACCCAACTATCTGAACTATTCAAAGCACTCGATATTAATCCCTCCCTCAGTTCCACAGCATTTATGCACAAATCAATTCATTTTAATGTCTCTCCCCCCGCCTAAACCATAAGCTCCTTGAGGGCAGGGAAAGTGTCTATCAACTCTGCTATATTGTACTTTCCCAAGCCCTTAGTACAGTGCTTTGCACACAGTAAGCACTCAATAAATACGATGGATTGATTAATTACCTTATATCACTGATTTCCTACTATAGCCCAACCAGCACACCTTGCACCTCTAGTGCCAGCTTTCTCACTCTGCCTTGATCTTGACTATCTCACCACCAAACCCTTTCCCATGTCCTCCCTCTGACCTCAGATTCTCTCCCGCTTCATATAAGAGAGATCACCACTCTCCCCTCCTTCAAAGCCTTATTAAAATAACATCTCCTCCAAGAGGCCTTTCCTGACTAAGCCCTCTTTTCCCCTTACTCCCTCTCCCTTCTGTGTCACCTAAGCTCTTGGATTTGTACCCTTTAAGCACTTGATATTCACTTCACCCTCAGCCCCACAACATTTATGTACATATCCATAATTTATTTATCTCAATGTCTGTCTCCCCATATAGACTGCAAACTCATTGTGGGCAAGGAATGTGTCTTCCAACTCTGTTGCACTGAACTCACCCAAGTGCTTAGTACAGTGTTCTGCCCACAATAAATGTTCAATAAATACCACTAATTGATTGATTGATTGAATTTGCCTCTGTCTTGGTGATGCATGACAATTTCATGCCTTCCATTCTCATACTTTTCATTAATTTATTAATATCTATTACTTGTCCTCTCAGCTACCTACTTTCCATACTGAATTAGTCCTAATCTTTTCAATTCATTTCCATATGGCAGTACCCTCATCACTGTGATGACCTTATTTGCTCAATTCTCTATCTCCCCCAGCTCTATAATCTCCTTCCTAAGATATGGCAAAGCTCTGGCTTTTGCTTTGCTTCTTATCCTTTTTTTGATGATATCCTGGCTTATTTGCCTGTCCTCAGCCATGTCCCTTCACTCAGCAGCCACCAAAAAAGTTCTAAGGAGAAGAAAAAAAAGGTTGTCCATCTGGTATTGCAAGCAAAGTTAAAGGATGAACTATTTCTTTAAAAGCTTAATACCAGGAGTGTCATCTATCAATCAATCAATCATATTTATTGAGAGTGTACCGTGTGTAGAGCACTGAACTAAGAACCTGGGAGAATGTTCTATATTCTCTGCCCGCCAGAGAAAAGAAAGTGAACGCATTACCAGTCAGGAAAAGGTAGGGGGAAAAATATAGCAACTTCTTTCTGGTTATCCCCATTAAATAGAATCAAATAAAGTACAATTAGCACATTAGTACAGTAACAAGTAAATCATATGAAAATCCCCAGGAAGTAATCTGGTAAATTCCCAGGATACTCAGCACAATAGCTAGTCATCCAATCTTCAGAAAACCAAAAAAAAAACACAAACATTTTTTCCGAGCCTCAAACAAATGGAATTCAACTGATCCTTAAAAGCACTGATGAAAAATCAGTCACAAATCAATCAGTGGTTTTTACTGAGCAATTACTGTTTACAGAGCATTGTATTAAGCACTTGGAAAAGTACAATATAACTGGGTTGGTAGATACGTTTGCTGCCCCAAAGAGCTTCCGTTGGTTTGAATGGGAACACTTCTGGGTGCACTATGTTGGTTTTCGAATTTTATTTTTTTCCAATCAGTTGTTAGTTTTGCCTCATACAGGACTCAAGTGCCCAGTGGTATGGAATAATGGATGGCAAAATTGATGCGTATTGAATGGAGACCTCCAAGTTCAGGTCAGACAATGATTATCTCCATCTGACATAGACATTTCAGTCAATAAATGGTGGAGTTTTTTTTTTTTATTTCCTACTGTACACAGACCACTGTACTGAGCTTTTGGGAGAGTATGATAGAATTAGTAGACATGATCTCTTACCTCAGGGAGATTACAATCTTGTAGGGTAGACAAATATTAAAATAAATTACAGATAGAAAAAAGTAGTAGTAGCATGGTCTAGTGAACACAGTATGGGCCTGGGAGTCAGAAGGACTTGGGTTCTAATGCTGGCTCCATCACTTGTCTACTATGTGACCTTGAGCAAGTCACTAAACCTCTCCATGCTTCAGTTCTTTCATCTGTAAATTGGGGATTAAGACTGTGAGCCCCATGTGAGACATGGACTGTGCCCAACCTATCTCATATCTACGCCAGCGTTTAGCACAGTGCCTGGCATACAGTAAGAGCTTAACATGTACCATAAAAGAAAAAAAAGAAATAATCTTGCTAGGTTCCCAATGTTGTCTACAGTGATAGGAAAGTCATGGGAAGGAGTTCTGTTTTGTCCATGTTAGGTTTGAGGTGTGAGGGAGTCATCCATGTAGAGATATTCTCAAGGCAGAAGGTAAAGCACCATGGCCTAGTGGAAAGAATATGAGTCTAGGAGTAAGGGGACCTGGGTTCTATTTCCAGCTCCACCACTTGTCTGCTCTGTGACCTTGGGTAAGCCACTTAACTTCTCTGTACCTCAGTTCCCCCATTTGTGAAATGGGGATTAAGACTGTGTATCTATGTGGGACAGGGACTGTGTCTAACCTGATTATCTTGTATCTACATCAGTGGTTAATACAGTGCCTTACACAAAGTAAGCACTTAAATACCATTTAAAAAAAAAGAAAAAGGTAGAATTGCAAGATTGTAAAAGAGATAAGTTGGAATTGGAGAGGTAGATTTTGGGGTCATCAGTGTAGAGATGATAGTTCTAGTCATGGGAGCAAAGGAGTTGTCCTAGGGAGTTAATGAAAATGGAAAATAGAAGAGTACCCAAAACTGAGTCTTGAGGAATCCTCATAGTTAAGGGGTAGAAGGCAGATGAAGAGCTGGTGAAAGAGATCAAGAAGGAGCAAACAAAGAGGTAGGAGAACCAGGGGAGGACGGTGTCAGTAAAGCCAAGGTGAGATAGTGTTTCCAAAGTGTTAAAGGCAGCTGAAAGGTCTAAGTGGTCTAAGCGGATTAGGAGAGAGTAGAAGCCATTGAATTTGGCAACAAGGAGGTCATTGGTGAGGGCAGTTTCAGCGGGGTGGAGGGGGCAGAAACCAGATTGCAAGGGGTTAAAGGACAGAGTTGAGGCAGTGAGTGTAAATAACTCATTCGAGGATTTTGGAAAGGAATGGTTGGAGGGAGATGGGGTGATAGCTGGAGCACGCAGTGAGGTTTTTTTTAGGGGGATTTTAGAAGAGAAGCATGGTCTAGTGGGAAGAACATGAGCCTGGGAGGCAGAGAACATGGATTCTAATCTCAGCACTGCCATTTGTCTGCTGTGTAACCTTGAGAAACTCACAATTTCCCTGGGCCTTCATTTCCTCATCTTTAAGATAAGTATTAAAGATCTGTTCTCCCTCCCCCTTAGACTGTGGGTCTCATGGGGTACAGGGTTTGTGCCCACCCTGATACCTTGTATCTTCCCCAGCACTTTGTTCAGGACTTGGAAAACAGCAAGTTCTTAATGAACATAACAATAATAATAGATAGGGGATGCATGGAAATGTTTGAAAGTAGAAGGGAAGGAGCCATTTATGGGTAGCAGATGAAGATGATTGTCAGGAAGGGAAGAAGAGAGGAGGCAGGTGTATTAATAAAGGGGAAAGGGATGGGTTCAGAAGAACTTCAGTAACAGAAGGACTCCTTTCTAAATCATCCTTCTTGGATCCTCCCAATTTAGCTCCACATCCTAGCCCCAGCTCCATTGCTACTGAATTTTCTATAGAATGTATCCACTCTCCACTTGAGCTGAAGTGTACCTCCACTTTTTGAAGAGTGGGGGATGGGGGTGGGGAAGACTGTTTATATTATTTTTGCTTTCCTTTTCCACTGTTTTTGTGCAGGAAAGGGAAAGTGAGAAGCTCTATGGCATTGTGCATAGGGCCTGGGCCTGGGATCTGGGTTCTAACCCCAGTTCTGCCATTTGTCTGCTCTGTGACCCTGGGCAAGTCACTTCACTTTTCAGTGCCTCAGCTACCTCATCCATAAGATGGGGATTAAGACTGGGAGCCCCACATTGGACATAATTATTGATAATTATTTTCATGATAAGGAAGCAACAAAAGAGGGGATTATTCCCACCCCAAAAAATCCAGGCTGGAGGGATTAAAAGGCTATCAGTGCACAAGGAGGAAATGATTCCAAAGAAATTGCATAGACAGGTTCCTTATCCTAGTCAGAGTCACCAAGGATCTTGTCCCTAGTTTCTGCATTAGAAAAGTCAGCTCCTCTGTTCTTCAGGTTGGAAGGCTTTACACATTCAGCCTGTGTCTACTTCTGCTGTAGGTTGTTGAGATGGAGAGAGGGCAGCAGAAAAGGTTTGCTGACTCTCTGCACCTGTATTTGCAACCTCTATTCACCCCTCCCTCAGCCTCACAGTCATATTTTATATTTATGTCTGCCTCCCCCTCTAAATTGTAAGCTCCTTGTGGGCAGGGAATGTGGGAACCCAAGAGAAAAAGTCCCTGGAGAATCTCCACCCTCTGTGAAGATTATTTGCACAGTGATCTTTCAGATGGTCATTCAGTCAATCACATTTATTGAGTGCTTACTGTATGTGGAGCACTGTGCTAAGCATTAGGGAGAGTACAATGCCACAATAAGCAGACACATTCCCTGCCCTCAGTAAGCTTACAGTCTAGAGGGATTAAGAACACTTACCAGTGGTTAAGAAAACTTTGGGGTTCAGGCTAACCCAGGGTCGAGCTTCTAGTGGTGGGAGGTGAGAGGGCCAGTAGAGAGGTAGCTCACAATTCATGAAAAAATCTCAGTGGGGTTGTGACATATTGAGCCCATCTACCAACCCTGTTATATGATGATGATGATGATGGTATTTGTTAAGCGCTTACTATGTGCAAAGCACTGTTCTAAGCACTGGGGGGGAAACAAGGTGATCAGGTTGTCCTGCGTGGGGGTCACAGTCTTAATCCCCATTTTACAGATGAGGGAACGGAGGCACAGAGAAGTGAAGTGATTCGCCCAAAGTCACACAGCTGATAAGTGGCGGAGCTGGGATTAGAACCCATGACCTCTGACTCCCAGGCCCATGCTTTATCCACTATACCATACTGCTTCCCCTGCCAATACTAGGCAAAAAGTTACCAGGTAAGGTAGTCACTTCCACTGCCCTGTCAGGCCAAGCACAAACAACCTTATTCCTACAGCTAAATCCAGCTCTTTCCACTGAACCACACTGCTTCTCCATACTCTCATATCATACTCTCCCAAGCGTTCAGTACAGTACTCTGCACACAGTAAATACATATAAATATGATTGTAATTAAATAAATATGATTGAATGATCTTTGGAAGTCTGGCTAGGAAGGAGGACAGCTCAAGCGAGTTGGAGCCTCGGTAGCCAGAGGCAGAAGCTCAGTCATTCATTCATTCATTTAATCGTATTTATTGAATGCTTACTGTGTGCAGAGCACTGAACTAAGCACTTAGAAAGTACAATTCAGCAACAAAGAGAGACAATCCCTGCCCACAACAGTCTTACAGTCTAGAGCTAATCATTGGAAATATGAGATGAAAATATTTAAGTCCACTTCTAGTGCCTTTCTTTGACCCCTCAATGGGGTTAAGCCTAGCCTAACCTGGACACATTGCAGGGAAAGGCAGGCACCTATATGGGGAATGTTCCACAGAGCTCGTTTCCCAATCAATCAATCAAATTTATTGAGCACTTACTGTATGCAGAGCACTATACTAAGTGCTTGGGGGTGTACAATATAACAGAGTTGGTAAACCCCCTCAATATAATAATGATTATATTTGTTAAGCACTTATGATGTGTCAAGCACTGTTCTAAGTGCTGGGGTAGATACAAGCTAATTATGGTGGACACAATCCATGTCCCACGTGGAGCTTTCAGTCTTAATCCCCATTTTACAGATGAGGTAACTAAGGCGCAGAGAAATGCAGTGACTTGCCCAAGGTCACACAATAGACAAGTGGCAAAGTTGGGATTAGAACCCAAATCCTTCTGACTCCCAGCCCCGTGCTTTACCCATTAGGCCACGCTACTTATTATCTTTGAAATGGCACAGCCCCACTGAGACTTTGCATGTACTGTGTGGTGTCTTTCTCCTGGCCCTCGAACCTCTCCCCTCTCACGTCTCAAGCTTGACTCCTGCCCCTGAAGTGTTCTTAGCCACCGGGGTCAGCGGGGGTTGCTTCTGCAACACCATTGTACAAATAATCTTTGCGGGGGGTGGAGATTCTCCAGGGACTTTATCTCTTGGGTTCCCAGCTGTTACCTCTGCTCAAAGGGAGAGTTCACTGGGATCACAGGGCCGGACTGCCGGGGTGGGGAGAGAGAGTCCATCCATCATTACCCACTGGAGGTTGAGCAGGACAAGTAGTAGGTGATGCAGGATGTGTCCAAGATCATTTCTTGGGGGGCAAATCCTCACCCTAAATTTGGCAGGAAAATAGGTTAATTGTACATTCACCTACTGCCAAGGTGAATTTTAATAAATCACTAAAATAATAATAATAATGATATTTATTAAGTGCTTACTATGTGCCAGGCATGTACTAAGCACTGGGGTGGATACAAGCGAATTGGGTTGGTCACAGTCCCTGTCCCATGTGGGACTTACAGTCTCAGTCCCCATTTTACAGATGAGGTAACGGAGGCACAGAGAAGTGAGGTGACTTGCCCAAGGTCACACAGCAGACAAGTGACGGAGCCAGGATTAGAAACCATGACCTCATGACTCCCAGGCCCATGCTTTATCCACTATACCGTACTGCTTCCCATGCCAATACTAGGCAAAAAGTTACCAGGTAAGGTAGTCACTTCCACTGCCCCGTCAGGCCAAGCACAACCTTATTCCTACAGCTAAATCCAGCCTTTACTCCCTTATGCTTCCTTTCCTCCCTGCTCCTCTCTTTCTTATTTCCCACCCTGGCCAGGAGCTTTCCTTTCACCACTTACCTTCCCAATCTCCCTGTGTCCCTTCTCTTCAAATCTTTTGTGTTGTCTTTCTTGTCTTATGCCGTCGAGTCGTTTCTGACCCATAATGACACCACGGACACATCTCTCCCAGAACGCCCCGCTCTCCATCTGCAACTGTTCTGGTAGTCTATCCATAGAGTTTTCTTGGTAAAAATACAGAAGCGGTTTACCGGTGCCTCCTTCCATGCAGTAAACTTCAGTCTCTGCCTTTGACTCTCTTTGACGCTGCTGCTGTCAGCATGAGTGAGTTTTGACCTGTAGCAGATTGCCTTCCACTCACTAGCTACTGCCCAAGCTAGTAATGGAATGGGTAGGCCTCAGCTTGACTCTCCCTCCCGTAGCTGAGACTGGTAGAGTACTGGAAGCTCCAATCCACCAAACGGGAAACCTAAGAAGAAAAACTCCAACGAGAAGTGATTTCTGCCAGAGTGATGTGGAATCCTTCCCGGCAATAAACTGCAGATTGGACAATGTCAATCATCCTGGCCCAGTGACCAGAAGAAAGGCAACACCGTTTCTCAGCATAGGAAAAACATGGCAGGACAACTCAGCCCTTGGACTTTGGGAGGAAAGTATTGGAGATCCCACTCTATGCAGCTCAGGGGACACGACACTCCCAACTCCTGGGATGAGACCCTGCTCCATGCTCAGTCTGACAGACTCAAGGACGAGGGATCTGATCAACCACTGAAAGAAAAGCCTGCTAGTGTTCAAATGACTTCTAGAAGGTTGATATGTTACAAGTAGGCAATCCCTTAACCCTCCTCTATGCCCTGAACCCCAAAATACTTTTGATGCCGAGTGAGAGGTCTTCAAGCCCAATTTTTGTTATTCTGAGAGTGTGTGAGGTCTTGTTCCTTGTCTGTGGGGGTGAAAAGGGCTGTGAGCCAGAATGTTGTGTGAGCCAGAATACTTACTTCCTCAGTCCCACAGACATAAGATTACCCTTTCTTTCAGTGCTTAGAACAGTGCTTGGCATATGGTAAGCGTTTAACAAATACCATCATTATTATTCTCATTAGCTCTGGCCAACTTGATTATTATGTGTCTACCCCAGCGCTTAGACGAGTGCTTGATCAATCAATCAATCAATCATAATTATTGAGCCTACTCTGTGGAGAGCGCTGTATTATGTGCTTGGGAGAGCACAATACAATAATGTTAGTAAACACTTTCTTTGCCCACAACAAGCTTATAGTCTGGAGGGGGAGGCAGACATTAATACAAATAAATAAATTACAGATATGTACATAAGTGCTGTGGGATTTGGAAGGAGTGAACCAAGAAAGACAATCCAAGTGCAGGGCAAGGCAGAAGGGAGTGGGAGAAGAGGAAATGAGGGCTTGAACAAGGAAGGCCTCTTGGAGGGGATGTGCCTTCAATAAGACTCAGAAGAAAAATAAGAAAAGCTTCCTGAATTTCTGTGTCATATGCTCCCTTACTAATATGTCAATTGCTTGACACATAGCAAGAGCTTAATAACTGTAATAATTAAAATAATAATTATAATAATAACTGTGGTATTTGTTAAGCACTTAGAGAAGCAGCATGGCTCAGTGGAAAGAGCACGGGCTTTGGAGTCAGAGGTCATGAGTTCAAATCCCGGCTCTGCCACTTGTCAGCTGTGTGACTGTGGGCAAGTCACTTAACTTCTCTGTGCCTCAGTTACCTCATCTGTAAAATGGGGATTAAGACTGTGAGCCCCATGTGGGACAACCTGATTCCCCTGTGTCTATCCCAGAGCTTAGAACAGTGCTCTGCACATACTAAGCACTTAACAAATACCAACATTATTATTATTATTATGTTCCAAGCACTGTACTAAGTGCTGGAGTATATACAAGATAATTGGGTCCAACATGGGGTTCACAGCCTAAGTAGGAGGGAGAATAGGTATTGAATTCCCATTTTGCAGATGATGAAACTGAAGCACAGAGTAGTTAAGTGACTTGTCCAAGGTCACGCAGCAGGCAGTGGCGGAGTAGGAATTAGAAACCAAGTCCTCTGATTCCCAGGCCCGTGCTCTTCCACTAGACCACACTGCTTAGCTTGGAGCAAATGTGATTTTTGTGAATGTGAATTTTCCTTCAAGCTCCTAGTGACATGAAAGAGGAGTGGATATTTCCTAGTACCATTCCCAAGGAGCAATCAGTAAACCATGAAGACAACCCCCATTCTATCCCGCCTCCATTCCGTGCCTTGCACCTAACCCTGGTAACGGGTTTTTCCAGCACTAGATGGCAAGTTTCACTCATAAATCAACCCATACAAAAGGTCAAAAGCCAAACACGACCAATTAAATTCTTTAGGCAATAATTCATCCAAGCTCTGAATGGGCATTTTTTTTTTAAGGGTGACTAAGAAAGCTCATGTTTTCTCTAATCAGTTCTGGAGAGGAAGAACTAAATTGACTCACGTTAGCATTCTTCTCCTGTCTGCAAAACATAATCTCAGATGTTTTTAGAAGAGAAGGAGGAGGAGAGCGAGGAGAAGATGGAGGAGGAGGAGGAAGAGAAAAAGTCCTTAAATATATAAACGGTGTGACCTAAGATGCAGGCCTATTTCCATCTGCCTCAGCAGGAATAGATCTAGGATTTGGGTTGGTTCATGTTCGAAGGTTACTCGGACGCTCTGAAAAGACAGTTGAATGGCCCCAGTGGGAATAGAAGAAGCATTACCTCCAGGGAAGTTACTACTAGGCCTAGGAGCTCCTACAGTTTTAGCGACCTGCAGATTGGCTTGCCTCCCATCTCCCTATCCTGGACGAATTGTTCCAGTTAACTGCAATGACACCTACTGGATATCAGGGAAGCTGACAAACTGCAGCCTGCCCCCAGAGCTGAGCTCTTCCAGCCCAGATGTCAGCCTCAACAAATCCCCACCTGCAGGAAACCCCTGGAGCAGTCTCCTACACTGCTGGATAATAAATTTCCCACCTGATGAGGAAGGCTCTGATTTTTAATCCCAGCACTCAGACCTCCCGCCAGCAGTTCTTCAAAAGACCAAAGACAGAATGGTTGTGTGTCTACCAAAGTCAGAATACGCGAAGCCCTTGCATTTCTTTCTGCCTGGTGGTGGGAAATCCATTATCGTGTTTGGAATGAAAGTGCTGAGAATGATAAAATGGGAGAAGCAGGGTGACCTAGTGGAAAGAGACCTGGCGTAGGAGGCAAAGGACCTGGATTCAAATCTCTGCTCTGCCACTTGCTTGCTGTGTGACCCTGGACAAGTCACTTAACTGCTCTGGGCCTCAGTTTCCTCATCTGTAAAATGAAGATTAAATACCTGTTCTCCCTTTCCTAGGGATCATTAGCACCATATGGGGTAGGGACTGTGTCCAACCTGATTAATTTGTATCTGCTCCAGCATTTAGTACAGTGCTTGGTATATAGTAAGTACTAAACAAATATCCCAATCACTTTTATTATTGTTATTATTATTATTGCTCTGTAAAAGCAGAGTGGCTGAGGCTATTTGTTATTTGCTGTAAAAGTAGTGTGACCTAATGGAAAGAGGACAGACCTAAAGTCAGAGGAGCAAATTTATCACAAGGAATTTACAGGCTAGAGGGAAGCTTAGAGAGGAACACTTGTCAATAACCTTGTTCTGTTCTCAATTCCCCATTTCTAAATATCACAAATGGTTTCCCACTCCTCTCTGCAACACGCTGAAATTCCTGAGCATTAAAGGCATCTATCTCTATCAGTCAACTAATCAGTCTCATATTTTGAGTGTTTCATAATGTGTAAAGCCCTGTGCTAAACACATGGGAGAGTTGGTAGACATATTCATTGCCCACAGTGAGCTACATTCAAGGGCAACAGAAATGAGGGAGAAAGGGAAATGAAGACTTTCTCTCTTTCTCTTTATCCACAGTCTTCTCCAACTACATCCCAGCTCTCACTCTAAATTCTTCTTAAGATAACCTACTCATTCTACCTTATTCTCATTTCTCTAGCAACTCACCTCTGTTCACTCCTTGTCCTCCTGCCCACCTCCCCATTGAATTTCATCAGCCTCAGGTCTCCCCACTTTCAAATCCTTACAGAAATCATATCTTCTCCAGAAAGCGCCTCCAATTAATTTCTTTCCCTAAACCATCTTATTAAAAAAAAATTGCATTTGTTAAATGCTTACTATGTGCTTAAATGAGCACTGGAATCGTTACAGTATCATCAGATAAGGCACAGTTCCTGTCTCATGTGGAGCTCATGGTCAAAAAGGGAGGGGAAAATGAATTTAATCCTCACTTTAAAGATGAGGAAACATTCTCAAAGTTTAGTGACTTACCCAAGGTCACACAGTAGGTAAGTGGCAGAGCCAGGATTAGAACCCAGGTCTCCTGACTTCCAGACTTGTGCAATATCCATTAGCCCAAATCATGTGATCCCTAACTCACCACTTCTATGCCCTTTTAGCAATTAAACACTCATTACCTCCCTTGGCATTTAAGTACTTACTTTACATTTCTTATAATTTAGACAGTAACTCTTCTCTATATCATTTTCTTTCTTCTCTTCTCTATAATGTATTTTAATGTCTGCTCCCCCAGTAGATTGGAAACTCCTCCAGGGGCAGGCAACATGTCTTCAGCGCTTAGTACAGTGCTTGGCACATAGTAAATGCTTAATAAATACCATCATTATTATTATTCTAAAGCTGTTGTACTTTCCCAAGCACCAAATCCAATACTCTGCCCACACCAGAGGTTTAGTGAATATTATGGATTCATTAATTAAGAATTATCTCATGGAATTGAACAGAGTATTGCTTTGGGAGGAATCCACATTGTTCCTCAAGCCGAGACAACTCCTGAGACAAGGGGGCAAGGCCTGAATCCAGTTTGTTTCCCAAAGGAGATATGGAAATTTCACTCCGGCAGATGGAAAGAGGGGCTTCTCCTTGGGATTTGATTTCTGGTGGAAGAAAGTCATCTTTCTTGACCAACTTCCCTCCTTCTTTTCTTCTGCAATCATCACCACAGCCATGGGAAAAGGATCAACCCTCAAGGAAGCTATGGATATTCTCGGGAGATGCCGCAATGGTGGAGTCCTACGCAGATACCTCTCTGAACACGCCACAGAAGGCCAGATACAAATCCACCACTCAGTTGAGCTGTGATGGAGCAAAGGCATAAATAAAGAGACATCAGAGTTTGTCAAGATAAGGACTGAAAAGGCAGTGTATCTTAGAAAAGAAAGGGGCACTCTGACATTAAAATTAAACCTCTAGATACTGCCTAGACCTATCAAGGATAACAAGACTCATCACAATTGGAAAGAGAATAAGCATGCAGCCACCAGAAATTTCTAAGTAGTCTTCCCATCTTCTTTCCCTCCCCACATCCCTGTCACCCCAATCTTGACTCTCTCTCTGGTGTGGATTGTCTGAAAATAGCAATAATAATGATGGTATTTATTAAGGATGATCATATGCCAAACACTGTGTCAAGCTCTGGGATAGATACCGAACATTAGAAAAGATACAGCCCCTATTCCACAAGGGGATCACAGTATTAGAGGTACAAACAGAAAGTACCTTATACCCATTTTAGAGATGACTAAATTAAGGCACAGAAAAGTTAAGTGACTTGTCCAAGGTGTTACAGCACTAGATTCCAGGCCTGTGTTCTTTTCATTGGACCACACTGACTCTGACAGAAAACCACTGAAAGCAGCTCTGAATCGTCTGGTTGAATGGTATTCAGACTGCTTGAGATGCTTCGACAGAGTACTTGGTATGTGTCCCTAGAAAAACCCTGAAAAAAAATTTTTTTAAGTTAAAATCAGTGTCTAGGGGCTTCATCAATATCAACATCGATATCATAAATTAATATTAATAAAAGCTATTAGATCTCTCTCTTCGCTTTCCACTTAGACTGAGAGCCTCATGTGGGACCTGATTATCTTTTATGGACACCAGCACTTAATACAGTGCTTGGCATATAGTAAGTTCTTAACAAATACCACAATTATCATCATTATTATTATTACCATCATCAGCATCTCATGGTACAAGGAGATACTAATTTAGAGTAGACATTTAACCTACTCTAGAGGAGTTACAATTTAATTAAATCTCCCAAATCAGCTATCAATCAATCAATCGCATTTATTGAGCACTTACTGTGTGCAGAGCACTGTACTAATTGCTTGGGAGAGTACAATATGACAAAGTTAGTAGACATGCTCCCTGTCCCCAAGAAGTTACATCCTACTACTGTCCTGTGGGCCATGTGAGCCTTCATTAAAAACCAATGACTGTCTGATGGGCTGGCTAACTGACTGATTGGCTGAAGGACTATTCATTTATTCAATTGTGTTTATTGAGTGCTTACTGTGTACAGAGCACTGGGTTAAGCACTTGGGAGAGTGCAGTATAACAATAAACAGACACATTCCCCGCCGACTAAATGGCTTATGACTGATTGATTAGCTGAAAGCTGACTGGCTGATTGGTTGCCTGGCCGAATGACAGAAATACAAACATCAATCAACCAGTGGTACTTACTGAGTGTTTACTGTGTGCAGAGCACTGTACTAAAGCACCTGAGAGAGTACAAGAGAGTTGACCCCTGCCCTCAAGGAGTTTACAGTGATTAGTAACCAAAATAGGTGAACAAAGCTATATGGAATATTAATCCATGCAACCTTCCATGCTGTAAGCTTGTCTACCAACTCTTTTATATGCCAGACCACTACTCTCCCCACCTTCAAAGCATTATTAAGGTCACATCTTCTCCAAGAGGCCTTCCCCAATTAAGCCCTCCTTTCCCTGGCTCACTCTCCCATCTGTGTGGATTTTGCACTTATATCCGTGATCTTGAACATTTGATATTCACCCCACTCCCAACCCCAAAGCACTTACATATATATCTTTAAATTATATATTATAAATTACTTATTGATTTATATTAATTTCTGTCTCCTCCTCTAGATTGTAACCTCATTATGGGCAGGGGATGTGTCTCCCAAGCACTTAGGACAGTGCTCTGCACATAGTAGGCCTTCAATAAATACCAATGATTGATTGATTTTATCTTGTACTCTCCCAAGTGCTTAGTACAGTGCTCTGCACACAATAGGTGCTCATTAAATACCAAAGACTTATTTAGGAGCTCATGATCCATTTTGTCCATTATCCGGACCCCCTCATTTTCCCTTTTCTCCTTGTAGAGATGGTGCATTTTCCTCATTTGCTTAGAGGATTAACAGGAGTCTAGAGAGTACGGAAAGACAACAAACTTCACTTGCTTGAGAGCAGGTCTGGTTAAAAAGTCTATCAACCTAAATGAAGCTTTGTGATTTTATGGGGATTTAGTTTATTTGTATCATACCTGCCTTTTTGCTACATTTAATTAAGGCTCACCTGCACTGACATTTTGGTGTGGGAAAGTACACTAGCTGTGTTAAGCCTAGGGAGAAAAACACTTCCCTCTGTTCAGAAAGGAAAAATGTCATGAGTTTTGAGGCTATAATGAAGGAAGTGTGGGAATGTTGTGGTAGCAGACATGAAGGCAACTGCTCAGAGAGATCGTGTGTACTGACTGGATGAAGGAGAAGCATCAACCTTGGAAAGGAGGAGCACTTGCTGGGGTTGATAAGAAGATAAGCCTAAGATATTGGAATGGATCGGGTAGTGAAGGGAAATGGAGGTGGTGAGATATTCCAGGGCCGATGAAGAGGAGAGCCTAGAGTGATGGGGTAACGTCTCAAAGGAAAACAGGAAGACACCGATGAAGCCCACAGTAGTTAGGGCTTGACCCAAGTATGGCTAAGAAGATGGTCAGTTCTCATAACTCCAACCAGAAATTCTTCTAATGCATCCCTGAGATCTCAAGACATCATCCAATTTTAGGCAGCATAGACGTAAGTGACAAACTGTTGGAATGAGAAAGGCCATACTGGGTCATGAAAGTGCTGAGTCTAGTAGAGAAAATTTTCCTTGCGAATATCTAGCTGGCAGTAAACATGAATCAATTTGGGCACTTGCCTAGAGCAAAGAATAATAGAAACAAGGGACAGAAGCCCTCAAAATAAAGGAAAACGTTTTAAATATCTACCAAGGGGTTTTTTTTGTAATAATAAACTGGACTGGATCAAGGAAATTGATCCAAGGGAAGAATGTTCCAGAGTATATTTACTAGAATGTTGTCTGTTAAAAATGTTTGAAAGCCTCACAAAGTACTAACAGATTCTGAAATGGTGTTTGGGTGAAAACTTGTGTTCTGCTTGCAAAAACGCGTGGGGGGCATTTGGAACATTGAGTCATATGATATTGAGTTGTGTTTTCCTTGAAAAATCAGGATTTAACAGCCAACTCTATGCCTTGGAAAAGCCAGAAGCCCTTGAGAGCCAGAATCAGACTCTCCTTAGAAAGCCTAATATATTCACCACCCCCAACAACACTTTTTAATAGAAGAAAGTGTGTATAGAATGTATAAATAGGCAGAAGTAGCTGCCTTCAGGCAGTTGCCCTTCTCTCTGGTGGAGCTGTAAAATAGGCATGGGCACCAACAGGAGGAAAATGGGTATAGGTCAAAGAAAAGGACCATGATTTGGGGAAAATACAGTATTAAAACCCATAAATGTAGTGGGTATTTTTCAGCTTGTGAGTGTGTTTTTGCTCATGTTTTTGCTGTTCATGGGGTCGTGTTTGATACGCCCACAGATTAATTTTGTGTCCAAGTATGCTGTTCGTAGGTTGTAAAGGTATTTCAATCCCTATGGGATGATGCTGGAAGTGAGATAAAAGAAAGTCAGATTCAACTGAGAAGGAAAAGGTGACAGGGTGGTGTGTTCTGGAAACAGTTACCATACTGCTTCTTCCTAAACTCTGAGGCTGCTCAAGGTTGGATTCATTCTCAGTTTAAAACACACAAAGCCTAATCTTTGAACCAGGTGCTAATTCACTGATGGGGACCAGACCTGCCAAAGGATTCTTTTAGGGTCATTTTTCCAGATTCATTTGTGACTTGGTTCAGATCAGCGCCTTGTGTTGTCATTTTAGCAGTTTCCAATATACAATACCCAGGCCAGTACCAATGTCCTCTGAAACTTCAGTGAGCCTTCCATCCATCTTAAGGAAACTTTTGTTTCCCCATTTCTGGAGTAGTTTCAGGATGGCAGGCATTTCAAATACGATTAAGCAGATTTCCAACAGATAAACAATCTAATAGATAAATTTTCATTGCACCAAAAATATTATGAAACCCCAGGCAGCAGCCCATATATTTCAAACAATAGTCAGTGCAACATGACTTCTGCAGAAAGAACAAAATTAGACACACACAGGAAGTCCTTTAGAATAAAATACCAGCCACAGTCAAATGGACCATAAGAAAGGGAGAAAGAAATAATGGGAGTTTTACACCCAATAAAGTATTCCTAAAATTTCCCCTGTCAGCCATCTTGGACTACAATTTCTGGAAACACTCCTGGGGAGCCAGAGTGTCCATTGACCTCTTCTGAGTATATTCAGGA
The DNA here is from genome assembly GCF_004115215.2 of Ornithorhynchus anatinus. NCBI lineage: Eukaryota > Metazoa > Chordata > Mammalia > Monotremata > Ornithorhynchidae > Ornithorhynchus > Ornithorhynchus anatinus. The sequence continues at coordinate 42,808,847 of NC_041730.1, read as the reverse complement.
TCTATTCTGGGTTTTATCTCCCAGAAAAGCTTTCTCGGGGAGAAATCCAGGCCATTAGCCAGAACCAGGAAAGTCTGAGTTTCTGGGATTGTTGTGATCAATCCAGAACATTTGATCACTAATTTAAGAATGCAACTTTTAAATGGGTTTTAACATACCTTTTGGGGATGTGTGTAAACTGAATCCTCTCAAAGACTGATGCCCTTCAGCCTGGTTTGGGATTCAGCTAGATTCTTTGCTAAGCAGGGGATGGACTATAACATATGCATGGGAAGTGAAAAATTTCAATTATCAGTGGTATTTATTAAGTGCTGTGTGCAGAGCACTGTATTAAGCATTTGAGAGAATACAATTCAACAGAATCAGTAGGAACATTCCCTATCCATAATGAGCTTACAGTTCAGAGATGAGTTTACATTGTAGAGTAAGTTTACAAATTAAAACAACCGAAGCAGGTGGATCTTTAGAAGAGCAGACTGATTTAGAGAAGCAGTGTTGCACAGTGGATAAAGCACAAGCCTGGGTGTCAGAAGGACCTGAGTTCTAATCCAGATCTACCACTTTCCTGCTTAGGGCAAGTCACTTAACTTCTCTGTGCCTCAGTTACTTTATCTGTAAAATGGGGATTAAGACCATGATTTCCATGTGGGACAAGGACTGTGGCCAAGCTGGTTTGCTTGCATCCACCCCAGCTCTCAGAAGAATGCGTGGCACATAGTGAGTGCTTAAAAAATTCCAAAATTATCGTTACTGTTTCCTCTCCAAAACCTCATTTTGTTTCTCAGGTGTAAGTGTGTGACAGACTGCTGTGTTTACACCAATATCCATTGTGCTATGGCTAGCACAGGGTTTTAAAAACCTAACTATAAGGTGAAGAATTAGTCTCTTTGTAATTCTCAGATACCAACATGTGGTGACATGATTCTTTTTTCAACCAGGAAATAAATTCACTGAATTGACTGTTCATGTGTGTTATTCCAAGGGTTGAACATCTTATCATGGTTTTTCATATTCCTCTAGCCTGGAAGCTCATTATGGACAGGGAAAGTGCCTATCAACTCTGTCCGATGCCTATCAACTCTGTCCAATTGTACCTCCCAACACTTAGTTTAGTACTTTGTACACAGTGAGTGCACAATAAATGTGATTGATTGATAGAAAATATGATATGATTTGAGTGCATATTTCTCCTGTTTAAGTAGGTCAACCCCGCTCAGGACACTGGTTCCTTCAGGGTAGTTACAAATTTATTTTGCAATTATATTTTCAGGTCCTAAAACCTCAAAGGACATTTCATTTCTATATTAAAATACCACCTCTATGCAGATGATACCCAAATCTACATCTCCAGCCTTAATCTCTCTTCCTCTCTGCAGTCTAGTATTTCCTCCTGCCTTCAAGACATCTCTACTTGGATATCTTCCCATCACCTCAAGCTTAACATGCTCAAAACTGAACTTATCTTCCAACCCAAACTCTGTGCTCCCCATGACTTTCCTATCACTGTAGATGCCACCTCCATCCCTCCTTGTCTCACAAACCTGTAACCTTGGCGTTATCCTTGACTCTTCTCTCTCCTTCAAATTTCATATTCAATCCATCACTAAATCCCACAGGTCCCAGCTTCACAACATCACTAAAATTTGCCCTTTCCTCTCCATCCAAACTGCTAACATGTTAATACAATCACTCATCCTATCCCTCCTGGATTACCGCATCTACCTTCTTGCTGACCTCCTAGCCTCCTTTCTCTCCCCTCTCCAGTCCATACTTCAGTCTGATGTCCAGATCATTTTTCTACAAAAACACTCAGGACCTTTCTCGATTAAGTCCCGACACCCTAAATCATATAAGCAGACCAGCTCTGATCAGCACTTACTTATTCGCTTGTATTTTCAATTATTCATTTTAACTGCTCCGTTTGTAAATCCTCTTATGCCTGTATCCCCAATTAGAGTGTTAGCTCAGTGTAGGGCAGGGAATGCGTCACTTGCTTATTTTATTCTTCCCAAGCCCTTGGGGCAGTTCACTGTACCCAGTGAGTGCTCAGTAGATGCTATTACTACTGAGTATTACTGATTATTACTGTTATTACTGCTATTATTACTACTGTTTCTACTACTACTGCTAGTACAACTCTACTAAATGAATCAACCAAGGCCCATGGACAATCCGAGCTGTTTTTCCATTAGCGAGAGGGATCGCCGCGGGACACCGCCCTCAGAGTTCATTAACTCAGCCGTTTTCTGTTTTGTTTTTGTTTTTTCAAAATACAGAAAAGTAATTACAAGAGATGGCGGGCCATAACCTCTGTGCTGAATGGCCCTGTTTTAATTCGAAGATGCTTTTGGATTGTTCAAGCTCAAATAATTAATGTTAAAGCTGCCAGACTCCTGATATATATATATATATAGGATTTGGAATGTGCACACCAAGAATTGCAAGGAGCATTTTTTTTCCATCCAGTCCTCAACCCCCTGAGGAAAAGGGTCTGATCCTGACCATTTGGCCTGGTGTATCCACTAAGGAGTCAAGAAGACACCCAATTCAGTGCAAAATTTCCCTTGAATTTGGGTCACGTCATCCTGAACCAATGAAGAGGAGAGATCCCGTGGACATAGCATTCTTTCTTACCTGGCATGTCTTACCCTCTCCCAGTTACAGACCCCCAAATGTACTTACATCAGATGGTAAGAAAGAAGAATCAGGTTTCAAGATTGATTCAGTTTCACTAATTGAACTCATTCCTTGAAGGCCTGGGAATCTCTGAAGCACTGGAGTGAAACCGTGGAAATTAGTGATTTGGAGAAGAGAATCATGAACTTTGGTAAAGAAAACATTACCCATCCATGGCACTCACAGGAGAGGCTCTTGCAGAAACCAAACAAGATTAATGAAGGGGAAATGAAGAAAAACAACATCTTTCAAAGATCTCATGAATCTTGTTTTCCAGGGAGGGAAGGAGGGGAAGAAAAAAGGCAACAGCATCACTGAAATGCTGTCCCCTGAGCGTATGGATCACGTCTGTAAGAAACCCATAGAGAAGACCCTTTTTCACCAAGAGAAACTGCATGTTGACAGCTTCTTTAGGCTCTCTTCACCTTCTGGTTTTGCCTTCAGAGGAGACAGTTCTCTTGGAAGGAAACAGGAGGAAAATGCTCCACCTCTGAATAGCTGGCATTTTTTAAAGTGTTTGTTCCCTGAAAGGGCAGGATGGCTTCCTAATGTAGGTAAACTGGCTTGAGATCTGAGGGAGCAGGGCCACTCCAAACTGTGCTCTGTCCTTGAACTCCTTGCCTGGAATTCAGTGCTCAGTTCTCCTCCGCATCAACCCACACCCTGCATGGAGGGAGGACACGAAACTCCATCCAATACTGTTGAGGAGAGGAGCGTTTTGTCCACTCTGGCCTGCCCCACATCCATCAGTTTTCTCATATATCTACCTCTTTTGGGGGAAGGCAGAGGTCAGAATTCTTTCACATATTTGGGAACTGCCGATACTGTTGAGGAGAGGAGCGTTTTGTCCACTCTGGCCTGCCCCACATCCATCAGTTTTCTCATATATCTACCTCTTTTGGGGGAAGGCAGAGGTCAGAATTCTTTCACATATTTGGGAACTGCTCCTAATGCAGACTTGGAATAAAGCACAGGAAGGATGTGACCAGTTGGACTCAAGAATATCTGAGCAAGGAAGACCCTGAAACTTTCTGGGTTTCTTTAATTTTATAGAAGTTAGCCATGCAGCTATGTAGCATTGCAGAAACACTGGATTTCTACACACCTCATGGCCAGAAAACTTCAAATCCTTAATACTTTCATGAACCCTGAGGCTTGGAGTGTCTACTATCTCCCCAATAGCAATTGACATAGACCCATTTCTCAGGAAAGAACCTTACAAAGTAGACCACTGTGGACAGGAAATGTGTCTGTTTATTGCTGTATTGTACTCTCCCAAGCACTTAATACAGTGCTCTGCATGCAGTAAGCGCTCAATAAATTTGACTGAATGAGTGAATGAATGAGACAGGGACAGCACAGTGGCAATCTGCTGCTTGGTTGCGGCCTTGGTAACTCAATCTTCTAATAATAATTGTGATATTTGTTAAAGGTAAGCACTGTATGAGTCCCTAGGATATACAAGTTAATCAAGTTGGACAAGTCCCACATGGAATTCAAAGGGTAAGAGGAAGGGAGAATGGGTAATCAATCAACAGGTGGTATTTATTCAGTGCTTACTCTGAGCAGAGCACTGTAGTAAGCACTTACTTAGTACTTAGTCCCCATTTTACAGAGAAGGCACAGAAAAGTTAAGTGACTTGACCAGGGTCACAGAGCAGGAAAGTGGCAGAGCGGAATTAGAACCCAGGTCCTCTGATTCCCAGACACATGCACTTTCCAACTCACTATGCTACTTTTCACCAGAACCTGCACAGTTCAGTATTCCCCTTCCTGTGAGAAGCAGCATGGTCTAGTGGATAGAGCACAGGCCTGGGAGTCAGAAGGTCATGAGTTCTAATTCTGATTCTGCCACTTGTCTGCTGTGTGACCTTGGGCAAGTCACTTAACTTCTCTGTGTCTCGGTTCCCTCATCTGTAAAATGGGAATTCAGACTTTGAACCCCAAGTGGAACAGGGACTGTGTCCACCCCAGTTACCTCGTATCTGCCCAAACGTTTAGAACAGATTAGAACAGTGCCTAACAAATACCATAATTATTATTATTATTATTGCATTACCATTTTCCTAATCCCAGAGGAGGAAACTCAACCCAGAAATTCACTCAAGAATAGGCACAGAAAACAAAAATTTAAATTTGCCTCTGGAATTTTCATAGCTAAAGGCCAAGTTGCCTAAACTTTCTCTCCCTTTTGATGGGGAGGAATTTGGTAAATATGCCTACTGTCCATTCCCTCGATGAGAAATAGCGTCAAAAATAACTTAGTTCCTCTTCAGAATTAGTATTTCAAACAGATTTCTACTGGTCCAGGGCAGCCATGACTGTGTTCAGCATATACCCTGAGATGAAGCAGTTATGTTATCTAATCAGACCACTTTGCTAATATGGCGCTCCAGTGGCCAGGGATGGCATGGTCTTACTTTTATGGTGCTTCCATCAGAGTTCAGGGTCTCCTGGAGCACCAATAATGAGTGGGCTTCCAGAGTCTGTCAATGGGACAGTTTGGTGGCATTCTTGGAGTTATGCCAAGTCTACATCAGTGTTCTTGAACTACGATTCTAAACTTCACTGCTTTCCAGCTGGAGTCCTTGGGAAAGGAGAGGAGGACACACATAGAGATTCAATATAAGTTCAACCCTTAATCCTCAAGTCAATTTTGAATTTAGGAGACAAGGTCACTTTGCGAATGGCCGTCATAGGCCTAATGAACGCACCAATTTATGTTGACTGAAAGTCACCCCACAGTGTTATCCCTGCAATTGCTCATTTTGTCTTCTGTCTTGAATTTTATCACACTCATGCCTATATGTGATGCTTTGCTGGCTGGAGAGACTTCTTGGGTACATTAATACCTCTTTTTCTTAAGGAATTTGTAAAGTGATTACTATGTGCCAGGCACTGTACTAACCACTGGGGTAGGTACAAGCTAATCAGGTTAGATGCTGTCCCTGTCCCACATGGAGCTCACAGTTTTAATCCCCATTTTCAGATGAGTTAATCAAGGCACAGAGAAGTTAAGAGACTTGCCCAAGGTCACAGAGCAGACACGTGGCAGAGTTGAAATTAGAATCTAGGTCTGTGCTCTATCCACTAGACCCTGCTGCTTCTCAGCTTCATACCCCAACTGTGGTGCCAGGACACCTCCAAATCCACCTGGCCAGCTGTGGCTGAAAAAGACATCAAGTCGAATTCTCCCTTTGAGTGGGAGAAGAATGGGCTTCCCTCAAGCAGCTGAGGGACGCCTAGGAGAATGACCTGCAACAGGGCATAAGGGGAAAGGTAGAAGAAAACTATTTCCTTTAGAAGTAGTGTGGCTTAGAGGAAAGAGCATTGGGGCTTGGGAGTCAGAGATCGTGGGTTCTAATCCCGGTTCTGCCATTTGTCAGCTGTGTGACTTTGGGCAAGTCACTTAGCTGCTCTGGGACTCAGTTACCTCATCTGTAAAATGGGGATGAAGACTGTGAGCCCCACGTGGGATGACCTGATTACCTTGTATCTACCCCAGTGCTTAGAACAGATAAGAGCTAATCTTATAAGAATCAGATAAGAGTTAATAAGAGCTTAACAAATACCATCATCATCATATTAAGGGTGTTGCTGTTCTCAGATAGGACAAGCAGACTGCTTTTTTTATTATAATAAACTTTATTGTTATGGGATATGGGGTGCGAGACCCATAACCTTCAGAATAAACTTTAATCAATCAGTGGTATTTGTTGAGTACTTACTGTGAGAAGAGCACTGTTTTAAGCACTTGGAAGAGTACAAGAGTAAGTAGACATGGTTCTTGGTCACAGGGAGCTTGCAATCTATTCTTTGAAAAATACCCTTCAAGGCACAGAGAGACTTTTTTTCAAAATCAAGAACCAAAATCATTAGACGGCTGGGCAGGGTTTGATCCTTTAGAAGACCTTCTCTGACGTTCTGGAAATGAGCAATCCAGGAGGCTCCTAAACTGCAGCCTGACCCCCGAGCCACCCCAAAGGAGAATCCTGATAGAAGCACAAAGTGCAGATATTAAAAGTGGTGACGTTCGTTAAAACTCTTTCTGAATCTGAAACGTGCTGGCTGTTTGGGCCCACTCCCTAAAGCTGTAAATTTAACATCCTTTCTCTGTCAGTTCAAAGAGATTTTCTAGGTTATATGACCTCATCCTGGCCTAAAGTTAGTTCCTCTTCAGGGCCTGTCCCTCTGAAATACAGACAGAGCACAATGAGCAGGAGACTCAGAGGGGAAAGAAAAGTGAAGTTGGCCAAGAGGATGTAACTCATTAACTGAAGAGTTTGAGCCCCTCTGTTAGAGTTTCTCCACATTTGGTGGGCATTTTGGCGAGCCATCTGGATATGGGCAGTGATGGAAAATAATGGAGAAATACCTGCCTTAAGAGAGATATAAAATGGCAGCAATGAATGTCTCTATTTTATGGAAAATTCCCAGAATTTAAATCCCTTGTACGCAGGGAGATACACAATACACATTTGTCAAGAGGCTGATAAGAGTTTATTATTACTATTATTAGTTAAATGATGATGATGGCATTTTTTAAGTGCTTACTATCTGCCAAGCACTGTTTTAAGCGCCGGGGTAGATACAAGGTCATCAGGTTGTCCCACGTGGGGCTCACAGTCTTAATCCCCATTTTATAGATGAGGTAACTGAGGCTCAGAGAAGTGAAGTGACTTGCCCAAAGTCACACAGCTGACAAGTGGCAGAGTCAGGATAAGAACCCATGACCTCTGACTCCCAAATCCGTGCTCTTTCCACTAAACCATGAAGTTGTTATGGGGTTAGCAGAGAATTTAGAAGTCGTGGGTTCTATTTCTGATTCTCTCACTGACCTTGACTGGGCAGAACAAGCAAGTTAATTTTTTTCTTTATGTATTTGTTAAGTGGTTACTATTTACTAGGCACTATACTAAGTGCTGGGGTAGATATAAGCTAATCAGGTTGGACACTCTCCATGTCCTACATGGGGCTCACTGTCTTAATCTCCATTTTACAGATAAGGAAAGTGAGACATGGAGAAGTGAAGTGCTTTGTCCAAGGTCACACAGTAGACAAGTGGCAGAGTCAGAATTAGAACGCAGGTCCTTCTGACTCCCTGGCCCATGCTTTATCCATTAGGCCAGGCTGTTTTTCTAAATGGAAAATGATTTTCTAGTAGGAAGATCTGGTTTGGGGCCCAGTTGCAAAGAATATATCTGATTCCAAGTATTAAGCAATCAGAATCAATTCCACTGCCCAAATGAAACCAAGGTTTTGGAAGCCCTGAACCTCTAATGCCAGCGCAAAAGCCTAGATGTCAGTATTTCCACCCGATTTACAACATAATTTCTGGTCATTTCATCCCCTAAATTATTTCCTACCCCTTTATCCTATGTCTCTGCCCCTCAGTCAATCTATCAAAGGTATTTATACAGCACTTACTGTGTGCAGAGCATTGTACTAAGCTCTTGAGGGAGTACAAAGCAACAGACTTGGTAGACATGCTCCCTTCCCACAAGAGGTGGGAGATAGACATTAAAATAATTTGCGCATATATATAAAAGTGTTGTGGGGCTGAGAGCGGAGTGAATATCAAGTGCTTAAAGGGTGCAGATCCAAGGGCTAGAGTGATGAAGGGAGAGGGAGTAGGGGAAGTGAGAGCTCAACTGGAGAAGGCCTTTTGGAGGAGATGCAATTTTAACAGGGCTTTAAATGTGTCAAGAGTAGTGGTCTGTCATTTTTGAAGGGGGAGGGAGTTCCAGGCCAAAGGGAGGACACAGGTAAGGGGTCAGAAGCGAGATAGACAAGATCGAGGTACAGTGAGCAAGCCCGTAATAGAAGAGCGAAGTGTGCGGGCTGGATCCTAGTAGGAAATCAGCGAGATAAAGTAGGAGAAAGCAAGCTAATTGAGCACTTTAAAGCCAATGTTAAGGAGTTTCTGTTTGATGTAGAGGTGGATGGGCAATCATGGTCTTGAGGACTGTAGAAACATCAACCAAATATCTTTTTAGAAAAATGATCTGGGCAGCAGAGTGAGCTAAGGACTAATTAGGGAGAGAAAGAAGGCAGGGAGGTCAGGAGGAGACTGATGCAGTAGCAGTTTGGATGGGAAGGGAAGATTGGATCTTAGGGAAAATTGACAGAATTTGGTGACAGATTGAATATGTGGATTGAAAGAGAGATGGTAATGTCAAAGTTATGAGCTTGTGAGAAAGGGAGGGTAGTGGTGTTGTCTACAGTCATAGGAAAAACAGGACTTCTGTTTGGGACATGTTAATTTTGATGTGTTGGCAGGACACCCAACTAGAGATGTCCTCAAGGTAGGAGGAATTGCAAGATTGCAGAAAAGGGGATAGGTTTGGGCTGGAGAGGTAGATTTGGGAATCAGCTGCACAGAGATGGTAAATGAAGTTGTGGGAGGGAATGAGTTCTCCAGGGGAGTCAGTCTAGATGAAGAATAGGAGGGGACCTAGAACTGAGTCTTGAGGGACTCCCACAGTTAGGGGGTGGGAGGAAGAGGAGAAGCCTGTGAAAGAGACTGAGAGGGAGCGACCGGAGAGATAGGAGGAGAATCAGGAGAGGACAGTGTCAGTGAAGTCAAGGTTAGATAATGTTTTCAGGAGAAGGGGGTGGTCCACAGTGTTGAAGGCAGATCGAGGAGGATTAGGATGGGGTAGAGGTCACTGTATTTGCAAACAGAAGGTCACTGGTGACCTTAGAATGGGCAGTTTCAGGAAATGTCCAGAGTCCAGACAGGTTGGCAATGTGGTGTGGGAGAAAGTAGGTCTAAGGTCCAGCTGTCAATTACGATGGCCTCCTGAGAACTCAGTCTCACAGGAAAAGAATACCTTACCTGCTGAATGATTGCAAAAAGTACTAAGCAAATTCCCACTGTTAACTGGCTAATAATGAGCCAGATACCTGTAGCACCATTAAGAAACAATTTTGAGATTGAAATTTTGTCCAAGTGCTGTTGATTTATTTCATGCAGACACAGCCACAGCCACAGACACTGTCTTTATAGAAGTCACAACCTTTCTGAGATTGTGGAGAGAGTTGAGGCAATAACACAGGTCTTTTTTAAAAAAAATCCCTCTCTTTGGAAGAAAAATAGTTTATCTTAGGCCTGAGTTACTCAATTTGTCTTCTTACAGATCAATTGAGTGAACAATTGCCCAGCCTACTCCCACAGTTTGCCTGAGTGGATGCACAATATGGCCCAATTTATGTGTCCATAAAAGAGATTTGGAATATTTGTTGATTAAATTTTTCAAAATCTTTGTACAATATACCAGCACAGACAGTCATTTGATTTAAACACAATTGATTTGAGAAACTAAATCAAGTAAAAATGTTGTCAGTCGGAATCAATTTTTTTAAAATGGCATTTGTAAAACACTTACTATGAACCAGGCATTGTACTAAATGTGCTGGAGCAGATACAAAGTCATTAGGTTGACACAGTCCAGGTAGAGGCGCTAGGACTCACAATATGAATTCCCGTTTTACAGATGAGGTAACTGAGGCACTGAGAAGTTAAGTGATTTGCCCAAAGTCATGCTATAGGCGACCGGCAGAGTTGGACTTGGAACCCTGACTTCTAGGCCAGTGCAGTTTCCACTCCTTCATTTGGTTTGCTTTTCTGGCCAAAGGGCCAAAGTAGCTTGTTTTGAACAATATTGAAAAAAAATCTCAATTACCTCAGCAAAATGGGATCAAACCATTTAGATTGCTGGAAAGGAGAGGACTTGATTTTTATCTTTATCATCACTGGATTATTTCCCTACTGTCACCTGACCCAGGAAGTTACTAATCAATCAATCAATCATGTTTACTGAGCACTTACTGTGTGCAGAACAAATCACAATGTAAGGATCATGGATCCAGATCTCCAGAAGCACAGGGACTTTCCTGGTTTCCTGAAAAAATGTAAATGGATGAGGAGACTAGAGATTAACAAAACAATCTCCCTAATCGTTTAAAATAATTTCCTACTGATTCACCATTACTGGACTTGATTTGTCAGAATATCTACCTGCGGGTTACTTTCTTAGGCTGTACCTTCACAAACAAATTAGCCAGATAATTGTCTTGGGCCTAAATTCACTGCATGTTTCAGTTGAAGTTGAGTCGAAGTGTTTGGAAGCAGCATGGCTCAGTGGAAAGAGCCTGCGCTTGGGAGTCAGAGGTCATGGGTTCGAATCCCAGCTGTGCCACTTGTCAGCTGTGTGACTGTGGGCAAGTCACTTAACATCTCTGGGCCTCAGTTCCCTCATCGGTAATATGAGGATTAAGACCGCGAGCCTCATGTGGGAAAACCTGATTATCCTGAATCTACCCCATCGCTTAGAATAGTGCTCTGCACATAGTAAGCGCTTAACAAATACCAACATTATTATTATACAATTTAAACCAAAGTCTATATCTTGGTGTAAAAATTTCAGATCATTTGCACGTGTAGATCAAAGCCGAGACAGTCAAGTCCCCCGATTCTTGAATTTGTTCTCTTGGAAGCTCGATTAAGAGATAAACCATTTCTAAAGCCAAAGAGATACCAGTCACAACATCTTCCAAATGTCGAGTGGAAAAGATGCCATTTGCTTTTTTAATCAACTCATCTTCCAGAGTAACTTACTCCTCTCATCACCTCTCATTGCCATTGGTAAACAACTTGGCCACTTGGCCAAACAAGTGCCGGGGTTTTCGAGTAAGGGAGAAGACTCAATGGGGCTTCCCTAAAGCAGCCTACACAGCAGGCAGAATCCCTGGAAGATTGCCTGAATGAAGCTTATCACTCTTTGTAGCATTCTGAACTACCTGTGCAGAATCAATTGATCAGTGGATTGATTATTTACTAATGGTATTTGTAAGCACTTACTATGTGCCAGACAATGTACTAAACACTGGGGTAGATACAAGATAATCAGCTTGCACACAGTCCATGACCCACATGGGGCTCACAATTTTAATCTCCATTTTACAGATGAGGTAACTTAGGCACAAAGAAGTTAAGTGACTTGCCCAAGGTCGCAGAGCCTGAAAGTGGCAAAGCTGGGAGTACAACCCAGGTCCTTTGTGCAGAGCAATGTACTCATTGTACATTGAGTACTCAGAGAGAACACCATCAGTTGGTAGACATGATCCCTGCCCTCAAGGAGTTAACCGTCAACTTGGATTTATTATCTCATTCACTTGCCATGTGCAGAGCACTGTACTAAGTGTTGAGAGAGTACAATACAGCAGAATTGGCAGGTATGTTCCCTGCCCACAATGAGCTTACACTCTGGAGGGGGAGACAGACATTAATGTAATATATAATACATAATTCAAAGATATATAATAATTATTATTATAGTACTTGTTAAGCTCTTACTATGTGTCAAGCACTGTTCTAAACACTAGGGAAGAAAAGGTTAATCAGGTTGGACACAGTCCCTGTCCCATAAGAGGCTCATGGTCTTAATCCTCATTTTACAGATGAGGTAACTGAGGCCCAGAGAAGTTAAGTGACTTGCCCCATGTCACAGAGCAGACATGTGGCAGAGCCGGGATTAGAACCCAGAACCAAACTGATTCTCTTTCCCTCTTCAAAACCTTACTTAAAAATCACCTCCTCCAAGAGGCCTTCCCAGACTGAGCTCCTCTTCCCCCTCTACTCCCTCTGCCATCCCCCCTTTACCTCTCCGCAGCTAAAGCCTCATTTTCCCCTTTTCCCTCTGCTCCTCCACCTCTCCCTTCCCATCCCCACAGCACTGTACCCGTCCGCTCAACTGTATATATTTTCGTTACCCTATTTATTTTGTTAATGAATTGTACATCGCCTTGATTCTATTTAGTTGCCATTGTTTTTACGAGATGTTCTTCCCCTTGACGCTGTTTAGTGCCATTGTTCTTGTCTGTCCGTCTCCCCCGATTAGACTGTAAGCCCGTCAAACGGCAGGGACTGTCTCTATCTGTTGCCGACTTGTTCATCCCAAGCGCTTAGTACAGTGCTCTGCACATAGTAAGCGCTCAATAAATACTATTGAATGAATGAATGAATAGAACCCAGGTTCTTCTGGCTCCCGGGCCCATGCTCTATCCACTAAGCTAAACTGCTTCTCTAAGTGCTGTGGGGTTGAAGATAGGGTGAATATCAAATGCACAAAGGTCACAGATCCAAGTGTAAGTTTTTGAGTCCCATCTCCTACAGCAAGGAGGCATGTTGCTTTCCAAACACTCATTCATTCATGCCTTCATTCATTCAATTGTATTCACTGAACACTTGCTGTGTGCAGAGCACTGTACTAAGCACTTGGGAGAGTACCATAAAACAATAAACCGACACACTCCTTGTCCACAATGAAGCAGCGTGGCTCAGTGGAAAGAGCACGGGTTTGGGAGTCAGAGGTCATGGGGTCTTATCCCGGCTCCACCACTTGTCCTCTGTGTGACTTTGTGCAAGTCACTTGACTTCTCGGTGCCTCAGTTATCTCCTCTGTAAAATGGGGATTAAGACTGTGAGCCTCAAGTGAGACAATCTGATTACCCTGTATCTACCCAAGCGCTTGGAACAGTGCTTGGCACGTAGTAAGTGCTTAACAAATACCAACATTATTATTACTATTATGATGATGATTAGAATCTAAAGTGGGGGAGACAGACCTTACTCTAAATAAATAAATAAATTACAGATACCGTACTTAAATGCCGGGGCTGAGAGGGGAGATGAACAAAGGGAGAAAGTCAAGATGATGCGGAAGGGAGCAGGAGAAGAGGAAAGGGTGGATTGGTCAGGGAAGGCCTTTTGGAAGGAGATGTGCCCTCAGTAAGGTCTTCAATGGGGGAAAGTAACTTTCTGTCAGATTTGAGGAGGGAAGGCATTCCAAGCCAGAGGCAGCACATGGGCCAGGGGTCGGCAGCGAGATAGACGAGATGGAGGCACAGTGAGAAGGTTAGCATTAGAGGAGCGAATTGTGCAGGCTGGGTCGTAATAGGAGAATAGCAAGGTGAGCTAGGAAGGGGCAAGGTGACTGAGTACTTTAAAGTCAATGATGAGAAGTTTTTGTTTGATGTGGGGGTGGATGGGCAATTACTGGAGTTTCTTGAGGAGTGGGGAAGCATGTCCCGAGCATTTCTGTAGAAAAATGATCCAGGCAGCAGACTGAAGTATGGACTTGGAGTAGGGAGAGACAGGAGACCGGGAGGTCCAAAAGGAGGCTGATGCAGTAATTCAGGCGGGATAGAAAGAGTGATTTTAGTAACGTGGAAGCAGTTTGGATGGAGAGGAAAGGGTGGATTTTAATGATGCTGTGACCGTGGGACTGACAGGATTTATTACTGTTATTTATAAAAAGACAAAAGGATGTGGAGTTTCAACTAGCCATCCCAGTTGCGCAAATTGCAGCAGAAGCAGGAACCACAGGATTCTGTTATTACCTGAGTTTTTCAGCAACTCCTTTTAGTTTTTAAAGCTGAATTTCTTTATTGTTTCTACTGTTAATCAGTAAGGGGAAGATGAATGAATGGTAGCTGGCAACCTAGACCAACTCCACTTTGCCATCCTGATTTGCCAGGGACAAATTTAAGAATGACCGTTGCTCTGCAGCAAAGCCCCAGAAGTTCTGCAGTTTTAGACTGAAGTATGGACTTGGAGTAGGGAGAAACAGGAGATCGGGGGATCCAAAAGGAGGCTGATGCAGTAATTCAGGCGGGATAGAAAGAGTGATTTTATTAACGTGGTAGCAGTTTGGATGGAGAGGAAAGGGTGGATTTTAATGATGCTGTGACCGTGGGACAGACAGGATTTAGCGATGGATTGAATATGTGGGTTGAAGGAGAAAGAAGAGTCAAGGATCACTCCAGGTTACGGGCTTGTGAGACAGGAAGGATGGGACTACGGTCTACTGTGATGGGGAAGATATGGGGAGGACAGGGTTTGGGTGGAAAGATAAGGAGTTGTGTTTTGCACATGCTAAGCTTGAGGTGATGGAAGGACATCTAAGTAGAGATGTCTTGAAGGCTGGAGGAAATGTGAGACAGCAGAGAGGGAGAGAGGTCAGGGCTGGAGATGTAGATTTGGGTATCATCTGCATAGAGATGGTAGTTGAAGCTAAGGGAGAGAATGAGTTCTTCCAGGGAGTGGGTGTAATTGGACAATAGAAAGAGACTCAGAACTGAACCTTGCGGGACCCCCACAATCAGGGGGTGGGAGGCGGAAAAGAAGCCCATGAAGGAGACTGAGAGTGATGCCGGAACCAACCAGAGAAAGCAGATGTTGGTTTGATAACATTGGCTGAAGAAAATAAATTGCTGGGAGATCCACATGGATCTCCCTCAGAATGCTTTGTGAATCTTTCCTGTAGCCTTTAGATGCTTTGTACCATCAATCGAACCAACAATGGTATTTATCCAGCACTTACTGTGTGCAGAGCACTATACTAAGCACTTGGGAGACTAAGTGCTAAGCTCACAGTCTAGTGCTCTGCACAGAGTAAACGCTCGATAAATACCACTGATTGATTGTATAAATACGATAGAACTGGTAAGCATGACCCCTGCCCTTGAGGAATTTACAGTCTCCTGTAAAACGTGTCTTTTGACACTAATTTACTCTCCCAAGAGTTTAGAATGGAGCTGTGCACACAGTAGGTGCTTATTCAATTCCAATGAGTGATTATTTGGAAGTCATTATGAACCGTATATAATAATAATAATAATAGTATTTGTTAAGCACTTACTATGTGCCAGGCACTGTACTAAGCGCTGGGGTAGATAAGAGATAATCATGTTGGACACAGTCCTTGTCCTACACAAAACTCCCAGTCTCAATCCTTGTTTTCCAGGTGTGGAAAATGAGGCACAGGGAAGTTAAGTGATTTGCCTAAGGTCACACAGCAGACAAACGGCAGAGCCGGGATTAGAACCCCTATCTAGGGCAGTGAAGAAGAAACGGGTTCCAGAGGAGAGAGAGAACAGAACTGGGAAACTCCCGGCTTCATCTGCTGTTCCACAAAGATCCATGTTCTCAGATGTGAGGCCAGAAGAACTTTTCCTCAATTTGGCTGGTAGAAATGCAGCATCCGTGTTGAGTCGCGGCAGGGCCAACTTGGCAGCTTAACCTTAGAAGGCAGATAAATTGAGTGAGCGGTACGCCCCCGTTGTACCGGGCTCTTTGGGGATTGCTTGGATGGGACTTTTATTAACTGACATGCCATCTGCTTTATGTCAAAGTTAGACATCCCGGGCCTCTCTGCACAAGCCCGTTGCCCACGGCCTTTATAAGGGTCCATGTATTGAGCAGCATTCTCCTCCTCCTCCTTATATACACCAAAGGGAACAGGTAAAGCTGCTTGCCTCATCAGACATCGCTCAGGTACCTTCTGATTGTCCACCAGGAAGACCGGCCCCTTGAGAAGTGGGTTATATGTATCCAGCTTGATTTGCTTGTATCCACCCCAGTGCTTAGTACAGTGCCTGGAACATAATAAGCATTTAAGAAATACCATCATTATTATTATTACTACTGTCACTGCAACTGATTATTACCAGGAGGGAAAGCCCAACACTAATAGTAGGAGAGCTTCTATCTGCTTAAAAGCAAGGCCACATGTTCAGAGAGGAGACCATTTTGAGAAGCAGTGTGGCTCAGACTTGGGATTCAGGCTTTACTACTGGATCTGCCACTTGGGTAAGTCATGACTTCACCCTTTGTTCCCTCATATGTAAAATGGAGTTTCAGTACCTGTTCTCCTTCCCCTTTAGACTGTGAGCCCCATGTAGGACAGGGACTATTATATCATAACTATGCCAGTGCTTGGCATATAAGAAGCACTCAAATACTCTTATTTGTTTGGTTTATTTTTGTTAGTGTTCCCCTGCTAAATCAGAGGAGGGTTTTCAGCTGGTGGGAGGGGGTGGGGGGCAGCCGGTGGTGGTTGCATTGCTGGTATCTCTTAAAGGAAAAATGCATGTAAGGTGAACTTTATACTGCAAGCAGCACCACGACAGGAAATTTCCAAACTTGCTTTGAAGTACAGACCAAAGCCATCAGGCAACCTGCATCCCAAATTGGGCATTAAGTCAAGATAATTATTATGGTATTTGGTGAGTGCTTACTGTATGCCAAACACTCTACTAAGCAGTGGGGTAGATACAAGAAAATCAGGTTGGACACAGTCCCTTCCCACAGCCTAGAGGAAAAAGGAAGCAAGTATTAATTCCCAATTTACAGATGAGGAAACTGAGGCACAGATCATTTAAATGGCTTTCCCAAGGTCACACAGTAGGTAAGTGGCAGAACCAGGATTAGAACCTATACCCTTTGGCTCCCAGCCCTGTACTCTTCCCACTAGGTCATGCTGCTTTCTGGTAGAGACTTAATCTTTCTTGAACCAGGATTTGTCACTCATCACAAAACAAAGTGGCAAACTCTGATTTGCATGGCATTTAAGTGATACAGATTCAGCAAATGGTTTAACTAACTGATTCAGATCTGCCCATCAGAAGTGTAGGCCATTCTGATAGATCCCTTGCCTAGACTAGTGGGAGGAAAACATACCCACATAATAATCACATCCTTGCAGAAATTGAAAACGTATGTGAAAATCACGGTGGTCCTGGACAAATATAAACTCATAAAGGATTTCTTGATTCATTGTCATCATTCATTTCTTTCAATGGACGGACCCGAGTTTTACCGGGACATTCCAAGATTGATAGCTTTTTCATAAAAGGATATTTTATGAAATATTGAAATGTAGCATATTTCTACCTGATAAATGCCTAGACCTGTAAACTTTGAACCTACATTGGCCTTTGTTGCTTGTGACCTTGTTTAAGTGATTAATGTTCTTCTAACAACTGCAGTCTATGGGAAGCAGAAAGCTCCGAGTGGAGGTCTTTAATTCGGAGGAAAATGAAGAGGTTTCAACACAGAATGGCTGATAGTACAAGCCCGATACATGGCAGTCATGCTGTCCTCATTTCAGAACCCTTCTTAAAGGTGGTATTTATGGTTTGAGATTACTTACTACTGTTATTTCTAAAAAGACAAAAGGATGTGGAGTTTCAACTAGGCATCCAGTTGTGCAAATTGCAGCAGGAACCATGGGATTCTAATGTTATTACCTGAGTTTTTCAGCAACTCCTTTTAGTTTTTAAAGCTGAATTTCTTTATTGTTTTTACTGTTAATCAGTAGGGGAAAGATGAATGGCAGCTGGCAACCTAGACCAACTCCACTTTGCCATCCTGATTTGCCAGGGACAAATTTAAGAATGACCGTTGCTCTGCAGCAAAGCCCCAGAAGTTCTGCAGTTTAGAAAAAAACAAAACTTTTGTAAAGGAATTTAAAATTCACATTTTCACTCCTGTCCTTCAGGCAATAGAAATTAGTTTTGGATATAAACTAAAAGACTGTCTATGAGTAACTCCTCCTAATAGGCCACAATTCATGTAAGTGTTTGAAAAGATGGAGCCTCTCAAACCTTTATAAACAGCTTGCCTGCAAACTTTAAATAGACCTTGCCAACATACCTCCAAAATCCCCTATGTGCCCTTCCCCCAGTGGTTTCCAGGTAAGAAAAGAAAAATAATTAGTATATGTGCATTCTATTTTCTTTTATATACATGTTCCTCTTTCTGCTCCAGTTATTTATGAATCTGTTTTGTCCATCTGTCTCCCCCATTCGATGATAAACTCCTTGAGGACAGGGAATCTGTATCTTTGCTCCTATTGTGCTCTTCCAAGCATGTATTACATGCTTTAGCACTCAATAGATGTTCAATAAATATCTTTGATGGATTGATCTAGAGGAAATCAGTCAATCACTCATATTTATTGAGTGTTTAGTATGTGCAGAGCACTGTACTAAGCGCTTGGGAGTATACAGTATAATAGGATTAGTAGATACATTCCCTGTCCATAACAAGCTTACAATCCAGAGGGAATTTAAGTAAGTGTTCTTGCAGTTTTGCCAGGGAATGTTGTCCCTCCCGGGGCTGATTCCTGGGTTGCCTTAATCCATAGGTAACCAATTTCTTCAATAATACACTTTCCTTACTCTAGCTCATCAGTAGGAAACTTTCCTTTATTCTTCAGGAGGAGTTTTGTTCTCTAGTCCCAAGGATCAAACTGGGGTAACTGCCCTCCTGAAAAATGAACCGGTGGCCACAAGCGAGACATGTCCCTTTTCTCCAACATCTTTATCAACCTTGTCAGTTCCTTTTAAGTATCTTTAGCAATTTGCAGATTAAGTGAGCCTTAAAATTCTTTCAAATGGCTCCTGAAGCTTGACGTTGAAAATACTGAATTATAGCCATGTTGAGCTATCATTTCTATGTTTTCCTGTAAGTCATTTCATTATCCATGGTGATAATCTTCACTGGCTTTAGAAGTAATTACTTTCCTAAACATAAAGGAAGTCTGATTTTCATTTGCTATCTAGATCTACATTCTTATATTCTTTTTATAGATTTTTGAATATGTTATCACTAGAATCTTCCTTCACTCAAACATAAGTGAAAGTTTTATCTATCTTGGGATATCACAAAAATAATTTATTACTGGGGAAACAAAACCTTTTGTCTCAAAGTATATTTCTTCACGACAGCTGCGGTATTTCAGTGAAAGCACAAAAGCTATGAAGGCCTGGACTGCAATCAACCATTTTTAATAGGAAATTTTACAGACTTTTAATAAGATCTCCTCCTATAATTTATGAGGAGAGTTTTGAAGCGAAGAGGCATTGTTTGGCAACTTGTTCTTCCTCTAATCTCAGGAAATTTAAATAAAAGAGTGCTCATTTCCTGTGGACTAGGTACTTCTCCTAAAAAAAGTTAAGGAAAACACCTGCTACTGCAGCTCAAAAATATGAGCTGACGAACTCCAACCAAAATATCACTAAAACCAAATACTGGCCTTTCTTTTAAGGGCTCCTCTTGTGGATTTTTTGGCATGAATCAGGTCAGTGATGGCTGCAGAAACCCCTCAAAGATGCCATCAGGATGGACCAGTCAAGTACTGATCCACCTATGCACTGAGAAGCAACATGACCTAGTGGAAGGTTCACGGAGCCAGAAGACCTGGGTTTTAATCCTGACTCCGCCACTTGTCTGCTGTGTGACCATGGGCAAGTCACTTAACTTCTCTGTTTCTCGGATACCTCATCTGTAAAATGGGGATTAAGAATGTGAGCCCCACACGGGACATGAACTGCATCAGAATCTACCCCAGTACTTAGTACGGTGCCTGGCACCTAGTAAAGGCTTAACAAATACCATTAATAAATAAAATGAAATTACAGCCACCAAGCACCTCTTAATCCCTGCTATCGAAATGTGATGATAACTTGTCAACGATGGTTGAAGTCAGCTTTCCCCATGGCTGTTATTTTACTCCAGGAAAAATGGATTGTATCCCAGATCTCAAAGGCAAGGATCGCGCAGGCCCGAATGTCCCAGCTTGAACTCTTCAATCCGTGACTACTTTTGGGGTGGGCCAACTAGGGCAGCCTCTGACATGGGGTCCTGGGATCCAGTAGGGCAGTGAGGTTGAGAAGGGAAGTCTGGTGTCCAGTTTTAAAAAATCCTTACCTGGACAATCTCATCAGTGTAGCAAAGGGACTTGTATAGCCGAAACAATGCCCACTACCCTGCTGAGTCCAGCCACTTCAAAGGAGCCCAGGTGGGGTCTCTGTATTCTATATTGGCCCTTCCCTCAGTGATTTATTGTTGGCTTTTTAAATCACCAATTAAGTTTGAGGATATTTTGATAGTTGGAGTGCAAATTTTGTACTGTTCAAGTCTCAGTATGTGCAGAATGCTAATTTTTAATGTTGGTGCTCAAGAGAGCATGGTTCAATCCACCACTCCATCATTGGTATTTATTGAGCACTTACCATATGCAGAACACTGTACTGAGTGCTTGGGAGAGTATAATACAATAGTGTTGGATGATGTGATTCCCTACCCTTAAGGCAGAGAGAAGCAGCATGGTTTAATCGATAGAGCATGGGCCTGGGAATCAGAAGGATGTGGGTTCTAAACCTGGCTGTGCCACTTCTCTGCTGTGTGATCTTAGTAAGTCGCTTAACTTCTCTGTGCCTAAGTTATCTCATCTGTAAAATGGGCATTAAGACTGAGTCCCAGGTGGGACCTGTACTTCGTCCAACCAGATTAGCTTGTACCTCCTGCACTCAATACAGTGCCTGGCATAGAGTAAGCACTTAACAAATACCATTTAAAAAATAAAAGTAAAGAAAAGATAGTTTGGGGTTGCAATTTAGTCTGCTTTGAGGTCTTCAATCCCCTTTTGCAAACCAAGAGTTTCAGCTGAGATGGCTTGGATCGGCTCATATCTGGGACCTATATCAAGACAAATTTCAAACTCTTCACTTATCTCCCAAATAAAGCCTACTAGGAATTTATGAAAAAGTAGTAGAATCCAGGATTGTTTTGCCTGATTCATTTTGGACAGCAAAAAATCATATATATGTATTGTTTCTCCAGCATTTTTGGAGCGGGAAATCACGAAGATAACATAGTTATTCTTCTTATTTCACAAAACTAGATTCACACACTCAATCTGCTACATCCTTACTACACAAGTTTGACAATTTCCCAACAGCATGTTGATTCTTTTCACGTGAAAGGAGGGATCCTGACTCTAGAAAGAAACGAAAGGGGGCAGTTGAGGGGAGGGGAGGGTTGTTACTGCCACACAGTGGCTGAAGTGAGCCAACATTCATTTGCTCTAGAGAGTTCCTGATTTGCATAATCCTCATCCCAGCACTAAAGATTTCTGGGTAATAATAATAATATTGGTATTTGTTAAGCGCTTACTATGTGCAGGGCACTGTTCTAAGCGCTGGGGGAGATACAGGGTAATCGGGTCGTCCCGCGTGAGGCTCACAGTTAATCCCCATTTTACAGATGAGGTCACTGAGGCCCAGAGAAGGGAAGTGACTTGCCCACAGTCACACAGCTGACAAGTGGCAGAGCCGGGAGTCGAACCCAAGACCTCTGACTCCGAAGCCCAGGCTCTTTCCACTGAGCCACGCTGCTGGTAAGAAATGGTCACGGCCACTTGATCATTTTGGGGTGGCCCAGAGAAGTCTAGGAGAGTCAGCTGGCCTAGATTGACTGTGGGCAAGTCACTTCACTTCTCTGTGCCTCAGTTCCCTCATCTGTAAAATGGGGATTAAGACTGTGAGCCCCACGTGGGACAACCCGGTCACCCTGTATCTCCCCAAGCGCTTAGAACAGTGCTCTGCAGATAGTAAGCGCTTAACAAAAACCAACATTATTATTACTATTATTAGATAGTTGTCCCCTAAAGAGAAACTTAATGGGGACCCTGGAGCGGAGGGTGAAACGTGGGTCCCCGGCGAAGTAATAATGATTACTATGGCATTTTTAAGTGCTTACTATGTGCCAAACACTGGACAGTTGGGGAAAAGAGGGTTTATGGAGTCCCCCAATAAGAAGGTAGCCTTG
This sequence comes from Ornithorhynchus anatinus, assembly GCF_004115215.2. Lineage (NCBI taxonomy): Eukaryota > Metazoa > Chordata > Mammalia > Monotremata > Ornithorhynchidae > Ornithorhynchus > Ornithorhynchus anatinus. The sequence goes on along the minus strand of NC_041730.1, from coordinate 42,786,712 downwards.
TTCCTTAGTAACAACAAGTCTGACCAAGAGAGGTTTCAGATCCAGGAGCAGTGCCATCTCTGAGAGAACTGAAGAAATCAATTCATTCAATCATATTTACTGAGCAGCAGTGATTGGTTCAGCATCAGGGACCACTGCTGCTGTTACTTCAATCAATCACTTGTATTTATTCAGCGCCTACTGTGTGTGGAGCACTGTAGTGAGCACTTAGGAGAGTTAGATATAACAATATAACAGAGTTGGGAGACACAATCCCTGCCCACGAGTTTACAGTCTAAAGCGGCAGACAGCCATTAATATGAATAAATAGATTACAGGGATGTACATAAGCGCTGAGGGGCTGAGGGAGGAGTGAATAAATGGAGCGAATCAGGGAGACGCAGAAGGGAGTGGGAAACGAGGAAAGGAGGGCTTAGGCAGGGAAGGCCTCTTGGAGGAGATGGGCCTTCAATAAGATTTTGAAGTGAGGGAGAGTCACTGTCTGTCGGATATGAAGACGGAGGGTGTTCCAGGAGAGAGGCAGGATGTGGGTGAGATATCCGTGGCGAGTCAGACAAGATCAAGGTACAGAGAATAAGCTGAGACTAATACTTTAGAATCAATCAATGGTATTTATAGAGCGCTTACTTTGTGTAGAGCACTGTACTAAGCGTTTGGGGGAGTACATTACAAAAGAGTTGGCAGACACAGTCCCTGCCCACAACGAGTTTTCAGTCTAGAGGGATTTATAGTCTGGTCCTTCTTCCTACCTAGGGAGTTGAGGAAAACTAAGAAATGGTATTGTCTCTTCTAGGCAGGAAACATGAGAATGGTATTATCTTGTTCTGTAAACATTCCTTATTGAATGTGGGCTTGTACACAGGACTCCAAATCAGTCAGTCAGGCAATCAGTGCTATTTGTTAAGTGCTTACTGTGTACAAAACACTATACTTGCCTATCAATCTCTGTATCAAACAAAAACTCCTAGCTATTGGCTTCGAAACTCTCCATCGTCTTGCCCCCTCTTACCTCACCTCCCTTCTCTCCTTCTACATCCCAGCCCACACATTCCGCTCCTCTTCCGCTGCTAACTTCCTCGCTGGGCCTCGTTTTCACCTGTCCCGCCACTGATACCTGGCTCACGTCCTACCTCTGGCCTGGAATGCCCTCCCTCCTCATATCTGCCAAATAATACAGTCTAGAGAGGAGTTTATAGTCTTACATCCAACACCAATCTGTGTCCATCAGAGGTGTAGGGATTTGAACCGTGAGGAATTAAACCCACATGAGATACTCTTTAGTTCCTCTGTCCCAACTACATGAAGAACACTGTTCACAGGTATCACAAGATGATCATTTTGAGATAAGTCTCTAGGAGATGAATCATATTTGACTAATTGAGACCATCCTTAGATAAGGCCGGTGCTGGGTATTTTGGCGGCTCTGATGAAGCAGGTATTTTACAGATGGGTGATAGGGAGGGTGGGGAGGAAGTTTAAAATATGGAACTACTTGTTGCTGCAGTAACTGTGAACCTTAAACAGACCCAGCCCCAACCTTAGCGCAGAAAACTTCGATCCCAGCCATGTCTTACCATAATCCCTGGCCCAGGATCCATCCTGTCACAGTGTGAAGAAAATCGGCAGGTAGATCTCCTCGGGAAATGGATCACCCTGATCCGGGGGCTGCAGGCCTCCAACCTCAGGGGCTCTCTGTTGCACACACGGGGAGGGGAAAAGGTCCAGAAAAGGTGCCTTTGAATGGACCAGTTTGTTCTCCTTTCTCTAAAATGGGATCTGTCGCTTGGGTTCAACAAATTGGGGCCATTTCCTTTGGTCCCAAACCTTACAGGGCCCTGACTCTTATGGCAATAATAATAATAGCTGTGGTATTTGTTAAGTGCTTACTATAATAATAATGATAATGTTGGTATTTGTTAAGTGCTTACTATGTGCAGAGCACTGTTCTAAGTGCTGAGGTAGATACAGGGTAATCAGGTTGTCCCAAGTGAGGCTCACATTTTTTAATCCCCATTTTTACAGATGAGGTCACTGAGGCACAGAGAAGTGAAGTGACTTGCCCACAGTCACACAGCTGACAAGTGGCAGAGCTGGGATATGTCAGGCCCCGTATTAAGCACTGGGATAAATACAAGATAACCATGTTGGACACAGTCCACATAGCACTAATAGTCTTAATCCCCATTTTACATATGAGTTAATGGAGGCACAGGGAAGTTAAGCGACTTGTCCAAGTTCTAATTAGAATTAGAGCCCAGGTCTTCTGACTCCCAGCCCTGTGCTCTTTCCACTAAGCCTTGCTGCTTCTCTGGAAAGCAGCAGTGCCCCTCTGAACAGGACCAAATCCTCCCTGGAACCAATGGCTACAGGGGTCTGGCCAAGGAAGGAATGACTTGAAGGCAAAACTACTGCAAGAGCCAGTAGCATAGCATAGTGGATAAAGCACGGGCCTGGGAGTCCGAGATCATGGTTTCAAATCCCGGCTCCGCCACTAGTCTGCTGTGTGACCTTGGGCAAGTCGCTTCACTTCTCTGTGCCTCAGTTACCCCATCTGTAAAGTGTAGATTAAGACTATGAGTCCCATGTGGGACAGGGACTGTGTCAAGCAGATTGGCCTGTTTCCACCCCAGCATTTACAGTGCAGAACCTGGCTCATAGTAAGCACTTAACAAATACCATAGTTATTATTATTAAGTAGTTTTGTTCCATAAAACTCCCTTTCCCTCTCTTCCCTGAAAAGTCCTGAAGCTAAGAGCAACACATTCCCCACAACAAAGAACATTCTTCTGTAACAGCCTAGGACATATAGGAACCGACTTACGGTTGATGAACAAATTAAGAGATGTCACGTACACATGCAGAACATCGACTTGGACGGGCAACCAAATTGATGTTAGCTGTAGTTCGTGTTGACAGTACCAGTAACGGAGAGCCATTAAACTGCGCAAGCAGGGAAAATGAGGGGTGGATTAATCTCTGCCACTTGTCCCCACTTAGCATCACCACACCAACCACACTCCCTAAACTGCTCATTAAAAAGTCAGGGAAAGAATGTGACCCAGCCTCTTGTGCCCTGCCCTAATGGTACTATCAGGGCTACCAAATCAATATGTAAACTGACTGACTCTGTTTTATCAACCATAAAAGGGTTATTTACCCTGAAAACTCCTTCTGAGCTCCTGCCCGAGAAGCCACACTACAGTAGGAATTACGGGACCTTGTTATCTACTTTTCTGCTTTTATTTATGAAGAAAGCCTCTTTTCCCTTTCCTGGCCTATGCTCAGGAGGAGACTATGGAAGGGGCTTCCAATGATCTTGTTGTTTTCTCCACTTTGCTGACACAAATTTGCTGACACAATTGTCGTTTATTACCTGACTATGCAGAGTCAAAAAAATATTAAGTTGGCTACCCCCTGTTCAGTTACTGGTTGGAGAATACGGTATGAACCCTAAGTTTTCTTTTTTTTTTAAAGTAGTATTTGTTAAGCACTTACTATGGTCAGGCACTGTACTAAGCAGTGGGGTAGACTCGCATTAATCAAGTTGGTCTCACCTGGGGCTCACAGTCTTAATTTCCACTTTGCAGTTGAGGTAACTGAGGCACAAAGATGTTAAGTGACTTAGCCTAGGTCAAGAAGAGTCACACATAACCAGGGTTTCCTCACATGTCTAAATCTTGGATGGGAAATTTAGAAGGCTGTTTGTACGAACGTTAATGGATCAGATTCTCAAGTCCCTCACCCAGTGGCCTGTTGACACTGGATAAGAAGGTTTTTCTGGGAGGATTTTTCTAGTGGAAAATTCCTCTTGTGCCTCAAATTTGAAAATGGTAAATTTTTTCATGCTATTTGCTAAGTGTATACTTTATGCAAGACACTGTATTAAGCACTGGGGTAGATTCAAGCTAATCAGGTTGAACCCAGTCTTAATCCCCATTTTACAGATGAAGTAACAGGCACAGAGAAGTGAAGGGACTTGCCCAAGGTCCCCCATCAAACAAGACCCGGGTCAAACCCAGGATTAGAATCTTGGACCTCTGTCTCCCAGGCCTGGGTTCTATCCACTAGACCACACCTCTTTCTGTATCCAATTTTGAACAAATTTGTACCCTTGATGTCACTGCAACAATCATGGAGACTGCCCCAAGGAGACAGGGATGATAACCTCGGAGCCTTATACCACAAGCCCCATTTTTGAGCCCATCAAAGACCCCTGAAAGAATATATCCACTTGATCGACATACGGCATTTGGGGTACTTCAAGCCCCAGTCCTGTCCCTCCAATTGCTATACTCTCTGGCTATCACAGCAGGCCCCAGGTGCTTGGTACAGAGCTTTGCTTATAGTGAGGCTCAGTAAATATTATTGGAGAAACAGCATGGCTCAGTGGAAAGAGCCCGGGCTTGGGAGTCAGAAGTCATGGGTTTGAATCCCAACTCTGCCACCAGTCAGCTGTGTGACCCTGGGCAAGTCACTTAACTTCTCTGTGCCTCAGTTACTTCATCTGTAAAATGGGGATTAACTGTGAGCCTCACGTGGGACAACCTGATTACCCTGTATCTCCCCCAGCACTTAGAACAGTGCTCTGCACATAGTAAGCACTTAACAAACACCAACATTATTATTATTATTATTGAATGGATGAAGGAATGAACGGATGAGTTAGCAGCATGGTCAAGTGGAAATAACACAGGCCTGGGAGTCAGAGGACTTGGGTTCTAATCCCAGCTCCACCACTTACCTGCTGTATGATCTTGAGTAAATCACTTAACTTCCTGTTCCTCAGTTCCCTCGGAAGTAAAATAGGAATTAAATATCTGTTCTCCCTCCTACTTGGACTGTGAGCCCCATTAGGAACCTGATTATCCTGTATCTACCCTAGCATTTAGGACACTGCTTGGCATATAGCAAACACTTAAATACCACAATTATTATCATTATTCTTATGAATAAATGAAGTAGCATGGCCTAGTGGATACAGCAGGAGCCTGGGAGTCAGAAAGACCTGTGTTCTAATTCCAGATCCGTCACTTCATTGCTGTGTGACATTGGGCAAGTCACTCAACTTCTCTGTGCCTCAGATTAAGTCTGTGAGCCCAATGTGTGACAGGGACTGTGTCCAACTGGATTGCCTTGTATCTACCCCAGCACTTAGTACTGTGCCTGGCATGTAATAAGTGCTTAACAAATACCATAAAAAATAATACTAATCTCCTTTTCTTAATGGCTATAATTCTTCCTGGTTGTTCATTGTGAGCTGTTGGTTTGTTTCAGTTCTGTTTGGCATCCAGTTAGTGCACGGGGATTTGGAGTTACCCTGTGACACTGAGATTGCCTCCTTTGGACTAGTATTGAATTAAGGATCATGATGATTCATCTCCAAGGATTTGGGTCCAGACCTCAGCCATTCCTGAGCAATGGGAAAGTTGGGGAGGAGTAGGAACGGTTGGGGTTTTCCCCTTTGTTTTTGTAAATTCCAAGTTAAACCACTGCCCTAGAGACCATCCAGCAGGAAAATCCCCAAAAGCAACTTTGAGTGATCAAAACCATAGTGGAAAAAGTAGTAGAGAAGCAGCGTGGCTTAATGGCAAGAGCACAGGCTTGGGAGTCAGAGAACATGGGTTCTAATCCCGACTCTGCCACTTGTCTGCTGAGTGACCTTGGGCAATCCGTTTAACTTCTCTGTGCCTCAGTTACCTCATCTGTAAAATGGGGATTAATACTGTGAGCTCCACGTGAGACAAACTGATTACCTTGTACCCAACCCAGCGCTTAGAACAGTGTTCGGCACATAGTAAGCACTTAACAAATACCATAATTATTATTATTAAAAAATCGCCTCTTCCTTCCATTAAAGGTCCCTTGAATTCACTGCCAAGTGAGGGCCACAAATTAAAAACATTTAGTCCCCAGGAAACAAATTGTCATGGATTCTTGAATTGTTTTGTCACTTGGGCCATGTTTACTTGTGTCATTCTCTGAATTTGGATCTCACAGAGGAGTACATAAAGGCCCTTGACTACATCTACCTTTCAATAGCTAAACATTTCTATGCTCTGCTGGTCACTGCAGGCCACCCATTGTTTCAAAAGCAGAAGCAGTCAAAAGCAGATGGATCTTTCTCAAGGGCAGGAGAGGTGGCACTACCAACTCTAAGTCAAGGTAGTCGTCACTGAAGGGATCTTAACTTTGGGAAATTCCTGAAGGAAGAAGGGACAGAGGGAGAGTCAGAGAGATAGAGAGAGAGAGTGAGTGAGGGTGTATGTGTGTGAGAGTCATTCTCGAGACATTCATTCCAGAAAGGTCATATTTTCAGAAAACTAGATATGGGGCTCTGAATTTACAATGAGTGCTCTATGCATACACGACCAGAACGATTTCAGATGGAGATGGAGCACTGAGGGAGAGATGGGTTCATGGCATCGCTATGGATCGAAGATGACTCGACAGCATAAGGCAAGACAAAACAAGCTGAGGAAGACACCTCAGCTTGCTAAAGCAAAAGCACGTCCTCAGAACTCACTTGGGTTTCAGTGATCTGCCCTATTGTCCCTTTATCCATTTGTTCCGGTATACTTTCCATTTTGGATGCTTAAGGACAATTTCCCCAATTCCTTTGATAATGTACAAATAAAAAACTTGTACACTGTTCGCATAAGGTACTAGTCCTACGGGAGTTAGAAAGCCACAGATCCCTCTTCTCCTAAATGATCAGTATGGTCTTAGCAGGATGAAGACAATGCTACCCCTGAAGTTAATAGGCATATGTCCGGGCCAGGATGAGAGGATCGGACCTTAAAATATAATGATTCTGCGACATAGTCAGGTTTGTCCTCTTACACTCTGGGCTGCTGGGATTTCAGAATTAAAAACTGTCATCTTTCAAAATCTGTACTCTTTAAAGCCCAGAATGGAAAATCAAAGTCATCACATTGAATCTTAATAGAGAGTGAAATGCTCTTATGAATGAGAAATGTACAAAATTTTCAGTTTATCCATTTCTTACTTTCTAAGCCTAGTGGCCTCCTTGAGTTGGTTCTCATCGGCTTTGCCCAACATTAAACAAAGTGTCCGGACTTTTTCACCCTCTAGACTGTTATAAGCTCACTGTGGGCAGGGAATGCATTGGACAGCTCTGTGGTACGTAGTACAGTGCTCTGACATAGTAGGTGCTCGATAAATACCACTGATTAAAAATCAGCACCAGCTTTTGGTTTCTCAGTTGAAGAGCTTTAGTCTTCAATCTTTAATCTTTAATCTTTAAAGATTAAAGTCTTTAATCTTACTCACCTGTCAGATGGAAACACTGAAAGCAGAGTTTGATGAGTTCCACTCCCTTTAAGGTAGAAGGATTTTTTATTTTTTAATACAGTATTTGTTAAGCATTTACTATGTGCCAGGCACTGATCTGTGCCATGCACCAGGGTAGATACAAGTTAATCAGGTGGGACACATTCACCGTCTCACAGGGGCCTCTCAGCCTGAATCCCCATTTTACAGATGAGGTGACTGAGGCTCCGAGAAGTGATTTACCCAAAGGTCACACAGCAGAAAAGTGGCGGTGCTGGATTAGAACCCAGGTTACCAGAACCCAGCAGTTCTTCCAGCAACCAGGGAGCAAGCTGATTGCTTTACACCCCTCAGTGCTCTTGGTCCAAAGCGCTGGCACTTCAGAGGAGCCTCCTCTCACAGAGGCGAGCAGAAATGTTAACATCATTTCTCCCATATTTGTCAATTTGAAGTGATGGGATTATTTATTTAAACTTCCGAAACTTGAAGTCAATCCAACCAGTGTAGCCTGCATCTCGCTTAGAAAACATAAGTTATTTACGCCCGGGATAAGAGTTTACGAAGCATTAGATGGGCAGGATGATTCATCCTTTCTAGTGTAAACAGCGTAGAGCATAAGGTTGCAGTGCCAGCCTCTGAATCCTCATTAAAGAAAGGAATCGCTTCAGCGGCCCTTTTCCCGCTACTGCACAATCCCATTACTTTTTTTCCCATGGAAATATCTGTTTTGAATTATTCCACCACTTACACGGTATATGAAAAGCGTTTTTATTACCTGCTAACAGCTATTGTTACCGAAGAATAAGAAGCCAGTGTATCCCACCTCCAGCCCCATTTTGCTGCCAGTCGTAAAGAAACCGAACTTGGACAACACTTAAATACTTCAAATTACATCCTCAGCCTCCCTCCGGCTGGAGTGAGGTTCACAGACATCCCCTTTCAACAGGTCTCTTGCACTGATCCTTTCATTCCACAGACAAAGAAACAGTCAAAAGGAAAGGCAGAGGCAAAGGGAGCCTCCTTGAAGGGCCAAAGAATCCAATTGTGGAAAAGTCCCAGGAGGATGATCGACCACGACTTTGGAAAGGATTTCCTGGGCACAGTCTAGTGGAAAGAGCACAATCCTGGGAGTCAGGAGACCTGACTAATCTTGGCTCCACCACTTCCTTGTCTCCTGTGTGACCTTGGGCATATCACTTAACTTCTCTGTGCTTCAGTTTCCTCATCTGTAAATGGAGCTGAAACACCTGTTTTCCCTCTCGAACTGCAAGCCCTGTGTGAGACAGGGACTATTTCTGATCTATCTTGTCTCTATCCTATTGCTTGAAAGAGTGCTTGGTATATAGTAAGTGCCTAATAAATACTATTATTATTAATATTTTATTATTATTTATCTAGCTATGATGAAGAATGCATTTTACCCTGAACCCAATCACATAATGTAGGATGAAGTCCTGGAGGCCACTGGAACTGACATTCCAGGAGCTCATTTATTCATTCATTCAGTCATATTTATTGAGCACTTACTGTGTGCAGAGCACTGTACTAAGCGCTTCGGAAAGTACAATGCAACAATAAACAATGACATTCCTTATCCACGACGAGCTCACAGTCTAGAGGAGGGGAGACAGACATCAATACGCATAAATGGAATTACAGATATGTTTCACAGATCTCTATCCTTCAGTTGTATTTATTAAGCTTTTACTGTGTGCAGAGCACTGCACTAAGCATTTGGAAGGGTACAACAGAGTTGGTAGACATGTTCCCTACCCTCACGGAGCTTACAGTGTAAAAGTATTCATTCAATAGTATTTATTCAATAGTATTTATTGAGCGCTTACTATGTGCAGAGCACTGTACTAAGCGCTTGGGATGAACAAGTCGGCAACAGATAGAGACAGTCCCTGCCGTTTGACGGGCTTACAGTCTAATCTGACGGGCTTAAGTAGAATCAGACATGCATGCTGACGAGATAAACATCCTGGGTATAGCAACCCCCACCTGGCGAATAGGCTGCTGGTACGGAACGAGGGTCTCAGGATTCTGCCCCTCATGGCTGAGGAGGAAAATAATAATAATAATAATAATGTTGGCATTTGTTAAGCGCTTACTATGTGCAGAGCACAGTTCTAAACTCTGGGGTAGATACAGGGTGATCAGGTTGTCCCACGTGAGACTCACAGTCTTAATCCCCATTTTACAGAGGAGGGAACTGAGGCCCAGAGAAGTTAAGTGACTGGCCCACAGTCACACAGCTGACAAGTGGCAGAGCGGGGATTCGAACCCATGACCTCTGACTCCTAAGACCGTGCTCTTTCCACTGAGCCACGCTGCTTCTCTAATCCCTCCTGAATGACCATTCAGTCACATGGCCTCAATACTAGGAGCAGCAGCATGGTCTAGTGGCTAGAGCACTGGTCTGGGTGTCAGGGGGACCTGGGTTCTAATTCTGGTTCTGCCACTTGTCTACTGTGTGACTTTGAACAATTCACTTCACCTCTCTGTGCTTCAGTTCCCTTATCTGTAAAATGGGGATTAACACTATGAGGCCCATGTGGGAATCTGATTACCTCGTATCTACATCAGCGTTTAGTACAGTGCCTGCCATATTGTAAGCCCTTAACAAATGCCATTAAAAAAAAGGGCAGAGGGAATTCCACTCCTATACCAGTCCCATAAGAAAAAAAAAATGTTGGTATTTGTTAAGTGCTTACTATGTGCAGAGCACTGTTCTAAACACTGGGGTAGACACAGGCGAATCAGGTTGTCCCACGTGGGGCTCCCAGTCTTAATCCCCATTTTCCAGATGAGGTAACTGAGGCACAGAGAAGTTAAGTGACTTGCCCAAAGTCACACAGCTGACAAGTGGCAGAGCTGGGATTTGAACTCATGACCTCTGACTCCAAAGCCCGGGCTCTTTCCACTGAGCCACACTGCTTCTCTATGACCCTATAAGAACCCTATGCTGCTGTAAGTGTTCTTTCCAAATTTCAGTGATAAGTATGAGTATGATGGTAAAACCTGTTTCTGATTCTCTGGGAATCAGGACACTTTATGGATCCCTGGTATCTCCTCTCTGTCCTGAAGCCCAAGACTGGGAGTGACCCCAGCCTAGAATGGAGGCAAAGAGGGGATGGGTGGCTCCAGTGCCTGACCCTGGACTCTTTCTTGGCACCCTTAACCCGTTCAGAAATGGGGTCCGACCTCCCACCCCTCAACATGCAATCCCCCTAAAGTTTACTGACGAGGAAGCATCATTAGAACTTAAGGAGAGTCTGGAAAACCATTCATTCATTCAATAGTATTTATTGAGCACTTACTATGTGCAGAGCACTGTACTAAGCGCTTGGAATGTACAAATCGGTAACGGATAGAGAGAGTCCCTGCCCTTTGACGGGCTTACAGTCTAATCAGTGTGTAGACACAGCCCCATTAGCCAGCCCCAGTGGGGTGAGGCATCTCACAAGAACCAAGGGCAGGGAAAGTCAGTAGAGCAGGGGAGCTAGCACTGGTCTGAGGTTCACGGGACAGGCTTTGGGACCACTACTGGTTAAATCTAGATGGGGTAAAGCCAATTCTTGGTGTGCTTAAAAAAAATTCCAAGTCCACATCTTTCTTTTCAATCCACAGAAGGGACATTTGCAGTTAATTCTTTCAACTGTAATTTTTCCAGTTCAGCTGAAAGTTTTCAACCAGGCACAGAGAGCCCTGTTCCACCAACTGGTCTCGTCCTCAGAGTTTTTGTTTATGGTATTTCATTCATTCATTCAATAGTATTTATTGAGCGCTTACTATGTGCAGAGCACTGTACTAAGCGCTTGGAATGTACAAATCGGTAACAGATAGAGACAGTTCCTGCCCTCTGACGGGCTTACAGTCTAATGGGGGAGACGGACAGACAAGAACAATAGCAATAAATAGAATCTAGGGGACATCTCATTAAAACAGTGGCAAATAAATAGAATTAAGGCGATGTACATTTCATTAACAAAATAATTTGTTAAGCGCTTACTATGTGCCAGGCACTCTACTAAGCACTGGGGTAGATACAGGCTAATCAGGTTGGACACAGTCTATGTCCCACATGGGGCTCACAGTCTTAACTCCTACTTGACAAATGAGGTCACTGAGGCTCAGAGAAGTGAAGTGACTTGCCCAAGGTCACACAGCAGACAAGTGATGGAGCCGGAATTAGAACCCAGGTCCTTCTGACTTCCAGGCCTGTGCTCAACCCACTAGGCCAAGCTAACCCAAGGATGACAAGCTGGTAGGTGCCCATTGGAACCCCAGACCCTCAGACTCTCTCCCCTACTACTGTCTTTCATCAGGGATGTCAATCGTCCATAAATTCACACGACAGTGACTAACACAGCAGCTGCTAAAATAATTGGCACAGTGGCATACTGAAGCTGGAGGAGCAGCAGGGCTTAGTGGATAGGACATGGGCTTTGGAGTCAGAAATGGACCTGGATTCTAATCCTGCCTCCGCCATTTGTCTGCTGTATGACCTCAGGCAAGTCACTTAACTTCTCTGTGCCTCAGTGAACTCATATTTAAAATGGGGATTACAAATGTGAGCCCATATGGGGCAGGGACTGTGTCTTAACCTGATTGCCTTGTATCTACTCCAGCTCTTAGAACAGTACCTGGCACCCAGTAAGCACTTAACAAATACCATTTTTAAAGCCCCTGGTCTCCCTGGTATTTACAGATATTGGTATATTTTTGTGAGCTTTGTGAACAAGAAGAATTTTAGTTCATTCTTACAGAACCCACCATGGTGCTACTGCTTCAGCTTTTTCAGGGGCAGCTTCGGAGGGAACAGCTCTGTGAGTCAACAAATACCTCAGTTATTATAATTATTAGTATTTATTAATTTGGCATCACTTTTGCCTTCTATGGAACAGAAGACGATAATGATAATATTTGTAAAGTGCTTATTATTTGCAAAGCACTGTACTAAGCTCCGGGGTAGATATAAGATAATAAAGGTCGGACACAGTCCCTGTCCCACATGGGGATCACAGTGTTTAAGTCAGGGTGTCAGAGTCGAGCTGCAAGGAAATCTTGGTCAGGTGTTAGCCACGGGATGACCATATTCTTCCACTTCATGGCTTTGGCCCTGGGGAGTTGAGACCATTAACTTTGCTTTGCTCCCTCAGCATTTTGGGCAAGGTGGGCGATCATAGCTGGTTCTCCCCATCCCATGGAGCTAGAAAGGTGCAAAAGAAGGAAGCAAGAAGGACACGCTGCCTTCTAAAGAAGAAAGATGATTAGGCTGTCACAGCCGTGTTCATGATTTGGAAGCGAGTGGCCTCTGGACACAAATATGGGCCTGGGCATGAGCAGGGGTCCTCTCACACCCACCCCAACAAGGTCCCATATGGAGGAGCCATGTGTCTGCCTCACTTGTAGGACAGTGCCTAGCACACAGTAAGCACTTAAATACGATTCAAAAAACTAAAAACGAAAAAATATTTTAAGGACATGGGAAAGCAACACCTCGGGCAATGTTCCATCCTGGATGAAAACTAAAGTCAGTTTTTTTAATGGTATTTGTTAAGCGCTTACTACGTGCCAGACACTGTACTAAGCACTGAAGTAGGCACATGCTCATCAGGTTGGACGTAGCCCGTGTCCCATATGGGGTTCGCAGTATTAATCCCCATTTTATAAAAGAGAAAATTAAGGCATAGGGAAGTTAAGTGCTTGCCCAAGGTCACACTGCAGACAAGTAGCAGAGCTGAGGTTAGAACACAGATCCTTCTGACTCCCAGACCCTTGCTCTATCAGCTAGGCCGCGCTGCTGTTGCCAGGCGTCAGACTATTGGTCTGACCCAGTATGGGATCATGTATGGTCTTATATTCCTCTGCTCTTACTCTGTTACTAAAATAGTGTGGTCCTATTCTTCAGAACCACAGTGACAATTTTAGAAGCAGAAAGGACACCCAGACCCCTCCACAGCCATGCAGAAAGGAGACTCTGCTTCTCCGAGACAGCCTGGATCCCTTCCACCCCCAAACTGATACGCTTCATAAAGCCCTTTCATGATGGTGGAAAAATCAGCTAGAAATGATTAATTCTGAAGTTAACGGTTTAAGGAGCCAAGTTGGCGGCAGATAATTTTACCTTGATCTCCGAATACACAAACAAGAAGAGGGCCAGTGGCGGTCCTCGTTGAAATGCGAATCACAGCCCCCATGTTTGTAACTCCCGAAGCAGCGGCAGCGGCGAGACTTTATGCAGCACAATCCTCCACAAGCCAGATTGCTCCTTGCTGGGGCCTTTTCCATTCTAGAGAGTTAGCAGTTGTTCTTTCGATTAGAGATGACTTGTGATATTTAGCAAGACAAAATCTCTGCTACCTGCACTCAGAGTATCTACCCTGTCCTGCCTAATTTAAAAGAGCAGTGTTGGGACTGGAAAAGCCTTGGGCTTTGAATGTGAGGCATGGCCTCTTGGTTATGAAAAACTAATAATTCCATTCAGAGGGCTAAAGAAATATTTGAGCAAAGCGAAGAATCAAGGTCCTGTATTATTTGAATGGTGAAAGTCATTTACTGCTAGAATTATTTTGTACTATTATTATTATTAGTACTATCATTAGTACTATTATTATTATTCTTACTTACTCTAAGAAATGAGTCCCGGTATTCTACAGGGGTGCCAACGATTCAGTATTCTTCTGTTATTAATTTGAAGTAGGAACGATAACAAACAATAATTATTGTAAAAAAAGAGATCTTCAGAAACCAGGGCAGAAGTTCCTGTCTCTGCGTACCTCTATCTATTAAAAAAAATGCATTACTCTCTGCTGTGCTTATGGCAGGGAGGGAAGAACACTCATTTTTCCCTATAATGGGAGCAAAGAACCTGCCCTTTAGAAAGTACATAGGGTTATGTAGGAGCCATCAGAATAACAAAGCAGAGATGTGGATTGACTGTAAAAAGCTTTTGCACGGAGCTTAGTAGTAATAATATTTATTAAGTACCTACTGCGTGCAAAGCATTGCTAGGAATAAAGTGCCCATTTGTGATATAGACCCAGTCCCTGATAGCTAAGGGGATTCTAATCTAAGTTTAAGGGTGGCGGGAGGGGAGCAAGGAGTATCTGTCTGGTGGAAATAATAATAATGTTGGTATTTGTTAAGCGCTTACTATGTGCAGAGCACTGTTCTATGCGCTGGGGTAGATACAGGGGAATCAGGTTGTCCCACGTGAGACTCACAGTTAATCCCCATTTTACAGATGAGGTAACTGAGGCACAGAGAAGTGAAGTGACTTGCCCACAGTCACACAGCTGACAAGTGGCAGAGCCAGGAGTCAAACTCATGACCTCTGACTCCGAAGCCCAGGCTCTTTCCACTGAGCCACGCTTGGGAAGAGGGATTAGGGAGAATCAATCAATCCATCAATCAGTGTTATTGATTGAGAACTTAACTGTGTGCAGAGCACTCCACTAAACACTTAGGAAAGTGTCATGCAAGGCTCAGTGGAAAGAGCATGGGCTTGGGAGTCAGAGGTCATGGGTTTGAATCCTGGCTCTGCCACTTGTCAGCTGTGTGACTATGGGCAGGTCACTTCACTTCTCTGTGCCTCAGTTACCTCAACTGTAAAATGGGGATTAAAACTGTGAACCCCACGTGGGACGACCTGATCACCGTGTATCTACCCCAGCGCTTAGAACAGTGCTCTGCACATAGTAAGTGCTCAATAAATACTATTGAATTAATGAATGACTCTACCCCAGGGCTTAGTTGAGCGACTGCCACATAGTAAGTGCTTAACAAATACCATAAAGAAGAGTCAGATCACTGCCTACTTCTCTCAGCCACCATGGGAAGCCGAACAGGCTGACTCTATCTGCGCATTCAAGAAGGGTTTCATTCATTCATTCATTCAATAGTATTTATTGAGCGCTTACTATGTGCAGAGCACTGTACTAAGCGCTTGGAATGTACAAATGGGTAACAGATAGAGACAGTCCCTGCCCTTTGACGGGCTTACAGTCTAATCGGGGGAGACGGACAGACAAGAACAATGGCAATAAAGTTCGTGGAGACATTAGGGTAGGTTGGAATCATCTTGGGCTCGTTCGTATTTTCAACCACCAGGTAGACTTTGATCCTCATTTCCTACCAAATGCCCTGCTTTGGGGATTTTGTGGTAGATTTAGTCTACAACTGGCCAAATCCTAGCAAACTCTGGTCTTCAATTTCCTGAGCATTTTGACTGGTGCCTTTCTCAAAGACAAGGGAGAAAAGAAGACTGACTAAGATTCTCTTGTCCTCAGAGAGCAATTCTCTTCCTCATCAATTTCCTTGCTCCTCTCTGACTAGGCTACCCTACCCCTTCCCATCCTTTCCTCAGTGTAATATGAGTTTCATCCAAAAAGGAAAAGAAAGTCAAACTCCTCTAGAGGAAAGAACACCCTTGGAGTCATTCATGGCAATATTCTGTGTAGAATTGTTTGATTTAGTTCAGTGGAAATGTATGAGTGTCTCAGTGATACCAGACATTGTATACTACAGAATGAGAGTCCACAAATCAATCAATCAATCAATCGTATTTATTAAGCACTTATTATGTGCAAAGCACTGTACTAAGAGCTTGGGAGAGTTCAACAGAATTAGAGGACACATTCTCTGCCCATACCGAGCTCTAGAGAAGACATGGTCCCTGCCCTTGAGAAGACTACAGTCTAACAGAGACGGGTGATACGGTCACCGGAGGTGATTAACTGTACTGAAGCTTTGCTTCTCAAACAAACATACCGAATAAGTGGTGAAAATGGGAACCCAGTTGTAGGCCAAGAATCAGCCCTCCTCTGAAGTTGGTAGGAAGTGTGTGTTTTCCACAGTATGCTGAATCAGTCATATTTATTGAGCCCTTACTGTGGGCAGAGCACTGTGCTAAATGCTTGGAAGAGTACAATGCAGCAAAACTGGTAGACACATTCCCTGCCCACATGTAGCTTCCAGTCTATACTGTCTAGGCAATAAGCTCTAGACTGTAAGCCCATTGTGGGCAGGGAATGTGTCTGTTTACTGCTGCATTGTATTCTCCCAAGGGCTTAGTACAGTGCTCTGCACACAGTAAGCGCTCAGTAAACACAACTGAATGAATGAATGAATACTAATGCCAACTATGTTCTATTTTTCAAGAAAGAAGTAATGGTGCTTTGGTTGGGAGTTAAGGTTACCAATCAATCAGTCGTATTTATTGAGTGCTTACTATGTGCGGAGTTCCATACTAAGCGCTTGGGAAAGTACAATACAACAGAATTAGCAGACACGTTCCCTCCCCAAAATGAGTGTACAGTCTAGAATGTAAGCTCACAGCGTAAGGTTATGTCTTACACTCTTATTATTCTTGTACCTGCTGGGTAATTGGGGCGCTGGGTAATTTTCAGCAAGCCACCAAACAACTTCTCTAAGCATCATCTGAGTACCTACTAAATTACTGTAATAATGAAAATAGGTGCTATAACATTCAATTAGGATTTTGAAAACTGTTACTGGAACTTCAGATGAGAGAAGCTTTGCAAATACAACGTGTCGCAATAGAGCAAGACTGAAACAAGGTTTCACACCCACATTATGCATTTTGGACTCCATAATCCTTCCTTCCTACCGTTTGTCATGACTTAGTAGGCCCTCCTAGTTATTTAGGAACACCTTCCCTCAGTATTTGAAAAGTCCTACCACAGAATCCTGCTGGTCTCTGTGGTCGCCTTGAGGAACAGGCTAGCTAGCTCCAGCCTGGGCTGTTATAGGGTCAAGCTACAAACAAGCCCATTTTGAATGACTTCCACCTGACATAATGGGGCTTTCACCTTGAATGAAAAATGTACCTAATAATTGTGCTATCTTTTAATTACCTACTATGTGTCAAGCACTGTACTAAGCGCTGGGGTAGATACAGGATAATTAGGTCCCACATGGGGTTCACAGTCCAAATAGGAGGGATAACAGGTATTGAATCTCAGATGAGTGAAGTGTCTTGCTAGCAAAACCACTCAGATAGTTCATCTCAGGCAATGCCTCTCTAGAGAAAACACTTCTCTCCCGTGCAGGAAATTAGCTATGAAAACAAAACATTCATTGATTCATTCAATTGTATCTATTGAGCACTTACTGTGTGCAAAGCACTGTACTAAGGACTTGAGAGAGTAATTTGCTGAATTGTACTTTCCAAGCGCTTAGTACAGTGCTCTACGCACAGTAAGTGCTCAATAACTATGATTGAATGAACGAATGAATACATTTCAACAATAAACAGATGCAGGCCCTGCCCATCATGAGCATATAATCTAGAAGGGGAGACAGACATTAATATGAATAAATAGCCATAATCTTGTCAACGGATGTCATAATCTTGAACTTTCATGACAGCCGCGTTTTCTAAGCAATTGCCAGAGCCTAGATCTACTTATGATGTCAAATGTTTTTGTGAGGTCTGTGAAAACTACTCCCCTCTCAGGATCGTACCTGGAGAGTTTCCAGTCCTCTACCAGTCTCGGCTACGGGAGGGAGGGTCAAGCAGAGGCCTACCCATTTCATTCCATTCCGACCTTGAGCAGTGGCTAGTGAGTGGAAGGCAATCTGCTACAAGTCAGAACTCACCTATGTTGGGCAATGGCGGCCTGGGAGAGATTCAGGGTTGGAGATTCAAGTTTACTGCACAGGAAAAGGCAGTGATAAACCCCTTCTGTATTTTTACTAAGAAAGCTACACTAGCAGAATGATCGCAGGTGAAGTTGGGGCATTCTGGGAGAGATGTGTCCATGGAGTCGCTCTGGATCAGAGATGACTCGACGACATAAGACAACACAGTGAAAGCCACATTATTAGACTTGGAGGATTTTGCTTTGAGTGACTAGAGGGCTCATTTAGCTGTAGAGCCCTGAGCAAGGGCAAAAATACCAGTCAGAGCACCTGGCTGTTACTTGCCTGCTCTGAGATCTTGGGTAAGTCACTAAACTTCTCTGTGCCTCAGTTTCCTCATCTGCGAATTGGAGATTAAATACCTGTTTTCCCTCCAGTTTTGAACTGTGAGCCTCATAATGGACAGGGACAGTGTCCAAGCTGACACTTTCTCCCTGCAGGGCAGCCGGTTGCATGGAGTGCACCAACACTACCAAACTGCCGGGATTGGGATCAATGGCACCGTACCACTCACTCACATCTGAGCGGCTCGGTGAGCTCAGACACCCTCCCCCCCCCCCCAACCCCAGGACCCCTGTCACCTTGTCCCCTCCCCCTGCCCGCTCTGCAGAACCCCTGGCTCACGTCCTACCACTGTCCTGGAATACCTGCCTTCCTCACATCCACCAAACTAACTCTCTTCCCCTCTTCAAAGCCCTACTGAGAGCTCGCCTCCGCCGGGAGGCCTCCCCAGACTGAGTCCTCCCTTTCCCTCTACTCCTTCTCCCCTCCCTATTTCCCCTCTCTACTCCCTTCCCCTCCCCACAGCACTTGTATATATTGGTACATATTTATTGCTCTATTTATTTTATTAATGATGTGCATTTATCTATGGTTCTATTTATCTATTTTGAGGGTAGCGATGCCTGTCGACTAGTTTTGTTTTGTGGTCTGTCTCACCCTTCTAGACTGAGAGCCCGTGTGGCGTAGAGATTGTCTCAGTTGCCAAATTGTACTTTCTAAGCACTTAGTGCAGTGCTCTGCAAACAGTAAACTCTCGATAAATACGATTGAATGAATGAATGATCTGGTATCAACATCAGTAGAGCGTTTGAAACATAGTAAATGCTTAACAAATAGAGTTACTATAACTAAAATGTGAAAGCAAAAGATTTGAAAGGGTTGGGGCGGAGCTAGGGTGGATTGGGAGAGCAACGCTTTTCCCGGGACTGGGTGGAGCTGAGGTGGTACAGCTGGGCAGGCCTGGGGTAGAGGTTTTGCTGTCCAGGAAGAGGAACTTGGCTGGCAGGACTGAGGAGGAGCTGGGGTGAGTTGACAAGCTGGCACAAATGGCAGAGTTAAGAGGAGCTGGGATGGGAAAGGTGAGTGGGGCAGCTGGTAGGGCTGAAGAGTCGGGGTAGTTGACAGCTGGCACAGCTGGCAGGACTGGGGTGGAGCTGGGCTCTCCTGGGAGAGCGAAGTAGTTGGCAGGGCTGAAGAATAGCTCGGTTGGGTTGACAGCTGGCATAGCGGGCGGGGTTGGGAGGAGCTGGGGTGGACAGGGTGAGCAGGGCAGGTGGCAGGCCGGAGGAGGAACTGGGGCAGATTGACAATATGGCACAGCTGGCAGGATTAGGAGGAGGAAGCCTGTCCTAGGAGTGTGGGGCTACTGGAGGGGTGAGGAGGAGCTGGGGTGGGTAGACAAGCTGGCAGGATGAGGAGGAGCTGGGATGGAGAGGGAGAGCAGGGAGGTTGGCAGGGCTGAGGAGGAGCTGGGGTGGGTTGACAGCTGGCATGGCGGACAGCGACAGGAGGAGCTGGGATGTGGACAAGAGCCCGTTGTTGGGCAGGGATCGTCTCTATCTGTTACCGAATTGTACTTTCCAAGCGCTCAGTACACTGCTCTGCACACAGTAAGCGCTCAATAAACGGCTCAGGGGAAAGAGCCCGGGCTTGGGAGTCAGAGATCATGAAAACCATGTCATGCTTTCATGTGTCCACCCAAGGTCTGCAAGGCATGGAAAAAGAATACCTGAGGCCTCAGAAGGAGAAATTTGCTTCATGCAAACAATCTCCTACTTTTATTTCTCTACCTCAGGTCTTCAAGGCCTCAAATGCAAAAATTTCTGGCTTAAAAGGAGAAATTTGTGTCAAGAAAATCAGCTCCTGCTTTCATTTCTCTCATTAGATATTTAAGGCAGAAGAGGTGATATTCACTTCATGCAAATAATCTCCTATTATTTCATTTCTCTACCTAAATTCTTCGAGGCCTGAAAAGAGACGATTTGAGTTTGAAAAGAAGACATTCGCTTCCTGTAAGTCAGGTCCCACTTTGGTTTCTCTACCAAGCAGCGTGGCTCAGTGGAAAGAGCACGGGCTTGGGAGTCAGAGATCATGGGTTCGATTCCCGGCTCTGCCGCTTGTCAGCTGTGTGACTGTGGGCAAGTCACTTAACTTCTCTGTGCCTCAGTTACCTCATCTGTAAAATGGGGATTAAGACTGTGAGCCCCACGTGGGACAACCTGATTCCCTTGTGTCTACCCCAGCGCTTAGAACAGTGCTCGGCACATAGTAAGCGCTTAACAAATACCAACATTATTATTATTATTAGATCGTGGGTTCTAATCCCGACTCTGCCACTTAGCAACTGTGTGACTTTGGGCAAGTCACTTCACTTCCCTGGGCCTCAATTACCTCCTCTGGAAAATGGGGATGAAGACTGTGAGCCCCTGATTTCCTTGCATTTCCTCAGTGCTTAGAGCTGTGCTTGGCACATAGTAAGCACTTAACAAATAGCAAATTATTAAATGACGATGATGATGATGAATGGATGGATGGATGGATGGACGGATGGATGGACGGATGGATGATGGATGGATGGATGAATGGATGGATGAATGGATGGATGAATGGATGAATGAATGAATTGATGAATGAATAATAATTTTGGTATTTGTTAAGCGCTTACTATGTGCAGAGCACTGTTCTAAGCGCTGGGGTGGATACAGGGTAATCAGGTTGTCCCCCCGTGGGGCTCACAGTTAATCCTCATTTACAGATGAGGTAACTGAGGCCCAGAGAAGTTAAGTGACTTTCCCACAGTCACACAGCTGACATGTGGCCGAGCCGGGATTGGAACCCATGACCTCTGACTCCCAAGCCTGTGCTCTTTCCACTGAGCTACGCTGCTTCTCAATGAATGGATGGATGAATGAAGGGACAGATGGACGGATGGATGGATGGATGGATGGATGGATGGATGGATGGATGGATGAATGAATGGGGAAGCAGCATGGCTCAGTGGAAAGAGCCTGGGCTTCGGAGTCAGAGGTCATGGGTTCGACTCCCAGCTCTGCCACTTTTCAGCTGTGACTGTGGGTGAATCACTTCACTTCTCTGTGCCTCAGTTACCTCATCTGTAAAATGGGGATTAACTGTGAGCCTCACGTGGGACAACCTGATTACCCTGTATCTCCCCCAGCGCTTAGAACAGTGCTCTGCACATAGTAAGTGCTTAACAAATACCAACATTACTATTATAGATGGATGGATGAATGAATGGATGGATGGATGGATGGATGAATTAAAGCTCACCTCCTCCAAGAGGCATTCCCAGACTGAGCTCCCCTTTTCCCTCTGCTCCTTCTACCCCCCCCCACCTCTCCGCAGCTAAACCCTCTTCTCCCCCTTTCCCTCTGCTCCTCTCCCTCTCCCGTCCCCTCCCCTCAGCACTGTACTCGTCCGCTCAACTGTATATACCTTCATTACCCTATTTATTTTGTTAATGAGATGTACATCACCTTGATTCTATTTATTTGCCATTGTTTTAATGAGATGTTCTTCCCCTTGACTATTTATTGCCATTGTTCTTGTCTGCCCGTCTCCCCCGATTAGACTGTAAGCCCGTCAAACGGCAGGGACTGTCTCTGTTAACGATTTGTACATTCCAAGCGCTTAGTACAGTGCTCTGCACATAGTAAGTGCTCATAGTAAGCGCTCAATAAATACGGATGGATGGATGGATGGATGGATGGATGGATGGATGGATGGATGGATGGATGAGTGGATGGATGGATGGATGGATGGATGGATGGATGGATGGATGAGTGGATGGATGGATGGATGGATGGATGGATGGATGGATGGATGGATGGATGGATGGATGGATGGATGGATGGATGGATGGATGGATGGATGGATGGATGAGTGGATGGATGGATGGATGGATGGATGGATGGATGGATGGATGGATGGATGGATGGATGGATGGGTGGGTGGATGGATGGGTGGATGGATGGATGGATGGATGGATGGATGGATGGATGGATGGATGGATGAGTGAATAGATGAGTGAATGGATGGATGGATGGATGGATGGATGGATGGATGGATGGATGGATGGATGATGGATGGATGGATGGATGGGTGAATGGATGAGTGGATGGATGGATGGATGGATGGATGGATGGATGGATGGATGGATGAGTGAATAGATGAGTGAATGGATGGATGGATGGATGGATGATGGATGGATGGATGGATGGATGAGTGAATGGATGAGTGAATGGATGGATGGATGGATGGATGGATGATGGATGGATGAGTGAATGGAAGGATGGATGGATGGATGATGGATGGATGGATGACTGAATGGATGGATGGATGGCGGGTGGATGGATGGATGGATGAATGAGTGAATGGATGGATGGATGGATGGATGAGTGAATAGATGAGTGGATGGATGGATGAGTGAATAGATGAGTGGATGGATGGATGAGTGAATGGATGAGTGAATGAATGGATGGATGGATGGATGGGTGAATGGATGAGTGGATGGATGGATGGATGGATGGATGGATGAATGGATGAATGAATGGATGGAGGAATGGATGGATGAATGAATAGCTGAATGGCTGAGCAGAGGCGGCGGGCGTTGGGGCGGGTGTGCGTGTCTGTGGGCGCGGGCTCCGCGTCGGGCCGAGCTCTGTGATTGGCGGATCGGGCGGCGGGGGCGGGGCGCGGGCGGCGGGCGCCAGGCGGACTTCCGGTCCCCCCCCTCCGGCCGGCCCCCCCCCCCCCGGCCTGGGCGTCCTGACCCGGAAGGGGTTTGGGGGCCACCTCGGGCTCGCGCTTCCTTTTCCGCTCCGGCCCAGCCCAGGCGGCGCCCGCTCCCTTCGCCATGAGCGTCCCGGCCTTCATCGACATCACCGAGGAGGACCAGGTGAGCGGCCCGGGGGGGGGGGGGGGGGCTGAGGGACGCCCTGCCGCCCGCTCCCTCAAGATGGCGGGGGGTTTCCCTCCTCACCGCCCCCCCCCCATCCGCGCCGCGCGCGGGCACCAGGCCGCCCCTCCCCCCCCCCCCACCGGAAGTGCCCCGCCAGGCCCGCGCCGATATTCAGAGGCCCGTGGCTATTTGATGAGCGCTTACTCTGTGCAGAGCGCTGTGTGAGGGGCGGCGTGGCTCAGGGGAAAGAGCCCGGGCTTGGGAGTCCGACGTCATGAGTTCGAATCCCGGCTCTGCCGCTCGTCAGCCGGGGGACTGGGGGCGAGTCCCTTGCCTTCTCTGGGCCTCGGTTCCCTCATCTGGAAAATGGGGATGAAGACTGGGAGCCCCACGGGGGACAACCTCATTCCCCTGTGTCTACCCCAGCGCTTAGAACGGTGCTCTGCACATAGTAAGCGCTTAACAAATACCAACATTATTATTCTCTGGGCCTCAGTTGTCTCATCTGTAAAATGGGGATTAACTGTGAGCCCCACGTTCCCATTCCCCTGTGTCTACCCCAGCGCTTAGAACAGTGCTCTGCACATAGCGCTTAGCAAATACCAACATTATTACCCTCTGAGCCTCAGTTACCTCATCTGTAAAATGGGGATTAACTGTGAGCCCCACGTGGGACAACCTGATTACCCTGTATCTACCCCAGCGCTTAGAACAGTGCTCGGCACATAGTAAGCGCTTTACAAATACCAACATTATTATAGACGCCGGGGTAGTAATAATGTTGGTATTCGCTCACCTGGAAAATGGGAATTAAGACTGTGAGCCCCATGTGGGACAACCTGATCACCTTGTATCTACAGAAGCAGCGTGGCTCAGTGGAAAGAGCCTGGGCTTTGGAGTCAGAGCTCATGAGTTCGAATCCCGGCTCTGCCTCCTGTCAGCTGTGTGACTGTGGGCAAGTCACTTAACTTCTCTGTGCCTCAGTTACCTCATCTGTAAAATGAGGATGAAGACTGTGAGCCCCACGTGGGACAACCTGATTCCCCTGTGTCTACCCCAGTGCTTAGAACAGTGCTCTGCACATAGTAAGCGCTTAACAAATACTAACATTATTATTATTATTACCCCAGTGCTTAGAACAGTGCTTGGCACATAATAGGCGTTTAACAAATGCCACCATTATTATTATTACAAGGTAACCAGGTGCTCACACTCTTAACCCCCGTTTTACAGATGAGGTCACTAAGGCCCAGAGAAATGAAGTGGCTTGTGCAGGTCACACACAGCAGACAAGCGGCGGAGGCGGGATTAGAACCCACGTCCTCCGACTCCCAAGCCCACGCTCTTCCCACTAGGCCAGGCTGCTTCTCCGGCCCCAGTTTAGAGGAATGTGGTCTGTTGACCGTACCGTTGCTGGGTTTTGGTGCCCGGCCTGTAGCTATTCCATCGTCTTCCTGTAAAAAAAATATTGGTAAATTTGTTGCATCCCAACGAGTGGGTGACACGCTTTTAAGTTGTGTGGTCGGATCCTGTTATAATTTGTACTTTGGAGACCTGGATCGTGTTTTTTGTTTCGGGTTTCCTTTTTTCCAGTCTGGTCCAAAGTCACAGGGCTTTCAGCACAGAGGAAGTCCTGCCCCACCTGCTTCTTTCAGGGAGTAACTTGGGCACTTTGGACGGAATTCTTAATTCTTTCGGACCATCATGGTGACATCTGGGAAGTTACTGTTTCAGTTTTTTCGAGAGTGTTCTAGTGGCCTTCCAAAGATGCCTTATTTAATCGCGGAAACTTTTAAATTTCCCCTCTCTGTTCTGAAGAAATGTGCACTGATGGTTAATAAATTAGTGGAAAGGAAACTGCTTTGAGTTAACACAGATTAGGACAAGTATCTAGAGTGGTGTTTCTGTGATGGATCATCATTCTGAGTTGCTGCTTGCAGTTCTCCGTGTTTGTATTCACCCTTACCTTCAGACGTCCCAATATATGAGTGAAGTAGGTAGTATGTAATTATAATAATTGTATTTGTTACACACGTACTAAGTGCCAGGCACTATAATAAGCACTGGGATGGATACACGCAAGTTAGGTTATGGGGTATAGGAATTGAGTAATTCAAGAAATTTTGTTCGCGGTGGGTTTTGTAAATATAAGCTCACCCAAGTCTTTTCTTCCTCCCCTTTGGCATCACTGGCTCGAGGGATAATGGAATAAAGGTAATTAATTAAAATTTGGCTGTTAGCTACATAGCTAAGAGGGAACGTCTTTGTATTTTTTGAGTCCGGTTTGGGCGTGATGTCTCCTTGGAGCATTTTGTTTTGCTTCCGGACTCCAGCTGGAGATTTTGTGACAGCTCCTTTAGTTTGGGAGAACATCAGAGTTACAAGAGCAGCCCACTAAGCTTGGACCTTCGAACAGAAAATGCCTGCCATCGAGTCCTCCTAGGATTGGGCAGAATCTGTTTAAGCTTCCTGCCTCCCCTCCCCCGTGCCCAAGGAATGATCTGCTTCTTGAAAAGCCTGTTTTGTTCTTGTTACGATTAGAGGCTGAAATTATATCCATCATGAACAGAAATTTACTAGCTTATAACTTATTTCATCTTGTATCAAGCCACCTCTGAAGTGCTTCAGGAAGACAGTTTTATAAACCAGGTATACAAGGTGCTGCCAAGGTTTAGGATGTGCCGTCACTGGTTTTTAAATACCTCCTTATTTGGCCTGCAGGTTGAACAGGACCCATCCACATTTACTAGGGAATCCCCTCTCCTCATTAGTCTCCTCTTTCTCATTAGACTATAATAGGCATGTGTTATTCATTGGCTGTTTATTAAGCACTTATTGGGTGCAGAGCACTGTATTAAGTGTTTGGGACAGATCCTCTCCTACTTAGACTGTGAGCCGAATGTGGGACAGGGACTGGGGCCAACATGATTAGTCTTGCCTGTACCCTAGCGCCTAGTACAGTGTAATACAATTATTATGATTATTACAATAGAGTAAGTATGAGCAGGCTACCTTTATAGATCTATGACTAATAATAATTATGGTGCTCGTCTCCACCTCTAGACTGTAAGTTCGTTGTGTGCAGGAAACATGCACAAACCTTTAGTACAATGCTCTGCACATAGGAAACGCTCAATAAATATGATTGATTAAGCACTTACTATGTGTCAAACCGTGGTCTTAAGCGCTGGGTTAACCAGGTTGGACACAGTCCGTGTCCCACATGAGGCTAACAGTGTAACTAGGAGGGAGAACGGGTACTGAGTCCTCATTTTACAGTTGGGAAAACTGAGACACAGAGAGTTGTGACTTGCCCAGGGTCACACAGCAGGCAGCTCGCAGAGCTGGAATTAGAACCCAGGTCCTCGGACTCCCAGGACTGTGCTCTTTCTACTAGGTCATGCTGCTTCCCAAGAAAGGAAAAAAAAGTAGCTGTATGAACAGTTGCTAATTTCCGCAACACCACTTTTAGCCGTGCACTCCCTTCTTGCACCTGCTGTGTTCTGCTTCCCCGCAAGTTAAAGGAAAAACAGAAGACCCCAGGGTCCCAAGTCTGGAGATCCGGGTCCGTGGAAAGGGGGACTTTGAGTCGAGAGTGGGAGTTGGGTTCTGGGAAGGGAGTGAGAAAGTAGGCGTGCAGCTAATCTCTTAGACTAGCTGGAGTTCTGACTACAGAATTACCAGTCTTCCGCATTGACAAATGCATTACTTACTGATCTTTCTAAGTCAGGGCCCCTGCTTTTCATAAGGCTGAAGTGTACAAAAAGTGCATTTAAAATTTATAGAGCAGCAATCCAGGCTTGTCCTTTCTAAGTCCTCTTATTTTGTGTAAAATGCTCACTCTTCAGAGAGCTCCCTTTCCCAAAAGTGCCTTGCCCTCTTTCCCTATGTTATCTCTTTATGACACTGGGTTGTCACCATATGGCTGCTCTTGATTCGCACTCAATTCATTGGAAAAGTAAAAAATGAGTGATTTTTTTGTAGTAAAATGGGCAAAAAACATGTTGCATATTGAATACAGAGATCCTGGGTTGTTGGGTGAGCATGGTAAAGGCCACCCCCTTTAAAACATGGATCTTCTATAAGCCCTTTAATGGGACTTGTGCAAGAGCTGTGGTAGTGTCCCAGATCCCTAAGGAGTCTGTGAAACAGCAGCACTTATCCTGTGAAAGACCCATGAGATAACCCAGTCTGGTCTACCAAATCATCCTTTGCTTGCCCTGTGTTACCCCTTGAATCCTACCAGGTAAGATCATTCTAAGAGGTAATTGTTATTTTTCATATTCAATTGATTGTATAGAAGCCCTACTTGAAAGGTGACATAATTGTACAAACGTTTTCTGAAAAAAAGCAACTTGGTTTTGAAAATTTGGGCTGATGATTTTCAAGTCATCAACCAGCAATCCATGCAGATTATGCTGGCATTCATAAACAATTCTTTGTCCTTTCAAAATGTCTTTTGTTTAATAGGCTGCAGAGCTCCGCGCTTACCTGAAATCTAAAGGAGCGGAGATCTCCGAAGAAAATTCGGAAGGTGGACTACACGTAGATTTAGCTCAAATTATCGAAGCTTGTGATGTGTGTCTAAAAGAGGATGATAAAGGTTGGTTTCTGATTTATTTTTTAGGAAGTTTTTATTTCCAGGAAACATGCAGGGGTATTCTTTGATCCAGTGAGCTCATATTTCTGAATAGGTTTTTTTTGATTGGTCATGAAAAAATGTAGTTTCAATGTCCAAGGAAGAACAAATATTCTTCTGACCTGCAGATTTTTCAAGGATTATTATCTCTCATATGGGCTTGCACATCCCTTTATCCTATCGTCTCAGCATCAGTTTGTTCATGATATTGGTAGAATGAAGCAGTTTTTGAGGCAGTGATAAAACCACACGGATGAGAGCCGCAGATACCTGGGCCTGGTTTCTGATATCAGGCAAAGAGAACAGCTCTTTGCTATAGAAACCATTGTAGAACGGTTTCTTAAAGAGGTTGCAGAAAAGCAAAGTGCTTGTCTTCTCAGTGTTGCTTCAAATTCTTGGAGGTTTTATTTTTATCGCTCCCATACCTCACTATTCGGTACCAATTTTCAGTCCGTCTTATGGTGGTGTTGTCGTTCTCTACATTTGCTGATGAATTACTTCTGTGGATTGTCTAGAAATCGGCCATACCAATAATTTTAGGGCCCCAGAGGTGAGTTTCCTACTTGATGTGGGCATGAATTTTAAGTGCCATATCTTCAGTGATCTTGTCTTCAAATCCTTTTTTTTAATGGTATTTGCTATGCACTTACTATGAGACAAGCACTGTTCTAAGCATTGGGGTAGGTAATAATAAAAATGTTGGTATTTGTTAAGCGCTTACTATGTGCAGAGCACTGTTCTAAGCACTGGGGTAGATACAGGGGAATGAGGTTGTCCCACATGAGGCTCACAGTTAATCCCCATTTTACAGATGAGGGAACTGAGGCACAGAGAAGTTAAGTGACTTGCCCACAGTCACACAGCTGGCAAGTGGCAGAGCTGGGATTCGAACTCATGACCTCTGACTCCCAAGCCCAGGCTCTTCCTACTAAGCCACGCTGCTTCTCCAAGGTAGTGAGGTCAGACAGTCCCTGTCGCACATGGGACTGACACTCTAAGTATTGAATCCCCATTTTACAGTTGAGGAAACTGAAGCAAGAGAAGTTAGGTGACTTGCTCAGGGTTACACAGCTGGCAAGTGGCAGAGGTGGGATTAGAACCCAGATCCCCTGATTTCAGGGCCCGTGCTCTTTCCAGGAGGCCATGCTGCTTCTCTATTTTAAACTGGATTAAATTCATGAGAATGCCAGCTAATTTCTCAATTCCCTACTGACCCCAAAGGAGCCAACTTGGATCATTTGACAGTTTGGGGGCCTGCTTTTACAAACCTTCAGGATATTAAAAGTACATACATTCTTTTATGTTGTATCGAGCAATAGTTCGTATTTGAATATTTGAATGCAATATATGAATGTGTTTGCTTATGTAGATGTTGAGAGTGTGATGAACAGCGTAGTCTCTCTACTTTTGATCCTGGAGCCCGACAAGCAAGAGGCTTTGATTGAAAGCCTGTGTGAAAAGCTGGTTAAATTTCGGGAAGGAGAACGCCCATCTCTCAGGCTGCAGTTGTGAGTAAATAGCACTAGTAGACTGGAGTTGATGGGGGTATGTTTTCCTGCCTGTTGTGGTGGTTCTTTTATGGGAGTTCTATAAAATTGCTTTGGCTATTTTGTGTGCATGTTTTTGCCCGACATTGGGCTTATGGGAAGCTTATGTACATATCTGTAACATATATATATATATATATATAAATATCTGTCTCCCCCCTCTAGACTGTAAGCTCATCGTGGGCAGGGAGTGTGTCTGTTATGTTGTACTCTGCCAGGTGCATAGTACAGTGCTCTGCACACAGTAAGTGCTCAATAAATACGATTGAGTCCACCTTAATTAGAACAATTCCTGGTCTTAAATAATGTTATTCTGTAGGCTGAGTAATCTATTCCATGGAATGGACAAGAATACCCCTGTACGTTACACCGTCTACTGCAGCCTTATTAAAGTGGCAGCATCTTGTGGCGCCATCCAGTACATTCCAACTGAACTGGATCAGGTGAGTCATTTTATACAGTTCCGTCTCTCTGAAATAGTGCTGCCAGGATTACTGGTATTATTTTCTTTTGTAAGGCGTTACTCATTTTTTGGAAGCTCAAACTTGGTCCTTTTTCCCCCGCCTCCTCTTTAGGTTAGAAAATGGATTTCTGACTGGAATCTCAGCACAGAAAAGAAACATACTCTTCTGAGGCTGCTTTACGAAGCCCTTGTGGACTGCAAGAAGAGGTATTAAGTGTTACATTTAAACTTTTTGGGGAACAAAGGTGTGGGTGTGAGGTGCTTTGGAGAATATTATTTAAGAAGGGTGTACATACTTTTGCACCACTGAGTTCTCTGCGATTGCCATAAATCTGTTTCTTTACATTTTCATCTACCAAGTTAAACTTCATCTGCTCAGATATGTACCTTAAGAGCTTCTTCGTTTAGTTCTAATTTAAACAATTCCATCTAGAAAGATGACTTGAAAGTTAGAGGTTGAATTTTTTGCACTCTTTAAACTTTAAAAAAAAAAAAGTGGAATCATTACTTTTGTTCCAAAATGGTATAAATGTTAATCCTCAAGCTTTGTAGAATTACGCTGTGATGTGCTGTGGTGTCTCTGTGCATGGTGGTGCTGTCTCTGTTGCTTAATGGCAGCATGGGTTTATCAATCAAAGTTAGCACAATCGAAGTTTCTTAGATAAACAGAATCTTTGAAACAAAGCTTTGCAGTAGACTATGCCAAATGATTACCTGTTGCACTTTCCTGAAAGATTATTTCAGGACTCTAAAAGTAATTTTGGTCCCAGTAGATACATCATGCCAAAGGGATTCAGAATCTTCAGGACTTCTGACAATAGTGTACTTACTATGAATAGCCTTAGAACTTCTTAACGTAGCACAGGCTTTCAGATTTTCATTTAGGAAGCATGTTTCTCCATCTAGAGTGGGGGGGAAAATGGAAAATGTGGAGCATGCTGTAGACCTAATTCTCTAAGGGTTTGGGGTCACTAAAACCAAGCAGCAGCAAAAAGAGACATTTCTCTCTCCGTGAGTTTTAAGAAATCTTCCACCATTCAGAATATGACTTTAGTTTCCTTTCTTTGTGAGATTGTATCATTGTATCAATGTGTGTATATATATAGATCTATTTACATGGACAGAAATGTTTGTGTGCACACATTTGTGGTTGAGTTACAAATTAAAGCTGTTTGAAGATAATTTTTAATTTCAAAGAGAAGTGTTCTTGGAACATAGTTCACTGTAAAAGTTACAAAAAATGACAGTTCTTCGGAGCAGTTTCTCTAAGTAACTCCAGCCATTTCCATGCATTCATGACCTGGTTCCTTGAAGAAGGAACTCAGCAATGACAATAATGGTTAAAAATAAACCTATATAGTCCTCCGTTGATTATCAAAGGCAGCATTTTTCAGTCGGAATATGATACCTCCACTATTCAGAACAAAATGGGCTTCATCGACTGCTCTTCTGAGTTACCATTTAAAAAATGAGAGCTGTGTTTTCACACTCTAAAGTAGGAAGAATCTTGGGTCTTAGAACATACAGTGGCAATAAACACTTCAAGCGGTGCCTAGGTAGAACAAGGAAAGCACAGAAATCCAAGAGCTGTCTTTTCAATGAATTGCTGCTCTCCATGTTTCTTTTTTGTTTCATCTGCTGATTTTGCTTATTTCGTGCAAGGGATCTGATGGGAAATATCATGGAAAGATTGATTCCCTCTTGACTAGATGGATGCCACTGGCGGGGGTTGCTTAGGAGTGGTTATCGGCAAAAGTTCTAAATGAAAGAAAAGGAACATGGGCCTGAGAATCGGGAGACCTAAATTCTATTCTCAGCTCCGTCCCCTCCTCTGGTGACCTTGGGCAAGTCACTTCTGTGTCTTGGTTCCCTCATCTGTAAAATACAATGCCTGTTCTCCCTCCTCTTCCACTATGAGCCCCATATGGGGTAGGTACTTTTAATGTCATTATCTTGTATCTTGCCCCAGCACTTAGTACAGTGCTTGGTGCCCAAGTAAGCACTTAAATATAATTATTAGGTGACTAATTGGCTTTTTCCAGGGAAGAGAAATAAAGTGCCCATCATTATGCTGTTCCTCTCTAATGGGCTTAAAGTTGGCTATATTACCTTTTGAAGCTTACTATACCCCATTGATTGAGCTTTAGAGAAAGGAATAGGTGAATGTCTTGTCACCATTTGATTTTGTTCTCTGACTTAATCCCCCTTGAGCTCATTTTCAGAGAGGGCTTTTGTGGAACTGGGGAATTGAAAAATCTGAGCAACAAAGCCATTTGTAAGGAAACAAGGAACATTATTGGATTTATAGAGCTTTCAGGTTCCTTGGTGCCATGCAGTAACCAGAAGTGAAGTCGGTGTTTGTCTTGATCTGACATAAAAAATACTGTCCTAGAGATGGCTGGCATCTAGCATACTGTTTACTAGGTCAACATTGGTCTTTTAATTGACATTGGACCTTCTGTCTATAAATTTAAAGATTGTCTGGCAAACTTTGCTTAGCTATTTTAAAAGAGATACCATTTAACTTTTTTTTGAAAACTACTTATTTTGCCCTGATTGAATCCAGCTGTGCTCACGCAAAGTGTTCTAGTAAATAACATGAAGCTGTTCCCAGCAAAGATCCAAAAGCTTTCTGTAACTGGCTGAAGTTTCATCAGTTTAAGAGAATGAAACGAAGGGTGAAGATAAACATTTTGCAAAGGCCAAATTGAATGACTACGTTTAACTAATTTGCCCTCTTCACTGTAGCTAAATTGATCATCCACATCATCTTAAGGATAATATCATTTGAACTATATCTCTTAAAATGGTGTTATTTAAATATTTGGGTAGTTGTAATTGTTTTTCAGAGTTTCTAAAGCAGATTTTCTATCTCCTCAGTGACACAGCTTCAAAGGTAATGGTGGAATTGCTAGGAAGCTACACCGAGGACAATGCATCTCAGGCGAGAGTCGATGCCCATAGGTAACGTAGAACTGTTGGATTATCTTTTCGAAGTATTCCAAATTCCTTGTAAAACAATCTGAAATAGGATTCAGACCCCAAACTATAAGCAGTGATGAACCGTATAGTTGTTTAAAGTCACTTCATTCTTTGAAGCTGTAGATTCTACAAGTCTTTTCTAGAAAGCAATGGGCCATGATCACAAGAACCAGAGGATTGTCTTTTCATTTTAAGTGCTCAGCTCTCAGTTTGTTTTTGTTTTTTTTTTCAGGATTATGTCTATGTGACTTTGGCTGGTTAGAGTACAGGGCAGGCCCAAACCCAAAAATATATTTCCCTGGACATATTAGGGCTTGCTGTTGAAGCAATTTTCCCTAACAAATTAAATTTACTGGCTTGACTTAACTCATGACTATGTTGTGGTGTTTGCATGGCTAAAACATTTGATTCCCGAGTTTGTGTGCTAAGGGCTAGAAAAGATATTCAGACTAATGGATGTTAATAAAAAATTTAATGAGTGAAAATGGGGATCTCAAAAGAAAATCATTTCTAGACTTCATCAATAAGTGCATGTGCTTTCTTTATTAGGTGTATTGTTCGAGCATTGAAAGATCCAAATGCCTTCCTCTTTGACCATCTTCTTGCCTTAAAACCAGTCAAATTTTTGGAAGGAGAACTTATTCATGATGTAAGTACCTTGTAGTGATGTCATTTATGGAGCACCTCCTACGTGAAGTGCACTCTGCTAAGCGCTTGGGAGATATGTATTATGACTGTGCATAAATATGTTTACGGCCTTAAGTAAATAGTTTCAAGAGAGAGCTGAAGGGTTAGTGATATTGAAGATACAGTGGTTTGGTCAGAAAAGAAATGTTGGAGGTGGTGGAGTTTTAGAAGGACATTGAAAGTAGGAAGGGCTAAAGCCTGGCAGGCATAATTAGGAGGCAGGAGCCATATTTGGGTGTCAGAGCCAGCAAGGAATCAGAGGCGGGCGAGGCCAGAGTGTTGTGAAGCCCACAGGTGGCCTTTGGAGAAGTGACAGGTACAGGTAGGGGAGTAGAGGCTGAGGGAACCGATAAGTAAAATGGAGGAGCTGGTGAAGA
Organism: Ornithorhynchus anatinus; assembly: GCF_004115215.2. NCBI lineage: Eukaryota > Metazoa > Chordata > Mammalia > Monotremata > Ornithorhynchidae > Ornithorhynchus > Ornithorhynchus anatinus. Next base: position 42,752,853 of record NC_041730.1, on the reverse strand, counting down.
GCCTTGAAGCCAGTAAGGAGTCTTTGATACAGAGTAAGATGGGCAACCGTTGGAAGGTTTTGAGGAGAGGAGAGGCAGGGGCTGACTACCACTTCAGAGGGATGATTTGGGCAGCAGCATGGAATGCAGACTGAAGAGGGGAGAGGTTGGAGACAGGAAGAGCAGCAAGGAGGCTGATACAATAGGCTGTGATATAGCAGGGTGGTGGTGATATAGGGGGAGAGGATGGGGAAGACCTGCAAATGTTTTTGAAAAAAAGCTCTGGTTTTATCAGGAAATTGGGTGTAAACAGAATGACAGGAGTTGAGGATGATGCCAGTTTTGTAGGTTTCAAGCCCAGGGCAGGTGACTGTATTGACAGTGGAAATGGAGAAGTTAAGGGAAAGATCTGAAAGAATGTTGAGGTCGGTTTTAGATCTGTTGAGTTTGAGATGTCAGCAGGTCAACTACGTGGAGCTGATTTAGAAGCAACAGGAGCTGTGGGGTGTGAGGAAGAGGTAAGGGCAGGAAAGAGATTCGTGAGCCATCTGTATAGAGGTGGTAGCTGATGCCGTGTGAGAGGAGTTCCCCAGCGGAATTGGTTTAGGGGAAGGAAGAGCAAGGGAGCCAGCACAGGGCCTGACAGAGAGGTGGAAGGGGTGCCAGCCAGGAACCGGAGCTATCAGAAAGGCAGGGGAACAGAAGGGTACCAAGTCAGCCAAATCAAGATCAGCTACAGTTCTCGGGAAGAGGGAATAGTGCAAGTGTTGAAGGCAGACAGGAGATCAAGGAGGATTAGGAAGAGTAGATCCCATTGGATTAGGTATGAGAGGGTCATCGGTGCCCGAAGGAAGCAGTCTCGGTGGAGCGAAGGGGCCGAAAACCTGATCGTAGTGGGTCGAGAAGAGACTTGGTAGAGCGGAATTGAAGGCCAAGGGTACATCCAGCCGTTTCAAGGAGTTTGGACCAGAAGGGAAAGAGGGAGTTGAGACAATAGCTGGAAGGGACAGAGCGATCCAGAAAAGGCTTTTTCAGTCTGAGAGACTTGAGTGTATTTGAAGGGGGGTGAGGAAGGAACCATCTACGAGAGAGGTTGAGGATAGAGTAAGGGAGGTGAGGAGGACAGGAGGAATTGTTTTTAAAAGATGAGGCGTAGAGGTAGATGGGGTGGAATTGCGAGAGCATGAGGGAGATCTACTGAGAGGTGGCTGGAAAGGATGGGAAAGAAGACGAGGTGAGAGAGAAGTTGTGGACCATTTAGTCTTTTTAGAAACAGCACCCTGCTTTGTTTTTTGTCAGTGACAATAGAAATATTAGAAGTGGAGAGTAGGAGAGAAGCCCTGTGCAAAATAGATTGTGAATTATACAACTTCATTGAGGTTGCCCAATATCAAATTCCATAGCATTTAAAGGTTTGAAGTACTCTTTATCTTATTACTGATATTAATGTAGTAAACGTGAATGTTTTGAAATGAATCTCAAGGGACTAACCTACTCATGGTGTCTTTCTTCCTTCCCCCCCTCCTGCTTTCTTTAGCTTTTAACCATTTTCGTGAGTGCAAAATTGGCCTCCTATGTCAAGTTTTACCAAAATAACAAAGACTTCATTGATTCCCTGGGTAAGTCAAGTTTTGAGGGGTGGGGAGGGGTATGGATGTGTCTGGGTAACATTGATTTTTGGACTCTCTAGCCCCTAGGCCACCCAAGTCAGGGTATTAGTGGGAAATGCTTCAGCCATGCCAGTGAGGGCCACCACGGAGCTGGAGAAACTCCTGTCTTCCTTCTTGCATCCTCCACCCCTCCCCTCCTGCCAAAACCAGCCTTTGGTCAGGAGATAGATGTGGGGGGTGGTGAAATCAAGAAATCAGTGGTATTTTTTGAGCCACCTACTGCGTTCAAAGATTTAGATGGTCAGGAGAGAATTGGAAGAGAAATGGAGGTGATTGTCTACAACTCATTCAAGGAATTTGGATAAGAATGGAAAATGGAGTGTTAGAGCTTGCAGTAGGATCCAGAAAAGTCTTTTGTGGTGGCTTTTTTTGTTTTTTTCAGTATAGTGCTCAGTACAGTGGTTTACACACAGTAAGCGCTCAGTAAATACAATTGAGTGATTGAAAGTATAAGGGTGACATGAATTTGTGTGAAGGCAGAGGGGACGACCGGGCAAAAAGTGCTGATAGACGGTTTGTCTTGGGCTCTGCTAATGTTGCCATCTCCTGTTTGGTATTGGGGGGATACGCTGGAATGCTCAGTCATGAGTGAGCTCACCGTGGCAAGAAAGGAACAACTCGGATCAGACAGGTGGGCCCACGGACAAATCTCTGGCAGCTTCAGATCTGAGCGAGGGAAGCCCGGTCGTTGGGATCTTCCCAGATGCTACCTTGAGCAAGCAGTCTTCGTATTATTTCTAAATTAAAAACAAAGCACTGGGGAGAGACCTTTTTGTGTTGAGACTTGTAAACTTACTGCCCAACTGGGTGAAAATGTGCCTGAAGAGAAGGGTGAAGTACAATAAGATAAACCGGATGCAAGTGTGGTTTCACATGTAATGCTTGCAGGTGCATTAGACCCAGAAAACCACATTCTGTCCCTGTTAATTTGTTTCATCGCATGAAGCTATGTGATGGAATGTTAATGTCAGCAACCTCTTTATTTACGCACTCAGGAAAAAAGGAGTAGTAATTAACACTCTGACACTCCCCCATTGATGTGGTAATTGACTGTTTTCAAAGGAGCACTGGTTCATAAGCTATTGCATGCATTAAAAATTACGTTTTCTATATTGCAGCTTTTAGGACAAGGGTCAGTGACAGTGCTGAAATTGCTCAATGATTGCAGTTTTTTATTACTACATTAAGGTTTAGACATATTAGTAATGAATAAATGTTTCCATAAAATTAGATTTTTAAAAAATCTTTGAAATTGAAATATGACTGCTGTGACTTCACCTGCAAAAAGAGCATTCTAGTTTTGAGAAATGAAGCACAGATTACTGTCGCTTTTAACTCCCGCGTCATGGACATATAAAATTGTATTCTGAACTAATCCTTTAAAAAAGATTCCAGCTTTAATCACAACTTTGTAGTTGTGAATTGCTTAGAGAAAATATAAGACCTTCATAAATGCATTTTTTATCGTAGAAACAAGAATGTTTAGATCAGTTCTAAGGTCTAAGAACACCTGCTGTAATTTGCATGTTTTAATTTCCTTTGTTGTTCTTTTGTACTGCAGAGCTACAGAGGACCTTCTAGTTCTTTAGCAGACTTAAAGAAAGGAGTGTGTGGTTTAGGCCCTTTAATCAAGAAAATGATTAACAATTATATTAGCTTTAATATAAAATATCTTCCAAGAGAGACCCTCTTAAACTGACAGTCCCAATTTTTGTGGTGCTAGAAATGAACAAGTATGGATCTGTGAGGCTCATGGTGTTTTCACAATAACAATATTGTATCTATGAAAATAAGGCCCTTGAAAATATTTTTTGAATATTGTTTTAAACGAGTTTATGAAGAATGTTACAATTATCCCATCTATTGGGTTCTTTGTAAGGAACTGAAGGATATGGTTTCAGATCTGCAACGATTTTAAAATGTATCTTGCTGGAAAGGGGAAATGTTTTTTCGAGACTCCTACAGGTGGCATCACTTTGTTCCAATTTGTTTAATTAATGCTGACAATTTGGGCCAGTAGCAGCATTATCTTGTGTCAACTGAATCGCCCTAACATGGCCACATTTAATCTGGTATTGTTCAGTTGTTACCTTTTTGCTTCAGAAAGTTAATCAGTATCTCATCTGCATTTGTTAATTAGGGTTAATGTGCACTAATTGATTTTTCGATGCTTGTAGTTTTCCATTAAGCCCAGTTAGCCATAGTTGCTGGTGTACTCATTCGTTTTGAGTATGATGGTCCTGTTGTGTGTGACTCTGTGCCAGATAGGGACTGCATCATAATGTACTGCTAATTAACACACATTATGCCTTGTATTAATGTGCTCTCTGGTCTTATCTTAGTGTATCAGTGTTATAAATTCCATACTTAAAATTTTTACTAAGTGAATATACAACTACCTCGAGGCCTATGGACCTCATTAATTAAAAAAAAATAGAACAAAATCCTAATAATGTAAATTTTGGGCTCAAACAAGCAAAATATGATTTACTGACAGTACCAGTAAGTTAGCGGAGACAGAGGGTTAACATTCTACATTACTTTGTCTTGCATCATAAGCCGCCTTTTGGCAAATAAGGACACATTTGTGTGAATTCATGTAGAGCTACCTGAGTAAATTTCTAATTAGACTAAAGGAAAAGCTGTACTTTGAAATTGTTTCATTCAAGGTTGCCTACCTTCCTTTGCATATTGACAAGTTAAAATAATAAGAATAATAATAATGAATCCAATTATCCCAGAACTTGTGTACTCCCTGCTAATAAGTTAAACAGGTTAGTGGAGCATTAACTCCTTAAGCTCCCTGCTGGCCTCTAGTAGTCTGGAAGAATGTCTTCCATTCTGAATGTTTAATGTTGGGAATTCTCTGACTGAATTAAATCAGTCCAGTGTGTATGTGAACCTGTACTGCCCACTAAAAATACAGAAAGTGTACATTTTTTCTCCATTTGCTTACTTGCTATTAGTTAAACTCAGTTTGAAATGCACCTTAATGGAATAGAAATTGTGTATGAGGCGAAATTGCAAATATTTCTTTGAGGTGCAGTACAGTTATTATAATGGCATGGAACATAAACTGTCCTGAATGTTGTCTTGACTTTGCCCATCAGTTTCATTTGTGGAAGTTGGCAGGTTTAGCCCTGTCAGTGTTGAAGTGTATTCAAGTAGTAAGTAAAGCTGCTTGACCATATGAAATGAATAGATAAATACTGAGTCCCTGAAGTGGAGTGAATACTTAAAGCTTTAAATACTTTGTTACACAGGCCTGTCACATGACCAGAATATGGCAAAAATGAGACTACTCACTTTTATGGGAATGGCAGTTGAAAATAAGGAAATTTCGTTTGATACAATGCAGCAGGAACTTCAAATTGGAACTGATGATGTTGAAGCATTTGTCATTGATGGTAAGGCATTAGCTATTGAATTAGCTCCCCTTCAAAAACAGCATTTGAAGGCTGGCCAAGGAAAGGAGACTTGGGACCTAGTTGTGATTAACAAACAAAACTAAAGTCTCTTGAATTAAGCATACCCCTTGTTGCATAATATTTTGTAAACCTGTTTTGTGGAAATTCTAAATGAAATAGAGAAATAAAAATGTAGGATTCCGGTTCAAAATGGTTTCATTCTGATGACTGAATTTAGAAGCCACTGATCCTTTAAAAAAGTAATGAATCATTGGCTTTTATTTGTCATCTAGTTTTCTGTGCCACTATTAAAATAGGATGTGTTTGTGGAGATAAGGTTCATAAACCATCCAGATTATAGCTTTTAATCCATTGACACCATATGTCGTATACAAGACCATCTCTTGGTTATCTCGTTTTACTTTTTGTAAACGTCAGGTGCAGAAAAATTGGAAAAGACACTAGCAGCTGTATAGGCTAATGCCGGTTTTAACAGGGGTGCTGGTTTGGTTTAATATCTCGATCGTGCCTTCAGAATATTCCTTATGACAAATAACATTTTTTTTCAGCTGTAAGAACAAAGATGGTATACAGCAAAATTGATCAGACTCAGAGAAAAGTAGTTGTCAGGTAAGACATTTAATCCCTGGCCCTTTTGTAGTACAATTTAGAATGTTCTAATTATTTCACATAATATATGTTTGATATTTTAACTGGAAGCAAGGTATTAGTCTTACCAGTTCCTTGAGTTAAATAGTTGCTATTTATCATAATTTTATTAAGGCTCAGACCAAATGTGATTAGCTTATTTAATGAAAGAGTCCTATTTTCCAGCACATTTCATTTAATGGCCTTGCATTGGCACGAATACTAATGACTTTGGGGCTGCTTTTTTTAAGTTGTACAGGGCAGTACGAGCTTGGAACCAATATGGTGAAGGCCATATAAACTTAAATGAATGCAACTGTACTTACTTTGGAAAATAAAACCTTATGTTCACCCATGTCCTTAGGAAAGTGGAGCATTAAAACTAGTGTTCTTAGAAGAATTTTACAGAGCCAGATATTTGGCTAATTCATTTTTTGTTTATCTTTTAGTCATAGCACACATCGGACATTTGGAAAGCAGCAGTGGCAACAACTTTATGATACACTCAACGCTTGGAAGCAAAACTTAAACCAAGTTAAAAACAGCCTCTTGAGTCTTTCTGATACATGAGTTTTCACGCATTGTTGTGTTCTCTTCAGGAGGGAAACCTAAATCATAGTAAAACATTCTTTAACTAAGTTTTGCTGGTCTTGAGCTTTTATTTGTCAAATTTCAAGTTGCATCAGAATCAAAACTGAAGAACAAAAAACAAAAATAGAAAAAAACCTCAGGGGGAAAAAATTTAATCATACACATTTTGATGTTGACAATATGGCAATTGTGGATATGCAGTGGATTTTTCTTATAGACTCTAATTTTTGAAGAAACCTCAAGGTGTTAGGTGAGCAGAAAAGATTTATAGAGTCCAAAAGGAATAGAAACTTATTTCTCAATCCTAAGAAGTGAATTTTTGAAGAAAAGGGCTCCTGGCAATAGGCTACCTAACTTTTGTATTGGAAAAAAAAAGATGCCTTAATTCAAAACTACTCTACAAAACAATGAAAACAAGGATCAGGGCAACTTTGAAAATATGCTATAGTTACAGAGTGTCCAAACTGCAGCAGTTTTTCAGTAAATTTCTCAAAATGAAAGATATATTGAGATATTTAGCATTCTGCTTAATCTTCAACTGCTTTTTCCAGCATTTCTTCAGATTTTCTTTTTCTAGGTTGATAGGGATTTTCTGAAATTGGAAGCCTTTGAGTTTCATTTGTACGATCATTTGAGTCATTCTCCTCTTTTCCATTTTCTTCCTCACCCAGAGAACTGAGGGCCAAAGTGACAGTCTCTGTCCTTAAGGTCAGTTGAGAGAGGCTGTGCAATTTTGATGATTTTTTGTCAGCCTAGTAACGAGAAATCTAGTTAATTAATGAAATCCCTCCAATAATATATGTCGACCTGGTCAAGCAGACTTGAAAAACTTAAAAAGCATTTTCATGACACATGGTAATTCTTTGTAATTCAAAACCTGATATTTTTGAGCACTACCCCACATTTGAGTGCTAAGATGACCTGAGCTGATATTTAAAAAAGGAAGAGTTTAAATTAAAATACTATACTGATAGCAATCTGAGTTGTCATCCACTCCCTTTCCCACAAGACATGTCTGTTCAACTTTATCAAAGCGAAAGAAAAAAAAAATCAAAGGGCGAATGTTAACAGAAGTAAACCAAAGCATAGAAACCACCTTTTCCTTCAGATTTCCTGTTTTTGCAGTGCCATTGTTAACAAATAGGAAAGAGTAGTAGTTGGCATTTTTCCAAGTCACTATATGGGCTTGTTCTCTGATCTGGCATTTAAAGAACAATAATTAAGTGCCAAGCATTAGGACAGATAAAACACGATCCAAACACAGTTCCTGTCCCGTCAATGGTATTTATTTCGTGCTTCCTGAATGAAGCATTTGGAAAGTAGAACAGAAGCAAGACAAGACCACTGCCTTCCGGGGTCTTACAATATAAATAATTATGGTATTTGTTACTAACTGTACTAAGTGCTGAGGTAGATATACGCCAGTTGGGTTGGACACTGTCCCTGTCTTGGGTGCGGCTCACAGTCTCAATCCCCATATTACAGATGAGGTAACTGAGGCCCAGAGAAATAAAGTGGCTTGCCCAAGGTGGTGTGATCTGGGATTAGAACCCATAGCCTACAATCTAATGGGGTGGGTTAGTATAAATAAAGGAAAGAGGAGGAAGAACAAGGATTTAACAAGAGGTAGGGAGAGCAGGTATCCCATTTTATAAATGAGGAAACAGGCACAGAACATAGCAGGGATTAGAGTCTGAATCCTCTGACTCAGTCTCCTGCTCAAAGTGTCACCATTGATGATCTCATATATGGTCAATAATTTTGGTTCAGGAATCAAGCCCCCAGGAATAACTTGGAGGATTAAGATAGAAACAGCATGGCCTAGCAGATACAACACGGGCCTGGGAGTCAGAAAGACCTGGGTTCTAATCCTGTCTCTGCCACTTGTCTGCTCTGTGATCTTATCTCTGCCTTAGTTTCCTCATCTATAAAATGGGAAAAGACTGTGAGCCCCTTGTGGGCCGGGGACTGTGTCCAACCTGACAAACTTGTAGCTACCCCAATGCTTAGTACAGAGCCTGCCACATAGTAAGGGCTTAACAAACCCTAAAAAAATTGTCCCTATGGAAAATTTGGTTTTGATTCATTGTAAGTTTTCAGGAGCATGCCGTATAGTAAGTATAAGTGGTGCCTAAACTCAGTGCGGGTGTGTGGGGGACTGGAGGGGAAGGCAAGAGGGAGGCTGTTAAACATCTTATGCCTTAGAAAAATTCAATGACTTGGAGAGACTTAAAACTGGTTAATATCTAAAAATTTTAGGAGTTATTCCCAGCAAGTAAGCTATTGCTTGTTTCTGCTTTGTACTGCATTTTGCAAGTAACTAATGATGTTTAGTTGAATACCTTCAAGAAGCCCCAATCTGGAAAATATCCTGATGAAGAAAGACTTTCTAGATGGAATCAGGAATCTATGAAAGACGACTGAAGCTAGCCTTTACACAACAGTTATGAATACCACACTTAAAATCATCCTTGAGCTGGCATTCTAGGTTCTCTCAATTGTGGAGTCAGGACTAATTAGTCCCAAATGACTCAGAGAATCAATATCCTGAGAAAAATCCTCATCAAGGAACACATCCGATGAAGCACTAATTTGGAAATTCTTAAAATGGCAAATTAAAGGTGACTGACCATATAATATAGACTGTAAGCTCCCAGTGGGCAGGGAATGTGACTACCAACTCTGTTGCACTGTATTCTCCCAAGTGCTTAATACAATAAGCACTCAGTAAGCACCATTGATTGATTCCATACCGACGTAGCATCAAGATGCTAGGCAACTGGTATCAAAGCCTCAATCAACAATTAGCAGGTTTCCAAGGACCTCTGGCTATCCTGCACTTTCCGCTGTCCAAGTCATCTCCGGGGTGATGGGCACCGAGGAAGTAAAGCACCTCTATTGTTTAGGGGGCTCCATGTGGTGTTGCCAACCCAAAAATAAAAAGGAAGTTCAGGGTACCCATGCAGGTGGCATGGGCAGCACCTCTCCCCTGAAGCTCCTTCAGCACCATTTTAGTTTTATTTTGGGGCTCTTGGTATCGTTTATTTCTCTCAGGCTGCTCTTAAGCTTTGTCATCAACTCACGCACGTGCAGTCATTCTCACCACTTCTCCCATTGCCGTTACCCAAGGAGAAAATGCTGGCAAAACAGAGAGGGCTGGGGACTTGCCAGGATGGCTACCTGAGGCCTATTTTTTTTACCTCATGAGTGAGCTAGAATGGAGGCTTCCTTAGTATAGTAGATGACTGTTCCCCTAAAACCCAAAATGTATCAGCACCTCTACTAAAATGAATCCTTAAAATCATTTTTATCTCAGTGGTATTTATTGAGCACTTGGTGTACAGAGCACACTATTAGCACCTAGGAGAGTATGATACATGAGTTGGTAGATTTCCTTGCCCACAAGCTTATTTTATCTCATTGTGATGAAGCTTCACTTGGGACAGTTAACCTAGTAGAAAGAGCACAGGCCTGGGAGTTGGAGGGTTGTAATCCCAGCTCCACCACTTATCTGCTGTGTGACCTTGGGCAATTCAATCAGTGTATCTGTGTCTCAGTCACCTCATCTGTAAAATGAGGATTAAGACTGTGAGCCCTCTGTGGGACAGGGATTGGGTCCAAGCTGATTATCTTGTATCTACCCTAGTCTTTAGTACAGCGCCTGGCACATAGTAAGTGCTTACAAATATCATTTTTAAAAAGGCAATGAAAGTATTGACATATGACATATTGAGGTATTGACATATGGTTGCATAGAAGGGAAGCTACCATGTTGCTGCTCTAGCTCCTGGGCAGTTTAAAGCAGCAGTGAAAAGGAGGGAAAGGGCTATAAACATTCAAACTGCTAAAAAGCTGTGATTTCAGCCCAATGTCACCAAATTTCCAGATTGCCAGAAAGGGTGGTGGAGGCTTAAACCATAAAATGAAATTCAATCAAGTGCAGATTTGCAATGGGGGAAGGAGGGAGTAAAGCATTAATCCTCCAGCATTACATTCAAATTAAGGGAAGCTAAGCGCAGCTTAGAGAAAGAGAATGTGCCTGGGAGTCAGAAGGACCTGGGTTCTACTCCCAGCTCTGCCACATGTCTGCTGTGTGACCTTGGGCACGTCCCTTAACTTCTCTGGGCCTCAGTTACCTCATCTGTAAAATGGGGATAAGAGCGTGAGCTTCATGTGGCACTGTGTCCAACCTGATTAACTCATTTACCACAGCACTTAAAACAGTACTTGGCACATAGTAAGAACTTATCAAATGCCATTATTATTGTTATTAATAATATCAATAAACAGTGTAGGGTTTGCACTATCCATGGATCTGGATATGTAAAGCCCTGGGGAGCAGTATATTGGGGTGGGCCTGGAGGTAGAACAATAACCTATAATTCTGTCAACATTACCCTCCACCTAGAGTGATTTCCTTGTACCACTTTTCAATGGTGCTCAGTCCAACGAGAATCCAAGGGAGGGACAGAAGGTTTACTCAAGTAAAGTTGGTGAGGCACATTGTTTGCTCCATCCTGGAGGTGAAGTAGTAATAATACTATTTATTAAGCACTACAGAGCACGGGGGGAATCAGACAGGGTCCTGTGAAAGGGGGGGCAAGCAACCAAATAAACCTGTTACAATTCTACTTCTGGGAGAAATCTCTTGTAAAGTCAACCTGTCACATACCTAGAATTTTATGGTCTTTTCTTTTAGAATATGATCAGACCGAACAATTCTCTCAAGGTTTTGCAAGTTAAGAAATTTTAAAGTAAGAGCTCGATAAATACCACTGATTGAGTGATAAAGTTTCTAGATCTAACCAAGTGATCTGTCAGCTCTGCTTAGTTACTTCTCACTTGACAAATGGACTCAAGGGAGCCATAGAACCTCTCTTCAAATACTTTGTTGTATGGAATGATATATGTTTAGTCTTCTCCTACTCAATAGAACATTATCGGACTATCTTACGATCCTCAGTTGTAGCCTAAAATTGAATTTACAGTAGAATAATCTTAAAATGCCTATAATTCAGATTTGTCCAAATTAATTTTTAACCAAGTCTTATTCATTACAAGTTTTTAGAAATGTTATCCACGATTATTAAAATATGCTATTTTTGTATTTGAGGCAACTGTTTTTATAGAGGTACACAACACACCACCTAACTCTCCTTCCAAAAACAGGCTGGATAACATCTGTTTGATTTATATACTGTGACTTTTTCCTGCTGTTTTCTATCAACCATAATTGTGAAAAATGGTGCCATGTTGCCCTCTTGATATTATTTTGGAGATCGGTTAGGTCTTAAAGCATCCAGATGCGTACAGTTCTACACATATCTGTGGAATTAGCTCACTGAGGTCTGCTCTGCCATATTTTTAATTGACTTACATGTTCTGTGGGAAAAGAAGAATCATAAAAAGTCTTTGCAATTGCATTCCACTCCTCACTGGGATTTCTCTTGGGGCCTCGATGGATACTTGAGGTATTCAAAGTGTCAGCAACCCTGTTGATGCTGGTAGAATCTGATTGACAAAAAGGAAATGGTAACAACTGCATTTTATTCTCTAGGCACTCGTTTTAGTGACTGAAACTTCTGGTTTATCTCTAATCAAAAGGATCACAAGGTTTTGGTAGTTTTCTTTTAACTGACTAAAATTTCTAGGTTTTACGTGTATACTTTCATTTTTCTACACTTTGATCTTAAACATTTAATTTGGGAATAACAAGAATGATTTATCCAAAATATGCTTTAATTTATTATCTTATATGTTCTACATACAGATCAAGGAGAAGAAATGGAAAAAATCTCTGCTCCAAAAAAAAGTTATCTTGGTCCCTTTATATGGCCAAGCAGCAATCACTACGTAAACAAACACACCCATATTTTTTTTAAAAGGGAGCCAGTTCTGGCAAACAATTTTGAATTGTGAATACTTTGGTTCCGCTCTGCCTCTTCTTTAAGGCAGATGTACATAATTTTGTTTTTTGCTAAGTTTTTTTCTTCAAAAAGTATTTTCCCCTGCTTTTCTATTTCTCCCTTCAAGACCTATATACACGCCACCCTTTTCAGTTTAAGAACTATAAGAATTTATCTTGGAATCAACTGTCCCTTATTGGCTAGCTGAGCAATATTATTAATGCCAAAATTCCCCCAGGGGCCTAAAAAGAATTTGTTCGTCCCTGAACAAGGGAGTATTAGATTGTTCCAAAGAAAATGAACAGGTATTTGAATACACGATGTAACATAGCTGCAGGATCTTACAGCTCATCATGATAAGTTAATATTCAAACCCACTTTCTATGTCTTAAGAAGGAAGGTGGCCCATCAAAAATAGATTCTTGTAGCATTCAAGTAGTAGCTGTCATTCCAAGACAGGAATGAGTGAATATTATACTAATCGTATGAAATAGGGTATTTTTGTCAAACAGATGACAAATATGCATTTGACATTTAGGCAAATTGAAAACCAATGAATGTACTAGATGTTTGTGCCTAACAATTTGAAATGGCTGCAAGAGTATTTTGCTTTGGGACTGACTTCTAAATTGTGTGGACCAGATAAGTTCACAGTTTTCCTTCTTTTTGCATTTCTATTGTTGACTAATAGGGCATTTAAATAGATTTAATTAAAGTTACCAGTTCCACCACCACCCTCTGGGCACTGGAATCAGTAACAGTGACACCAGCAGTTGCAAGATCATAACTTGCAACTGGGAGCTTGCTACAGTGCCACTCAAGCACCATTAGGTCCAAATTTCATTATTTGGAGAATTCTAGTGAAAAAGAACCTTAAGAGGTCAACTGATCTGTTGTCCTGCCTTCAGGCAGGTCAGCTACTAAATTCCTGAAAGTAAATTAAACTTCTATTTGAAAGCATCAGAAAATACCACAGTATACTAGCATTAAGAATTGTAAAAAGGACTGCTCCTGTAAATATGTATAAGCCCTTGTAGGTGGGGAATGTGCTTTTTATTCTGTACTTTCCAAGCACTACATAGAATGCACTGCACTAACTGGGGACTCAAGTACTGCTACTCAGGAAATGTTTGTTTTTACAAATCATAGGTCTGAAAACTGATCTCTAGAAACATCTCATTCATCCCTCTAGCCCCATAAATGAATACAAAAAAATCATTCTAGTCCATGTTTCTCCTTCCCACTGGACTTTGTGTATGGAATAATTGTCTGAAAATAGTCACCATCAAATTATGATATTTAGACTGTTCCACCAGGTCTGGGAAATAAAGAGATCAAATCTCCTTTCTCTAATGCCTAGTAAGCATCCATATATAAGCCTAGCATACACTTTAAAAATAATTTGAGATTTCCAATTTATGGGGTTTTTTTTCATTTTATATCTGTTAAGCGCTATGTACCAAGCACTGTTCTAAGCACTAGGGTAGATCGAAGCTAATCAGGTTGGACACAGTCCAGTCACATTACAGATGAGGTAACTGAAGTACAGAGAAGTTAAGTGACTTGCCTAAGGTCACACAGCGGCCAATGACAGAGCTGGGATTAGAACACAGGTCCTTCTGACTCCCAGACCCGTACTCTCTCCACTAGGCCATGCTGCTTCTCAATTTGTCCCAGTTCTTAATCTACAACCCCTCTCCTCAACCCCTGCAGGAACAACTCAATTTTTTTTTTTTGGACAAAATTTCAGATATTATTCGTGATTTAACAACACTGTTTTTAGGTTTTGTGCCAGGAATGGGGAATTAATTTATGTGCAGGTTCATTAACTCCCTCTTTTCTTTTTTACCTCAATGTCCAGATAAAACTACCAAAAAATTTCAGTTTACCATAAGGAAAAAATAATTTTTACATTCAATTCTAATGCAGAACTGATTAGAGCAGCTGATTTTCCTATTAGTAATAAATTAAAAGGAGTTCTTAATCCTTAAAAAAATAATCATTCAACATCAAATTATCATTTCCCTTACCTAGTCTGCTTTCCTTTATGACAGCATTGTTCCCTAGACTTCCACAGTACGACAATGAAAGAATCCTTTTACTTTCTGATAGACATCTTGGCCTCTCTGTCAGTAAGAAAGCCAAGGTGGAAGGTGAAGTGGTCTCTGTTTGACTTTTGTCTTGATTTACTTTTGACCAAGGACTGGTGTCTAAAAAATTTAAGTATACTGGAGTTTTCTCAGTTTTTTTATCTGAAGTTGAAAGATCAAAGGCTGACCTTCCACTTCTATTTACTACATCTCCAGATGGTTTTATGGGAAATGAATTGGATTCTTCCAGCTGACCTTCAACATATTTGCTTTTTGGAACTGTGTTACTTAATGACTCTATTTTCTCTCTTGTATTCAACAATGAATTCAGTCTTGCATTAAATTCACTAACTTGAGAATTCTCATTCCTCGTGGAAGAATTATGCTCGGCTTCTTGTACCTGATCATCATTTATCTGATTCTCTTTACTGGAAAAGGGTAAGTCTTCAGTTGTTTTCTTTTCAGTATTGTGCTTGCAAATTGATATTCCCATATTTTCGGACTGTGAAGTCTGGCTATTTTCGGTGTTTACTTCAAGAGGGCAGGTTTTCATATTCTTATCACTTTCTACTTGTTTAGTGAAAGTCTGCTCAGGTTGTCTGATTTGGATTTCACTGAAATTTTTCTGTTCACAAGATTCTCCAGGGTTAGCTGTAGACTTCACTGACACAGCCATTATATTAGAGTTTTCCTTTGACCTATCAACATAGTCTCCTAGTGTATTACTGAAAGAAGTTGGTGGGATTGAGCTACTAAGATCAACTTCACCCATGGTATCACTGCATTCTTCTTGAACTTTTGAGGAAGTTTGCTTAAATGGAAGAACATCATATTCTCTTACTTTTAACAACTCGAACTGTTCTGTTTTGCATTGTTCACCATCTAACCCAGATTCACTGGGGCTGACTTTCTGTGATGTAACATGATTATTTTTTAGGGAAATTTTCAATGCAGCTTCAACTTGGTTGGTATCTGAAATATCCTTGTTTACAGAGCTTTCTTCATTATTGACAACCAGTCTAGATTCCTTGTTGACCGTTTCACTCTGAAAGACATCTTTATCACACTGTGCGGTACTTGCCTCACAATCTGGATTAAAAAGGACTTGGTTTATAGCATTGCCATATACATGTTTATCAGCTCCCAGAACTCCATCTACATTGCAGAGAACTAATTCTTCTGTTCTGTCTGGAGACATCTTTCCAGGTTCCATTGGATTTTTTGCCGGTGAAGATAGACTATGCAGTGCTATCAGTTCTGTACATTCAGGGTCTCTTTCTTTCATTTGTGTTGTTTCTGCCTTTAGGAAGTCAATAGGTTGTGCTTGCAAATTTGGCCCTTTCACTAAATCTCTGCAGGAGACTTGACTGGGAGAAGATTCATTTTGAATTTCTTCTTGAGGTTGAGCAATATCAATTTCCTCCTCTTCTATTTGAAAATCTGGCAAGATAAAAATATACTCAAATGATTATGTTGTTCTATAAAAGTCTGACTCATCCCTTTTCCCTACCTAAACCTGAACAAAAATTCCTCCACTGGATTGTAAGATCCTTTATGTCAGGTACCAAGGGCATCAGTTCCTCTGGGATGAGAGAGGCCAATGCATCCACTGGATTCAAAATTTAGTTCACCTTCCCAATTTTTGAGTTACTCCAGAGACGAGGAAGTTATTGAGGACAAATCTGGGGCCTTCTTATCCCCTTCTCTCCTCTAAGTCCAGCCCCAAGGTCCCATAGAGACCTTTGGACCAATCCAGGAACTCAGTATAAGGGATTTTGTCTTTCATTTGTGGCACACTGTCTTTTACTTCGCATCAAAGGCACTCAATAAGTATGGTTGCTTCTGATAATGATGAAGGGGGAGAATCCATGAGGAAAGCAGTAATCACGTTTCACCAGAAAACCCAATCTCCTAGTACCATTTTCCCACCTACACTATCTGTTCATAACCTTCACTATCTGCCCCTTCACCCATATCCCTTTTCCTGAATCAATCAGTGTTATATATTGAGCACTTACCTTGAAGACCACTTTACTAATCACTTGGGAGAGTACAATATAACAGAATTGGTAGGCACGATCCCTGCCCATAAGAAGTTTACAGTCTAGACGGGGGCACTGGCGATAAATTATGGATAAGTACATAAGTACCTCCTCAAGTTCCCTCCCACTATTCCTTGGTGACTTTAACCTAGTGCTCCCAAAATAGCTCTCCACCACCCCACTCCCCTTCTATCACACCCATTTTGGGGTTTTTTGTTTGTTTTTTTTCTAAGCCAGGGGCTCATGCAACCCCTGCTTAAGCCATGCATCACCACTGTTACTATCAGGAGGAGGGCAGGATAAGGTTACCGGGTTCCAGCTAGAACCCAAATGGCCAGATGCCTGAGTCCTTGGCCCCGAAGCAGGGACTTGTTTCATTTGACCTAGCCACATATTCTCTTCTGTCAGCTCCACCATTCCCTGCATCCTGCCATTCCTTTCACCTGTAAACTCATTAAATAATAATAATAACTGTGGTATTTGTTAACCAGTGTGGCTTAGTGGCAAGAGCATGGGCTTGGGAGTCAGAGAACGTGGGTTCTAATCCCACCTCCTCCACTTGTCAGTGTGACCTTCGACAAGCCACTTCACTTCTCTAGGTCTCAGTTACCTCACCTGTAAAATGGGGATTAAGACTAAATGGGTAGGCACATGGGACAACCTGCCTACCTTCTATCTACCCCAGTGCTTAGAACAGTGCTTGGCACATAGTAAGAGCTTAACAAATACCATAATTATAATTAATATTAATAATAACCACTATGTGCCAGGCACCATTCTAAGTCCTGGGATAGATACAAGTTAATCAGGTCAGGCACAGTCCTTGTCCCACATAAGGCTCACAGTCTTAATCCTCATTTTAAAGAAGAGGGAACTAAGGCACAGAGAAGTCGAGCGACTTGCCAAAGGTCACACAGCAGACAAGTGACGGAGCCAGAATTAGAACTCAGATCCTTCTGACTCCCAGGTGCTTAGAACAGTGCTTGGCACATAGTAAGTGCTTAACAAATACCATCATTATTATCTACTAGGCCTCTCTGTGAGCGGTGCGTGTGTCTACCAACTCTGTTGCATTGTACTTTCCCAAGAATTTAGTACAGTGCTCTGCACATAGTAGGTACTCAGTAAATATCACTGATTGACTGTGGAGCTGGGCTTCAAGTCTTCCATCGGGAAGCAGAGGAAAGGGGCAGGGAACACAGGACGGTGAAGGCTGCTGAATGAGGGTTTCTCTTATTCAGCCAAGAACATCATAGATTACCTTTTCTATCTTACCCCATTTTAAGTCAACTAAGACCGCTGCCCCTTCGTCCAGCCCCATATGTCCTGCTTTGTTCTGGCCTGCAAATCAGTGTTTGGGAAATGGTGGGACACGGTTGAGGCGGGGAAGGAACAGACTCACAGCCATGTATTCTGGTTTGGGTCAACAATTAGTACATGACTTATGCCTGGATTTTACATACTGTGGTAATTCAAAAGCCCAGAAATACTTGTAAAGTGTAATTGTAATTAAATACACCATTGATTATTCAAAATGTTAAACTTTTTCCTCTAATTTCTATTAGTTTAGCTATTTATTAAACACATTATATAACAAGCACTGGGATAGATATAAACCTAACAGATGAGACATAATCTCTGTCCTACACAGAGCTCAAGTCTAGGTACTTACCATCTAGATTTAACCAAACTCAATGTGAGAAGCTTATGGTGTAGTGGAAAGAGCAGGGGCCTAGGAGTCAGAGGATCTACTTCTAATCCCATTTCTACCAATTCTTTGCTGTTTCACTTCAGGTAAGTCATTTAACTTCTCTGTACTTCAATTTCCTCAACTGTTAAATGGTGATTAAATATCAGTTCTCCCTCCTACTTAAACCTGGAGCCCCATGCAGGACTGGGACTGTATGCAACCTAATTAACAGAACTGAGATGGTATTAACCTAATTAACTTGTATCAACCCCAGATCTTAGAACAGTGCTTGATATATAAATACATAATAATAATAGTCTTGTCTTTCCCAAAATCAATAATCTTAATATCCTCACAACACAGAATCTTTTAAAATCTCAAAAGTGATCTTTCCCTATCATTTTGGTTAGACAAATTAAATAGGATGTAGCATTTAATGTTAGAGAAATCAGTGTTTTTAATCCTTTCCTAGGATGATAATAGTCTGCAAATAATGGGTACTACATTTACCATTTAACAGAATCTCTGCTATCTTCTCTCTCTCCTGGACTTTCCCTTTCATCCACTTTACTCTACAAGGATTGGACTAAATTCTTGGAATGATCAATATGAAAATTTGAAATTAGGACAATTTTAATTTACCTTCAATAACTGTTCCTTCTCCTTGTAGATTTCCATTATTTTGTTGTGCTTCTGTTTGATCCATAGTAGAAGAAAAAGTCATAGTGTTTCCTGAAATTATTTCCTGGATATTAGTTTCAGAACACTTGTATTTCTTTGGGCTCAGCTGGTATTTCATTGCCTGGCTCACTTATTCCTGGATCATTCTTATATAAAATTGAAGAAATTGGTTTTAAATAGTTAATAAAAATAGTATGAAATATTTATTCATTATAAAACAGAGACATAATGTTTGTAAACTAGGTATGGTATGCAAATTGTAATTGCTTGATTAGTGTCTAAGGAGCAATTCTCATGGCCAAGTTCTCATGCCTACAACATGAAGTTTACATAATTTCTTTACCTAGAAATCAAACATTCTTTCCATAGTTCAGAGATTACTAGCAACATACTCTATTCCTTGGCTCTCAAATTATATTACATTGAATGGCCCTATTTGCCACCAGAGGGAATCTTTGTGCTAGATAATTTTGTGACATTATTTGTCAGTGGGAATCCCTTTTTGACTGAGGAAAGGGTGGCAGGGTAGGCCATGGGGGCAAGACTCTGTTTATAGCTTCTTTTTTGATAATATAGATGATGAAACTGACAATAAATTAAAAGTCCTTGGTGATTTACTCTAAAGAGTAACTTTTATTTCTGACCAGAGAAATGCTCTACAGGGACACTTCTGTCTCCCAACAATTCTGTTAGAAGGATCTACGCAATTTTTCCATTTTACAGTTAAGAAGACCAAGACAATAACAAATAAAAGGAATTACTCTGGATCATTCAAATAATTCATCATAGTTATAATTACATATCTTAGATGGTAGAGGAAGGGCGGGAAATATCAACATTTTAAAATACTTTTCCATTTTCCAATTTTACCTCTTGTGCTCTGTCTTGCTCAAAATGCCGATTTTTTGCACAACTCAATTTGTCATAAGACTCTTGTAACTTAATATACTCTTCCTTAAATGAAACCAACTCCCTTTTAAGGCTATCAACTTCTTCAAGGAGGTTTTTCTCTATAAAAATTGAGCTGAACAAGTGAACATGTAACACAAGCCTTGTCTGGAAATATTTGAAAAGCAATATTTTAAAAGAGCAATACATATGTAATCATGCAAAATAAAAATAAAAAATAGCTTCAAACCAAAATGAATGTTGAAAAAATGCTAATAAAATTGAAGAGAAAGACATTCAGCTTTTTTCTCCATTTACTTTTCAAATAATCCACCAAACTATTGGGAGTTCAATAAACATTAAAAAATGATTATGATGGTCTGTTAATTGATATTTGGTTAAAGCATCCAAATTTGAGGGAGAACAGTGGGTTAGGAAACAAAGCTAAGAGATGCAAAAAAAAAAAATGACAGGACAGAGAGACAGAAAGATACAGCAATAGAGTATCGGAGTGGGGACGTGGGGGCCAGGGAGGAAAATGAGGAAGAGAGCACAAATGCAGCTGGTGTGGCCTGAGGTGTGGCAGAGGCAATAGATTGTGAGCCCGTTGTTGGGTAGGGATTGTCTCTAACTGTTGCAGAATTCTAATTTCCAAGGCTTAGTACAGTGCTCTCGCTACCAAAATAGCTGATTTTGCCATTTTCCTGACTTCCTGACCCTACAGGAGATTTTAAAGAGGCTTGGAAAGGGTCAATTCAGCTCTACTGATAATAATAGTAGTATTGTAGCTGCTGCGACAAAGTTGGAATAGGCTAGAAAGCTTCTCCATCTACCTAAAGGTTCCCACCAAAGTCCTTTCAGAATACCAGGGTGACTGTCTTGCCAAATGTAGGATGTCTGAACATATTATAGCTTGTGCATACATAAAAAACATATACTAATTGTCAAGTACCTAGCCTCTGGATTATTCAAGTCCTTGGGTCTCCTCTTTCTCACTTCCTGCCTTTAAATATTTCACTAGCCCTTACACAAAAATTTAAGCTGCCTTGAGGGCAAGGAATCATGTTTATTCTATTGTGATCGCTGAAATAGTACAGTGCTTCTGCACAGAATAGGCACTAAATAAATACACTGACTGATGATCGTACTATCTTCTCACATGAATAACTACACTTAAGCCACTTTTTCACTAGAAGACTTGGCTAGAGGACCAGGAAACTTGCTATGAATCTACCAGCTTCTATTTAGCCCTGCCCAGAC
Organism: Ornithorhynchus anatinus; assembly: GCF_004115215.2. Classification (NCBI taxonomy): domain Eukaryota; kingdom Metazoa; phylum Chordata; class Mammalia; order Monotremata; family Ornithorhynchidae; genus Ornithorhynchus; species Ornithorhynchus anatinus. The sequence continues at coordinate 42,732,001 of NC_041730.1, read as the reverse complement.
CCCAAACAGGTTTTGAATCCCAAAGAGATATCAAAAACCAATTCTTAAGTCATAGCTGATATAAAATTCTTTTTTCTTTAAGAACTTTGAACAGGGTAACTCACGAACAGTTCTATGTAGTTTTTGAACTCCCCTCACAAACAAGGTCTTCTTCAGTCTTATGATTCATATTGTCTTGAAAATTGATGCATGACTTTTTTAATTGGCATTATTTTAGCTGGGGTTGGAAAAATCCTAATTTCATCTCTTCAGCATCTTGCAATGCTGATTCATTAAATTGTCAGAATTCAAGAGAAATTCTCCACTGGAGGATTCTTCTGAATAAGATGCAATTAACTCACTGACAACCGCATCTTCCATCTCTAAATTAAACATTTCCAGTTACCTGTTCAGAGATGTCTTCAATACCTTGAAAAGCTGACAGTGTGGGTGAAGCTTCACCCACGGTCCTAATCACTGTTGATTTCTTCATCTTAGACCAGGTAGGCTAATAAGAACAGGGAGGGATTCACTGACCTGTAGCGTTCAGCTGGAAACTCAGGGCTGGTTGGGCTTGCAATTGACATGTAACAATTTGGGGTGTCTTCCTGGGGTAGTTTTATTGTGGATTAGTTGTAAACCCCAGGGGCATCTGTACTCAGCACTGGATTCGGGAGGTAAACAAGTGGGGCAACAGCTACTGAAAATTTGAAAGCACCCAGCCTCCCCCTGGCCAGATCCGGAGTAGGGTCCCTGGGACACGGGAGGGGAATGTGATGGCTCTAGAGAAAAGGAAGGATGATCAGAGATCTTCCACTGAAAAACCTCTAGGTTCAGAGGCTCCAGGCAAATTGGGGCAGAATTCTGAATGACATCATACAGAAAAAGGAGGGGATGATGAAGTTCTTCCCTGCTTTGGCTGGCATTATTCATTCGGTCTTATTTATTGAGCGCTCACTATGTGCAAAGATTTGAATCTGGCCATTCCTGTGTCGTTGTTGTCAAAATTCCTTCAAGTTGTTTCCTACCCACGGACATATCTTCTCCAGAACGTCCCATCTTCATTCGTAGCCATTCTGATATGTAGTCCATAGAGACTAGAGTCCTACCTGTAGCTTCACCCATATCTCCTCGAGCCTCCTGACAACTTATATCCCTTCGATTCTTTCTCCTTACCATCTTTCCTTCTTTCTCTCAGACTGAGGTGTAATTTATGGTGATCTATTCAATTTATTCAAGATATGCATATGTCCTCTATTGTTTCTATCCTCATTCTAGCCTTTCTTCATCCAAGACGTACTATATTCCCATTAGCCATAAAAAAACTCATTATACTTTGTAACCACAGGATTCTTACCTCTATGAATGAAAGTTTCTACTGGAATGAAAATCCTTCTTGCAATAGGTGGAAAGAGCACGGGCTTGGGAGTCATAGGTCATGAGTTCGAATCCCGGCTCTGCCACTTGTCAGTTGTGTGACTGTGGGCAAGTCACTTAACTTCTCTGTGCCTCAGTTACCTCATCTGTCAAATGGGGATTACCTGTGAGCCTCACATGGGACAACCTGATTACCCTGTATCTACCCCAGTGCTTAGAACAGTGCTCGGCACATAGTAAGCGCTTTACAAATACCAACATTATTATACCAAAAAGAGTCCGTTTTTTTCCTACCGATTTGCCCAGCAAAATGCAGAAACAAACACCTTCCTTCAATTTTTCCTAAGCAAATTCTACATGCTCTCCACCACTTATTTATCCTATCTGCTTAACAGTGCTGTCTCTCTTTCAAGTTCCACTGAGAGGAGTAGTAGTGGTGATATTAAAAACGCATATTCACATAGTATTATTGTTCCAAAGATCTCAAAACACTTTGCCTTTAAGAGTGAATAGAGCAAGGAGGGAATTAATCAAGTTATTAGTGAAATTCAGAGGGGAACAAAAATACTATTCAGAGGAAATCCTAAAGAGGAGACATTACTTATTGTAACTAAACATGTGTCTATTGCAGCTTTTCTTGGGGCTCCTTGTGAACCTCAGTGTCTCTAATTTGTCATCTCCTTTCCTTAGATGGAAAGCTACATAAGAGTCTGAAAATACAAATGAGAACATACATCCTCTATTTCCATACATCCTAGGTCTCAAATGCACACTGATGCTGCTTTGCCTTACTGATCCATTTTCAATTTAATACTTCAGTGTTGTGGGAGTGAGCTTAATTGTTGTAGACCCAGCACTAATATTCACTGATGTTTCGCTTATAATTTATAGATGACACAGCACCAGTAGATTTGACTTAATTTTAAAATTTGTAGTTTTTACATGGTTAGAATTTTCAGGTACCACACTTATTATCATTACAGTTTTCCTTGCTTGCAACATATATCTATATTAAATATAAATGAAAAGCCCAAGGTCCCTTAGGGTTTTTTAACTGTGTTTGTTTCAAATTTTATGGAATAGAACAAAGAAAATTCTTAAATCGATTGTATAATGATAAAGTTGTCTCTTGTGAAACATGAAAAAATACTGAATATGTTAAAATGCACTTCATGCATTTTGAAATTATTTCATCTCTGATATTACATAATTGAATCGTTTCTCCAACTGACTTGGATATAGCAACAATTAACATCAGATGATGCCATGGTATCTCAAGGAAATAAGCTAATGAACGTCAGTTGCCTTCATTAATATAGGAACCTGATTACCCGTAATTTTGCCAAATAAAGGAAGGAAAAACATCTTACAGAGAATAATAGTTTCTCACCACCTAGTATGGCAATATTATTTTTTTAAATGACATTTTGTGCCGATGCTTTAAACTCTGGAGTAAAATTCTGCTGACTTGGAAAAAAACATATCTTTCTTATACCTGAAGATATTTATTTTCTATTGTTTTCTTTCTTTTAAAACAATGGGATGGATACTGAAAGCAGATATTAAAAATGGAAAGTCAGAACGGAGAGTCATTTGGGAAGGGAAGGGTTTTTACCAAAGTATACACAGCTGCCACACATAGAAAAACTATATGGAGTTAATTAAAGTTAGCTTTGAAAAAACATTTACTCCTAAAAATATTTGAAGTGCCAAAAAAAAATTAGGTTTCTGACCTTAGTCTTGCAGTATTTTCCTCTCCTCTAGGAGTTACCTAAAATAGCTAATCACTACTTTAAAATAACTTAACACACTAATATTTAAGTTTATAAACCTACATCTCTTTTCCAAGTTTGTGCTGCTTTCTCGTGCTCATTCTGAAGATTAAGGTATTTTTCTTCATTTTCTTTTACCTTCTTCCTTTGCAGCTCATTATCTCTTTCAAGGGTCTGCAATAAAATTAATTATCCAAAAAATAATCAATACTACATTAATGAATTTTGATGTGTTTTATGTTGCTTGGACCTTGGCTTCTAACATGCTGAAAGTGCCATACAGATCAGTGATAATGTGCTATCTCAACAATAATTTTCATAAATTAACAGAAAGGTGCTTATAGTTTAGCTAACAGGAAGCAGGGGGAGGCTATGAAAAAGAAATGGCTATAAAAGGGTATAAAAACACTTGCCATTATTCAGTTTCACTGCATAAGTTTTAATGTGCTGAAAAAGTAATATAAAGTCCAGAGCAGAGAAATATAAAATGTAGCCTAATGTAGGCTAACTGAACTAAAACAAAATTTTTAAACTTCATCTGTCCTTGCTTATCGTGAGATAAACATGCTAAATGACCTTTTATAAAATTTTAGTATTTAAAACTGACAGTGTATTTTTCTAGGGGTTTCAGATTTTTTTTGCTATATACAGCATTAAATTTAAATTATAAAATTAAAGCTTAAAATATGAAATGCATGGTCATTAAACTTGATCACCATTATGTCTAGGATTGCTTAATGTCAGTTTTACTGTGATGTGGTGATTAAGTAAATTTTTGAAAATTAACTGCGGTCCAATTGGAGTTCCAACCTAAGATCATTTTGCAATATAAGAAAATATTAGAAACAATGTATATCATTTATGACCTTTGCAAAACAAAATTTAAAAAGAAATCAAGATCAACTTATAATTTTATTTTTTCCTCAAAGAGTTATTGATTATCTTCTTCATTGTTAGGTATAATTAATAAGCCTACTTAGCCACTGTTTCATCAGGTCACAGTTGAACGATTACATTTTAAAGCACCATATTGCACAGCATTTAGAAAGAAGGTATCCTTTGCCCATAAGAATTTTTCTACCAGGATGTCCAATCGACATCTAAAACTTAACATGGCCAAAACAGAACTTCTCATCTTACCACCCAAATCCTGTAGTAGAAAACACCTCTGTCTCATAAGCCCATAAGCTCGGCATTAAGCTGCTTATTTGATGTCACCCAATTTTAACAGTTCTACCTTGACATCATCTATAGAATCCACTCTATCCAAACTGCTACCTTACTAATTAAAGCACTTATATCCTGCCTTGATTACTGCATTAACCTCCTTGCTTATCTGCCCACCTCCAGTTCCTCCGCTCTCCAGTCCATACTTCACTTTGCTGCCTGGATCATTTTTCTAGAAAAATTTCAGGCCACATCTCCCCACTCCTCTAAAACATCCAAAGACTGCATCAGAAAAAAATTCCTAATTATTAGCTTTAAAGGACTCCATCAGTTCTCCTTGTCCTATAGAAGCTCGCTGATCTCCTACTATAACGCAGTGGGTATATCCCCTTCTAATGCCAACCTATTCACTCTATCTCAGTCTTGTGTGTCTCACTGCTGACCACTTGCCCATGTCCTCCTTCTGGCCTGGAACTCACTCTCCCCTCATATCTGCCAAACCTCCTCCTTCTCCTTCTTCAAAGTCCTACTAAATTTACATCTCCAAGAGGTCTTCCCTGACCCTCATTTCTCCAGTTGCTCTCCCTTCTATATTGTCTGTGCACTTGGATCCATATTCTTTAAAACACTTGTTATTCTCACTGTAGACTGTAAGCTTCTTGTACTGTACTATTCTCTCCAGGATGCCTATTAGTGTGCTCTGCAGAGAGTAAGCACTCAATAATACCCTTGATGAACTGCAAAGGAAACGTTCTATATAGACTACCCAAATTAAGCAACGCTACATGCCATGTACTCTAGGATTTTACCTTAGAAAAGATCCCAAAGTGTTAAGCTGTACAGCATTCACTTCACTCACATAAAGGGAAGTGAGTTTGAAGTAGAGCCAGTGATAAACTTATTTTTCCCCACAACCTCCCAGTGCTATCAGTTGAGATACCTTTCTTGTCCACATGCAACTCTCCAAATCCTGCACTCAAGAATAAATGTGCGAGCAGGGATTTGAGATTACTAAGGAGGAATACAAAGAGGCAGAAAGGCCAGTGGCCTCCTCACTAGTTGGAAATGAGGGGTTGATAATAGGGCTGTGTATAATAGTCCAAGGGAGGGAAATGTTTATTACTTAATAGAAACTTCGTTTTTTGATTCAAAAATTACATACACGACCTTTGTACGTGTAAGCATATGAACTTGGTATCCTCTACCCAGTAATCCCATTGTGGGCAGCAAATGTATCTATTAACTGTTAAATTTTACTCTCCTAAGTGCTTATAACAGTGCTCTGCATACAGTGAGCACACAGTAGATACCATCGATTGATTGACAAATAGGAGGACTGAGTGTATTTGTTTTCTTAATTCTACTTGCTACTGTTGTGTTAGTGCTCAAAAGACTTGGTTTTTTGTTGCTGATGAATACCTTTGGTTGTGGTGTTGATTCTCTTGTGGCAAATTGATTAAAAAACCCAGTCTTGAAACTTTGAGCAGGTTGTATATTCACACCATCTAATGTTGGTATTTGTTAAGCGCTTACTATGTGCAAAGCACTGTTCTAAGCGCTGGGGTAGACACAGGGGAATCAGGTTGTCCCACGTGGGGCTCACAGTCTTAATCCCCATTTTACAGATGATGGAACTGAGGCACAGAGAAGTTAAGTGACTTGCCCACAGTCACACAGTTGACAAGTGGCAGAGCTGGGATTCGAACTCATGAGTCCTGACTCCAAAGCCCGTGCACTTTCCACTGAGCCACGATCTACCGTCCTGACACTCAGAAATCTGGTTTTCACTCATTCACCAAGCTTTCCAATGACCTTCTATTGGCTAAATCTAATGGGTTTCTCTCTGACCTAATCCTCTTTGAACTCAGGGCTGTTTTTGATGCTGTTAATCTCTCCCTTCTCCTAGAAACTCTAATTATGTTCTCTCCTGGTTCCTTTCCTCACTTGACCTTCTTGTTTCAAAAGTTTACTTTCTTGCTCGTCACTGCACTGTTGGCCAACTAACTTTGCAGAATTATATTAACAGATTTTTTTAGAATGAGCATGGCCTAGTATAAAGAGCAAGGGTCTGCAACTCAAAGGACCTGGGTTTTAATCCTGACTCTGCCTTTGAGTTAAATGCTTGTTCTCCCTCTGCTTAAGACAGTGAGCTCCATATGGGACAGGGACTGATCAACTTGTATCTACCCTAGCAATTAGTAAAGTGCTTGACAGATGGTAAGGGCTTAAATACCACAATTCTTAATGTGTATGTGGCTAACAATGCAGTAAACGCTTAACAAATGCTATTATTATTATTATTATTGTTCCCCGGTGCAGGCTTAAATATCACCATGTTTGGTTTTTTAGTCTGGATGATTGAGCAAAGTGGTTTATAAGCATGTCTTCTTGCGGGTCTTCTTGGGTGTCTTGATCAATCAATCCATCAATCAATGGAATTTTTTAAGCATTTACTGCATGCACAGCACCATACTAAGTGTTTAGGAGAGAAAAATACGACAGAATTGGTAGACATTTCCCTGCCCACAAGCAGCTTTAGAGTCTAGAGGACTATATGCCACTAGGACACAGTCAACTCTGTGTAGCAATTTCTGCACCATTGCCTCTAGGGCTCTTGCCAATCCTCAAATTCTGTTGAGTTGGAAGAGTTTCCCAGTGGTGCAAAAGTGTATCCTAACATCTGCATCCAGGCCTCTTGTTGCATCTTCCACCATGGCTGCATAAACATAATTGAATAGGAGAGGGCACGCTACATATCCCTGATTTACCTCATTAGTAAATGGGGAATTGATTGGACATATTACCCTGATTTTGACATATCCAGCTGTGCTGTCATAAACTTAATAAGCTTTCTAGGATAGCCAAATTTGTTAATTCCAGAGTACAGATATACTGATGGAATCAAATGTTTTGAAAATTGTGTAGCAACACTCAATGCTGTTCCCCACATCTTTCCTGCCTCTAATTTGCTACAAAGATCCTGTCGTGCCACTCTGATTTTAAGCCAACCTGAGATTCCAGGAACATTTGGCCAATAATATTCTTCAGTAATCAATCGAGGATTGTGCTACCTGAAGTCCCACCGGCCATAGAAAGGAGATACTTCCTCTTTTCTTCTTGAAGAGGTGAAGGTGGTGGCACCTATGAATTCCTGTGGCATTATCTCAGTATTCAGAGAAGCAGCATGGTTTTGTGGCAAGAGCCCGGGCTTGGGAGTCAGAAGACATGGATTCTAATCCCAGCTCCGCCACTTGTCTTGGGCAAGGTATTTCACTTTCCTGTGCCTCAGTTACTTCATCTGCATAATGGGGATTAAGACTGTGAGGCCCCACGTGGGACAACCTGCTTAACCTTGTATCTACACCAGCACTTACAACAGTGCTTGGCACATAGTAAGCACTTAACAAATACCATTGTTATTATTATATATTGAGGAAGAACCTGTGTAGGAATATAAACAGAGTGACCCCTCCTCCATGTTTGTAGCTCTTAGTGGGTATGCCATAAGGGTCAAGTGCCTTGCCAGCTGCTCTGGTGACTTCTTCATTAACTGGGACATGTGCCAGTGTCTTTGAATTTTAGGACGTTTTCTGTTTTGAAGGATTTTATGTCTTCAGTGGCAGAAGGTGGGTTGAGGGGAAGGTTGACCTAAATGTTGTTGCCATTGCATCAGGATTCCCTCTTTTGCTTGATGAGGCTAGAGCTGTCCCCACTCTTCAGAGGTGTGTCAGGATGGCACGTACAGAGCTATATGATGTATTTAATGAGGTGAAGGAGTTCTAAATTTCATGGGAGTCTTCATAGTCCTTTTTCTCTTTGGCATTCCCTTTCTTGTGTTACCTTAAAGTCACCATCAAGTAATAGCATTTATTGAGCACCTGCTGGATGCACAGCACTGTATTAAGTGCTTGGGGGAGTAGAGCCAAATTAGTACATTTAATCCCTGACCTCAAGGAGTTTAAAATCTAGTGGGTTGTAAACTACACATATGAGGAAGTAAGAGAATATGAAGTTATGTACAGAAGTGCTCAAGAGGCGGTAGCCTGGCTCAGTGGAAAGAGCCCGGACTTAGGAGTCAGAGGTCATGGGTTCTAATCCCGGCTCCGCCACCTGTCAGCTGTGTGACTTTGGGCAAGTCACTTAACTTCTCGGTGCCACAGTGACCTCATCTGTAAAATGGGGATTAAGACTGTGAACCTCATATGGGACAATCTGATTACCCTGTATCTACCCCAGTGCTTAGAACAGTGCTTGGTACATAGTAAGCACTTAAATACCAACATTATTATTACTGAGGAGCAGCACAGCCTAGTGGAAAGAGCACCGGCCTGGGAGTTAGAGCATCCGGATTCCAATCCTGCCTCCTCTAGGTGTCTGCTGTGTGACCTTGGGCAAGTCACTTAACCTCTCTGGGCCTCAGTTACATCATCTGTAAAATGGGTATTCAATACCTGTTATTCTTCTTACTTAGACTGTGAGCCCTGTGTAGGACAGGGACTCTGATTATCTTGTATCTTCCCCAGTGCTTAGAACTGTGCTTGACACATAAGTGCTTAGCAAACATTATATTAGTATTATTATTATTACCATCTAAGTGTTAGTCTGCCGTAGAAGTCCTGAAGTGTTGCTGAAGTGGCAGTTGGGGGAGATATAGAGAGAGGAAATGAGATTAATAGGGGAAGAACTCCTGGAGGAGAGGTGATTTCAGAAGACTTTAAAAACGGGGAGAGCAGCGATCTGCTGGATGTAAAGGGAATTCCCAGATGAAGGGAGGATGTGAGGCAAGACATCGGGGTGGAAGAGACAGTGTGTAGATTGGCTTGAGACAAATGAAGCTTGTAAGTCTTGCTTTCATAATTGCTACAGATCAAGCCTGTCTTCACTTTCTAAAAGGTCAATAGGAACCAGTATTATAATCCTGAGAGATGAGAACAGGCACAGAGGTTAAGTGACTTGGCCAGGGCCACACAGTTGTTATAGCGGAACTGGAATTAGAAGTCAGGTTTCCTTAACTTCTAGCCCAGTACTCTTTGCTCTAGATTCCACTGACTTCTTAGAAGTCCTGCATCTCAAGGTGTCACAACTTATCCCTCTGCTTTGAGAAAACACTGTACTCAATTTATCTTATAAAGATATCTGAGCTCTCCTCCCCAGAGAAGGAGAGTTTCCAGCCACTCATTGTTGCTCGATCAATCAATTGTATTTATTGAGCCCGTACTATGTGCCAAGCACTGTACGATATAAAAGAGTTGGTAGACACTTTTCCTATCCACAAGGAGTTTACAATCTAGAGGGAATAAAGTGACTAGCATTTTGATTTTAAATTCACACTCATTTAATAGCAGGAAAATAGAGTAAAACCAAATACTCTTTATGGATATAGGAATAGATAATGAAGGCAAATCAAACCTGTTTATCTTCATTTAGTGCTTTCAGCTCTGTTTCCATCTTCACATTAATCTGGGTCTGGCGCTTAAGTAACTGTTGCAAGTGTTGTAATGAATTTAAGATGACCTTATAAAATAAGTGCAAAGTTATCTGTTTAATTTCTTAAAAGTTAAAATGCTGGCAGTGAGTTATGAAGGCAATCCTACCTTCCACTAATCACTTATTCTCTATTAAATACTATACAGTGCACCTTAGAGAATTACATTTGGTTTAGAAAACAATTTTATAATCCAAATAGAAAAGAGTCCAAGTCTTATGAAAATGTTTGAATGTATAAACCTATTAAAAGATGAACAGAAAGGAAGGCATTATTATTATTACTGTATTGGGCTGATGAAATTATCAGGGTGCAGTTATCCAACACTTTTCTCCCAAGAAAAGGAAGGCACTTAATAGAAAGTTTTCACAAGGCACGATCCCTTTAGTCCTCCTATGTTAGCCACTCCCCTTGCTAACCTTTTGGCCACTTAAGCCCTTTCATTTCACAAGTGAAATTCCTAAAGAGTTCGGAACCCTCTAGAGTAGCTTTACGGAAGTGGACAAATTTGCTGACAAGCTGGTTCATCATTCTAAAAATGTTGCCAGAGAACAAGGAATTTTACTGGGACAGTGTTATAATGTTACATTATTACACCATCTAAAAAAAGAGCCCCAGACTTTTTGAGCCACCTCACTAGAGATGAGAATAAGGGAAGAAATTACTACTTCTCTTTTACTCTCCATGTTTTGGCAAGTAATGGGACTCCAAAGCCAGATAAAAAATAAGAATTGAAAGCCAAGCATTCCAGTTACTGTTCGGTCATTGATTTGCTATCATACTTTGATAAATTCACTAACTTGGGAAAATTCTAGTAACTCAACACATGTGATGAGAGCTAATAAGGCATTTAATTTATTTAGGATTCCCAAACCAAATTGTGAGGCCAACTTTTAAGGATGATTCTAATTTACCACAGCATTGTTTTATTTTACCTCTCAATCAAGAACATTGATTATGCATATAAAAAGTTTTTAATCATCTAGGGAGTATATAATTTAAATATATGAAAAAGGGATTTTTAACCATAATCATTGAAATAATGCAATAAAATACTTTTAATACACACATATCTCTGACATCTTGTAACTACTTGAATTGCTTTGGAATATTAGTAAAAAAACCCTGTGCCAATCACAGAAGATACAGAAACGATATTTAGGATATCAACAAAATAAGGGAATGGATATTTTTAAATGTTATCAATTAAAGCTCTAAATAAAAAAAAGTTGTGAAAAATTTCCTTCTAATTTGCCAAGTCCTTCTAACTTATAGTAGGATGTACACAAGGACATGTGACAAAATTAAGTCTTGTAAACTATTTTTTTATATTCTTCCTAAATTTCTGCATTTTAGAATGCCTCCAGAATGTCAATCCTTGGAAAAGACAATGTGGTATATAGAAGGGATGGGTATGTCCTTCTTAGAAAACTAAATACAATCAAGCCCTATCCTGTTGTAAAAATCACCACTCAACTTTAAATTTCCCTGTTATGACCCCAGTTTAGTAATTGAAAATATGCTGAAAACTTAGTTGACTGCCACAATCAATGGTCTCTCTGTCTCCCTCCAACTTCTAGTCTCCCTACCTTTGCTAACTTACCTTCAAACATCCAACCTTTATTTCTCCTCATTCTACTTTGCCTAAAATATTCAGCAGCCTTGTCAAGTAGTCACCATGTGAAACTCGTTCTTTTATAAATAGTTGGCACTGTTCTATAGCATTTTTGAGGTTGCAACAGCACCAGAGCAAAGAATCGAGGGTATATAGAAAAGCTCTAGGCTCTTTACTACTCCCAAGACCCTGCAGTTCTTCTGCTTGCAAATCAGGCTCCTGTTGGTACTTTCAAAGTTGTCCCGCTGATGAAAATTCACTGAATGTGAGTGCCTGATTTTGCGCAACACCCTCCTAAGAGAGTGGAAAAGTCCATCAATTAATAATCTAAAAATCATAAATCTACAGAAGTATGACCAGCACAAATCGGGAAGCAATTATTTGGTTATGATGAAATGATCAGGGTGCAGTTATCCCACACTTTTCTGAAGCACTGGTCAGACCATCCTTCGAGAATGTGAACAATTTGGTCACTGAACTTAGAAAGGATTTAAAAGAAACTCAAGAGGTTCTGGAGAAGAGTAACAAAAATTATTCTAAGGATAGAAAATGATCCCCTAATGGAACTGGGATTTCTTAACTGAAAGAACAGGAGGATAAACTGTTTTCAACCCTATTAAGGTAAGAATGCTAATTTTACATTTTTGGCACAGGGGTAAACTTGGGGAAGAGTTTTCAGAGAGTAGAGCTTCCAAGAATGGGGCCTTGAGGGAATATAGATCCCAGGAGTGGAAGTTACTTCTCCCCACTCTCCAGCTTCCACTTGGGTCTCAAAGCCCCCAGCTAACCATGAGGCTTGATGGGAAAGAGAAAACCCTGGTACCTCAGACCATCTGGTAGGTTGTGTGGGTGCGCTATGGCAAGATGGGCTCTGGCTTGATCCCAGTGGGCTCCAAGAGTGGGTTGAGAAGGAGCCAGCAGCCCAGTTCCACCAAGAAAAACTCTACCAGGTTGGTATTTGTATTTGTTAAGCGCTTACTATGTGCCGAGCACTGTTCTAAGCGCTGGGGTAGACATAGGGGAATTAGGTTGTCCCACGTGGGGCTCACAGTCTTAATCCCCATTTTACAGATGAGGGAACTGAGGCACAGAGAAGTTAAGTGACTTGCCCACAGTCACACAGCCGACAAGTAGCAGAGCTGGGATTCGAACTCATGAGTCCTGACTCCAAAGCCCGTGCTCTTTCCACTGAGCCACGCTGCTTCTCTCAGTGATTTATGTTCACTGTTCACCTGGAAGGAGAAGGAATGAAACCTGACAGTGCGCCTCTATTCCAAATTTCTTCCGGATGCACAGTGAGGGGTGGTCAGGTTTGGAAAGAGATGCATGCTTTGCCCCAAGGGTGTGGGGACAAAGCTAATAGCTATGAGCACCTCCAGTGCCAATTTCAGACAATTAATGGCTCCTGTTGACTCCATGGACCTGGTGCCCCTGAATAATGACTTTTTAAGGGGAAAATGCTGATCAGTTGTTCTTAGTGTACTTTTAGGATTAAATAAGAAGAAGTGGAATTATTTTGGTTGGGCCAGGGAGAACTTTCTAGAAGAGTAAAACAGCATTGAATTTGGTTACCCAAGGAAGTTGTGGACTCTCAATCCCGGGAAATCTTTAAGAGAATAGCAAACTGTCAGTCCTGAATGATTAGTTATTCACCTCTGTGAGCCAAATTATTTCTCAAGGCCCCTCTCAGTTTATGATTCTGATCACTGTCCCTGTATATGGAATACATAATTTTGATTTTCAATGATAATGTTACTACTTACCAGTTTTTCATTTTGAATGCGGACACTCTCCTCACTGATTTTCTTATTTACTTGTGTTTCCTTAAAAAGTGTACAAGTTGAAATATAATGCTTTAAATATATTTATGTATATTTGTAAATGATAACCATGAAGAAGAAAGCACTTATCACCAGCCTTCCAAGTTATTAATTTCCTTAATCCCAACTAGGAATCCTAATGTAGGATTGCATTCTGTTTATACACTAAGTAACACAGAGCTTTCATTCTTGATAAACTCCACGTTAAAGAAAACTCATAGTATAGATGCTCTGCACGTGCATAAAATCATTTCTTACAATATCTTGAAGCTTTCTATCCAGATAGAGCTTAGCTGTCAGAAAAGCTCTCCCTAATTCTTTAACAGAGTCCTATCCAAAAATTGTCGTGAAGAAACACATTCTGGAAGAATTGAATGTACTTCCTAAATTAATTACTCAATAAAATTTTGCTAGAACATCTCTTGCCAATAGGTAGTATTCTGGTTCCTTAGCGATAAAGAAACTAAATGCATTTGAGATGTATTCATTACAATTATTTTCCCATTATACATATTGATTACATAAAATAATTTGGTGTAAACATTTTTAAAAAACAGGAAGTATATTCCAAATGAACATATTTGGTTAATTACCATTTGGAGTTCCTGTTGCAGTTCTTGAAGCTGCTGTTCCTTTATGGTACGATTGGCGTTTTCTTCTCCCACCCTGTTCTGGCATATGACCTTGGACCTTATCAAGTTTGTAGTTAGTTTCTTCAGTTCCTTAACACATGAAACATGCATTATCTCATAACAATATCTCATCGCCAACCCCTTGCCCACGTCCTCCATCTGGCCTGGAACTCCCTCCCCCTTAATATACAACAGACCAACATTCTCCTCACCTTCAAAACCCTTACTAAAATCATATCTCCTCCAAGAGGCCTTCCTCAATTAAACCCGCTATTCCCCTACTCCCTCTCCTTTCTGCGTCACCTATGCACTTTGATCTGTACTCTTTAAGCACTTGATATTCACTCCCAACCTCCACTCCACAGCATATAGGTACATAGAGCAGTGGATAGAGTATGGGCCTGGGAGTCGGAAAGACCTGTGTTCAAAATCCAGCTATGTCACTTGTCTACTGTGTGACCTGAGCAAATTATTTAACTTCTCTCTGCCTCAGTTACCTCATCTGTAAAATAGGAACTAAGACTGTCAGCCCCATGTGGGACATGGACCATGTCCAACTTGATATGCTTGTATCTACCCCAGCACTTAGTGCAGTGCATAGTAAGCGCTCAACAAATACCATTAAGAAAATCTGTACTTTATTCATTTCCATGCCTGTCTCCCCCTCTAAACTGTAAACTCCTTGTGGGAAGGGAATTTTAATGTATTATACTCTGCCAAGCACCTAGTTCAGAGCTCTGCACACACTAGGCATTCAATAAATACAACTGATTTTTGACTAATAGTTCATTTAGTACAATTCCAATTAAAAATAAAGAGAAATTTTTCCACCTTGAATGATACCAAGTCCATTTTTTAAATCATAACGATGTCAATTATATAGGTTTGACAGTAATATTAAATGAAAAGTCAATCAATTAATAATAATAACAATAATGTTGGTATTTGTTAAGCCCTTACTATGTGCCAAGCACTGTTCTAAGTGCTGGGGTAGATACAAGGTAATCAGGATGTCCCATGTGAAGCTCACAGTCTTAATCCCCATTTTTTACAAATGAGTGAACTGATGCACCGAGAAGTTAAGTGACTTGCCCAAAGCCACAGAGCTGACAGGTGGACCTGAGATTAGAACCCATGACCCCTGACTCCTAAGCCTGTGCTCTTTCCACTGAACCACACTGCTTCTCTATTACACTTAGAATACAAATTTAGAGATGATTAAACAGGATTTAAAGAGGAAGCTCAGACTTGGGAATCTGATAAAGCCCTGCATATGCTTCACCAGAATGGTTTGCAGCTTTACTAAGATTTGTCATGTACAAACTGAAGTATAATATTTACTATATATTATGTATTATAAAGTCATATTGTATCAAAAATGCTTTATAAATATTGATGACTTCTCACCACCTATCACCTCTACACACTTCTCAACTCTTGGGGGAAAAAAATCAGCCGCTGAGTCACAGTTGACATTAACTAAGATGTACAAGGAAGAGATACTAAATGTCCAACATTCCCTACTGAAATGAACTTTTACAAAACGAGTGGGAAAACAGAAAAGCAATGAATAGCTGGGAAAAAAAGCACAGAGTAAATATCTGGAGGTTTTTTCTATAACATAATAATTAGTTAATCTCAAAAGAGCACTAAATTATTATAGACCTCCATGATTTTCCATTTCAATATGTCTCTGATTATATTATAGCTATGTAATCTTTTAAATATCCTGTACTTAATGCATTACCTGTTTTCCAACTATTTTATTCAAAGCCGCTAGTGCAGTAAATAAACAGCACATGCTTTGATCTCATTAAATTACAACTTATAGTTCCTGGAGTCATAAATATTGTGCCCTTTTCTCCCCCACCCCTCCCTTTCTGGTATGGGGTAGTCTGTTTAATATCGCTCTCTCCTTGAGCGCTCTGACGTTTACTCAGACAAATAGCAGAGGTTATGAATGCTGCTCACAGATAGTATCAAGAATTCTTCATGATGCCGTAGTGGTGAACGAAACATTCACAATGGTAATAGTTTTATCTAGCGAGTAAGTTAGGTCTGTTTAACTTTTCTCCACAAAACTGGAATTTCATCTTATCACAGACCAACAGTTTAACTGTTCTGGACAAAATCATATAACAGCAAAAACGAAAAATGAAGATTACCTTGCAAGGGTGAAATTAATGAATTGATATTTAAATTATATAATATGAATGGTGTTACTGGTTTCTATCAGTTCTTAAAACATTTGTTTTTAAAAAAAAATTATAAGAGAAAAATGCAAATTAATTTAGTATTAAAACTATTGAATGAATATTAATTTAGAAATAGTGTATTTCATAATCTTAAAATGAAGTGATATTTAGAGTAAACACATTTAAGCATTGAAATTCATTTTTATAGAAAGCACCCTCATGCAATCAATAAAACATATTTGAAGGAATCATGACATTTTGAGATAATTTTTAAGCAAGAGAAAGATTTGATTTTGTGGGTGCGGAATTATATAAATAATAAAATGTTAATGAACCACCTCCAAGTATGAGTGAATTGCCATTCTGAAAGTTTATATTAGTGCAAGCAGGAGTGAGTGCTTTTGAAAAAGGCTGCTTTTCCTAACTGCTCCAAATGCTTTTCAATTCAATAATAGGAACCACTGAAGGTACTTCAAAATCATATATTGAACTCAATCGATCAATCAATCAATAATGATTTCTGAAATATGTAAACTTCACGGGAAAAAGTGCCTTCAGGCGAATTATTAATTATGAGTTTCAATAAATGATATCCTTAGCCATCCTTTTTCATTTAACCTCACCTAGGTTTTGCCTCAGTTCTTAAAATTCTCACTTTAATATTAATCCCTACTCAAGTTTGCCTTTACTACTCGATGACTCAGATAGTCTTGAAATATCAAGTAGTATGTATCTCTCCTCTTTTCAAAAGCCTTCAAAGTCTATTCATTTCACCCTTCATCAAGCAGAAACTTCCTCCCATTGGGTTCAAAATTCTCCATCAATTTTCCCCCATCTTACACTCATCTGCTACAATCCAGTTTGTACCCTCTGCTCCAAACAAACATACCTAATGAATTGTACATTGCCTTGATTCTATTTAGTTGCCATTGTTTTTACGAGATGTTCTTCCCCTTGACTCTATTTATTGCCATTGTTCTTGTCTGTCCGTCTCCCCCGATTAGACTGTAAGCCCGTCAAACGGCAGGGACTGTCTCTATCTGTTGCCGACTTGTTCATCCCAAGCGCTTAGTACAGTGCTCTGCACATAGTAAGCGCTCAATAAATACTATTGAATGAATGAATGAATGAAAATACCATTTCTTTCTTTAAATCCACTAGACCACAGATCTCCCCATCTTCAAAGTCCACATAATAAGAATAGTGCTAATCATTATGTTATTTGTTAATCACTTAATATGTGACAAGTAGGGAAGCAGCATGGCTTAGTGGAAAGAGCACAGGCTTTGGAATCAGAGGTTGTGGCTCCACCACTTGTCAGCTGTGTGACTTTGAGTAACTCACTTAACTTCTCTGTGCCTCAGTTACCTCATCTAGAAAATGGGGATTAAGACTGTGAGCCCCACAGAGGACAACCTGATTACCTTGTATCTACCCCAGTGCTTAGAACCGTGCTTGGCAGATAGTAAGGGCTTAACAAATATCTCCTTGATTCTATTTATCTTGATGATATCTTGTTTTTGTTTTGCTCTGTTTTGCTTTGCTTGTCTGTCTCCCCTGTTTAGACTGTGAGCCCGTCATTGGGCAGGGATTGTCTCTGCTGCTCTGCACAAAGTAAGCGCTCAGTAAATACTACTGAATGAATGAAATACTATTATTATTATATCAATAATAAGCACTGGGGCAGATACAAGATAATTAGGTCAGACATAGTCCCTGTCCTACTTAGTGCTCACAGGCTAAGTGGGAGGGAGAATGGGTATTTAAATCCCATTTTACAGATGAGAAAACTGAGGCACAGAGAAGTGACTTGCCCAAGGTCATAAAGCAGGTAAATGGTGGAGCCAAGATAAGAACCCAGGCTCCCTGATTCACAGTCTCATGCTCTCTTCATTAGACACACTACCTATAGTTGCAAGATTGGTTCTTGCTTAAGAAGAACAACTATTCCTGTCCAAGAACTATTGTCAGCAAACGCGTCCCCTTAAGAGGGTGCATTTGAGACTTTTCTACTAAGGGCTGGCTGCAGATGGCAATCAAGTGATGCAACAGCCTCAGAGAACAACATCAGAGGGGACCATAGCATCATCTAGGTAGTGGGGTGAGCTTGACTGTGGTTAAAACTTTTAAAGCATCCAGCACTAGTTGAAGGTATGCCTTTGTGGGCAAGAACCTGAGAGGGGAAGGCAATAGCACTGAAAGGTGGGAAGGGGAGATAAGGTTAAGAGGTTTGCAGAGATTAGGTTAAGAGGTTTCTGTATGAGGTTGTACGGGACATTGCATGTGTGAACGGTTTAACACAATCAATCAATGGTATTTATTGAGAGCTTACTATGTGCAGAGCACTGTACTAAGCATTTGGAAGAGTACAATATAACAGAATTAGCTGACCTGTTCCCTGCCCATAATGAGCTTGCAGTGTAGAGGGGGAGACAGGTGATAATATGAATACAAGACAATAATATGGATAAAAACATTAATATGAATAAATATAAGCAATGCCATCACATGGTGTGTTGGGGGGAGGTGAAGACAAAAAGTCCTTCCCCGCTTCAGGGGGGTGAGATGTCTGAATTCAGCCCTTTAGCTACTCCTCAACTCCATTCCACTAACCCTGATGCTACCCTGAGAATCCAGGCAGATTGTCAAGAGAATAAGAGAGGAACACAAAACTGACAATCCCCAAAGGCAATCAACTGAGCATGGGGAAAACATTATTTTTCATTCCTCTCCCACTGAATTGAGGAAAAAAGTGTGAACATCGAACTTCCCCTAATAGCTGACTAGGAATCAGGCATCATTCACCTATTAAAAGTATTATTACTATAATGTATTAATAATTATTAATCTTAAAATAGGCAAAAGTGACGTTTTTGCACCATCAATAAGCTGGCCCTGATATTTCTGAAAGCAGTCATTAAATAATTCTATTTTCTCTGGAATAATAGGTGAGAAGCAATGTTGCCTAGTGGAAAGAGTTGGAGGACCTGGGTTTTAATCCCAGCTCCACCACTTGTCTCCTATGTAACTTTGGGCAAGTCATTTAACTTCTCTATGCCTGTTATCCCATCTGTAAAATGGGGATTAAGACTGTGAGCCTCATGTGAAACAGAGACTGTGCCCAACCTGATTAACTTCTCTCAACCCCAGCACTTAGTACAGCACATAGTAAGTGCTTAAATACCATTAAAAAAAATCACAGTTCCCTTAAACTTTCCTCATGGAGGGTACTTTTCATCAAATCAATTTAATAATTTCATGCACTACTTTAGATGCCCCACACTCCTAATTTCTTCATACTACTATAAATGGAACTTGAATTTACATGCAATATGCTAAGAACTTAATTGGAGCCAAATATAGAGAAAGGAATAGTTCTCGACTTTAATATTAATATATTCCTATTATTACATTCCACTTTAACAACAGCTGTACTACAATGCTGACATTTCTATCTTAGTGGAAAAACTTTTTTTTTTAAATGCCTCCTTTTTCAGAGTACTGTATGTACTTAGCACTGGGAACTGAACCCGGTCCCTGGCCCTTAAGGCTCTCACAATCTAAGACTACAATTCTGTTATATTGTACTCTTCCAAACACTCAGGACAGTGCTCTACACACAGAAAGTGCTCAATAAATACAATTGATTGAGAGGAGACTGATGACAGATGCATGAGGAATGATGAAATACTAAATCATTAAAACATAAAAGACAAGGCCAAATACACAAACATAAAAAGAAAAATAGGAGGGTTCTAGGCTAGAGGAGCAGAATATCAGGTTCCTCTAAGCCTCTGAGTCCAAGGCACACCTGTAGCCACAGCAACCGCAACAGTATTGAGAACCAAGATTTCATATTATCCCACCTAATGAATTAATAAAAGAGTATGTAACCCATCCATCAATTTAAATTCTCCCCTTATCTCTTTTCTTGGTCAGATTTTAATATTAGCAAAAAATCATTTTAAAAAGTTATAATGAAGAGGATTTCGAGGCAAAAACCATCACTCTAGGCAGAAATAACTTCTGTAGCTCACATGTCCTCTTTTCTTCTTAGGACTATCTGTTTGGATTATCTTTCAAGAGCTATATCTAAAATAGACACTTATCTTGAAATTCAAATATCAAAAAGGAATATTTTATATACTGCGTATTAATACATTTCATATATTTGTTGCTATTAGCAAGGTCAATATCTGTGGATTCGATTCCTAGAGTACAAACCATGAAAAATATTTCCTCTCTGTGCTATTATACTTTTTAGACTAGGAAAACAAGTAAATGTGAATATAAATATAAAGTAAATAGCAAGAAAATATAAGTATGAAATTTAATCATAATTTATCACCAGTTGCCATTTTACAACAGAATAGTTTTTCATTTAATCAGATTTGTATGCTATTAAGATATACATATATATACCTACCTCTTTTAAATGACGTATTTCAGTCTCCTGTGTTTTATTTACTTCTGACAGTCTCTTATTTAGCTGTATTGCCTCCTGGACTGTAATAAAAAGATATGTATGTAAAAGCATAATATTTTTTAGAAATTATCTTCCTACAGAGACACTTGCCCACAGATGGAAAGAAATGTGACTAGAATGTTGACAAACTGGTATTTTTCCCCTTCAAATAAAGCTACAAATATAAGATAAAAACACATTTAATCATTACTGGACATATGAATTGGTGAAGAAAATTCTCTACTGGTTGCTTAGGTAAATTTTAAAAGACACGGAATACCTACCATTTTGTTCTAATTTTTCATGACTCTCTTTTACCATTCCAAATTGATAGGTAATTGTAGTATAATATTTCTCTACTTCACTCAATTGTTTATGATGATCGTCCTTAGCCAAAAGGTGCAACTGCAGCTTTTGTTCCTATCGTAATGAAAAACAATTATCTAAGTCTAGTGTTAAAACCACCTCTCGGACAAGAATGAATAAAAACTTCAGTATAAGGGTAAGTCTTTCTGGATCCAGATAGTTTCTGTAAACTGATTTATACAGAGAGAATTCATTCATTCATTCAATAGTATTTATTGAGCGCACATCCAATAGAAACTCCTTACTGTTGGCTTTAAAGAACTAAATCACCTTGCTCCCTCCTGTCTGACCTCGCTGCTCTCCGATGACCCAGCCTATTCATTCATTCAATAGTATTTATTGAGCGCTTACTATGTGCTGAGCACTGTACTAAGCGCTTGGAATGAACAAGTCGGCAACAGATAGAGACAGTCCCTGCCGTTTGACGGGCTTACAGTCTAATCGGGGGAGACAGGCAGACAAGAACAATGGCAATAAATAGAGTCAAGGCGAAGAACATTTCGTAAAAACAATGGCAACTAAATAGAATCAAAGCGATGTACATTTCATTAACAAAATAAATAGGGTAATGAAAATATATATAGTTGAGCAGACGAGTACAGTGCTGAGGGGATGGGAAGGGAGAGGGAGAGAAGCAGAGGGAAATGGGGGGAGAGAAGAGCCAACTTGTTATATTCCCAAGCCTTGAAGATGGCATTCATATTTTTCTAGAAAGATGTTGGCTCAAAATGGTGTTTACTCCTTCATATCCAAGTTATAGTTGGCATTTTTATTAAGGTAAAAATTTCATCAGTGTATGGTCAAAATTACAATGGAAAATGATGAAGAGTCATAATAGTATTTATTAAGCACTCCCTATGAAGAGAGCACTGAACTAAGCACTGGGAAAGAGTATTCAGGTGGGAAGTAGACATAGATCCTGTCCCTCAAGAGGCTCCACTATTTATGATTATAGGTTCCTGGGGACTGGAGAAGCCTAAAGGACCTGGGTTCTAATCCCAGCTCTGCCATTTGTCTGCTGTGGAAACTTGGCATGTCACTTATTCTCTGTGTCTCAGTAACCTATCTGGAAAATGAGGATTAATACTGTGAGCCCATGTGGAACATGGACTGTGTCCAACCTGATTAGCTTGTGTCTACCCCAGCCCTTAATATAGCGCCTGGCACACAGTGTTTAACAAATACCTTTAAAAAAAACTGGACAGACACATTGGGAAGCAATTAAACACTAAAATATTAAAACAAAATAAGGGACAAAAACAAATACGCAATACACAAAATAAAAACAAAAGTCAGTAGGGCACCTGTGTCTAAAGAAGCAGAATTTCTTCTCATGATTCAGAGTCCACAGCAATGGCTATGTCAGTCACTAGCTATCCCAAGGTTATATAAAAACGCCTCAAAAAATGCTTCTATTTGAGCTATTCAGATAATTGAGACCAAAGAATTGGGCTTGAATGTGCGAGCCTCAGTCCTCCACTATATCAATTCATCATTGCCCGGTGTTATAAAATGTGGGTAGAATTCCTGTGCTTAATGTAAATGAATGAACTGTTAGATGATAAGATCTGTCTATTGCTAGGAAAAGCACGTGGGGAAATTTCCATTAGATCATTACCATTTCCCAGGTAAATTCTACCAGTGGTGGGTTGCCTGACAAGGAAATTGCATCATCAGCAATATCATCTTCAAACATGTTATATAAACAGTTCAACAGTGGGTCACGAATTAAAGGGCATATATACATCATCTACTTTTCCCACTCCCTTTTCTCCCTTGAGTTAAAATATTTACTTCTTTACTTATTGTTTACTATTAAACCTCAGAGGTTTGGGAATGGAAATGGATTATTTCCATTTCCATAGTTTAGAATTACAACTTTCTGATGCAATTTCCCTTTCCCATATTCCCTCAAGTCTCCTGATTTGATGTCTTCTAAAAAAGGGAAAAAAAACATTCAGCAGACTGTCATCTTCATAAATTTTGGAGTTCTTATGGACAAGGTGATGTTTTAAAAGTATAACTGAAATTTAATTCACATATTCCCACCTTTGCAACTGATTTTGCAACTCCTTTAATATGGATAATGCAACCAAACTCAGTTTCACTCTATAACCTGTTTACAATTCACAAGTCTCTGTAATTTGCAGGAATACTTCAATTATCTAATGAAAAATTAACTTTTTTGAAATATGAAAATATCAAAAACATTTCCATTCATACTGTTTTATTTTTCCACCAATAACCATATTAGCCATATTAAATTATTGATTTCGGGTAAGAAATATTAAAATATGGAATAAAAAATTTGAGGCAATAAATCCTACCCCTATTTTATTATAAGGTGCTACAGTATGCTATGTGTATACACATTATGTATGATAGCTGCAAGCCTAAACAAATTATTGAACTACCCTGTCACGCTGATAAAATAGCCAATTCCTATTTACAGTGAAAGAGATCAAAGGTTAGTTCTTGAATTGGAGTTGAAAATTTCAATATCAAGTCTAAAGCTGATACTACAAAACAATGTACTTCTTCAAGTTCTGCATAAGGAAGTTCAACACACATCGCATATTACACTCATATGAACATCTGAGTACATTTGATTTTTCTTTATTATACATTATGGTCATAAAGAGAAACCATTCTTTTCACATTTGGGAATCTATACTCTACCAAAAACTAAAACTAAATATTTTGGATTATAAATAACATTTAAATCAATACCCACACAGAATTTCTGGGTGCACATGTTTTGCTATAGGTGTGGGCAATGGATAACATACCCACCATGGAGTCTTCCTGAGGGCAGTGATTTTGTATTACAGAGGGGCCCCGGCTTCAATCTTGAGACTTGTATACTTCCCTGAAGTCAGGTGGCAACTTTTCCCTACTCTACCATCCCTTAGCCACAATTCTTCAGCCCCTGTTGGAACCTTCTTGAGCCAAGCTAAAACCCAAAATCCTGGGTTTCTACTGAAGCGGTTGGCTCTATCACAGGGCAACATTCCATTAGCACTAATCTTGCAGTAACTATCAATCAATAAACAGTATTTCCTGAGAGCTTACTGTGTGCAGAGCACTGTACTAAGCACTTGGCAGAGTACAATAAAACAGAGTTGGTAGATACATTCCCTGCTCAAAAGGAACCTGCAGTTTAGAAGCATCTACAATCCCCATAATGGATCATTTAACTCTCTCATGGTTTCAGGATACTGAATTTAAATTTTACGTTTCAGAATGCCAAATCATGTGGTGGTTTGGGTGTACATCTTTCTTATCGATGATGTCAATGATTCTGGTTTGTCTGAATAGCAACTTTTGAAATTGACTACCGTATAGCATTTTGGATGCCGGGTTATCTTGATTCTTCCTTCTTTTAAAGTGTGTATAACTTCAGATACACATGTTGTAAAGACAAAAGAATCAAATATCTACAGTGCAATATTGATTAGAATGTCTTTACAACATTTTTTTTTCATCATGCATTCACGGAGGTGAATTTGCATTACCATTTAAGAGAGGATGATGCCCAATATAAAGAGAGATTAGGCCATTTGAGGAGTCGGATATGAAAATATATAGAAAAAATGATGTTCAACTTTACACAAAACATCTAGAAAACAGACAGTCAAAATAAATATAAACATATCTTTTAGAGTATTCATAAGTGTATTTTTACTTTATAACAAGAAATTTGGGGTTTTTTTACTTAAATGTATAACCAAAGCTGCAATATGTTTGTTTTGAACATTTTTCTGAGAATAACGTGAGGCAGGTAGCAAGTTAGAAACCTGACTGAATTATTGTGCAACATGTTTTAAAATTTAAACATTTGTTTCACAAAATTTCAATTTAAAAGTGAAATAAGACAAAAACACATTTTACTCTGCCTTTGATCTTTAACTTGTAGCCTTTATCTCCCAGGTCAAAGGACACATTATTCAATTTCACCATATTTTGTGTAAAACCACTGTAGCGTTGAAGATGACTTTCAGTACAAATGTCATGGTACTTAAAGCTAAGCCGGACTCTAGTTTTTCAGCTTCTTAATTAAAATCACAGTTTATAATAGTCTGACAATATTATCTTTATTCTTTCCAGTTGAGCAGTATTAGAAATTTCACAGCTTTTATTCAACCAAGCTCAACGATCTCCCTATAGCTTTCTATTTCTTTCTAGCACTTCAAGCATGATTCCAAGAAACAAAATAGTTACTATGTGAAAAGGAGTGAATGACCTCTCCTCTTACTTTTCTCGAAATATAAACTTAACTTGAAAACTAATTTTTAAAAGCTTAAAAACTAATTTGATGCTTAATTAATAATGTTGGTATTTGTTATGCGCTTACTATGTGCCGAGCACTGTTCTAAGCGCTGGGGTAGACACAGGGGAATCAGGATGTCCCACGTGGGGCTCACAGTCTTAATCCCCATTTTACAGATGAGGTAACTGAGGCACAGAGAAGTTAAGTGACTTGCCCACAGTCACACAGCTGACAAGTGGCAGAGCTGGGATTCGAACTCATGACCTCTGACTCCAAAGCCCATGCTCTTTCCACTGAGCCACGCTGCTTCTCTATAATTATCAACTTTCAATAAAACTTAAGTGGCCAATGGGTGTCTTTTTCCAAATATGACTTTCAGATCAAATATCACACTTGTATTTCTTCCAAGTGAAGCATTCTTTTAAAATAATGGTCTTGGGGTAAACAAACCATCCCTAAAAGTGCATAAACACTCAGGAATTGCACATTTCTTTAAACAGTTTTGTCAGTAACTAATCAGTTTCTAAAATATTTCTAATAGTAAAAATGTAATTTTAAAGTGATGCATTTATTTGGCATTTTCCATGAGGTTAAACTAAAAAATGAATTTGCCTTTTCAGTAATACTGAGCCTGATTATCCCCTTCCCTTTTCTCTGCCTCCACTCTCCTTGTTTCCTGTTTTCCTCCTACACCACGGAGGATAGATCGGACTGTCAGAAAGTTAAAGAAGGAATTCTTCTTTGGGCTTATATAGGGGCTAGTAAATATCTGAACTAGCCCTATCTATCCATCTAATACTGGTCACAGGGCTGGTCACCGGAGGGTCCAGGCCAGAAGTGGCTGGAAACTTTCTTCTGGGAATGATAGATGTTCTACAGTGTGTACATACCGTTCTCCCGGCAGGCATTTCTCATGTGCCAGGTCTCCCTGGAAGTGAATTTCTGCCTCTTCCCACTGAATTAACTCATTCTAGTTGGTCAGCATCACGGACCACCACCTGAAAGGAGCCAGAGGCTTCCAAGTTTAGCCTGAGTTGAATTCCCAGCTCTGAAGGCTCAAATTCTATAGCTCAGACAGAGCTTTAAGAAGGAGGAGATGGGCAGAGGCCACAGCACAAAGACTCATTTGGAACTCTTATTAGAGAGAGAAAGGAATCAGTTAAGTGGGCTCCCTTGGAATTCTCAAAAACTCACCAGTCTCCCTGATCAAAGAATTTGCCTATGTAGGAGACTGGTGTTATCAGCCACTCTCTGCACGGTGGAAAGCATGACTTCAGGCAGCAGTTAAGGAATTTAATGGCAGCAGGCAAATATCCAGAGTATGGTACAGCAGACTCTTCGCTGTTCCACTCAGGGGAATGTGGGTTCCCCAGGAGGAGTGAGAAAATTAACTCAATCCACTTCTTTTACCTTGGGAAATTTGGGTTAGACATTCGTGAAAAAAATCTTACATTTACTCTTAAACACTGCACAGCAAAATTCGGTACTTACCAATTCACTCAATTTCTTCTGCAAAGAATATTTAGAAATCTATAAAAATAAAAAGTAGTCAATTAAAATTTCAGTAGCTATAATAATTCTTGTTAAGCACTTACTACATGCCAAGGACTGTACTATGTGCTGGGGTAGCTACAAGATCATTAGGTAGGATATAGTCCCTGCCCACATGGGGTTCAGAATATGAGCAGAAGTAAGATTTAACTCCTGTTATACATGATGAGGATACTGAGGTACAGAGATGTTAAGTGACTTTCCCAAAGTTACACAGCAGACATGTAGCAGAGCCGACATTAGAACCCAGGTCTTCTGACTCCCAGGCATGCATTAATTTTTAAGAACCCCTTTTGCATTTAGTATACCTGTCGAATTTGGGGTAGAATCTATTTTAAAAAAATATATACATTATATTGTGAACTGCACCATCTATTTTCTACTTTCAGTATCTACATTGACACATTTCATAGTTCCTTATTTTGAGCAAGCAAGCAGAGGTGGCAACTTTTCATTCTCGAGTGTAGAGGTGAAAACGGAAAAGGATTTTAGGGAGACTGGGAGAGGAGATTCAGAAACTAAGTAGTCTGGAAAGTCACTGAACTGGGGGCTTTTTGCTCCAATTAGAAACTTTCAAGTCTTTCTAAGACCTGGGATGAGGAAATCTGCATTTCTAGCTCCAAAAACTGTGGGTAGATCACTCTCATTGCTCCCTTGCCCCACCCCCCCCAGGGAGTGGGTCCTAGGGACACAAGGGCAGCTTGTTTAAAATGAACAGGGTAAGCCTAGTCAAACAGAATCCTTAGATAAGGAATACCAGCATTTGATGGTAGCTCAGAAAAAAGTGGAAATTGGGCATGTTTGGCAAAGGATACTCGAACAGGAGAGAAACTGGCAAAGGAAAGGTAACAAAGCTATTGAGAGAAAAGAATAGGAATAGAATCCTGGTTGTGATACTGCCACTCTACTACAATAGTCACCTGCTGTTGTTGGGAACACAGAGTAGAACAAATAATAGAAAACAGTAGAAAAAACAAGAGAGTAGAATAAATATGCCAGGAAGAACGCTCTTGAGAATTAATCAGAAGGTGGGATTTTAGAAGGGCTCTGAAAATGGGGAAAGCTGGTGGACTTGTAGTGGGGAAGGAGTTCCAGGCAGAAGCAGTATCATGAACATAGGACTGGAAGTGGATGAGTTGAGTGTAGGGCACAGTTAGCAAATGAGTCAGTCAGTCACTCATATTGATTGAGCGCTTTCTATGTGCAGTGCTTGGGAGAATACGGTATGAGCTTGAGAGGAGGAAGAGTGCAAGATAGTGGACAGTCTTGATTTCTTTTTGCAGTTCGACCAGCAGGGATATGGGCAACCACTGGAGGTTTTTGAGCAGGGGAAAAAAGATTTCCAAGAGAGATATTGAAAGTGCATATGAAGCAGCTTTCATCACATCCAAAGTCCCATACACTCCTCTGTGTTCCAGTAGTACAGATAGCAAGGGACTGGCATAAGGTCAGACACGCCATAGAGTGGCTGATAGATAGAGCCACACCTATCGTAAATGGGTGCAACTGCCCCAAGCCTCATGCTTTAGGGAGTCACTCTTTGCTCCACTTGGTCAACACAGGTTCTTGGTTTGGGGAGAAGCAGTCAGGGCAGGACCAAATCAGCCCCCAGAACCAATGGCTCACACCTTCGGTCTGAATGAGGGATATCAGTTTAAGGAAAAGAATTACATTTCCCACATGGAGTTCTATTCCTCAAATCCCTCTCCACTCCACCTTTCCAGGACTGTACCTGAGAGTGGCAGTTCCACACCAGATGATACGTCCTGGCCACTGTACATCTTAGGGATGGCCCCGCTGAAGAATTCAGCCTATTCAACATGTTCACCGAAACAGTGAATCGATGTTGAAATCATGTTGGTAACTTAAATTCGAATTAAGCTTTCATTAAAGTTAAACTTAAGCTTTCATTTATGGAACTTGGTGGGTCAAAGCAAAAAATGAGAAAGAATTTATAGGCCTTACAACGCAGAAAGAGATTGAAAGATCAAGGTTTGAGGGTGGTGGAGGGTGCTAATGGTATTTGTTAAGAGCTGGGGTAGATATAAACTAAACAGGTTGGACTAAGTCCGTGTTCCAGATGGGGCTCAGAGTATTAACCCCCATTGTACAAATGAGGTTCTCTGAGGCACAGGGAAGTCAAGTGACTTGCCCAAGGTCACAAAGCAGAGAAGTAGCAGAATGGGATTAGAACCCAGGTCCTTCTGACTCCTAAGTCTATGCTCTACCCATTAGGAACACTGCTTCTCACTAAGCCATGCTGTTCACAGGAGGAGAAGCTTAGATTCTTCATTAATAAAGGTCCTGGAATTCAGAAGTATGTTCGAAGTATCCATTTAGAAATAGTCAGAGCAGTGCAACTCTTGGGAATCACCTTCTCTACATTTATTTTTTCCCAATCTAGGTTTTTGATCTCCTATGCCATACTGTTGACCATTTACTGAGCATCCACTGAATGTTCAGTGATGCTCCTTAAACAAAGTTACAAAGCTATTCCTGTTCATTTCTACAGAAAACAAAACCTTGGTTATAATACAATTGATTATATAGTGGCAGTTTTTTCCTCTGAATTTTCTTTCTTTCTTTGGGGTGTTTAAAGTGTATTTAACTTTCTATTCCTTGGGAAAAATCAGGAGAACTTTTATTGCTTGAGGTTGTCCATGTATCATGTTCAGCAGACCATGAGGTACACTATACATCACCTGTGCTATGTCATGGGTTGAACAAGGCAAAACAAATCCTTACAGCCCTTGCACAGAAGGTCAGCCATGTGGAGGAATTTCTTTTGCTTTTAAAATACTCTCTACATTAACCAGATAATTAAACATGCAGGGAATGACAGCAAAAGAAACCAATTTATTTAAGAAGGAATGTTAATAGAAAAGTGTATTTAAAGCAATATTAACAAATGGAACAATTTATCTACTTTTTTAACTAAATTGATGTATAAAAAAGAATCTAATAAGAAGATTTTTAGGGAAAAAACCCTACTTTTTCATGCAAAATATGACCTCAGGCATTTTTTTTAAATCTCATTAAATATTACAATGAACTTTGAATATATTAACAATATTTCCTATTTTCTCAAGGATTAAAGATGTGTCGAATCAGTTTTTATTTTTCTTAATCATTCTTCTGATCCATCTGACCAACTGATGTGAAAAACACTCAACTAAATAGAGCTGTCCAGCAAATAGTTTGAGCTTCATAAGATATTATAGAGGGATACTGACAGCATTAACAGTAATTCAAACAGGTTATTTTTATTTAGTGATATAATTTTTTACATAAAGAAATTTAATTTTTGAAATTAGATTGAAATATTATCTGTGCTCCTAGGAAAACATTCCTAAACACTCAGAAACAGAACAAACCAGTTTGGCCAAAATATCCTTCCTAGAATGTTCACCCATTTTCAGAACAAATGAAAATCTTGCCTTTTTCGATACCTGAAACGTTGTTTCTGTTTTCTAATCCTAGTAACCAAGCAGAACCTTTAAAGTGATCATTTCTTCAAGAATGGTAACTAGAGCAATAAAAAAGACTACTGAAAATATGAAAATATCATAATTCAACTCACAGGTATCCAGGTTGTCACAGTTAAACTTTTTCAAAGACCACCAAAGCCCGTTTTATTTGAATTGATGATGCAAAAGGAATGCCAGAGATGAGCCAAAGAAAGGCTATTTAGCATGTTTATCTGAACATCTAAAAAATTCTGTCATTAAGAAGGTCATAGATTTTAGCCTTTTCAAGACCTTCACTTATAAGGGTGGAAATATCTAACCCAGAAACTCGATACAGCCATAGGTAGACAAAATAATCAAAAGATAAGAATGCTGAGGAGCAGCATAGACTAGTGGAAATAGCACTGGCCAGGGAGTCATAGGACCAAAGTTTATAATCCTGGGTCTGCCAGTTGCCTATTGAGTGATCTTGGGTAAGTCATTTAACTTAAATGTACTTCAGTTTCCTCATATGTAAAATGGGGATTCAATGCCCATTCTTCCTCCTACTTAGAATGTGAGTCCCATGGCGGAAAAGGGTTGTTTCTGAATTAAGTTGTATCAATCCCATGCTTAAAAGACTGCTAGACACATAATAAGAGCTTAACAAATCTAATATAATAGTAACACTAAAAAGATTGATGAAAAGTGGCCATCAAAAAAGAGATGAGCAGAGGTTGAAGTAAACCAAAATGGTCTGAAACAGGGCACAGCAAATGGTCTAAAACAGCAAATGCTGGTGTGCTCATTCCAGTTTGACTTATTTCCAATCAAATGCTTTTCCTTTTTTCCCCTGTGCCTCATGGGAAGCCTCACGGGTCAGGGATTCCACGGTGGCATAGGACGTAGATTGTCCCTCACTGGCAAGTGTGCCAAGAAGCAGACTTGGCCCTGCTGCAGCAGCAGCAGCAGCCCCCACAAAGGCTGCATGCTCAAATCGCAGTGTGTCAGGCAGTCAGCCAAACACTCGTACTGTAGTCGGCTTTCTCAGCATGCCAACGTGGCTGTGGCTAGAGCCTGGGGGCCGCTGCCGCCTGGGGAAGGAGGAAAGCTAGCTCATATACCTGCTTTTAACCCCAACTCTCCCTCACATACCTCACCTTCAAATTCATGTCTCACCCACACCCCTGCCACTCTTTGCTCAATACACATCCCCTCATGGTCTCTACTCACTCCCGGAAGAGGAAAGCTAGTGCTAAAAGCAAATACAAAACCAGAAAAACTCTCACTTCCATTATCTGATTCCTCTGTTTGTTATCATGGCTGAACATCTATACTACTTTGAAATTACCCCAGGAACTCTAGGATCTCAGCTGACAATCTCAAATCCATTTGATCCAAAAACTTGCCTATGGCTATTGAGCCCAACTATGGCTACTGGTTTAAATTCACTATGCAACAATCCTCTCTAACCATCTCTCCTCCCCTGCCCACCATCTTTTCAATGATTTATTATAGTTCTAGTATTAATGTAGTACTAATGCTAGCATTTATTGCGCACCCTTGGAAAGTACACAGTTTTCCTGCTCACAAGAAGCTTACAGTCTAACAGGGAGAAAATAGAAAAAAAAATTACAACTAGAGTGATCAAAATAAATGCAGCATCTAGAAATACACACATAAACATGCGGGTGTAAATTAATTCACACCTTGGTTTAGTGTGCTAAGGAGGTTTGCCAAAGGGATGATATGGCTCAGGATGCTGGGAAATTAATCAGGGAAAGCTTATTGGAGGAAGTGGAATCTTAGGAGAGATCTGAATGTGGGGAGAGCTGTAGTCTGTCTAATGTGGAGACGGAGGGCGTTCCAAGCTCAGGAACGATGTTATTGAGGGGGCAGAGATGGGAGAGTTGAGAGTAAGGTACAACTTGGCGGTTGGCTTGGGAACAGTGAAGACGGCAAGATGGGGAAGAGCAGGGGAAGAGAGCAGATTGGTAAAGTGGGGCCATGTGGTGAAGATCCTTGAAAATGCCCAGGAGTTTTTGTTTGATGCAGAGACAGAGGAAGCCAGTGAGGATTTTGAGGAAAATTTTGAGGAAAGATGGAATGTGGGCTGAATGATGCTTCAGGGAGATAATCTGTGCAGCAGCATGTGGTATAGATTGGAGGCGGGGAGAGGCTGGAAGTTGGGAGACAAGCAAAGAGGCTAATGCAATAGTCTAGTCTTCACAAGGCCAGAGCACCTTGGCGATTTGGGTGAGAGAGAGAGGGGTAGATTTGGGTAGTAGATGTGCAGGAAAAACTGGAATAATCTGGCTTTAGCATCAACATAAAGAATTGAAGAGTACTGAAGAGTCGAGGATGATATCAGGACTGCAGGCTTCTGAGATGGGGAATATGGCGGTGTAGTCGATTGATGTGGGATAGTTAGAGGGCGAGTGGATTTAAGAATAGTATTTATGAAAGAACTACAGTGAGCAGAGCATTGTACTAAGCGCTGGGAAAGAATACACAGGAGGGAATTAGACACGGTCTCTAGACTTGGAGGGGACTAAAACAAAGGGGGAGAAGGGAGTGGTGACAGACACATAAGGAGATATGATGAGTTATGTTGTAAATATGTTGATTTTGAGGTGCTTGTAGAACAGTCAAGTGGCGATGTCCTGGAGGCAAGAGGAGATTCATTCATTTGGTCAGTCACATTTATTGAACTCTGTGTGCAGAGCTTTGTCCTAAGCACTTGGGTGAGTACAGTACAACAATAAGCAGTCACATTCTCTGCCCACAGTGAGCTTACAGTCTAGAGATGTGGGGTTGCAGGTTAGATGAGATGTGAGGCATCAGCGTTTGAGAGCTAGATTTGACAGTTGACCACATAGAGGTGGTAGCTGAAATCATGTGGGGAGACGAGCTCCCCTAGAGACTAGAAAGCCAGAAGAGTAAAATGTCTTGGGGTGATACCTACACCAAGAGGATAAGAGACAGAGGAGTAGTCAGTGAATGAAACTAGGGATGAGCTGGTCAGAAATAGGAGGAGAACCAGCATAGCACGATGTCAGGAAAACAGTTCCAATATTGTTCCTAAGAATAGGAGAGAGCAATCCATGGTGTCAAAAGCAGCAGAAAGATCGAGGAGGATCAGGGTGAAGTATAGCCCTTTAGACTTGGCTACAAAAAGGTCCACTGAGGAGAAGCAAGGCCTAGTGGAAAGGTCACAGAGGACCTCGGTTCTAATCCCAGCTCTGCCAAACGCTTGCTGTGTGACCATGGGCAAGTCACTTAACTTCTTTGTACCTCAGTTCTCCTGTTCTCCCTCCTATTTAGACTGTGAGCACCATGTAGGACTGGGTCCAACCTAATTAACTTTTATGATAAGAATAGTAATGATGGTATTTGTTAAACACTTACTATATGCCAAACACTGTTCTAAGTCCTGGGGTAGATGCAAGGTAATCAGGTTGGACACAGCCCCTGTCCCACATGGGGCTCACCATCTTCATCCCCCTTTGATAGATAAGGGAACTGAGGCACAGAGAAGTGAAGTGACTTGCCCAAGGTCATATAGAAGGTGAGTGGTGGAGCCGGAATTAGAACCCACCTCCTCTGACTCCCAAGCTCGTGGTCTTGTCACTAGGCCATGCTGCTTCACTTGTATCTAACCCAGTGCTTAGAACAGTGTTTGACACATAGTAAGTGCTTAACAGATACCATAAGAATAAAAGCTGAATATGGGGAGGAGTTTTTTGAGTATGTTCAATGATGATGATGTCCCCCCATCAAGTACTCTGAGTAATGGTATCTGAGTGAGTGGGAGGAGTGAGTGGGAGTTTCAGTAATATGACTTTAGGGGTCTTTCAAGAAAGGTCAATCAATTTAACCAGGAAAGTCCAGATTTTATTACATTTGCAAAGTTTTCAACATCAAATAGGACAGCCAGAAAAACATTTGGGATGAACCTGGTTAAATAAGGTGATAGGATTAGCCTGTTTGTGAGGGATGAAGGTATCAGAGGGAATGAGGAGACAGAGATTTCATTTTAGGGATTAATCTGGAATGAGAGAGTTGGGGTGGCAGAAGAGGACACTGGGGAAGTCAGTACCAAACAGGAATAATACTGGATCCCCATCTCTTTTTAGTTCAAACCTTGTGCTGAAGCTCTTCCCATAATCCTTTCCCATTGTTCTCTCTCACTTCCTATAAGGATTACAGATTGCTACACCTAATTATTTGGCAATACTAAATTAGTTTACCTGTAATAGTTTTAGTGTTTCTTTTAGTCCTTCAATTTCTTTGTCTTTTATTTCTGCAGCAAGTTGATATTTTCCCTTTAAAGAGACATATTTTATTATTTAAAATTGAAACATTATAGAATGTTGGATAATATAAATTATACAAAATACATAAAAAATTAAACCAAGAAAAATTATGTCACATTTTTCTACTTAATGTATTTAACTCACATAAGGAGTTTGAGAAAGCATTGTATTCATAACAAAATTTTAAGTATGAACAAAAATAATGGATCATTTTAATAAAAGCACAACTAGCAAAGCATTTGGTGTAACCAAAGTTTTTAACGTGAAATTTCATCAAAGTATGAACAGTATTTGGAAGAAATAGTGTAATGCTTATGACAAGGTCCAAGAAAGTTACACATAAACTTAGAATCTCTATATACTATCAGATGGCATTGCTAATAAAACAGTGACAAATTCAATTATAGCACAGTCTTTCTTCAATAGGATCCCAAGTTTCTTTAAAATGTAAATTAATGCACTCCACAAACTACATACAAGGTTATTTCATCCACCACTGAAAATATTTACAGTTCTTTAAGAAAAAGCAATAGCTTTTTAACAGCCTACATTAATAGTAAAAATTGGTACAAGTCAAATGCTTACAGGTACAAAAACATGAGTTTCCTTTAAAAGTCTTTTCACTGAAAATCATCATTTTTCTAAATTTTAAATGGTCTATGAAGCTCAATATCATTTAACTACACTATAAATTATTTGCAAAATTACCTTTTCTTCTTCCAAGACACACATCTTTACTTGCAACTTGATTAACAATGGGGGGGAAAAAACACATTGTTTTGGTAAGATAACAGTATGTGGTCAACAAAACAAAATAGATATTTTCATTATAAAGACTATGGAGGCACAGTTTTCTCTTGGCTGAATTAATCTTCCAAAAATATATTTCTTCTTAAAAGCTTTAATAATAATGAACTCAGTTATTCCCTTGCAGCTACAGAGGATTCTGTAATACAAGGACAAAAATTTCAGAGAAAGCTATTCTTCTTGTATTCTCAGTTTGAGTCAAGATTATGCCAAGTTTGAACAAAGTATCTCTGATCAGGAGCCAGAAGGTTCCTCAGCCACTTGCAAAGATAAGATGTATATATTTTATAAATCAGGTATATATCTCAAAGATATATACATTCTATATATCTATCCATTCTATCCACCTTTAAACCACAATTAAGGTCACACCTTATTCATGAAAACTTCCCTGATTAAGCCCTTTTTTTCCTCGGCTCACTCTCCCTTCTGCTTTGTCTATGCACTTGGATCTGTGACCTTTGGACATTTGATATTCACCCCACCCCCTCCCCCACAGCACTTCTGTACATATCTTTAAATTATTTATTATAAATTATTTATTCATATTATGTCTGTCTCCCCCTCTAGAGTCTAAACTCTTTAGGGACAGGGAATGTGTCTGCTAGTTCTGTTGTATTTTACTCTCCCAAAAGCTTAGTACAGTGTTCTGCACAGTAGAAAGGACTCAGTAATTGCCACTGATTGATTGACTGACTTTGTGAAGTGCAAATCCAAAAGAAATCAAATTCTTCTGATTTAGAGTGACAAATTTGAAAAAGCAAGAAAAAGCAATAGTTTTGGGGTTCTTTTTAATATGGTATTTTTTAAGCACTTACTATGTGCCAGGCACTATATTAAACACTAGGAGTAGATACAAGCTAATCAGGTTGGACACAGTCCATGTCCCATGTGGGACTCACATACTTAATCCCCATTTTACAGATGAGGTAACTGAGGCAAAGAGAAGTTAAGTGACTTGTCCAAGGTCACACAGCAGACAAGTGGCATAAACTGGGATAAGAGTCCAGGTCCTCTGACTCCCAGTGCTCTATCCACTGTGGCAAGTGTGAGCCTCATGTATCTACCCCAGTGCTTAGTACAGTACTTGACACATAGTAAGCACTTAACAAATACCATAATCATTATTGTTATTATTATTATATCTGACAAGTATACCATCATCAGTGACTTTGATCATGGAAGCAAAAAAGCACTGCTCAAGAAGCTTGTGGAAGGCAGCGAGCTAGGCATGCCATAGCAGATCAAAAATTGGGAATCCTGTTACATGTTGAAGTGGCCAAAATTAAGGGAACTGTAAAAGGGCCGGTTACCTGTCATTGCCAGGAGACCAGTGGGGAGAGATGTTTTACAAAGCAATCGGGCAATTATCCTGATGCAGCACAGAATTCAGAATAAAGAAAACTTTTCTTTCCCTTTCTGCCAGAGGGGTGCATTGTTGAGTTTTACCAAGTCCAAAGGGGAGATTCAAAATCAACATTATGCAAAATACAATAGGAATACATTTCTCTCATTAGGGGCTCTTATTAAATACTAGAGAAGGGAAAAGAGGTCAAGAAGAAGGAAAAGATGATAAATAAATGTTTTATAAACAGGATATGCAGAAAGATTAGTTAGTTTTGGTTAGCCAGACACTATGGACTATAGGTGGGAAGATTACTAAGGCAATACAATAGCCTGCACCAAAAAAGCAATGACACATCAATTATCCTTCCTGTCAGGACAAAACTGAAGGTTGTCACAACATTTTGTACCTAGGGACAATCAGAATCAATGATCCAATAAGACAGAGTAAATTAGGTATAAAGAACTTCCTGATCACAAAGTCGAGAGATAATGGAAAGGTGCACAAATGAGAATAGCTCCTTTTCCAGGATGTCTTTAAGGAACAAGATAAATAGTAAAAAATCACTTGCAAATGAAATACTCATAACGACCACTTCAAATGCCCTAATTTCATGGATAACTGAGAGGCACAGAATCTTCATCATGTCTTTGATCCTGGGGAGAACGCTTACTCTGCCACAACCCCAATTCCACTGGGAATGTTCAACAATAACGCTCAGCTCAGAGTCCAAGCCTATCGGGTATTGAGATGAACTTTCACAGATACAGTAAACTCTCCCAATTTCAGGAAAAAATTAAGATAGCTGAAAAAGCAATAATTAATATTTAAATAAGGGAAAGTTTGCTACACCTACTGTTGTGGGCATATAAAATGGTAAAGAATGATCAGGTGCTATTATCAAAATCTGTGCTTCAAGGAACACTGCACCTAAACCATTCTAGCAGATGGGTATCTACCCTGTTTCTATAGCTTTCAAAGGAAGGAAAATCTAAAGCATATTTAGGTAGCTGACTTAAGAAAAATTCTTACTATCTAGGAATTAGCAATTATATCAAAGCTAGAGGTCTTCTCAATGTAATTCATGCCACTTCCTCCTCTTGGTCTCAGTGGTGCTCTGCTTTATGTAGTCATTCTTGGTATAATAAAAGATAATTGTCACCCTCTAGACTGTAAGCGAATTGTGGGAAGGGATTGGGTCTACCAACTCTGACGTATTGTGCTGGCCCTAGAGCTTAGTATAGTGATGACGTTTCAAACTGATTAATTTGTTTTTCATTTCAAACCCTAATCCTGGCAATGATAAATCATTTAGCATTCCTGTGTTTCACCATTCTTACAAGTAAAATGAGGAGAAGAGCACTTGGTTCAGTAGAAAAATGACCAGAAAATAAGGAAAATAATGTAAGATCTTTTCCGATAATACATTCTATATTGGCATTAGACTGAATTAAAATAATTCCTTTTTAAAATTTTATCAAACTTTTTTTATGTTAAAGAAAGTCTACATCCCCAAATAATAGCTAATCATTTTGTTTTCACTTTCATTTTGGCCAGAGTCAGTCTAAAAGGAAACAAAGCTCTAACAATTTGTCACTCAGAGAGGGAAGCAAAAATTTTCAATGATGTGACCCTTGAAAAAGGTCTGAGATAAAAAATGTCTTGGCAAAAAAACAAGGAATCTTTTTTCTCATGAGACCATGAGAAATGTTGGCGCTTTTTACTTCACTTATTTTGAAACAATGTTAAGAAATCTCTGGTGTGGGTTCTTAGTAAAATTTGTCTTTATGTAGTTACCTGCTTTTTGAAAACTCCCATGGCTTCTGTGTGTTGTTTGGCTAATGTTTCTTTCTGATGCTGAAGAGTTTCCTGTTCCATAAATTTTTAGAAGTTTAATTTAAGAAAACACTACCCTTCAATCATGCTAAAATAAGACATTTTGTATTTTATTTCTATAGAACTATTAAAGTTTTATCAAATGTTGATCATTTGAACTAAGAAATTTTGTATTTGATTGCCATTCCACTATAAAAGTCCAATTTTACTTCACAAGTTCAGATGTACTATTCTCTTTTAGAGCTATAATGGTTTATTTTCATAACTTTTTGGCATCTTTAGGTTATCCCTGAAACAACATGTTATTGTTCTGGGTGAGAAGGCAGATCAGGAATCTCTCCAGAGGTACTGGCCCACAGTCATTCAAACAGCATGCCATTACCACCTACTATTAAACATTCTGCATTTTCTGGATTTGCAGGTACTACATCTCCCACCATTGAATAGAAAACCTTGACAAAAAAAGTTCACTCATCTAGGAGCCTCAGTACAGCAAGTTCATTTTCAGTCTTATGACTTTCATTTGAGATTGCAGGATATCTTTGCTTCTTAATGTATGACTTTTTTTTTTACCCAATCTTAACTATTACTCTATTTTTTAAAGAACAGAATGCAGTTTAGAATGTGTTAAAAGTGGTAATCTGGCAAAAATATTACATACCTTTTGCCACTGAAGCTCTTGCTTTTCTACCACAAATTTACTAATTTGTTCTTCATACTGAATTTCAGCTTCCTAGTTTTAAAGACAAAAAAAATTATAAACTCTTTAAAAAACAAACCATAGATAAGGAAAATTAAAGCATAAGATTGTCATCAGCTGTATCCAGTTTTTCATATTTTTCCCATAGAAAGCAGCAGAGAGGCAATTTACAAAAAAAGGCAGCTATTTGGAATGTTTTCATTGGTGGTTTAGTAAAGCTACATGGCCAAGTGAAAAGAGCGTGGGCCTGAGAGTCAGAGGAGCTGGGTTCTAATCCTGACTCTGCCAATTGCTTGCTGTGTGACACTGGACACGTCACTTCCCTTCTCTGTGTCTGTTACTGCATCCATAAAATGGGAATTAAGACTGTTAGCTCTATGTGGGACAGGGACTGCTTCCAACCTGATTGACTTGTATCTATCCCAGCACATAGTAAGCACTTAACTTTTTAAAAAAAATTTTAAATAAAATAAAGTGTCTTCTTCTGTGACTAATTCATCCTGTCAACTTTCAATGTGAGACAAGTAAGAACTTTTCTAGGCTTGTGCTCATCCAAGGATATAAACTTAATTTTGCATTAAATTTGTTTAAAGGCATACTTGCTGCACTACATGGAAAGTATCTCGTGGTCTGAAGTGAAGGCAGGGAATGCAACTTTTATTATTATGATGATGATGGTATTTGTTAAGCACTTACTAAGTGTCAAGCATGGTTTTAAATGCTGGGGTAGATACAAGTTAATCTGGTAGGGCAAGAGTCCATTGTCCTACATGGGGCTCACATTCTCATGAATCCGAAGTTGAGGGTCTTTCACCTAGCATTTGCTCAATAAATGTTTGCTGTAATGAAATCATTGGTGATGAAACAGTTTAAATATTGTATCCAACATATTCATATGAAATCAAAGCAGATGAACTTTAAAAAATAGGGCCAAGTTTCTAAGATGAAATATTGTGCCAAATTTAACTCATTGCAGGCAGGGAACGTATCTGCTAACTTTAATGCATTATATGTATTCTGGTAAGTGCTCTTCATTTACTATGTATTCAATATATGCAACTGATTGATTATATTCATTCAGTCGTATTTATTGAGCACTTACTATAAGCAGAGCACTGTAGTAAGCGCTTGGAATGTACAATTCAGCAACAGATAGAGACAATCCCTGCCAAACAACAAGCTCACAGTCTAAATGGGGGAGACAGACAACAAAACAAAACAGAACAAGAACACCACCTACCATGCTGTTGGTTCTTAATAATTACTACAACAATCTCATAAACAGTTGGTTGGAAAAAGTTGCACCAACTCCAATTTTACATTGCTTCCCAAACCCCCATAAATGAAGATCTGTCAGCTTGAAAACTATTAAAAATTCTAGTATACTAAATTAATAATGAATAAAAGCCACAATAATTCTAGACTGTTGTGATTATTTGATAAAAATTCTATGTGGAATACTATATTTTATAGTATTCTTTTTTATAAAACAATACTTTTTTCAAAGGTCCGGATTATTTTACTTATTCTGGATTTTTACTTTTTTCTTAAAAGGTGTTTATTTTTTATTAGATGCCTTAGGACCACAAGGGTTTAAGTGTTTTCACAAAAACAATAAAAGAGGAGTAATTTGATGGTTTATTTACTCGTTATAACCTTTAGAAAGTGTCATGCTTTTTTGAAGTGTTTGCTTCAGGCTGTAGTTTTACAAGATGGGCTGTGGATTGGCCAGGCCCCTTCAATTCTTGACCCTGAACAAATTTAGGAACCGAGTACAGCTGGCTCTTGTCCAAGCAGCCAAAACTGCAGTTAGATACTTTTACTATCCTTTTCTAAGTCATAATCCACCTCCTACGAAATTGCACGATTCAATTTTTCATGCTGGTCAAATAGTTTTCACTTTCCAGATCCAATAGTTCTGTGCTCTGATTAGGGACTCTCAATGTTGGGCAGCATAATAAGTTTAAAGAATAAATGGACTCTTCTCCAGCAATCCTTAAAATAATCACTTTAAAAACACTATTCAATTTAATGTCTAGATATGGGTGCT
The DNA here is from genome assembly GCF_004115215.2 of Ornithorhynchus anatinus. NCBI lineage: Eukaryota > Metazoa > Chordata > Mammalia > Monotremata > Ornithorhynchidae > Ornithorhynchus > Ornithorhynchus anatinus. The sequence goes on along the minus strand of NC_041730.1, from coordinate 42,690,807 downwards.
GAATTTTCTCTTACACATTTTACTATGAAATAAAAATGTTTTACCATCTGTGTTTTTTTTAATCTGTTCTGAGTAAGGTTTAGGCCTGCATTCTGAAGTCTTCAAATAGGAGACTCTTGTATCACTGATTTGTGTCTTTTGATTCAAATTCCTTTCACCTACCCCTATACATGCATTACACGTAATTCTGCTAGTCACTAAATGTAATATACCATAATTGAAATATAACTTTTTAAGCTGCCACCCCTTGGCAATTCTTCCAAGGTGCTGTTTCTATCTTTCCACCATGGCCTCTAGATCCACATCACTTGTCCTTGCAGAATTCCCTACCCACCCTCTTAACCCTCAATGCTAAAAGTCACACCCTGAAAACTGTGCTCTCCAGAAAACTCAATTCCCTTGCCTCCCTGTTCTTCTGTTCCTCTCTCACCCATAGCATCCAGCCTGTATCACCCCCACAGTCCACTTAATCCATATCTACCCTCCTGCAGTTGAACACAACTGGTGGGAATCCAGCCCTGGGCTGACTTTCCCACTTTAAATTCATGCAGGTTTCTCTCCTGTTCAGCAAGTTCTTTCCTCATCAATCCTCATGCCTATTACCCCCCATCAATCTTCCAAATCTTTAACTCTCTCCTGAAACCCACAGTGTACCAACCAACTCCCTCACTTACCCCTGATGATTTCACCACTTTGTTCAGGAAAATTGATACCATCGGGCATGAACTTTCCATTTTATTTCTAAGCACATAGTACAGTGCTCTGCACACAGTAAGTGCTCAATAAATACAATTGAATGAATGAATCTCCATCACCTCCTCCTCCTCTTTCTGCTCCTACCAGCTGTTTCTCAAGATGGAGTCCACAATCTGCCATCTAAATCTATTCCCTCTTCTTGCCTCATCCCCTTACCTCTTAAAAACATTTGTTTCCTCTCTCTTCACCTCCCTTTCCACTATTTTACATCTCTGTCTCTCTCCATCAGTTTCTTCACCTCTCCTCTTTTGTGGATCACATAGCCCCCTCCAGCTAACCCTATCCAAACATATTCAATTGATTGTATGCACCTGCTGTTTTCACTTCCTCTCCACCAACTCTTTTCTTGACCCACTACAGTCAGGTTTTCTACTTAATTGAGAAAGCACTCTTTAAGGTCAGCATTGACCTCCTCAGAGCCAAGTCTGATGGGCTCTCCTGTGACCTAATTAGCTTTGACTTCCCTAACACCTTAGACACTGTAGACCACTTCCTCATCCCTGAAACACTTTCAGCTGACCTTGATTCACCAATCCAGGACACACCTGGTTCTCTTCCTACTTCACTGATCACTTCTTTTCAGCCTTTTTCACTGGATTCTTCTCTTCTACTTTTCTTCCCATAACCGTGTCTCACAAGGCTCTGTTCAGGGTACCCGACTCTTCTCACTCTCTCAGAGAGCATATCTGCTCATATGGCTACAGCTTAAAACTCTGTGTGCATTTCTCCCAAATTCTTAGCTCTGATCACCCTCTGGCTATTCAATCTTACATTTCCTCTTGCCTCTAAGATATCTCCACTTCGATGTCCTGCCAACATCTTAAAATCCACTTTCTAATGTCTAAAACTGAAATTCTTTTCTCTCATCACAGCAAAATTAGACCATTGTATCCATCTCCTCACTTGTCTCCATACTGCCCCAGCCTCTTCCCCACTCCAGTCTATTCTATACACTGATACATACACAGATCATGTACCAAAGTGTCACTCATCATGCATCTCTTTATTTCTCCATTTTGTGGGCTCCCATCTTCAACCACATCAAGTAAAAACTGCTCAATCAATGGTATTTATTAAGAGCTTGTGGTGGGCAGAGCACTTCCCTAAATGCTTGAGACAGTTCAGTGTAACAGAGTTGGTAGACAAGTTGGCTGTCGCAGTGAGCTTACAATTTAGAGGGGAAAACAGAAATTGATGTAAATTACAGATATGAATATAATGTTGTAGGGTTGAGGAAGAGGTGAATAAATGCTGCAAATCCAAGGGCACCTGATTGTCCATTTCACATATTAGTTCTCTTCACCTGCTGCTACCCTGATTATATCTTGTGCTCCACCCAAGTTCAGTTTATAATTGTATCTCACTCTTAACTCTCCACTACTGGCCTCTCATCCAAGATGTTCTCCCAATCTGGAACTCCCTCCCTTCCTTATACACTCCAAATTCATTCATTCAATTGTATTTATTTAGTGCTTACTGTGTGCACAGCACTGTACTAAGCACTTGGAAAGATGATAGCTCTTTCAAAGTCTTCCTAAAATCCCATCTCTTCTAGGAAGTCTTTCCCAATTAATTCTCAAAATAATTCTCAAAACTTCAGTTGAGTTAAAACCCAATACCAACCTAGGGCATTTATGTATTTTCTTCCTATCCTAAGCAGTTAATTATATATATTTGTATATTCAATCTACCAATCAGCTATTACATCCCATTTTTTGTACTATTTCTGGTACTATCCACAATCTTTATCCTGCCCCTACTTTTTGTAAATAATTTTTGACTGTTTTCCCCTTTAGATTATCTCCTTAAGGGCTGAGAATGTGTATCTTGCTTCAGTTGTTCTCTCCCAAGCACTTAGAAAATGCCAAGGGTCAGATGAAACAAGGATCAGTTCACAGAAACCTGCTCTCCCACTATGCAAGGGGAATAGAGGTGGGAAACACTAAAAGAAAGTCAGTTTCAATAGCAACAGTAAAACAAAAGCAACTGAAATTAGTGGTTTCCCATATCCCATCCCTTTCCCATGTCCTGTCCACTTCTACCTGAGCAGGGTCATGATAGAAGAAGCTGAAGCCAGCAGTCTCGGTAGCTCCTGCTCCATTCAAATGCCAAGGCCTCTGGAGAGATCCCACCCATCCCTGCTGTGAGTTTCCTATGGGCAAGGTACTGTTTTTGAATTATCATCCTTGTACTCTTTCCTAGCTTTTACAATGTTTTGCACACAGTAGCCACCCAAATACTATTGAATAAATGAAGAAATGTCTTAATATTGTACTAGGTGTTTGGATGGTATATTCTTAACCTTTAGCTTCCAAGGAGAATGATTTTTTATTCAATTAAATTATATCTAATGATATATAGAATAAATATGGAAGTGTTTTCATTTAAATATATTTTAAATTTGTTTTTAAAGTCCTGACTACATTACTCTAAAGTAAACACATTCGATAACAAATGATAATGCATGCATTTATTGTAAAATATCTGTGATCAAATCAGTAGACGAAAATAAGGAAACTTTCAGACCTCACAAAAATTATAAAATTCATTTTTTAAGACACGAGTAGGGTATCAGTAGATTTTCCTTTCTTGTCCACACCAGGGGGAAATAATAAAACTCATAGCACTCTTTTACATTTAAAATCTTAATTTTAACAGGCTAGGACTCTAACCAAATATAATAAAGAGGTCAGACTGTTTAAAAAATGTAAAGGGCAGTGGGCCACCACAGGATGAAAATATATTAGCCTGCAGGGAAAACTGCTGGCCAGCTTTTGTGATAAATTATCAAAAGAAAAGACCCCTAAAGCCTATTTTCTATTACAAATGTGCTTTCCAAAGTTCAGTTCAGTGCAATACACCACTGCCATAATTTGCAGAGAAAACATGACACGGCTTTGACTTTTTGCATGACAACAACTGCTCTACCAATTCATATAAAGAATTTAAAATTTTCACCAAAACTATTTTTGAACTCCAGGACTAGATGTACAAAACTGCTGTCCAAAATACCCAAACTATAGCCTATATTTTATTTCTTAGTTTTATGTAAAGGTATGTTAAAATGTATATCTTAATCATTGATACTAAAGGGTACTTCATAATTAATTACATTTAAAATGTACAATATTTTCAATAAACCTCATATTCCTCTAATTATAAGTAGCTTTTTCCAAAATTGAATAGAAATGGAATAATCCTATTTTTGCTTTATAAAGTGTACCTGGATTTCAATTTAAAAAAATTATTTTCAATTGATATATTTCATTCCATCTCTTTACTTTTCTATAACTCAACAAATTGTTCTCCTTCCCCTCTTAGACTGTGAACCCCATGTGAGAGAAGAACTATACCTCACCTGATGATCTTGTATTTACCAGCATTTAAAACAGTCCTTAGCATATAGTAAATGATTAATTACTATTAGTAGTAGTGGTAGCATTAATTTCCAGAAATCTATGGAATTTGTTCAGTAATACAATGTTTTCCTTGTTTCTTAACCAATTCCAAGTGAAACAAAATTTCCCCTGGCAGTTTCTCTTTCTCAAGTGTCATGTGTAATCTGGACTTCACCTTCCTTCTGCATTTTTATATCAGCCCTAAAAATCTAAAATTGTTAAAGAGCACCATCTGTACTTGTTCCCTAATCCCTTTATCCCCTCCCTTCATGGGCTTCCATTTGTCAAGAGAAGAACTTGGTCTCTAATATTAGGTCCCCTCTTGGGATAGGTGTGGTAGGCCAAGATGGCTAGATAAGATACTGCCATATTTTCCTTCTTCAGCATACATAATAGTTTCTGCCTTTCTATTTCCCCCAGTCTGTTCCCTGCAATGAGCATTTTAGGTGGTCATTGAAACTAAATTGGAATATGAACATATAATAATAATAATGGTATTTGTTAAGTGCTTACTTTGTGTCAAGCACTGTTCTAAACGCTGGGGTAGATACAAGGTTATCAGGTTAGACGCAGTCTCTCTCCCACAAGGGGTTCACAGTCTTTATCCCCATTTTATAGATGTGGTAACTGAGGCCCAGAGAACTAAAGTGACTTGCCCAAGGACAAAGAGCAGATAAGTGTCAGATTAGGATTAGAATCCAGGTCCTTCTGACTCCCGACCCATGCCACACTTTTTTCTGAATGATGGTCTGAGATTTCTCAAGGCAACCAAAGAGACCACTGCTGTTTTTTCTGCCTGGAGCCATACTTGCCCTCCAAGAGAGGCTCATTTATATGCCCTGACAGTCACTCTTGGATTGGCTGGCTCACCTGATGACATAGGATGGAGTCCAGCCAACTCCAGGTGAGTTTTGGGAGATGAAGCTGACATAAGGCAGGGTTAAAAGATGGAAACACAGAGGACAAGAATCTCTTTTTGCCTCCCTGCTTCAATTGGTTCTGGAAGTTGGTTGGTTTGAGAGAGGAATGGAGAATGCAAACTGGAATGTAGTGGAAGAAGGGAATGGATCAGTAGGAGACAGAGATGTGACCAAGTGCCTTAAAAATCAATGGTCAGGAATTTCCACTTGATGTAGACAGAACTGGGTAGACACTGGAGGTTTCTGGGGAGATATGGACAGATCACCTTGGCTCTCAGGCTAAAGAAACTTTGTAAAGTGGTTGTTTCTAAATCTGGGGACAATCCAGATTAAATTATGTTCCAGTACCAGACTAGGGGTAGTCTGTGGTTGACAGAATTTTGTTTTTAAAAATCTCTATTGCCTAATTTACTGTTGCTCTTAACCTACTTCAAGCAAAGAGTTTGGTGTGGGTACTTTTGTACATGTAGTGAATACTATAGTCTCTTTTCTTTAAAGAGTAATGTCTGGACCATCTGTGCTTATCTCACTAACTCTAGAGACCATAGTACTGCTTGGAAGAGTGAGTTGAGGCTATTAATAAATCAGTCATAATTGTTAAGTGTTTACTATGTGCAGAGCACTGTACTCAGCACTTAGAGAGTACAGTATAACAGAGGTGGAATACATGTTTCCAGCCCACAGGGAATTTACAGTCTAGAAGGGGAGACCCACATTAAAATAAATTATGGTTATGTACATAAATGTTGTGGGGTGAATATTAAGGATACAATACAAACCCCAGTGCAAGGGTGATGCAGAAGGGAGAGGGAGTAGAAGAAATGAGGGCTTAGTCAAGGGATACCTCTCAGAGGAGATGTGTTTTAATAAGACTTTGAAGGTGAGGAAAATGGTAGTCAGTTGCATATAAAAGGGGAGGAAGTTCCAGACCAGAGGCAGGATATGGACAAGGGGTTGACAGCAATATAGACAACATGGAAGTTCAGTGAGAAGGTTGGTATTAGAGAAGGGAAGTGAGTGTGCTGAGTTGTAGTAGGAAAGCAGTGAGGTAAAATAGGAAGGGTCAAAGTGGTTACTTGTGCTTTAAAGTGAATGGTAAGGAATTTATGTTTGTTGTGGAGGAGGATGGGCAACCACTGGAAGTTCTGAGGAAACCTGGGTTGAATCTTTTTTTAAGAAAAATGATCTGGGAAGAAAATGAAGTAAGGATTGGAGTGGGGAGAGACAGAAGGCAGGGAGGTCAGCAAGAAGGCTGATGCAGTAGTTAAGGTGAGATAGGATAAGTTCTTGGATAAGCATACTGGCAGTTTGAATGGAGAGGAAAAGGTGAATTTTACTATGTGATGAAGTTGGAACTGACAGGATTTGGTGACAGACTGAATATATGGATTGAATGAGATGGGTTGGGGATAATGCCACGATTATGGGCTTGCAAAAAAGATAGGCTGTTGGTGCTGTAGACAGATATGGGAAAGTCAGGGGAGGAGAGGGTTAGGGAAGAAAGATGATGAGTTCTGTTTTAGACATGTTAAGTTTGCAGTTTGTGGGACATCCAAGTAGGGATATCCTGAAGCCAAGAGGAAATATGAGACTGCAGAGAAGGAGAAAGATCAGGGCTGGAGATGAAGGAGAAAAATCAGGGCTGGAGATGTAGACTTGGGAATCATCCATATAAAGTTGGTTGTTGAAGCCATGGGAGCAAATTAGTGCTCCAAGGAAGTGGGTATACATGGAGAATAGAAGGGGACCCAGAACTGAGCCTTAAGGTCCCACAGTTTGGGGGTAATAGACAAAGGAGTAGTCTATGAAAGAACTGAGAATGAGAAGCCAGAGAGATAGGAGGAGAATCAGGATAGAACAGTGTCAGTGAAGACAAGGTTAGGTAATGTTTCCAAGAGAACAGGGTGGCCCACAGTGTCAAAAGCAGCTGAGAGGTTGAAGAGAATAAAGATGAAGTAGAGGCTGATGGATCTGGCAAAGAGATGCTTAGTGACATTTGAGAGGGCAGTTTCTGTAGAGTGAAGGAAACGATTAACTTTCTTTGGTTGGGCCTAAAGATACTGGTCAGCAGAGAAACACCTAATATAGTAATTCTAGTGAATTACTAGAATATTACTGAGGCACAGTAGTTGGAGTTATTTGGGCCTGGATAATGAAAGGAAATCCTCATCTTCTACTTTTCTCTTGGATGATCTCATTTAGGGAAAATTGCCCTTGCAAATATTCCCAGTCTGTTACTGGATGTTAGGTGGCTGAGTTACACCCAGTCTTGGGGTAAAAGATGTATGATTTCAAACCTTCCAATCAGAGAACTGGTTGAAAGCTGGCAAGTGAATCTGGGGAAAAGAAGGGTGAAATCTACATGTTCCCGGAGCAAAGGGAATGACTGCCTACTTTCCCCAGCAGCCAGTGGGGTTCTTGGAGAGGAGTTGCTTTCACTGAGAAGTGCAAAGGTTATACCCAGCTCTGATATAGTGCTAAGTCTTAATGAGGTATTGCTCTGTTGCTGTTTCCTTTGAGCTCTCTGACTCTGCTAAGAGAAGCCCTATCCTTACTTTATTTTAGGGGCATGTGGTGAATTTTGTTGTTTTGGTTTTCGATTTTTGTTTTGCTTAGGCAATGCTAGTGGTAAAATAAGTCAGCACCATAAGGACTTTTGGGATTTCTATTTTTATTGTTTTCCTAAGCAAAAACCTTAGCATAAACATAAGGAGCTTATTTATCTTCTAATAAATTCCGGTGGATGCAGTTTAAATCTTAGTCTGTGTGTAACTTCCATTTAAATATCCTCTTTTATATTGTATCTCCAATTAAGCTATTATTGGTTAGTAGCCATATTTAATGAGAGTCTCACAGCTCTTCAAAAGATTTACACTGTTTACTTCTGGTGTTTGGGCACACCATATCTCCTTTATTCCTTTTTAATGCCCTTTGCTTAGCAGGAATTTTTGTGCTAATTAAGGAGAATTTTTATAACAGAGGCCCTAAATCTTCCCCTTTCCTACCTTCCCTGTGGCTTCCACAGAAGAGAATGAGGAAGATAACAGGGTCACAGGGAGTGACACAATCTTAAGGCTTTTTCATGGAAGTCTCTGGTGATGCACTGATTGGGTCATGTACTTACTTGGCCAGGAGCAGTTTTGCCCCAGATCATGTGGTCTGCAAGCTGCTGACTGCATAAGCCCTTGAGTCAAATCCAGGGCAAAATCTCCCTTTAAAATGATGGGGAAGGTCACAGTATGTGAAACAAACTCCACAACAAATAACTTGAACAGTCAGAATGTTAATGGGTAGCACCTGCTGCTTAATTATAGTGCACATATTCCCTAGCTTCATTTTCAACCTAAAAGTGGGGGCTTTCTAGCTAATATTTTTATTCCCTTCTGAGCCCCATTCACCTGAAAAACCTGGATTGCAGCTGTAGAAATCTTGGCAAGTAGGTGCTGCATATTATTTTTGTGACGACCTCCTCATTGGCCTAAAAGTAGACACAACTGATGTCCAGACATGCAGAGTGCCCTACCCGAAACCTCAGAACTGTTGTCAAACTTCCTGAACTCTGGAAGTGACCTGACAGCCCCCAGGCAGGAGCAATAAGGAAAGAGGCATGACAGAAGTAGAAAATTCTGAGATGCTTTCAGTCATTTGGACAGACATGCTGATTAAAGGTTCCTAGGGTGGGTTAAGAGGAAAGAGGAAGGTAGCTCCCAATTGCTTACTGCATCAACCTGAGGACGTTACACCTAGCTGAGTATTTGCTTTGCCTTGTGGAGAACTGTTCCCAAAACAATAGATGGACTCTATTGCAAAGGTTTCTCCCAAAAAACACACTTGCCCTGTTAATAGAGTCCAATTTTCTCCTCCATTTGATGAAGGGATGAAAAGACTTAAAGAAACACCTAAGACTTTATGCATGGGGAAAGCATTTCCTTCTGACTAGGTATTGCAACCAGAACATCTTTGAAAGGTGAAGGGGGATGGTTGTATTTTTTTTTCATTTCCAGGCAGCCACATGATGAGGAGGTAGGCAGACAGCAGACTTTTAAAATGGACAACCTAAGGGTGAAGTACAAAGTCACCAACTCTCCTGTGAATATAAATGAACCCTCAGATAACTGTGGAAAGAAGGAGTGGTTAATATTATGGTGAGCTAATGAATGATGAAATGCAGTTCTTCCCCTCACCAACCCTAAGCATTTTCATGAACGAGATGCGTTTTCCCAGTTAATAATATTCTTGCCTCCTAATAACTCTTCCAGAATAGTAAAACTATTGTCTCCTTAACCAGGCTTCCAACTGAATTTTCCTTTCTGGCTGAATGCCACTTAGAAATAGTTTAATATTCATTCATTGATTCTTATATACACTTGGGAAGAGGTGGATCACATAGCCGGGAAAAAAATCATTAAAAGAGGATTCAGCCACTCCATGTAGAATAAGAATGGGCAATACTGACATCAACTATATTAGACACATCTGGCAACAAGAATTAAATTCAGGTCCATCTACTCCCAAAGCACAAGCACTGACCAGGTGATATTTCATCTTAAGGCAAACACTCAAATTTTGCCACTGATGCTGAGGTTTCTTTCAGTATTTTCCTCTCTAGGTCTATGTGTTTAAGATAAGTTATAGAAGAAAGATGGTGTCAAGTTGCGTTTATTTTTACCTTTTTAAAAATTCATCTTTTTTTGCCATTGCTATGACATTTTACCTGCATTTTGGGTAGTTAAAAAATATTTCCCAAGTCACTGATAATTTAGGAAAATACTACTGAGCCTGAATAGAAAACTCCACATGCCATTCAAACAAATCATTCATCAGTTTTCCTAAATATGATCATTCAATTTATCTGTACCTTTCCTGTTAGTGTAGATTTCTTGGTGAAAGTCTAAAATTTCTGGTAACAGATTTTTAGAGTTCCTATTATCATCACTCTCATCATTCTGATAGTATAGAATAAGCCATGTGTGGTTATTTTGCACTGAGAAACCTCTGAAGTTTGATTTGCTGAATTTCAGTGTTCCCCAGTGTTTTATCAGCCAGATGTTTTCAAGTCAACAACCTGTTTTATTTACTTGACTTTTACATAGTTAAAACATTTTATGAATTACATGAGAGAAATTAAGAACCAACTAATCGATTATTTGAGATCATCAACCACCTAAAACTATACTCTGAGTCAGAAACTGAAGTTTTCTTTCACTCTTAGATGTCTAAAATCAATCAATCAATAGAATTTGAGCACCTACTATGTGCAAAACACTAAACTGAGCATTTGATTGAGTAAAATAAAAGTGAAAAACTGAGTCCCTGCCCTCAAGGAATTTAAAATCTAAGGAGGATCTTCCCAGTTTTAGATAGGTTTAATATTGTTCAACTTTCACATTCAAACATAACAAGGCAGAAAATTTCAGTTTACCGACTATTGAGAAAATCTATGTACTGTTTCCAGTGCTAAGAAGAGTGTTTTGCAAACAAGCGCTTAATAAATGTTAGTTCCTCAACAACACTAAAGAGGTTTTCCAATTTTCCTAAAGAACAAACACATTCTTAAATTCTACTGTTGATTTTATTTGCATTTTAAGTGATTGAATTCTTAACTGTCAACTGTCAAAGAACAGTACCCCACAAAAAAAAAGGAAAACTATATTTTTTCCATCAGTCAGGAAAATTAGTAAAAGAAACAAAATATAAATCATGCATTTATACGAATAAGCCAAAATAATTTCTATATCAGTAAATTTTTCAGAGTTAAACATTTAAAATTATAATTACAAGGAAACCTTAGTTCTACTTCAACTACATATGCTACACAATTTAACATTTTCAAGACATATTTTAAAACTATAGTTCATAAGGGAGTTTTGAGAGTATATTATAGATTGAAGACTTGAATGCCTGTATATAAACACTGCAAATGTCATAATTACCTTAGCATCATTACCAAAAGTAACAAATAGTTTGGATTTAAAACTCAACTGCATTGTTATGCTCTTTTGTAATTGATAATCTTTTAAGATATTAACATCTGAGGGAAATATTTGGATGGAAAAGGAAGTTAAGCAAATAAGTGAGGAAGAAAAAAGAAAAGATGACCAAATCTCAAATCTCATTCTTATGGCATAGCAGTAAAAAGGCTCTTACCCTTCTCATGCGCAGTTCTTCCAGTGCCTCTAACAAACTAGTCTTAAATTCCAGTAGTTGAACAGAAAACAATGCTTCTGAAGGATGATGAAAAGTACAGGAAGATGACTCATTCTTATATGAGTTTTTGTCCATGTTAAAAGTTGGCTTCTACGATATAAAAAGCAGATACATATCACGTTTCATTTTGTTTTGAACTTTCACCTAGACCAGAAAGAAAGACTAAACGCCAAATAAGTTTTTAAAGAAAAGCACAAACATATAAAAAATCCAAGCATGGCAAATAAAACTACAATTTGAGTAAATATTTTTCATCCTGAATTCATTTGTTATAATAATTATGGTCTCTGTTAAGCATTTACTATGTGCCAAGCACTGGGATAGATAAAAAATAAAAGATAATCAGGTTGGGCACAATCTTTATACAACATGGGACTCACAGTTTAAAGAGAAAGGAGAAAAGGTAGTGAATCTACATTTTACTAGTGAAGAACCTGAGGCACAGAGAAATTAAGAGACTTGTCCAAGGTCACACACAGCAGGCAATTGGCAAAGACAGGATTACAACACAGATCCTCTGACTCCCGCGCCCATGTTCTTTCCACTAGGCCATGCTCCTTCTAACTTGCTGAACTATTTTCCATGGATTGTGTGAGGGTTAATGAATTATTGTTGGTATAGCATTAGAAAACCCTCAATAAAAACTTTGTAAAAATGATGATGATAAAGTTTCTCTTAGGTTGTTAGAAGTACATTTTGGGGGGATTATTAATTATTTTAAATTCCCAGGGGACCATTTAGTGCATTGTTGCATACTTGGTCATCAACTCTAGCAGTGTGCTGAACAGACCCCTAGTGATTTGAAAGAGATAAAGCTGTTTCCAAAGTGGCTAATTTACTGCCTAAGAAAAATTATAGGCACAGAAAGTATCAGGTTCATTAACCCCAAATTTTTCCCCTACAGACTCTAAGCCCCTGTAGCAAGGAACATATCTACTAACTCAATTGAATTGTATTCTTCCAAACAGTACTGCGTTCCTGCACAAAGTAAGCACTCAATAAATACCAGAGATTGATTGGGCTTGATCCATGCAAATGATTAGGCAAAATTAACAAAGTGTTACGAGCTGACAACCAGGGTTGTGTTAACCAAAAACCCGGCCCGGGACAGGCCCATCTAGCATGGCCTCTCACGTGACCATTCACATAGATGATCTCATACGTAATACTGTTTGATGGAGTCACTACAGTGACACCAGCCAGAGTGGCAGCAGAAATGTAAAGGAGCTAGCTGTATTACGCCTCAGTCTGCTGCAATGCCCAGCCAGGACCAAGTGACATTTTGTCAGGATTTATGTAGTGGTGAGGGGAGTCAATGGGGAAGGAAGAAGTCAAGAAGATAACCATGATGAGCAAGTCATTTTTACTGCTGTCTCCTTCCTCCCCATCTCTCTCCACACTTCAACTTGTGCCTTGTCCTTCCAAAAGTGAAGGCAATTTAGGATGGAGGAGAATTGGAGAATAGGGGCAAAAAGGGGAGCCTTCCCATTCCCCCAACCTTAGACTTATCCCATACCACTTCAGAGCAGCATTCTGATGAGAACATACACACATATGCATAAGTCTCCTCTGACCTGGAGACTTTGACCCTGCATTGTGCGACTAGGTGGGGGGTTGTTGTTAAGGAGTGGGATTGGACAAACCTACCCTCAGACAGTTCCTCATCCAGGGATACCTGGAGCTGGGAGGATTCCTCGAGGGGAACAGAAGTCAGGAAGACCTCCACCAAGACCAAGCAGCCTTTCCTGAGGTGCCTCTCATCCCCACTTTCTCTTTACTTCCCCCTGTGGCTTGCTCTTTCAAAAGCAACTGGGGGACTTGAGAGTAAGTGAGTGGGAGGAGTGGTGGAGAGTTGGCCTTACTCCTCAAGTTGTAGTAACCATCCACAGCACAGCACCCAATTAAGATACACATATATGGGCATATTAGAAGTCTCCATTAGAGGAGAGGTACTCACCTCTACTCTGTTGGAAATTTCTGACTTTCCTTTCACTGGTTCCTCATACCACCTCTTACCATCAAACCCACTTTTACCCTCTCTATTCACCATCTTCTTAATTACCTCTACCAACTAAAAAGTAAACACGGTTCCTCCTTGAGGCACTAAGATGAAGTGCTAGGGGGAAGACAGGGATTAGCACCTCCTTGTGTTGATCACTGTTCCCCTAACCTCAGCTAGTGAAGAGAGACAAGGAGGCAGGGACGGGGGTATTTAAACTAAACTCATCATCCCAGAACTCTGGCACATGCAGGCCCTTCATGTGCTCCCCATTCCCCTCAACTTAAAGGACAATGTCCCTTTTAAGAGCCTGACATGCCCGCACGAGCTGCTTTTCACTTGCCATTTTGGGAAAATCTACTTAGGGCACCATCTGCATCATGCTGTCTCTCTAGACCACACTTCACTCTGCTACCTGAATCATTTTCCTAAAACATCACTCTGCACTTAGCTCCCCAATTCTCAAAAACCTCAATGGTTGCCCATGGCACTCTGCATCAAACCAGACCTCCTCCTGACCATTGCCTTTAAAGCACTCAATCAGCTCTCCCTTCTACTTATCCACTCTTCTCCCACTACCCCACCAGACTGCACTCTTTGTTCCTCTCAAGCTAATCTACTCACGGGACCTCATTTTCATCTCTCCCACCACTGACCTCTTGCTCAGCAACCTCTCCCATCTGTATGGAATTCCTCCCTCCCCCTTAATATCCAAAACACCACAGATGTCTCCATATTTAAAGCCATAATAATAGTAATAATAATTGTGGTATTTGTTAAGCACTTACTTTGTGCCAGGCACTGTACTAAGCACTGGAGTAGATATGAGGTAATTGGGTCAGACACTCTCCTTGTCCCACAAGGGGCTCACAGTCTTAATCCCCATTTTACAGATGAGGTAACTGAGGCACAGAGAAGCGATGTGACTTGCCCACGATCAGACAGCAGAAAAAGTGGCAGAGTGGGGATTAGGGAAGCAGCGTGGCTCAGTGAAAAGAGCCCGGGCTTGGGAGTCAGAGGTCATGGGTTCGAATCCCAGCTCTGCCACTTGTCAGCTGAGTGACTGTGGGCAAGTCACTTAACTTCTCTGTGCCTCAGTTACCTCATCTGGAAAATGGGGATTAACTGTGAGCCTCACGTGGGACAACCTGATTACCTGTATCTACCCCAGTGCTTAGAACAGTGCCTGCACATAGTAAGTGCTTAACAAATACCAACATTATTATTATTATTAGAACCCAGGGCCTTCTGACTCCCTGGCCCATGCTCTATCCACTAGGCCATGCTACTTCTGATTAAATTCTAACCTCCCCAGTTCCTATCCCCTCAGCTCTCACTTCAACACTTCAGTCCCAGCTAAGTTCTTAAGTACTCTCGACTTATGCACATATATTACAAATGCTTTACTTGAGCCCCAACTCACATACATATTCCCATTCTTTTTTATTCCTATCTGTAATTTATTATCTGTCTCCCTCTCTAGATATTAAGCACCTTGCGGGCAAAGATCATGTCTACTAATTCTATTGTACTCTCTCAAGGGTTTAGCATAAAAGTATTCTACATACAGTAGGTGCTCAATAAATATTATTGATTGATTAAAGACAAGGGATATTTTAGCACCAAAAACAAGGTTAAACAGATAACTCAAATACTACCAGGTAACTCCATCCTAAAATCAGCCATTTAACTTTTCCCCACTCCCATTTAGACTTTGTGCCAGAAGTGGGAGTGAAATCCCTGTTACCGTCTCTTGTCTTTCACAGGCAACTCTGGAATAATGGGTTCTAGGAGAACTTTAATGGGGGTCAAGAACCCAAAAGACAATTTGGTTTGCTTTTTGGCACTACTCTTATGTGTGTCTGTCTCTCCCTTTCTTTTTCTCCCCATTTCCATTTTATTGCTCATATGTAATCCGTATTGGTCACATTTTAGGTTTGACTGTGACAAGGGCAGGTATATGACACATGCATATATACAAATGCATTATTTATAAATATGTACATTTACAAATGCATATAAAATAACAGTGAGCAATACATATATTTTTGGTGTGCAGAAGTGAGGAACTTTGGACAACATTTCATTGTTTGTTGCCCAGAACAGAGAATCATCTGGAAATTTTCAGAGAAATTGGACAAATGTCAGTCAAAGCAGCTTCACAGAGAACAATCTGTATCCAGCACACATGAAAAAGATGAAGCTTCTACACACAACACAACACATACCTACATACTTAAGGAGGTGGTAAATCCCTATTAAGTAATCCCTTAAATTTTTCGGTCACTAGGATTACATTCATAAATTACCTCCCCCATTTAAATGTCCCAGTAGCCCAAAAGGGCTTCTTCCTCAATAACAAAATCAGGGCCAAAATGACAAAGTAGAATGCTCAGGAATTTCTTCATAGCTTTTTGCATTTCTTAGAGCAGAATTTAGAAAGCTATTGGCCCATTTGGACTTGCAAAAAAGTCTATTAAATAAGGTAGGATTTTTTTTTTCAGAGAATGAAACATGAGTTTGGTAAAATGGTCACAAAAATTATGTCGTGAAAGTAAAATGTCCCATTTAAAAATTTTATTGTTGAATTTCTTCCCTGTGTTCTCATGCTGGGGCTGCCTGAAACAGTTTTCCACCTTACATACGCTTGCTTCTCATAAATGAGGGGAAGAAATTCTGTAACTGCATTTCCTAGGTAATTTCACTTGGCCAAGGGGCATATTGTTTTGCACTCATGTATACCTTCAATTCCAAAGGTCTTGTTTCATAAATTCAAAATTTGGGCCACTTAACTGTACAACCCCAAACTAAAGCCAAAATTAGCCATCCTGTATTTAGAGCTAGCCAGTGAAAATATGGGATTAGAAATGCTAGGCAGGGTCCAGTTGAGAGTTGTGTAAAGTGCTAGCCATCATGGTTGACTGGAGTACCAAACTCAAAGTTTATAAAATAATAATTAAAGACACTGAGATTAGTGTCTGCAAGGGCCAAGCTTGATGATCTGATTACCAGAAACCTGACACCATGGACTTCCTTCGTAATGCAGCTGGCTTGAAGTCCTTGCTTGAGGAACTGGCTGAGAAAAGGGTTTAGCCTAAAGTAATCCCCAAGTTAATTTGCCATAGCTTCCTTTTTAACCCCGGTGTAGATTGAAGTACTTTGCCATGTGGAATTCTTATGGTGTGATTACAACCAGGAGCGGAACCCCAAGTGCACTTCCTCTCCAAACTCTCTACAGGAGAGAACTCATTCTTACCCCCCAGTGGGGTGGGGCTTTCCTACTTGTGGCAGAGGGGTCGGTATCTGCCCAGATTTCTTCTGAGAAATGTAGGGGAAATCACCCTTTTTGCAACATGGGGTTTGTCCATGTGTATGCCATCCTATTTGGCTAGAGTCACCACACAGGAATTCCAGATATGGTATCTGTGGTATGTTCCATTTTCCACATTTCCTCCCGGGGCAAGCGTTTCTGGGATGAAGTCCAAGAATGAACTTTCAACTTAATTAGAATAATGTTCAGCATCGTTTTTGTTACTTAGAATTACAACTGAGCCTTGATCATGTAGATATGCTAGACTGTGAGTCCATTGTTAGGAAGGGATTGACTCCATCTGTTACCAAATTGTACTTTCCAAGCGCTTAGTACAGTGCTCTGCACACAGTAAGCACTCAATAAATATAATTGAATGAATGAATATGATGCTCCACCCAACATCTCAACATCGAGTAATTTTCTTCCCTCTACAGGATGGAAGAACACAATGGGTTTCACATTTTATAAGACACAGCATTTTTTATTAATATAACTACCAGGTTATGTGAAATGTTACTACAAACTGAATCTGTATTCACAAATTTATGCCTCCTGTCTCATTTAAAGTCATCCAAAATGGATGGTTCCATAATATCCAGACTCAATATAGAATTTTGTATCTATTCTTAAAATAGGAAATATTCTTTTTTTAAGCTGTAAATCACTTATCTATGTTAAGAGTTCATGACTCTGTAGTTTCCATGCAGGAATAAATTATATTGCAATAATAAAGAAGTTTACCTTATAAAATAAGTTAAATGCTCATTTTGCAATTTAACTGTAATAATACAGAAAGCTGAAAGCTCACAAAACAATTTTAAAAATTACTATGAATCATTTTCACAAATCAGACCTAACTTTGAGTTAAATGTTGCTTAATAATTGAAGGAAATATACTGCATCTGTCTAAATTAAGGACAAAAGTGATTAATTTTGAATATTTAGTAACAAATTTCATAATGGGAAATTTAATATTTGTGAAAGATTTTAATTCTCCTTCTTTTTACTACAAAATATTTTACATGCCCCAGGAAGAAATTGAAAAAAAAAGGAAAATATTTTTGTAACGGTGAAAACCTTATCTTTTTGTTTAAAAAATGAAAGGGAATGAGCTCCAACAACTCATAGACTTTTCCATTCACCCAGTGATCTGAAGTCAAGCATTGGACTAGCTATCCTTTATCAGCCTAAGGCAGTTACCCTGGATAAAGCCTTTTACAATGAATGTTTTAGGTGTTTTATTCATCCCTTCAATCTGGACTATCATTTTCTTTTATATAATCCACATTCATCATGCCTTCTTCAGCCATTAAACATACAAAACAATTCTATGTCATATCCTAGTCATTCTTTTCTGCCTAGACCAAGTTATGTGATAGGCTGTTATAAAATATTTTCACCTATTTTGCAAAGTTATCTTGAAGATTTTAAACAATATATTAGTTAAATGACATGACTGCATTAATGAAAGGAATTTTGTTTTAAAAGACTTTACTTTTATATATAAAGTATCAGAATCATAATAATAATATCAGCCTTAGCTCAGTTGTAAAATAGACTGGGAGCCCCAGTTTGAACAAGAACTGTGTCCAACCTGGTTTATTTGTATCTACATAGTAAGTGCTTAACAAATGCCATAATAATAACAAAGTTTTTGTTTAATGTCTATTGTGTGCAACATGCTGATTTAGACATTTGGGAAATGTGAAAAGATGTAATAGATGTGTTACCTTGCAATAAAAATGTCAGACCTCTTTTATATATGGCCAAAAAATGCATACTTTAATGAGTGCTTTTTTTTTCCTCCCCTCTGAAAGAGTCAATAACCCTCAATTTTCATATTCAAACCTGGTGGAGAGGCCAAACCAGGAGAAAAGGGAAAAAAGGGATGGGAGTGGGGTGCAAAAGAGTTGGTTTAAATGATTTATTAATGTTAAGCCAAGAGTTTGGCATGGGATAGTCTCATAGTTGTTTGGCTATGGTAGGGGCAGAGTGGCTCTTTAAAATAAATATATATATAAATATTTTCGGCTAGTCTAACACTTTGTTCTCCTACTTTTAAATGAATAACAAGTATCTTCTGAATGATTTTTACCTCTTTCATCAATAGTAGTACTAATGGAATTTACTGTATGTCTGCTGAATCAGTGCTTCTACACTAAGCCAATGGGAGATGCAAAGTAAGCACAAAAAGGTCCCCTGGCCACAAGGTGTTTACATTTTAGTTGGGATACAGACATAAAATTATATATATATATATATAAATTCACAAGTGTGAGAGTGGACATAAATAAATATATAAGTGCAAGAGGGGACAAGAATGGCGATAATGTTGGTCAGGAAAGGCTTGTTGGAGAAGGTGAGATTTTAGGAGAGTTTTGATGGTGGGGAGGGCTGAGGTCTGGTGGATTTGAGTGAGACGGGGAAGTATCTCCAGGATCTGGAACTAATGTGAGCAAGCATTTGGAGGTGAACAATGTGAGAGCTTGTTCCCCACTCTAGACTTGTAAGCCTGTTGTGGGCAGCGATTGTCTCTCTTTATTGCTGTATTATACTTTTCAAGCACTTAGTACAGTGCTCTGCACAAAGTAAGCGCTCAATAAATACGACTGAGTGAATGAACTCCAAGATGAACTCCTTGAGAGAGTTGTCTACACCCTCTGTCTCAAATTCCTCTCCTCCAATTCTCTCCTTGACCCCTTCCATGCTGGCTTCTGTCCCCTTCACTCCACAGAAACCACCCTCTCAAAGATCACCAGTGATCTCCTTCTTGCCAAATCCTACAGCTTCTACTCCACCCTTATCCTCCTCGACCTCTCAGCTGCCTTTGACAGTGATGACCATCCCCTTCTCCTGAAAACATTATCCAACCTTGGCTTCACTGACACTTTCCTCTCCTGTTTCTCCTCCTCTCTGGCCACTCATTTTCATCTGTTTCACAGGCTCGTACTCTGCCTCCCACCTCCTAACGGTTGATGTCCCTCAATGTTCAGTTCTGGGTTCCCCGCTATTCTCCATCTATACTCTAGAAGCAGCGTGGCTCAGTGGAAAGAGCATGGGCTTTGGAGTCAGAGTTCATGGGTTCGAATCCCGGCTCGGCCACTTGTCAGCTGTGTGACTGTGGGCAAGTCACTTAACTTCTCGGTGCCTCAGTTACCTCATCTGTAAAATGGGGATTAAGACTGTGAGCCCCACGTGGAACAACCTGATTCCCCTGTGTCTACCCCAACGCTTAGAACAGTGCTCGGCACATAGTAAGTGCTTAACAAATACCAACATTACCCTCTCCCTTAGAGAACTCATTCACTCCCATGGTTTCAACTACCCTCTATAAGTGGATGATTCCCAAATCTACATCTCCAGCCCTGATCTTTCCCCCTCTTTGCAGTCTCATATTTCCTCCCGCCTTCAATATATCCCTACTTGGATGTCCCCCCGACACCTCAAATTTAATGTGTCCATAATAGAACTCCTTACCTTCCCATCCAAACACTGTCCTCCCCCAATTTCCCCATCACTGTAGATACCACCACCATCCTTCCTGTCTCATGAGCTTGTAACCTTGGTATAATTTTCCACTCATCTCTCTCATTCATCATACATATTCAATCCATCACTAAATCCTGTCAGTTCAACCTTCACAACATTGCTAAAATTTGCCCTTTCCTCTCCAGCCAAACTGCTACAATATTAATCCAAGCACTTATCCCATCCCACCGTGATCCCCGTATCAGATCAGCCTCCTTGCTGACCTCCCTGCCTCCTGTCTCTCCCCACTTCAGTCCGTACTTCACTCTGCTGCCCGGATCATTTTTCTACAAAAACGTTCAGTCGGTGTTTCCCCACTCCTCAAAAATCTCCAATGTTTGCCCATCCACTTCCGCAGCAAATGGAAACTCCTTACCATAGGCTTTAAGCCCTCAATCACCTTACCTCCTCCTATCTCACCCTGCTGCTCTCCTACTACAACTGAGCCCACACACTTCTCTCCTCTAATGCCAACCTACTCCTTGTACCTCAGTCTCATCTGTCACACTGCTGACTTTTCGACCATGTCCCGCCTCTGACCTGGAATGCCCTCCCTCTTCATATCCAATAGAAATTACTCTCCCCACCTTCAAAGCCTTATTGAAGGCACATCTCCTCCAAGAGGCCTTCCCTGACTAAACCCTCATTTCCTCTTCTCCCATTCCCTTCTCCAATGCCCTTGGACTTGGATTTGCTCCCTCCCTCAGTTCCACAGCACTGTAAATTCATTTGTGGGCAGGAACCGTGTTTACCAACTCTGTTAGACTGTACTCTCCCAAGTGCTTACTACAGTGTTCTGCACACAGTAAACACAGTCGATAAGATCGATTGATTTACTGATGAGTGATGTACAGCCAGGAAGTGGCCTTTGGAGGACCAGAGAGGGCAAGCAATGTGGTAGGGGGTGAGGGAAGCCAGTGAGTGAGGTTTAGATTGCTGGTGGAGAGTCTTACAACCAATGGGAAACACTGTGCTTAATTCAGAGGGATGGAAGCAA